>NC_064626.1:1058700537-1059325537 GCF_023864275.1 Schistocerca cancellata | reverse complement strand
ATCATTTCTAGCAAGAATGGTGTCGGGACAACAGACAGCGTTTTGTGTTCTACGCTTTGCGCAGTGCGGGTCAGTAATAATTGTTCAGCGTGACTTTCGTACTAGGTATGATGTGGATCCTCCTACAGCACAGGGCATTAGACGAGGGCTTGAACAATTCCAAAAAAAACAGGTTGTATGTGTAAAAGCAAATCGTCGTGACGTCCCTGAGTGTCTGACACAGACGTCGAACGCACCCGCCACAGTTTCACAAGTAGTCCTCAGAAATCAGTGCGCCATGCAGCTCGACAGCTCCCGCCGATGTCCGTCTGGCGTGTGTTGCGTCGACGTTTACATATCAAACCACACAAAATTAATGTGAAAAATAACGTGTCATTCTCTGCAATGTCGTTCTTGGCAAGATGGAGGATGCCAGGTTTCTTTCACACTTAGTGTTTAGTGACGAGGCAACAGTCCATTTAAATGAAAAGGTGAACCATCATAATGGAGAATCAGGGGTGCGAAGCAAGCACATGAGAGGGACTCTCCAAAATATAATGTTTTTTGCAGCTACACAGGAAAAGGTGTATGGTCTTTTTTTTTGCCGAGAACATTCTTACAGTGAAACGTCCCCTTAGAACAATTATACACGACTGTGTTGATAAACCTCTAACACTATTTGCTTTTCAAACAGCTGAGCAAAACTGAACGTACTCAAACATTCACTAAAGTGACACACAATATTTTTAGCGCAACGCAATCTGACTATCAAAGATCCCTGCAAAAGAATGGCCCTGAGTAACATTAAACTATACCTTTCAGAAATCACTTACCTCACAAAAATCTTCATTACTCGAACTACTGCAATACAGCGAGCGCCACTACTGCCAGCTAAATAAAAGATTCAAACTACGGAAGGCACTAACTACTGATAGGGATAGTTAACAAATGAAAGATGTTAATAGAGAACAAACAATGTATTTACCTTAATAGTCATAATATATATAGCAGTTCATGACAAATTACAAAACTCCGCCATCTCTCTCCCCACATCCACCACTGCTGGCGGCTCACCTCCAACTGCGCAACGCTACGCGCTGTTCACATCCAGCTGCCGCTGCCCAACACTACAATGGCAGACAACAATGCAAACTAGCCACAGGCTGCACACAGCACAGCCAGTGATTTTCATACAGAGCGCTACGTAACGTTGCCAATAAGAAAGCATAAACAGCCTACTTACATAAAGAAAACATAAACAGCCTACTTACATAGCCCCCATGCTCCCCACAAAAAATTTTACAAAATATTTTTGGGCAGTGGCCAATAATGATTTGATAAAATTTTTCAGAAGTACAATAACAAAGATATCAAATGCACACACTTATTAATACAATGTTGGTCAAAAGCTAAAATTTTCTCAGAGTCCATAAAGACAGTCCTGATCATTCATCATAATAGTAATTACAGTTTTTTTTCACAAAGCCTCATTAGTAAAAAAAATTGCACACAGAAATAGTGGATTTCCATGCAGTCTTGAAGAAGTAGTGGTGTCCTTCCAACGGAAAGACAGTGCTGACTCTTGACATGCTGACAGGTAATGGGCCACAACAGAGCAAACCCACAGCAGAGTCATTCGACGGTTTGAAGAAGATTGGTAGGTAGGTCATCACAGAGCAGACCCACTGTAGTCCTGGTAGAGATTGTGGTATTGGTGGGCCACCAGAGGTGCAGACCCACTACAGTCCTTGTAGAAATTGTGGACAGGCCCACTGTAGTCCTGGTAGAGGTGACGGTATTGGCGGGCCACCAGAGGTGCAGACCCACTGCAGTCCTCGTAGAAAGTGTGGACAGGCCCACTGTAGTCCTGGTAGAGGTGACGGTATTGGCGGGCCACCAGAGGTGCAGACCCACTGCAGTCCTCGTAGAAAGTGTGGACAGGCCCACTGTAGTCCTGGTAGAGATGACCAGCAGCCATCTGTTGTGACTGTGTGGGTGCACAATCACCATCGAAAAGTCTTGCAGAGAATATAGCAAGTCCATAAACACCACTTGTACACTCACAAAGTTTTTTGGAATTGTCCTTAGAACCAGCAATGCTGTTATCCAGTCCCTTGCTGAATTATCAACACACATGTAAACACTAAGAGCCCCAACTTCTCACATATTGTCCATATACTATGACCAACAGAAACGTGTGCAGTGAAACGTAACTTACAAGTTACTTAATTTGATGAACTGGTGTCAATTACAATATTATAACATGAGAATACAATTACAAAGGTACAAAATACATCATTAAAGAACATAAGAATTCAGATAACATTTGTAGTACAGGCTTTACAAAAGAATCGAAATAACATATACATCAGTGTTACAGGAATTATTACATGAGTACATACATAAAAGATCAGAATAACTTGCGAAACATCAACTTCACACATGATATGAAACGTCCCCTTAGAACAATTATACACGACTGTGCTGATAAACCTCTAACACTATTTGCTTTTCAAACAGCTGAGCAAAACTGAACGTACTCAAACATTCACTAAAGTGACACACAATATTTTTAGCGCAACGCAATCTATCAAAGATCCCTGCAAAAGAATGGCCCTGAGTAACATTAAACTATACCTTTTAGAAATCACTTTCCTCACAAAAATCTTCATTACTCGAACTACTGCAATACAGCGAGCGCCACTACTGCCAGCTAAATAAAAGATTCAAACTACGGAAGGCACTAACTACTGACAGGGATAGTTAGCAAATGAAAGATGTTAATAGAGAACAAACAATGTATTTACCTTAATAGTCATAATATATGTAGCAGTTCATGACAAATTACAAAACTCCGCCATCTCTCTCCCCACATCCACCACTGCTGGCGGCTCACCTCCAACTGCGCAACGCTACGCGCTGTTCACATCCAGCTGCCGCTGCCCAACACTACAATGACAGACAACAATGCAAAATAGCCACAGACTGCACACAGCACAGCCAGTGATTTTCATACAGAGCGCTACGTAACGTTGCCAATAAGAAAGCATAAACAGCCTGCTTACAACAGGAAGCACATATCTCGATATGCCTGATAACTTTCTTTTACCACAGTTTATTCGAGCGACTTCATTTACCAACTGGATGCGGCATCCCTACCCTGGCATCTGGAAGTGCGAGAATTATTAAATCAAAGGATTATTGAACGATGGATCGGTCGCACTGGACCAAATGAATCAGACTTACATCTGACTGTATGTGTTTATTTCTTTCGGGGGTTTATAAAAGACTATGCTTATGTGCCTCCGTTACCAACAACAATGAATGAACAGAGATATCGCTTAACAGCAGTTGTGGAAGCTGTAACTCAAGATATGCTCGCTGCAGTGTGTGAACAATCTAGATACAGCACTTACATATGCCGTGCATCTCAAGGGGGGCATATTGAACACCGATGAAAAAAACTTTGTGTTCGCCGTTCGTCAAAAAACCAAATTCATTGTATACGTTTATTAGTTTCATAAATATAGACGTGCCAAGTCGAATGATTCTTGTTGATACACCCTGTACATTAACCAAGAAGATCATTTCCAACAGCCGGCCGTGGTGGCCGAGCGGTTCTAGGCGCTTCAGTCCGGAACCGCGCGACTGCTACGGTCGCAGGTTCGAAACCTGCCTCGGGCATGGATGTGTGTGATGTCCTTAGGTTTGTTAGGTTTAAGTAGTTCTAAGTTCTAGGGGAGTGATGACCTCCGCTGTTAAGTCCCATAGTGCTCAGAGCCATTTGAACTATTTCATTTCCAACATTATGCCAACTCGACTCATTATTAAAAGGGCTGGACAACAAGGAACTGCAGAATAATGTTCATTACTTTTTGTTCCAGGAGCTCACCACACTCTCCAGATCGCTGCACAAACTGCAAAATTGGAAGAACCAGAAATTACCTTCTGTTGTATACGACTTTGTACAAACGGTAATGAGAGACGGGCTTCGGAGTATGTGGCAACTGTCGTCGGAGGGAAGCTGCGCAGGAGCAGAAATGATTAGCGAACAAGATAATTCGACAAAGAGAAGATTTTCGTGAATTATGCCAGGCATACGAGGACTCATTACAAATAATGCAGGAAGAAAGAGTCCGTCCCTCAATGTCAACATGGAAGAGATGATGTCGTAGCAAGGAGGATCCAAGTGCAAACGGTGCTGTGTGTCTACCGTCACCCATTCTACACTGCAGCTGGAGATGGCGCTGATAGTCTAGAGCCACTGGAGGCGTTACTAAGTGGGCGCGCACGTTGGATCCTCCAGATCTTGCACGTCCGCTATCGGCATCTGATGGAAACTTGCCATTCCATTGCCACCTTAAAAAGGCCAATGATCGATAACTGATACCACACCTTGCATATTTCTTAATAGTGTCAAACTGGCCTCATAGGTCTGCAACAGACTGAATTAGACAGCCAGATGATGGATACAAGCAGTTGTGGACTACATATCTCACATTTATTTGTTGTATGATCAATAACGATAACGATAGTTTCTTGAACACTGTAGAGACAGCTTTGAATACATATCGTCACACACTAAACAAAAATAAATCACAGTGAAGTAATTGCACGAATGGGACAGAAGTCGGTAGAAGTGGGGCGGGTGATAACTTGGTTAAACGTATGCCCGATATGTGACCTAAAACATCGTGGACGTACCACAGTGCAGCAGATGACAACTAAAGGATGTGTTCTGGTTGTCGAGCCGTATGGCCGCTGACGGCCGGATGGGTATCCCACCACTGTCCGAACCATCTCCAGACGCGCCTTCAGCCTGCCCCGATGACCCACCGGACAGCGGTGGGCTACCAACGTGACCTTTGCCACTCCATACGGCCTCACAACCACGAGACAGTTGACTTCGTGGTTGCCAAACCCTATCTTGACCCGCAAGGTAGCTGGATTTTTCACCAACTGAGAGCGTTTGGAGCATTGTGGGCAGGGCCCTACAACCAGCACGGGATTTTGACGGTCTAACGCGATTGTTGGACAGAACTTCTCATGATATTCCTCAGGAGAACATACAACAACTCTGTCAACCAGTGCCAAGCCGAATAACTGCTCCCACAAGGACAAGAGATGGACGAAAACGTTATGACTCTCTCAATTTGTGAAACTATTTCTCTGGAATAAATCATCTAATTTTTCTGTAATTGTAATCAAATGTTTGTATGTACGTGATTATCACATCTACCGATTTTTGTCCCATTCGAATAATTCCTTCGTAATAAGTCCTTTTTTTACAATTTAGCATCCGCCTTTTGCCGATAGGTGGCGACAACGGTAAGTAGCGGTTGAAAGAAACAGATCGCAGACGTCAGGCAGTTAGCCTGGACCTCGGTCAACATAACCTCAAATGGTTCAAATGGCTCTGAGCACTATGGGACTTAACATCTGTGGTCATCAGTCCCCTAGAACTTAGAACTACTTAAACCTAACTAACCTAAGGACATCACACACATCCATGCCCGAGGCAGGATTCGAACCTGCGACAGGAGCGGTCACGTGGTTCCAGACTGAAGCGCCTTTAACCGCACGACCACACCGGCCGGCCAGAACATAACCTCATTTAAACATATGACGATTTGTGTCTGCATCATAAAGTTGTTCGTGACTGAAAATGTCAGTTTACGAGCCGAATTCTCGTCATTTGCGCTAGGTGTTACCGTTTTGTTTCAACATGAAGGAAACAGCGGCTGACGATCCTCCAGTGCTCTCAGGTACTTATGGTAAGGATACTGTTCGTGAAAGAACGTGTTGTGAGTGGTTTCAACGCTTCAAGAACGGCTATTTTATCGTCGTAGACCGGCATAGTGGTGGAAGAGAGAATGATTTCGAAGATGCAGAATTGGAGACATTGCTGAGTGAAGACTCGCGTCAAACTCAGGAAGAATTGGCACGATTAGTGGGAGTGACACAGCAAGGCAATTTCAAAACGTCTCAAGGCTATGGGTATGGTTCAGAAAGAAGGAAGGTGGCTCCCGTGTGAGCTGAAACCAAAGGACGTTGAACAGCGTTTGTGTGTCTGTGAACAGTTGCTTAAGACGCAAAAAACGGAAGGGATCTATGCATCGCATTGTGACCCGCGGGGGGGGGGGGGCGGTTCATTACGATAACCCTAAACGCAAAAGGTCATGGAGATAAGCTGGCCATAATTCCACGTCGACGGCCAAACCGAATAACCACGGCTCCATGATCATGCTCTGCATTTGGTGGAACCAGCTCCGCATCGTGTACTACGAGGTGTTAAAACCAAGTGAAACAATCACAGGTGCTCGTTATCGAACGCAATTAATGCGTTTGAGCAAAGACAAACGGCTGCAATACAGCGAGAGGCACGATGAAGTGATTTTCGAGCACAACAACGCTCGACCTCACGACCGCCGTATTCTCCAGACATTGCTTCCTCAGAGTATCACTTCTTTACGTCAATGACGCATGGCCTGGCTGACCGACACTTCCGATCTCATGAAGAAGTCATAAATTGGATCGATTCGTGGATAGCTTCAAAAGATGGACAATTTTTTCTACTCAGAATTCGTACACTGCCCGAAAGACGGGAGAAAGTATTGGCCAGCGATGGGAAATTTGTTTCATTAAATCCTCAAATGTTGGGGGAAAAAATGGCAGAAACAAAGTTGTACACCTTGTAATTAATTTGTTTTAACCTAAACCAGGAGTGTCATACACGGGTTCTAGCCGTCGTTCAATGTGCTAACCACTACGCTACCGCATTCGACGTCAGCAACAGAGGCGGACTGCGCATCGTAAGCTCCCTCGGGTGGAACTTGCAAAGGAGACAAAGGGGCTTAACATCCATTGCACTCTGCGGCACTGTGTAATCTGTGGAACAGTGGGTTTAAAATTCTTCTTCTTCTCCTCTCATCATCTATAAGGTGATTTCAACTGCTGTGGTCAGCATGAGCAAGCCGTCTCTTCCGTGGTCTTCCCGCCTGTCCTGTCGTTCTAGGTTCCTAATCAAGAATTTATTTTGCAAGTCTATTGTCATGCACACTGAATTATCTTGAAATTCATTCCTAATGTCCTCATTTCTGAAGCTACCTTCTTTGGTGTTGAATTACAGCCTCCATGTGTATCATCTTCAAGAGAATGTAAGTGGCTTAGCATTTGTTTCTCAGATTCGGAAATGTCAAGTGGAGATACATCTGCGACAATTTATTATTACTCTGATAGCTTTATTTGGTTCTATTGTTGCATATTTCTTTATACTGAAAAACACAGTAAGTTAACAACAATGTATATACATTAAGAGGCCAGGAATTTTAAAGCAGTACGAGCGAGTATGTCACGAGGTGTGGCCCTGTATATATGGCACACTGAAAGAGAATTTCGCATTTCACATCTTGAACGCAGTTCTTCAATCTTGCATATTAGTGTGCTTCTCTTTCAAGTATTCCATCAGGGGAGGACACTGTTTCTCATAGCTGGGTAACGCGTGTAGTTAGCAGTTGAACTCTGCTGTTGGGCTGGTCTCGTCGTCATCGGGCTTGTCGCATGGACCTGTACAATGTATATATGACGGTATGTGTCGGAAGAAGGCTTTATGAAGTTCTAGAACCTATCGTTATTTATCTTGCAAGATACAAATGTTCGGAATACAATCCTCAGCTGTGTTTTTCGGGAGTCAAACAGTCATCATCTGGCTGTCTGCGCCTTTATACACGTGCATTTAAAAAGCACGAATCAGTCATAAAATAAAAACGTCACAAATTTTCGGACAGGAATTTCATTTCGTATTTTAAAATCGGCATAACCTGATCCTCTATTTTGCTTCTCCACTGTACTGCCCCTTCACCGGGGTGTTTTCTTGTAGTGGTAACACTGGCCACATCTACTGAATGTCGGATTACTATGTATCTAAACTACATATCTGAAAATCGTTTAATTCATTACGCTGCTTCATTGGTTCATTGAAAGGACGTGTGAAGATTTTTACCATATTACACAAACTAATCTTTAGGGCTGTATGCATTACTTCCGTCTACTATTTTGTGTCTTATGCTTCGCACGCTTTGTGTGTGTACTAAACGCTATTTTTTTATTTGTGCCAACGTGTTCCGTGAATCGAATATGGGAATTACATCATGCCTGACCTAGCGTACTACGCTATGGTCATTGTATGGTATATATACCAGATTTACTGAATTTTCCGACGTATTCATCTCATGTCGTCGTCTCATAATTGTAGAACCTTGTGTACGAAAAGCTATCCACAGTGTTCTAGGGCAATATTACACTATTTTTCTTATATGTAAACCACATATACTTCGCGTTCTTGGAGCATATTGTTCTACTTCTCGATATTATTTCCATTTTACTTTTAATTTTATAGTGAATTTTGCTTAAGTCACTCTTTTTAAAAGCGTTTGTCACTACCACTTGCTTGAGGATTAAATCTTGTTGCTTTTAGAGTTCCACCTAGAGCAGTTTCAAAACTTTGTTGATCATGCCAATAAGGTCAGCTCTTTTATGAGGTGCCGAAATTCTCGCGTATTATGTTACCTGAGTTATGTTATCCGCACACACATCTTTTTGTGTGTGATTTGAACTTAGGTCCACCATTATTTTTGGAGATGGCTAGGCCTAATAAGTTTACAGCTGGAATTCCTGTAACCTGCTTCCTGCAGACTCAGTTTCTTGCTTGCTTTGCCTATTATTCTGCGTTTTACTTTCTCCTCAGGGTATACGTTTTCTCCTTGCCTTGCACACGTCCTTTAAATTATGTTTCACTAGCGTTGGGGTGATAAGGTCAATGCTACGAATGTGTTATCAGTAGAGGTGTGGAAATTCCTCTGGATTTTAGGCACCAGGAACATGCCAACAAACATGTACAAGCAAGGATAGCGCTAATTACACACCCAGTCATTAAGAAAAAAGCGAATAATATATCGATCCCCAGACTTTTTCCAGAGGTTTTCAAACGTTGAAAATTTAGCCAAAGGTAAAATAACATTCACGAGACTTCAAAAGTGTGAACATCTTTTTCGCCTCTGCACGTCAACTGCGTTAGCTCTCTACTTATAATTTAAAGTAAACATTGGCAGGACACCTTACTTGATAGCAAACACTTCCCTTAATGTGAAACGGAGTGAAACCTTCCGCATATGAACTGATGATTCAAGTTTCACAGCAGAAGGTAACTGTGGATTTACTTTCTTTTATTCGAGAAAGAGTCACGAATAACTGCATAAGCTTTATCCAACAGCCTACTCTTACATAACGGAAACAGTGATAGTCATGATGGTCACCAAGCATTCTTTCTCAGGATGACGAACAGATCCATAGAGCTCAAGAACTGGGGAGAACATAGTAGTGCACTTGGTATCGAAGTAGCCTACGAAGTAACGAAATGTTCTCTAAGAAGCAAATACAGAGTGTTACGATATTAGTGCAGATATTTTTATTGGTGTCTGAGGACAGCGTTCTTAACAACGTTACATCAGTATTCACTGCATTTGCAAATTCATAGCTATTAGGAGTAGCAGGTTTTTAGGTTATTTAGTACAATCATGTACATGTGGTAAGAACAAGCCACTGACGTTTCTTTTCTCCTGGGCAGCAGGTCAAGCGTTGAATTGTAGACGCAAAACAGTTAATCTAAACTGACAGGCGTAGTCCACTTATTGGTGCAGTTACGACACTGCAGCTAATAAATTATGTGGTGATACGGGAAAAAGGCTAGACCCAGAGAACAACTAACACCGAAGTAGGTACGTACTAAGGTACCAATGATCACACTATTCGCGCTGATGCTCCTAACACCCTACGTATTATTTTTACAGCGAAACAGTAGACTCGTTGGCCAACGAAGTAGCTATATCTAGGACTAACATTAATACCCAGGTCTAACAAATAAAAGCGATAGTGAGGTCCCAGTGGGAAGAAGAATAAGAAATATCGAGCGTAGATAAACCAAAATGTTATCTACCGGTTCAATCCCACATACCTCGCTCCCCATGGTTTCATGACATGCCAATGCAAGCATAGCTGACAGCTCAATCACTCTGATAAGATTCAATTGCACTAAATCACTTGGCCATTACCAGCACCTTAAACTAGGGAGCATGCCAATACAAGCACACTTGATTCAATTATAACAAATTCCTTGATCATTAGCAGCACTTAATCCTCATAAACTTCATCATAAATTCTGTTCTTATTTAAGGCAAGTGAAAAAATAATTGACTGTGAGAAACAGGTTTTTCACCTTGAAACAGCATCAAACGATCTTAATCAATATTAGTTCCATTCCATTTCGGCTGTCTGATGCAGCAGCCAAATATGAATATTTTTAACGAAAATAGTCTCGTTTGCAAATCAGTATTTGTTAATAATAATTACGCGTTTTGCCCTTGTATCGCATCATCAGATTATCTGAAGACAAGGAACAAAAAATGAGTATGAGAAAACGGTGATGAATATGAGGCATTTTTCTAATCCGTGCCGCCATGCCTACATGGGACAGTAAAATATGCATAAAATCAAGCAAGAATGTAGTAGGATAAACTTCATCCGTCAATTGCCACTGAAGGGCATTAAATAAGAATAAGATATGCATGAAATCACGCAAGAATGTAGTAGGATAAACTTCATCCGTCAATTGCCGCTGAAGGGCATTAAACAAGAATATGAAGTGTTTATATGTAACAACAAGTTGTTAAGTGTCTTATGAGATACGGAAAGGAACTAAGCGCGATGTAAGAATAAAATTTTAACCGAGGTTGCTGATGAGTGATGGGAGAAATGGGAATCTAAAGTAGATAAAACACTAGACCAGTTAGATACCATACGTGTACCAATGAAATGTCAGTTACATTTATAACATTTTATAGATAACATTTTAAAGAACTTACAAGCACAGTGACTGCAAGAGGCAGTGATATAATCAGTACGTTACTATAAGAAAATATCACATTGACAAAAATTAAAATGAAAGAACCTTTTTTAATGGGAGCAATGTTAATTGCGTTTCAGGAAGTAACGATGCAACGGATTCATTATGAACAGAATATCATAATCGTGGTATGTTAACTATCAATATAGAACACTATACTTCTCACGTCATTCTTACTTATGAATTGGTTTTTATTTTTAGTAATGTGAATATTTTGGTCACTCCTACATGCAAATATGCCAAATGATTCATTCATTTTTGGATCGTCTTTGACCACAAAATCCTTTATAATCGTCTAGGTGCTGAAAATGACACCTCAGAGATACAAGAAGTAACAGGTATAGCTAAAATCATCCATAAAAACCACACAAAATCTCTAAGCATTTCAGGCATGTGACCACTGTTCTCTCCACGTAAAATAATTGTGTTGTGTGACAGGTTGACCACTTTATTACTTCCTCGCTCTGCGCGCCACTAAAAACGTGTCCCTACACGATGTTATATTTATCAAAGTACGTCGCACAGAGCTGCAGATTTCGATCAGCATCAATTTCACCTATATCAAAGGCCTTAAGTTCTGAAATAAGTTCCAAATACCTGTTTGAAATCTACGACTTAGCAAATGAATAGCCACAACAATTATTAAAAAAAAAATCTGTTCGTTTCCAGCTGTGTCTGATAAGTGTGAGGATCACCACCTTCGTCGCAGCGTCTTAGTATCTTTCTCTTTCTAGGCAAAACTGGTTCATTAGTGTTCAGTTCCTCCGCTTTCCTCGTAGTTTCATTCTGAGAGTTAAGAAATTTGTCTCTTAGTCAAGTTAAACTTGTAGACAATGTTTCCACCAAATTTTTATTTCTCGGTATGACAATGATTTCACCTGAAAAGAAGAATGAAGTAGTTCAATGCTGAGGAAAATTGAGGTTACCGTTTTCAGGATAATAAGGAATGAGAATTGATATAAGTTTAAATATGTTCACTAACTTTCCAACCGACTTCACTTTTAACCTTCTGACAGTTGTAAAATTTTCGAAAGGACGTCATAATCATTGTCCAACGGTATTAGTGATTGTACCCTCATACACGACGTTGTACTTGAGAATGGTCACAGAGTCAGTCTTGGAACGTTTTTTACAACTTCATTTTGATTGTCTTCTTGTAGCGACTGGAACACTGCTAGCCCCATTGTGAATGTCTTAAAAATGTTATTAATTAACAGTCACCAGAAAGTCTCACATTTAACGAATACTTTGCAACCTTTCTTGCGGTACCAAATTCAAATTATGCCACTAACAATGAACAAAGATAGCTCTCTGCTCCATCTGAATCGTCCTGGTGTGTAATCCTGTTAAAGGCTACAGACATTACTCGCAGCGTAGTATCACGGACCACGAGAGTATTTTACGAATCTTGGACAACTTCAAACAACGTCCTACACAAATTGTTCAAATTCAGTATCCAGATCATCCTTTTCACATGACTAGTTTTGGGCTACTTGCCCATCTTCAGATCTGCTAAAAAAAAATTAGGTTACAACTTGTTCAAACTGCAAATGATTTAAAATTATGGTTAGACAAGAGGATGTCAAATTAAACACATTTCAGCCGTCAAGATTCCTATCCCACTTTATTTGGCAACCAGTTTCAGCGTTTTGCTACGCCATCTTCGGGCCCCTGACCGACGTGTAGGAAGAATCTACCTCGGTTGTGATAAACCTGTTTATCTATCAGTCGGGAGGTGATGGTCGAAGTAATTGAACCGTGATTTATTTTCAAAGAATATTCTAAAGAATTTATTTTATTTACCAGCGATTCATCAAGAACATTAACACATTAATCACACTACGTAAGCATGGAAGTAGTTGCCAGGGAGTAACTGATGAAATCATAACCAAATTCCGATTAACAAATGGGAATTTTATTCACTTTATTAGTGCCTAAAAGCATTTTTTATAAGAAATAGATTAAAATTATAATCATAAAGCACCCTCTAAATATCAAAGTTACCATTTATTCAGAGGCAGAAAAAAACAAGTTTTGACTGTATGAGCTTTCGGGCAGTGAACCTTGCCGTTCCCTTTTGACACGGCCGTAGTTACGACCGCTCACAACAGCCTCTGAAAGACTACACTGGTGCAAATCTGCAACACACCAGATAACTTTAAACTAAGAGTTTTAACAATTTACACACGCACACAAACTATGCACCCCCCCCCCCCCCCTATAGGAGGGATGGAAATGGTACAAAACACTAACAATTAAAATATTAACCTTGCCACCGAAGGTGCAACTTGATTCTAAGAAAAGTCTTACGGCGAAAGGATGGCAACTTTATGTACTAAAATTATCATTTAAATAAAAGCCCATGAAATGCAATCTTATATAAAATTCTACAAGGTTGGCAAAACAATAGTTAAGATGCTCTACAGCACACAGATATCGCCTCTCAAGATCAGGGGCAATAATATCAAAGTTTCCAAAGATCAAAACATATTTCAGGTATTAGGCCGTTACACTCCAAGCAATAAATTCGTTAACACACCAAATCCGACAAACATGACAGAGGTAGCTACTGACGTACGGTAGATTGATAGGGAGATTACCGAACAACCCGAACCGCAGGTTGCTCTAACCCGCCCCTACTCCACAAGGGAAAAATGGACCACCCAATTTATAAACAACCACCTTCCCGCGGGTGGGCAAACGGAGAAGAATGGTGGGACGACCCCAAAGCAAAACGGCTGGTGACCTCACCAAGAAAACAATTATAATTTAACAAGAGTAAATCAAACAAGATATCACCAATCACTTAACTTCTAATAAACTGCGGTTTCTCGATAAGACCTGTCGCAGCACCCCAAAATCCCTCTCCCGAACCGTCTCCTACCAGCCGCTTCAGCGGACGCAGGAAGGCGCGCCGGTCTCCCGTCTCACGGCGTCGCAGCTCGCACCGGCCAGACTGATGTCGTGGGTTGACTCCTGTTGATCTCGTGTCGACCGCGAAGTCACTACCCCTCGCTATACGCCGCGGCCCACTGGACTCACGTGGCGACCTCACATGCGCCGACACTCAAGACGGACAAGTCATCTTGTGTCTCAGTGCGCGACCGACCAACCGATCGATCCAACCGCCAATGACCATTGCCTGAGCAAACTCGAGCAGACTGGCGGCCTAACGCGCAGACTCAGATGCAGGAACTAAGCCCCGACCGGGCAACCACTCGCTGAGTTCTCTTACTGGCGGAGTCGAAAGACTCTCATTTTGCCGGCTTTAAAGGTTGATCCGAACAATAAACATACTAGCACTCCGAACGACAGACAGACACTAACTGCCTAACAAATGAGGACGAGAGACAGACTAGCAAGGTGGGACCGAGTGACTGAACCAGACTGACCGACTGGCGAGCTCATAGCGCCCCTTAAATGCACGTGAACAGGCTACCTTTCCCTTTCCCACCAGAGGGAGACACCAAAGCTGCGATTGCCACAGTGGCGCCCCCCCCCCCCCTAGAAACGGAGGGCGCTTGCTTCACACTACGCGCTGCAGCGCGCTCTTCAAAACAGCAATTTTTACCACGGCTCAGTGATCACTATAGCAAAAATCTACTAATACCAGTATTGCTGGCCCCTGTTTTGATCACAACCAAGGTAAATTCTTCCTACAAGAAGGTCAGGGGCCTGAAAATGGCGTACTAAGACGCTGAAATTGGTTGCCAAATAAAGTGGGGTTGGAAACTTGATGGCTGAAAGGTGTTTACATTGACATCCTCTATCGGACAGGCGAGTCCCACAATCACCTCTAAAACGATGTATTAGAATGTTTTACAGACCACCAGCATCCGCAACAAACGTTGCAGAACATTTCAGGGAAAGTCTTGAGTACATAGGAAATAAATATCCAAATTATCCGTTAGTTGTAAGTGGAGACTTTAATCTGGCATCCATTGACTGGGAAAATACCACGTTTATCACAGGGGCCAGAAGCAAAGCCTCGTGTGAAGTTATTCTAGGAGCACTCTTGAGCAATTGGTTAGAAAACCAACTCGAGGTGGGAACATATTACATACCTTGGCGACAAACAGACCTGATCTTTTTGAGAAACTTAATCTAAAAGAAGGTATTAGCGACCTTGATATCGTTTTGGCTTCTATGTCAGTGAAAGTTGCAAAAAAACTAAAGAAACAGCGTAGAGTTTTCTTGTTTAGGAAATCAAATAAAAGTGTCATTAATGAATATCTTGATAGTTAGGTCCGAGTATTCACCGCAGGACACAAAGATATTGAGCATCTTTGGTCGGAATTTAAAGGTATTGTCCACCACGTGCTAGAGAAGTATGCGCCTAGAAAAAATATAGGGGAGGGAAGGGATCCACCTTGGTACAACCAACATATACGAAGTTGCTGGGAAAGCAGAGAATCTTGCACAGTCGTTTTAAACGTAGTTACTGCCCCGCTGACAAACAGTAATATACGAAATGAAAGCAGCTGTCAAAAAGTCAATGAGAGATTCTTTTAACGAATTTGAACTCTAAATTTAACTGCAGATTATAAAAATAAACCCAAAAATTTTGGTCTTACGTAAAATCAATAAACACAACAAATAATTCAATACCTTCTCTTGCTGTCAGTACGGGTAATGTAATGGATGATGATAAACAGAAGGCCGAAACTCTAAACCGAGCTTTCAGAAACTCGTTTACGGTAGAAGACTGCAGCACCATTCCCCCTTTCAGTTATCGAACAAACGTAAGGATGGCTAAGACTGTGTTTAGTGTATCTGGGATTGCAAAACAGTTAAAATCCTTAGACGCCAGGAAGGCATCTGGCCCAGACGGTATCCCCGTAAGATTATATGTTGACTATGCTACAAATATTGCACCATTCTTATCCATCATCTATCAGAGATCATAGGAACAGCGGAAAGTTCCACGGGACTGAAAGACGGCACAGGTCACAGCAATCTATAAAAAGGGTGGAAAATGGGATGCTCATAATTACCAGCCAATTTCACTGCCATCGATTTGTTGTAGAATCATGTAACATATTTTGTGTTCAGACATAATGACCTTTCTAGAATCTGAGAAGCTCATCTGCAGAAACCATCAAGGTTTTAGGAAACCGCGGTCATGCGAAACGCAGCTAGCCCTCCTTGCCATGATATACAGCAGACCCTAGATACCGGCTCCAAGGTTGATGCCATATTTCTCGACTTTCGAAAGACGTTCGACACAGTTCCACACTGTCGCTTGCTACAAAAATTGCGCGCTTAAGGTCTATCCGATGACATATGCGGTTGGATAGAAATTTTTCTAACAGACAGGGAGCAGTATGTCGTCCTAAACGAGGTGACTTCAACAGAAACAAGCGCAACTTCAGGTGTGCCCCAGGCCAGCGTAATAGGTCCACTGCTCTCTACGATTTACATAAATGATCTGGTTGATAGTATTGACAGCGACGTTGGACTGTTTGCCGATGATGCGGTAGTCTGCAGGAAAGTAGTATCACACGAAAGTTGTGAACGAATCAATGACGATTTGCAGAAAATAAATGCGTGATGTAATGACTGGCAGTTATCTCTCAATATTGGTAAGTGTAACCTACTGCGTATAACATGAGGAAAATCCCCATTAACGTGCGAGTACAAAATAAATTCCCAGTCTTTGGAAGCGGTAACACTCGCAAAGTGTCTGGGTGTGACTATTCGAAATGATCTAAAATGGAATGATCAGATTACACAAGTAACAGGTAAGGCGAACTCTAGATTGAGGTTTCTTGGTAGAATCCTGAAGCGATGCAGTCCTTCAACAAAGGAAATTGCTTACAATACGTTACGTCGTCTAGTATTATTTTTCGTTTGTACGGCACTCTTACGAGTTGGG
Organism: Schistocerca cancellata; assembly: GCF_023864275.1. Lineage (NCBI taxonomy): Eukaryota > Metazoa > Arthropoda > Insecta > Orthoptera > Acrididae > Schistocerca > Schistocerca cancellata. Next base: position 1,059,308,723 of record NC_064626.1, on the reverse strand, counting down.
TCTGATTCAAGAGATTGACAAGGTCCAAAGAAGAGCGGCAAGATTCGTGACTGGTACATTTAGCCATTGCGAGAGTGTTACAAATCTCATAGAAAGTCTGAACTGGGACACACTTGCAGACGTCGCGGTAAACGGAAGGGGCAGCTCACTAAATTCCGAAATTCGATCCTCGACGAGGATGTAGAGCACATGTTGTTACCACCAACTTTCAAAGCGGGCAATGATCACCATTCAAAGCTAAGGGAAACTAGAGCTCGTCCTGAGGCGTTCAGGCAATCGTTTTCCCTCGCGCGATCCGCGGGTGGAACAGATAGGGGGAAATATGACTTTGGCGCAAATTGTGCCCTCCGCCACACACCGCTTGGTGGTTAGCGGAGTATATATGTCAATGTTGATGTAGAAAGATGGACATACAGAGAATATGTCTAGAAAGGTTCATATGTCTAAAGAAATTAGTTACAACAGTTGTGTAAAATACCATTTGTTACAATTACAGAATAACCCGTTGAATGTGGAATTGTGAGTTATCACAACTAACCATACATCAGCCTGCTACGGATTTATAAAAATTTTACTAAGAAATCTGACTGGTGTAACACCTACGGCGCTGAAAAGAACTTTGTATCTGTAGTAAGTGGCCTGCTGCAATTCATAAATAATGTTTCTAAGTAATAAATGAAAAGCACCAGTTTGCTTTTGTTCTACAACATTGTAGAACAAAATCAAACTGGTGCTTTTCATTTATTATGATGTTGTTCTACCAAGAACCGACGGAAGATTCTGTTAATATGTTCCCAAGTAGATTATATGAAACAGTTAAATGTGATAGAACAGCATTAAAATACTTTAAACGAACTTTACATTTACAAAAAACAGACACCACGCTTTCACATAACTGACACGCCTTGATGGGCTATGAATCCATAACCATCGCTGGAGATGCACATTTACGTTCGACATCCAGTGGGAATCTAAATTTAACGAGCACAGAGGACCTGGACGAGGAACGAGGAATGCTGATAGGTGGTGGCGCTGGGTGGAAATGTGAGTCGGCTGAAGAACGTGAGGAGATTTTTTTTTTTTTTTTTTTGTCATCAGTCTACTGACTGGTTTGATGCGACCTGCCACGAATTCCTTTCCTGTGCTAACCTCTTCATCTCAGAGTAGCACTTGCAACCTACGTCCGCAAGTATTTGCTTGACGTATTCCAATCTCTGTCTTCCTCTACAGTGTTTGCCCTCTACAGCTCCCTCTAGTACCATGGAAGTCATTCCCTCATGTCTTAGCAGATGTCCTATCACCCTGTCCCTTCTCCTTATCAGTGTTTTCCACATATTCCTTTCCTCTCCGATTCTGCGCAGAACCTCCTCATTCCTTACCTTATCAGTCCACCTAATTTTCAACATTCGTCTATAGCACCACATGTCAAATGCTTCGATTCTCTTCTGCTCCGGTTTTACCACAGTCCATGTTTCACTACCATACAATGCTGTACTCCAGACGTACATCCCCAGAAATTTCTTCCTCAAATTAAGGCCAGTATTTGATATTAGTAGACTTCTCTTGCCAGAAATGCCGTTTTTGCCATAGCGAGTCTGCTGTTGATGTCCTCCTTACTCCGTCTGTCATTGGTTATTTTACTGCCTAGGTAGCAGAATTCCTTAACTTCATTGACTTCGTGACCATCAATCCTAATAAGTCTCTCGCTGTTCTCATTTCTACTACTTCTCATTACCTTCGTCTTTCTCCGATTTACTCTCTAACCATACTGTGTACTCATTAGACTGTTCATTCCGATCAGCAGATCATTTAATTCTTCTTCACTTTCACTCAGGATAGCAATGTCATCAGCGAATCGTATCATTGATATCCTTTCACCTTGTATTTTAATTCCACTCCTGAACCTTTCTATTATTTCCATCATTGCTTCCTCGATGTACAGATTGAAGAGTAGGGGCGAAAGGCTACAGCCTTGTCTTACACCCTTCTTAATACGAGCACTTCGTTCTTGATCGTCCACTCTTATTATTCCCTCTTGGTTGTTGTACATATTGTATATGACCCGTCTCTCCCTATAGCTTACCCCTACTTTTTTCAGAATCTCGAACAGCTTGCACCACTTTATATACTCGAACGCTTTTTCCAGGTCGACAGATCCTATGAAAGTGTCTTGATTTTTCTTTAGCCTTGCTTCCATTATTAGCCGTAACGTCAGAATTGCCTCTCTCGTCCCTTTACTTTTCCTAAAGCCAAACTGATCGTCACCTAGCGCATCCTCAATTTTCTTTTCCATTCTTCTGTATATTATTCTTGTAAGCAGCTTCGATGCATGAACTGTTAAGCTGATTGTGCGAAAATTCTCGCACTTGTTAGCTCTTGCCGTCTTCGGAATTGTGTGGATGATGCTTTTCCGAAAGTCACATGGTATGTCGCCAGACTCATATATTCTACACACCAACGGGAATAGTCGTTTTGTTGCCAATTCCCCCAATGATTTTAGAAATTCTGATGGAATGTTATCTATCCCTTGTGCCTTATTTGACCGTAAGTCCTCCAAAGCTCTTTTAAATTCCGATTCTAATACTGGATCCCCTATCTCTTCTAAATCGACTCCTGTTTCTTATTCTATCACATCAGACAAATCTTCACCCTCATAGAGGCATTCAATGTATTCTTTCTACGTATCTGCTCTCTCCTCTGCATTTAACAGTGGAATTCCCGTTGCACTCTTAATGTTACCACCGTTGCTTTATTTTTAATGTCACCAAAGGTTGTTTTGACTTTCCTGTATGCTGAGTCTGTCCTTCCGACAATCATATCTTTTTCGATGTCTTCACATTTGTCCTGCAGCCATTTCGTCTTAGCTTCCCTGCACTTCCTATTTAATTCATTCCTCAGCGACTTGTATTTCTGTATTCCTGATTTTCCCGAAACATGTTTGTACTTCCTCCTTTCATCAATCAACTGAAGTGTTTCTTCTGTTACCCATGGTTTCTTCGCAGCTACCTTCTTTGTACGTATGTTTTCCTTCCCAACTTCTGTGATGGCCCTTTTTAGATATGTCCATTCCTCCTCAACTGTACTGACTACTGCGCTATTCCTTATTGCTGTATCAATAGCGTTAGAGAACTTCAAACGTATCTCGTCATTCCTTCGTACTTCCGTATCCCACTTCTTTGCGTATTGATTCTTCCTGACTAATGTCTTGAACTTCAGCCTACTCTTCATCACTACTATATTGTGATCTGAGTCTATATCTGCTCCTGGGTACGCCTTACAATCCAGTATCTGATTTCGGAATCTCTGTCTGACCATGATGTAATCTAATTGAAATCTTCCCGTATCTTCCGGCCTTTTCCAAGTATACCTCCTTCTCTTGTGATTCTTGAACAGGGTATTCGCTATTACTAGCTGAAACTTGTTACAGAACTCAATTAGTCTTTCTCCTCTTTCATTCCTTATCCCAAGCCCATATTTCCCTGTAACCTTTTCTTCTACTCCTTCCCCTACAACTGCATTCCAGTAGCCCATGACTATTAGATTTTCGTCCCCCTTTACATACTGCATTACCCTTTCAATATCCTCATACACTTTCTCTATCTGTTCATCTTCAGCTTGCGACGTCAGCATGTATACCTGAACTATCGTTGTCGGTGTTGGTCTGCTGTTGATTGTGATTAGAACAACCCGGTCACTGAACTGTTCACAGTAACACACCCTCAGCCCTACCTTCCTATTCATAACGAATCCTACACCTGTTATACCATTTTCTGCTGCTGTTGATATTACCCGATACTCAATTGACTAGAAATCCTTGTCTTCCTTCCACTTCACTTCACTGACCCCTACTATATCTTGATTGAGCCTTTGCATTTCCATTTTCAGATTTTCTAGTTTCACTACCACGTTGAAGCTTCTGACATTCCACGCCCCGACTCCTAGAACGTTATCCTTTCGTAGATTATTCAATCTTTTTCTCATGGTAACCTCCCCCTTGGCAGTCCCGGACATCCGAATGGGGGACTATTCCGGAATCTTTTGCCAATGGAGAGATCATCATGACACTTCTTCAATTACAGGCCACATCTCCTGTGGATACACGTTACGTGTCTTTAATGCAGTGGTTTCCATTGCCTTCTGCATCCTCTGGTCGTTGATCATTGCTCATTCTTCCGCCTTTAGGGGCAATTTACCACCCCTAGGACAAGAGAGTGCCCTGGACCTCTATCCGCTCCTCCGCCCTCTTTGAGAAGGCCGTTGGCAGAATGAGGCTGACTTCTTATGCCGGAAGTCAGCGCATTTGCAAACTGACACTCTGTCCGGTGGCGCATTGGTTAACACAATTACCTGGTAAGCAGGACGTCTCTGTGTTCAAGTCCGAAAGAACAGACACGACCTATTCGTGTAAATGACTCTTACATACACATTAACCCTTGGAAGAAAGTCGTACTGGAATGTCTTAAAGTTTACATTTCTTTGGAGAAAAGATCACATCTTTTTCAATAAAAAATGGATTTGTAATTCATATGCTGTAGCAGACACGCATTGTCAAACAGTAAATCAGTTAAAAAAATTTACTGGGAATTTACAGATATAAGGTTTTATGTAACACTCTCATTTTTTGAAGTTATAAACAACGTTAATAACATCTACAGCCATCGGTTTTTTCAATAAATGTATCAGTATCATAGCAGCAGTGGGACACCAATAAATCGTTAAGGATCTTCTTAAACTGCACTTCGCTATTAGCTATACTTATTATGGCTACTTGAAAGTTATTGAGGATGTGTGTTTCTGAATAGTGGGCTGTATTCTGGATCAAAAATTTAGCTTTAAGTATACCAGAACGAGACTCACGCTCGGGACATTTGCACAGTCCGTTGCAGAGTGAAAAATTCATTCTGGAATCTATGAATATTTTTCTTATCTCTAGCACGGATTCCATGACCTCAGCATTTGACTTAAGAAAGCGATACATTATTTATGACAAATTAGAGGAAGCAATATATATGTGGAAAAACAGATACTGTCATCCATAGTTCATTGAATATGCTGTGAAGGGCGTTCTTTAGACCGTATGAAGGAGTGTAACCGTGTTTCCAGGTGTGTGGATTGGAAACAAACACCCACTACTCTCCTGTCTATTCCGACAGGACGTGAGGCAGCAAATTTATTTCTTACTACAGGCGCAGTTCGACCTTCTTTGCATGCTCACAGGGTAGTAGATACGAAGTCTTGATAGATTAGGAAGGATGTAGTACAAATCTACTCTATTAACTGTAGACTACAGCCTATTTAAAACAGGTAGAATTGGAAAAAGGAAGGAGACACTGAAACTGATGGAAAAAGTGCCTGGTTGCAAGGTAGTCGTTACAGCGCCAGGACACAATATTCTGACAGAAAAATTGTGCAGATAAATGATTAAAGGGCCCTTACATAAGGAGAAATAAAGCACATAACTCATGACGAGCGAAAGAGATACGGTGCAACGATGGCATAGGGAGCCAGTACGGAGCCGTTTACGTTAGCGGCTGCTTGTAGGTTCCGGCGGTTCGACGACGATTGCAGCTGTTTGGAACCATTGTAATTTCAGAATATATTGTCGTATCTAGCCGACATCAAAACCACGGATTTATTCGCCGACTATGCGGTGGTAGCCGTAGCTCGATCTCGTGGTACCTGGAGCACTCATCTAAACTCGATGGACGTTCAGGAATTAAAGAGACACAATGATGTAGAAATAAACCATATTTTTATAAAATGAGGCTCTTACTACTTCTCAAGGTAAACCCAAGAAGCGATGTTCTAAATTTTTTATACACGATGCAAAGAAGTATTCGCCTTATTGTTTCAGCCACTTTCTCATAAATAATTTGACCTCCTCGTTGATGCTGAACTTTCGTCCACATAATACCTCCATGTGTGGGACCAAACAAAGCACAATCCGAGGGTTTCTAATCATTTTTTCAATTATTTCGTGGGTCAGCTGGGTGGCATGTGGGTGAGTATTGTCATGAACCAATATCACGCCTTTACCCTGAGATCCGAGACATTTCTCTCTTGTTGCTGGCTTTATTTTGTTCATCAGCATGCATGAGTGGTAGGCACTGTGTATTGCACTCTGATCTTCCAAATAGTCTCAAAAGACGAAAAGGAGTTGACACTTCAACTGACTGGGCATGATGTTCCCCTTCAGTCACTTAGATTCGACCGTTCTTGCACTGTTGTACCCAGTTATAAAAATTTCCACTGTTCAAAGAACGTTCACAAAAGTGTAAAAATCATTCGAGAAAATACTTTCGCGTGTATTTCACTTTCAGTAAGAAAAAAAAGCTTATCACTGAGCGTTGTTCATTTAATGTGGAAACTTCAAGTGGACACACCATAGTGAAAAACAAATTAGATGTTAAAAAATAAACGATTTTTATCCGTCAGCTCTTCTCAGTTCATCCCAACGTAAAGTCGTGAAAGTACAAAACACTTCCTACGAACTGTTTCATTCCTACCTCAGTCTTCTCCTTAGTAATTGAACGTCCGTTGTTTATCCACGTTGCCCTTAAACGGTAGGACCGTGTGGTTTCGATACTGACTGTACGAGGCACCGATATGCGTATACTCTGCAGAAGAAATCGGGTGCGAAAGAGGCACGGCTCGTGCTATTTAACACCTCGCGTTTCGGAGGAAACGACATACTGCACGGACGACTACTTTCCACAGCCAACCTAACATTACTTACAGTACATCTGCTGTTTTGAGAACACTGCGAGGTTAGACTGGCTCTCCAGCAGAGCCTCTAACAGTCTGGATCGCTTCTCTGTCGCCTTTGGCGTACCCACGCGCAAAGGAATGTGCAAACAAAGAGCTCTCGTCAAAGGGAAACGCCATATGGCGAAAGTTACCAACTCTTGAATTATTATACACCACGAGCCGGAGAATTTATGGCCAATAACCCTATGCCTTGTTGGTTTCTCTGCACATGAAAATGGAAACGAAATGAGCGTATGGCATCGTTGGCCTGGAAGCTCCTATTCGGAGAAGATCGGCCGCCAAGTGCAAGTCTTATTTCATTCGACGCCACATTGAGCGACTTGCGCGCCGCTGATGAGGATGAAATGATGATGAGGACAACACAACACCCAGTCCACGAGCGGAGAAAATCTCCAACACAGCCGGGAACAGAACCCGGACCCGCTTGCATGTGAGGCGAGCACGTTACCACTCAGCTGAGCAGGCGGACACTCTGTCCATCCACGCAACACACATAAAAATAAAAGCAGCTTATAGTTCATATTAAACACTTGGTATTCAAATATTTTTGATATTCTCAAGACTTGTTAAGCATTACACAATCCTGATGTGACGATGATAGTTTGCAAACAGTGGAGGTTTCCCATGACAATATGACAATAGCCCCACAAATAATTCGTTTCAGACCAGCGGCCGTCAAATCAAATCAAATATTCGTGCGGCCCGCCGTGCGTAGCCGTGTTTTATAATAATATGCATCTAGCTACCAACAGCACCACACAGAAATGTTAACTAACATTAAGAACTTCGTAAAGAGTGTTGTTTCCCTGCTCAGAAATGAACAAGTGTTCTTACAGACACATTAATATATTACGAATTTTATTTTACGTTGCTGAATTTGGCCGTAAGCTAAATGAGGGCCGCTTACCTAAAGGGCAGAGGGGCAAGTAGCGCGGCCACTGCAGGGTTAGAGGATGTGAGAGAAGAAATGTTTTATTGACTGTTTTTCACTATAGACAAACTACAGTCGTTCGCGGCTCCTATGAATCAGATACTGTGGTATAAATTTTGACACGGAAGTACTTGGATCTGTGAATGCGCATTACTGAGATGGTCATCTTCTAATGCGGTACTTATCTGCAGCAAGTAACATCAATTAAGGCTGTTGTAATACACTAACGTGAGCAAAACAGTTGTCATATTGAAAACACGAAGACAAAACAAAGACACACCACGAAGGAATTATTCGAACAGAATGGATATCGGTACATGTAATGTGTAGTCTAATTATTCTTGGACAATTGTATTTATCACATATTAAATGGTTCAAATGGCTCTGAGCACTATGGGACTCAACTGCTGTGGTCATAAGTCCCCTAGAACTTAGAACTACTTAAGGGGATACGGAATCACCTATCCCCGCAATGTTAATATATGCCTACTATAGGGAACATTTTCTCACAAACTACTGGAGACAGAGAGGTAAAAATTTTACTGTATGTGCATTCATATGTTACAACAATACTGAAACAACAGTTTATTGTCAAAGTATTTTCTTACAGAGATATTGTACATTTATTTTTAAGTAAATTTTTTCCATCGCTTTTTACTAGACTATCACCCCTAAGTCTTTTGTAAATCAAGTAATTAAAAAATCGTTGTTTCAGTATGTAATAGGGACCTATGTCACTACGTCATAAAAATTTCAGACTTCTAGGTTGACCAGTACCTGAGATAATGTTCCTAGATGAAGTAAAAAGTAAACTTACGGGAAACGGAGAAAGAAGATTAAAACATTCCTGATCCGTAGCTAATACCCCCTTCACAGTCTTCATAATCATCTTCAAGTCTTCTTTTGGCACCCCTCTGCACCTGTCTTGCTTTTTTCACTAATGTCTTGATTATATTATCAGCATGCCTTAGTCTGTGCTGATCTAAAAAGAACATAGCACGTACCGTACGGGAACCAACACACATACCCAACTTTTGAAGGACCTGGCATTTAGTTATATTTCCAAGATTGAAGGTTGCCACAGCATCATACACACCAAAATGTAGTGTATTAATTCCGACAAACACTGTTTTTGGGAGACGATGCCATATCACACTATTCAAGCACTCGTTGGGGTTCTGCGTTTTTCCGTGAAGACATTTCATCAGAAGACTTCTGTCAGCCAGATCTCTGAAAATGGGCTTTATTTCTGCCATGATGGCTGATGGTAGACTGTGGTGGTGAATGTATTTCTCTCCTGTTGTTAGTCCCCTATTGTATTTACACCAGCTGTTTTCACCTTTGGGGCACAAACCATGTTGTGGATGCTCATCCGTGGATGCGGTGTGGAAATATAAAGCCCATATAGCTCTCCTCATTTCTTCAAGATTGCCTGTATTTTGCCTGATTGCAAGGCCATAGCAGTTCTGAATGTGGTCTATTATGGAATCAGTCAATCTTCCTCTGCCATCCAAGGTTTTCCCATCATCTAGTTTTTTCCCTTTCATAACTGATTTTAACCTTCTCAGCCTGGCACCCATTCTCTTCTGCACATGTCCTATACATTCAAGTTTGCTTATATTTACACTGTTCCCATATGGTTTGCTTTCCAAAACTTCTTTGAATGCTTTAGAGTCACCATCTCCCAGATATTTGACATAGCGAACATTATACCACTGTGAAGAGCGATGAAAAATTTTCTTCACCCCAGCAACCTCCATGCCACCACTACTACCATAATAATTAGCAATACAGTCATCACTGTGTTCATTTTTCAGCCTGCCTGTGCACCTACAGTATTTAGACATTATTGCAACATCAATAACCTTGCCAGTATCAACACTAGTTGCTGTTACAACACCATTGTTGGAGGTGTGGCCCCTTTTCTGCCACGTGCCATCAAACGCCACTGTGAGGTCACGACTGCCGTCATTTTCTTCCACTGCTTCTTCCACAGCAACCTGCATTGACTTCTGTGCTACATCTTCAACTGCAGATCCTAGTACATAATTGTAAGCTTCAAACTTTGAAGGTGCACTTGGAAGATTTAGAACACCACATAGCATATCACCAGCTGCTTTGCCCTTACCAATTGCTCGCAATCCATAAACTAACCTAATATTTACACTATAAAGTTCAGTTTTCTTGTATCCATTATTTACAGTTACTGAAACCGAACTTGGAAACTTAGAGCTGTATTTACAAACACTGCATATTAAATTAAACTGGGCAGCCAGGCCAACATGGGATTCTACTTTCAGAGAAACGTTTCCATGACATTTTTTGCAGCACAAACTGTTTTCAAGAGCTTCACACAATATATTCGTATCAATGAGTTCAAAAACTTCATTCCCTCTATCAAGTAAATTATATTTCTCTTCCAAATCTCTTAGTTTTTTATGAGAAGCACTGTTTTCATTTGGTGTAAGTTCGTTCGGCAAATCAGTAATAAGTGGATTCACATTTTCCAACAGTGATGATGATGAACTGCTTTGCTTTGCTAATGAATCATTATTTCTTTTCTTTTGCCAGTTCACACGCTTTTTAAATACTTTTGCTTTAGCTCTAGGCATTTTCACTGCGAAAAATGAAGCACTAAATACGAAATAACTCAACAACAACTACTTTCTTATATCACACTGTTTACAAAACAGTCCCGCCACAAAGTCAAAGAGTAACTTGAGGAAACCAGAGAGAAACATTTTCGGGCAACTAGTGTATAAATAGTCGCTGGAAACCGGGATATTTGAATTCATGTCACTTTAAAGGTACTGCCAAAAAGTTCATGGTCAGCCACGAGAGACGTGTATAACTAAAGCGCAATACCCGATCTCACAAATATATAAAAATAAAATAGTTATAATTGTAGTAGAGCTATGTATGATACGTCATTTTAAAGAGGAAACATGGCAGAATATAATACGCCAATAAAAAAAAATTCGATTTTTTAACCCAAAATCCGATTCCGTATCCCCTTAAACCTAACTAACCTAAGGACAGCACACAACACCCAGCCATCACGAGGCATTATCACATATTAGTATATGCACAAATTCGTCGTTCGTGAGGCATGAATCACAGCTTGGAGACGGTATTAATTTCAACAAATCTCTCGTTTTGTTAGTACTCACATGACCTTTCCTGGGCCTAATAATAGTAACAGTTTTGTTTCTCATTACTGAATAGTTGAGAAGCCAAGGGAGGCTTGTAGTCTGTTACTAAATCGCTCAATATCACCTACCTCTGACCATACTGACCATGACTACTAACATTGTACATTCCATTCTTGCTTGGTTGGAAAGTGTAATGTCAAAACCAATGTATGATAGGGATGCGTTTGTGGGAAGCTGTTGCTGCATAGTTTTCGTCAGTTGGTGTGCACGTTAATTTTCTAAAACATGAACAGGTCCCGGCGTCGACTGTAGATGACTCTGTTGAAACACTGCTACGCTCTGTTGAGACTTCTCAGTACACCGTGTGCTAAGGGTTTACAGTTCAGCTTTTCTTCTTAGAGACTGTTGCACACTCTTCGTGCTTCTATGTCATCTATGTAAAGAATAGCTTAATAAAAGAAAACATGGTCCTTAGTCGCCCGTAATGTAGAAGTACTTTATTTAAATAATGCAATTAGCTCATTTTGACGACTTGTCATTTTCAAGCACATTTGTAATATAACGTATTACACAGCTCAACTGTCAAATTATTTTTCACTAAGCGTAAAAAGCAAAAAGCAATTTGACAGTTACAACGTGTAAAACAGTACTATTACTCACACGCCTGAAAATGAGAAGTCGTCTTAATTAAGTATCCGCACGATTTAATTAGAGATTACATTATTTTCCACATGGCAGCGACAACAGTAAGAGTTGTGAGATTGTCTCGAATGAAAAACAGCCCACAGTTGCACTAAATTCTGTTTATTTTAAACCATGAGCATTGTTTCTGCTATAATAATACTAATGCCTTCTTCAGAAGTCATACACACAAATAAATGAAAAATGTCTTAGCCCAGCGACTGCTTCAAGACCAATAAAATAACTTCAACAAACATAAGCCTGTTTGGAAAATAAGTAAAATTACACATGAAAGGATTATTTCAATAGTGGTACAAGTCAATTACCTCCACTTTTGTCCCTATAATGCTTCTGAAATTAATGATCAAAACAAACAGAAAGAAAAGTTCATCTCTAGCAAGAAGCCATATGCTTGAATATTTCTGGTATCTCAACTGCAGATTTTTCAGCGCTCATTTAACTTTAGGACACTGTATCTCAATATGAACAAAAATTGACTTGTACCACTATTGATATAAGCCCTTCATATGACAACGTATGTCCTCCGCCACTACCTGTGTTAGTTTCGAAACAAGCTTATGTCTGTTGAAGTTATTTTATTGGTCTTGACGCAGTCACTAGGCTAAGACCTTTTTTCATTTACTTGTGTGTATGACTTTTGAAGAAGGCTGTGTTATTGTAGCAGAAGCCATGTCAAGGTTTAAAGCAAACAGAATTTAGTGCAACCGTATGCTGTTTTTCATTCGAGATAATTAAAGATTGTCTACTACAGCCTACTACCGACCATCTTTCCTTTCATGAAGCACCTGGAGGCTGTGGATCCCCACAGAAATAAAATTTTAAAAGACAGCTAGGTGAACAGCACACAGCTCCTCGGTTAATATCGAGGCAGTTCTATAGTATCCTCCTCCAAATGTATCAAGTTGTATTCTCAAGAATTTAGCATTCTCATTTTCTTCCATTTGCTTGTCGTTTGATTTTAGGCAACTGCTGGGGTGGGGGGGGGGGGGGGTACGACCTGTTACAAATTCTGAACTGCATAGGGCCTATTTATATAAGGGCCTATTTAAATAAGTGTTAAAAATTTAGAATGTAAGGGGAGAGGTAAGCGAGACGTTCTACAGCATTCTGCAGTCTCGCCCGTCCGCTTCCAAGTGACTGAGCGCGAGACAAGGTGGTAAATCTGTCGTGAGCGACACTCTGACGTACCTCGGGGATGCTCGGGCCCTCTGGAGCGGCCCACGTCGATACGGTGCGGCCGCGGAGGGCCAAGTGAATGGATTCCAAAGGGGCTCCCGGGAGATTTCTTCCGCTACACTTGATCCGCCCTCCTAAGCTCTCTTTAAACTCGTCCTGCCGTACCCGCTGCCGTCTCCTGCACTGGTGGTCACTTCCAGTCTTCTCAACTGACGGCTGCGCACATCCCCATAACTTATAAACGTGCCTCAGTTTTTGGCGCAAGGAGTACCATATTATCAATAATTTGTACAATCTGCAGGAATATGAGGCCGCTTTTAATATTCACAAGCACTATTATTAGTAATTTGTGTTTCTTGGTTATTTGGTTTCTTGTCGGTATACGTTGCGTAGTGAAGGAGTCAGACTGTCGTCTTTAGCGAGCTTGGTAAAAAAAAAAAGTTGTGTTGCATGTGTTGAAGCTGATGATTTTTGTTGTCGAGCATTCATTTTTCTAGTGGTCTTCTGCCACAGTAGAAACTGGTGATAAAATTTTATGCTGGACAAACGATGGATAGCGATTTATTAAAAGATTGACTCCACTTACATATCAGAGAAGAGACTATTAGACTCGTACATTAAGCTATATCGAGCACCCTTCGTGATAGGAGACTCATTCATTGAATTCTGACAGATCGAAAATTGTAAACCGAATTTGAAACAATGACTGGGCCATTTTGAAGGACTATGACTCCTATATGTACGGGCTCTGAACTATAAAGTAATCAACCATATCACGAAACTATCTTAGAAACAATCAAAGCTTGGGTGAAGAAGGCTTTGCAACAAATAATAATCTTCGTAAAGAACAGTATCTGGCTAGAATTAAAATCACTCCACTCCATAACTACCGCGTTGGCACTGGTACAGAAACCTTAATTGATCTTTAGATACGTGTATTTAACGCGTGACACTCTTCGCCTATTCTAGGCATCATCAGCAATCTGGGGAAAATACAAAGTGGTATAAGTACCATTTGCTATTAAAAACAAGAAAATAATGTTTTGTATTTAATTTATTGAATTATTATTATCCTTAATAGTAATTTAAACGCATATCATTTCGTAATTTCCCAAGATTGTCTAACGATGCCTAGAACAGGCGAAACTCGTCACATGTGAATATTAAATGAAGCGATCTTGTGCAGCCAAGACTTTTTTTCTGTGTCTAACGTATCTCGCTAGATGTGAAACGTATTATCGTCGACGTCTTATTATACATATAATTAACTAATACTACACTGCCTTTAAGGAAGAAATGGGTGTGGAATCCAAGGATTTTTGTGTCATCGATCCTCTGTCAGGTGTGATACAGCCAGCCACAACTATATCTCGGGTACTAATATTTTCATCTCAGAACAGCATTTACATTTAACATCCTCAGTTAACGGTTCGTTGTATTCCAATCTTTTCTGTCTCCCCCAACAACCCTTACGCAGTGCACTAGCATCTAGTGTCAAATAAGTTATTCGCTTAGGTCTTAACACACGTCTTATCCATATGTACCTTATTTTTATCAGTTGTGTTCACATTTTACTTTCCTCACAGTTTCTGCGGAGTATCTCATTTCTTATCAGCCCGCCTAATTCTCAACATACTTCTATCGTACCACTTCTCAAACTCTCCGATTTTCTTCTTTCTCTGTTTTTCCACAGTCCATAATTCACTTCTGTAGAATTCTGTGCTCCTGATGTACATTCTCATCCTCACATTATGGTTTACGATAGTAGTAGCCTTCTGCAGGAGTGCTCTGTTTTCCTGTTCTAATCTGCTATTTACTTCCTTCTTGCTTCGTCCATCGTGTATTATCTTAATTTCAGGACTATTTGATCGAATCGACTTGGGCATCACAGTTTTTATATTGAATTTATTACTTATCTCATTCTATGTACTCATCATTACTTCATTATCTTTCGGTCTTCTATCACTCCACGTTTTGTGCTCATCAGACTGTTCAACACGCCCTGTAATTCCTCCTGATTTTCACCGATGACAGTACTGAAATCAGCGAATCACATCATTGGTATAACTCCGTCCTGAATTTTAAACCCACCTCGGAATCCTTCTTTAATTCCAGTCATTGCTTCTTCGACGGACTGATTGAAGAGTAGATGAGAAAGACTGCGACTTCCCTTTGCGCCCGTTGTAATCTAAGTGTTTCATTCTTGGTCTAGCATTCTTAAAGTTCCCATTTGGTTCTTATATATATTGCATATTAGCCGTAATCCCCTATAGTTTACAATTATTTATCAGGCATTTTATGACTTCTTGCACCATTTCTCATTCTCAAATGAGGTTCAGTGCGTCGACAAATCCGTGAAAAAGTCTTGCTGTTTTTTAAGTCTAGCTAACATTATGAAGGACAACGTCAGAATGTTGCGCTAACAAGGAAATTTTCCAAATTATTATTTTTTTCTTTTTTGCTTAGTATTTCAAGAAGTTTCTTCGAAAATATTTCATTAACTTTGTTAACTTATAACAATCGTAATTTTCACATCCAGCAGCCCTATGTTTAATATTCATTGTGACGTGAGCACTACTAAAAAGCATAGTCAAACACCATGCCAGCAACCCAGGCAACAACTTTTAGTTTTATTTATCTCTAAAGGTGGACTTAATTTGATAATTTTTCTCTAAATCTTTTATTGTTTAGTAGCTACCTTGATTAGAATCAGTGTTACGTATGTAAATGTTTCTTGGCAAAATTGACGTCATTATCTCCTGAAATACTTCAAAAGACAAATCAGAACTTCGCATATAGCAGAAAAAGATATCTGTGTACTATAGTGCTTCAGTTGTGCACTGTTAATTGTAAAGATTCTTTATAGACACATTTAATGAGAAAAAGTAGATTAATTTCTGAACTCATAGATGACTGGTATTACTGAGTGGCAAGCAGTTAGCAGTTTCTATATTTCCCAAACAAAAACTTCACTACGTTTGACAGTAACAGTCATAACAATAAATCAATGATTTTACTATTTAATTACATTTTTGCACTATATGATTTTAGTTCATAACGTCAATAAAAAGCTGCAGTTTGCTCAAAGTATTTATACTGTGACAACCGGATGTGGTTTAGAATATTACTGAAATAATATACACTACGTGATCAAAAGTATCCGAACACCCCCAAAAACATACGTTTTTCATATTAGGTGCATTTTGCTACCACCTGCTGCCAGGTACTCCATATCAGCGACCTCAGTAGTCATTAAACGTCGTGAGAGAGCAGAATAGGTCGCTCCGCGGAACTCGGACATCGAACGTGGTCAAGAGATTGGGCGTCACTTGTGACATACGTCTGTAAGCAAGATTTTCACACACCTAAACATACCTAGGTCCACTGCATCCGACATGATAGTGAAGTGGAAACGTGATGGCACACGTGCAGCACAAAAGGCTACAGCCAAACCTCATTTGTTGACTGACAGTTGAAGAGGGTCGTAATGTGTAATAGGCAGATATCTATCCAGACCATCACACAGCAATTCCAAAGTGCATCAGGATCCACTGCAAGTACTATGATAGGAGGTGGTAAAACTTGGATTTCCTGGTCGAGCGGCTGCCCATAAGCCACACATCACGCTGGTAAGTGCCAAAAGACGCCTCGCTTGGTGTAAGGAACATGAATATTGGGCGACTGAACAGCGGAAGAATGTTATGTGGAGTGACGAATCACGGTACACAATGTGGCGATCCGATGGCAGGGTGTGGGTATGGCGAATGCCCGGTGAACGACATCTGCCAGCGTGTGTAGTGCCAACAGAAAAATTTAGAGACGGTGGTGTTATGGTGTGGTTGTGTTTTACATGGGGGGCGGGCCTTGCACCCCTTGTTGCTTTGAGTGGCACTATCACAGCACACGCCTACACTGTTGTCTTAAGCACCTTCTTGCTTCCCACTGTTGAAGAGCAATTCGGGGATGGCGATTACATCTTTCAACACGATCGAGCACCTGTTCATAGTGCATGGTCTGCGGCGGAGTGGTTACACAACAGTAACATCTCTGTAATGGACTGGCCTGCACTGAGTCCTGACCTGAGTCCTATAGAACACCTTTGGCATGTTTTGGAACGCCGACTTCGTGCCAGGCCTCACCGACCGACACCGACACCTCTCCTCACTGCAGCACTCCGTGAAGAATGGGCTGCCACTCCACAAGAAACTTTTCAGCGCCTGATGAAACGTTGCCTGCGAGAGTGGAAACTGAATTCCAACATTGCCGATGTAGGGCGCCTCGAACTTGTCATTTTCAGCCAGGTGTGCGGGTACCTTTGATCACATAGTGTATGTTTCTGCCAGCTCATTATTTAGTATCACAATTACATGAAGTCAATATATGCATCTGTGCAGCCTTAAAATTGCTCACATTAGCACCATTATACATTCGATTATAGAAACAGCACTACATAAATCTAGATCGTGTGTAGTTTTTCACTAACATCCATAGCAGCAGCAGCAAACTGAAAGCAGAATAGCTAAAATCTAGTCACTATGAATTAAAAACCCTCACTCTGCAGTAAAGGAAAGTTGGTTTTCTCATCTCGCAGACGAATTTAGTAACACATGATTTGTTTGGTGCAGATAAGACTGTATTTGAAAGCTTCTGAATATATGCTTGTTTTGTAGAACAGTGTTCCATTTCTCCCAAAAGGATTTAACAGTAAATGTAGCTTCAGTCAGCACACAACTTTCTTATTAAAAAGAACACTTAGAAATCGAAGACTTTTCAGGTTTTTAGGTGCAATACAAACAGTGAGTAATTGCCCCTGTGTGAGCTGTGATTGTTGAATTGTCACACACACCGTCAGGAGGCTTGCGGAGTATGGATGTAGATGTAGATGTAGATGTAACTGGAGCTTCGAAAAATAAAATTGATTAGCAGATAGGAAGTGGTATTGGTGTAAGATGAGTGAAATTACAACGGACATTGTTCAGTGGGCAGGGCCCTCGGATTCTGAGAGCCTATTTGTTCCTAGATCGCGGTCAAGACACGCTGTAGTTGTTCAGTTATTATTTGGTAAGTGCTTGTGTGCTTTGTTAAATTTTATCTCATTAGTATCATTACTCATAAACTAAACAACAAAAGTTTTATGGACTTTTTTTTGTGTTTTTCGTAAAGAAGTATAGCTTGTAAACAAATATTAACAAGGAGACTCTTTTCCTACCACATACGGAGATTTTCATTTTTAAAGACAAATTGAGTTAATTAGGTAATTGTTCTTTAGAGATATTTTTTACAAATTATTTCGTAAAAATTGTCAATAGAATCGGCAGTCAGTATTTCAGTACAGTGTAGGCAAGAAACGTGAGGGTCTTAGCAAGAACTGCGTCTCCGGTTCCTTTAGGTTTCCTAAAGCCATTAAGAGATCATAAATTTTCTGTCTTACTTTTCTATGTATCATTCTTGGCAGTGACTAGGACTTTAATTTCTTTTACTTATAGTTCTGACGCTGGATATACAAAGGAAGCAGGAGAATAACATAACAAGAAGAGTAGAGCTTTATTTCTCTAAAATCGACGACCTCTATTTCGCGGAACGAACTGCATGTTTCTGCCATTAACTAAGAGACTTAGACATCATAATATTTTATTATTATCTTGACGTGAGAAATATATACCCACAAACACCATTCGTAAATCTCGCTAAGTAACTAACTACAATCATGTACATTCAAATACCAATCAGCAATATGTCGCAGGAACAATTTTTGCAGTTTCGTAGTTATAGTACACTCCTGTATCGCTCTTACCACTACTCGGCGTCCATCATTTATCCTCCGGAATAATAATTATATACGTTCTACACTCTTTACATAGCCAAGATACAGAACAGATGTATTTGCGTGCATCGGTACATTACTGAAGGTAATCTTCCGGCATATTATACAAGGTATAAATTTTATGTTGACAAACCAGTATAACTCGAAAAATAAATTTCACACGAAAAAATGTGTAGAATCCAAATTTTATTATTTTCGAGAGGGACATCTGCTGGTGCTAAAATTAGCCCGCCACCCCAGCATCCTACAAAAAAACTACGTACATTTTGTCTTGAGCATTTGTTTTGGTTCTTGGTACTTGTCACTGTAATTCAAGAAAATCCATGTTGTTATTTTTGCGTGGAAAATGGTTACGGATAAATAAAAAATACTTATTTATTTCCTAAATTTTGATTCGCTTAAACTAAAACTCTCCCTCCCTCCCCATTGGGTGGGTTTTGAGAGAGAGGAAGTAGACTTTCAAAAATGTTGACCCAAAACTTACCCGAGTCTGCGGAAAAATTAACATTTTGTCAACATTTGTAAAACTCTAATTCTTCTCTCTCAAACCCTATCCTATGGGGAGAAAGGGAGACAAGTAGGTTTAGCGAATCATAATATACGAAGTAAATAAGTATTTTTTATTTATGTGTAACCATTTTCTACGCAAAAATGTGAACATAGATTTTCTTGAATTACAGCGACTACTAACAAGAATCAAAACAAATGTTGAAGACAAAATATACATAGTTTTTTATGTATAATCTGATTCAGCATTAAAAAAGGGGATTTACATTTGAAATTTTAACCGTGCCTCCCGCCCCACCCCCAGGGGCTGGGGTGGCGGGCTAATTTTAGCACCGGCAGATGTACACATCAAAAGTAAACAACTTCGGATTCTACACATTTTTTTCGTGTGAAGCTTATTTTTCGAGTTATTTTGGTTTGCCAACTTAAAATTTACACCCTGTATACGAGTATTGAGCGAAGAGATATTCTTTGATACAGAACTACGATATTGTTGTCAATGTTTGCGTCACGTGTGTCATGTTTGGCAGTTATTCTTGGGATAAGACGTGTACAGTTATTAACAGGCGTTATAAAATATTGCTATTCATGATCGTGATTTCGGACTAGTACGCCATTCTCAAATGACTAATCACTGAGAACTGTGTCTAGGTTTAATTGTGTACACTGCTCTTGTGTCAATCATGTTCATATCTTCGATGAGTACCGAAAGATAGGAGTCTGCGTTATTTATATGGAGCTGTGAAATGTCACACCAGGTGGCAGCACTAAGTGCGCAGATGCTAAGATTTCTATTGTAGCTGCGTTATGAATTTACAGTTAAATTATGTATACGATGAAGACTTCTGTCTTAATATGCATATCGAATATGTGAACATGTATGAGACGATGGCAGAAGTGAGAAATGCACAGCTTTTGTATGTTGCCGCGAGACTATTTTAAAATAATGTTTTCTTCGGACTGTCACTAATTTTGACGAAATGTTGCCGGCATATGGAACAGCCGTAACTTGAACAACTCCTTCTCCTCTTAATGTTGAGTGGTCCACAGTTCTCCCTCCTTAATGGCCACTTATAACACCTCATGATGTCTTCCCTGGTCGATTCTGAGAAACGGTGTGTCCGAAATATTCTCCTCGTCCACGCACAACAAAAATGCATGATTTCAACGCTGTTCATCGCGGTTCTGACCTACAGAGGATGGCCGTCAAGAGAAGAGGTGAGATGTTGGTAAGATCAGGTGTATGACGACCTTCTAAAGGTGTGAGTGACAAGTCCCCGGCGGTGATGGGCAGAATTAGTGGGGTATGTGGTGCCAATGCATCATCATCAGCCCACCTTACACATCAGCTGAACTTCTGAGCTCTAGCATTTTCTGCACTTCACGAAACTTATCCGTTTGAAACTTTGCCCTAATCGACGGTGACGTCGCAGGGTCGACGGTGACGTCTCAGGGTGCTACGATTTTGCACCATTTCAGAGGTAGGCTACAGTCACTTCCGAGCCAAAGTTCAAATTTTTGAGAAACTAATGAGGTATCAAAAAAGTAACCCCTTAACGTTGGTGCGCAATTTGTGTTAGTGTAAAATATTACAGCACTGTTTTCTTGGATAATATATGAGAGCAACAAACGCTAACCCCAAAATTTGGTGTAATTCTGATAAGTGAGTTTTAACAAACAACACTTTAAAAAAGCCAGAAAGCTAGAATGTGTGTTGCGATGAAAATAATTAGAAAGATAATTATTTTTAAACATACTATATCCACATACTATGCAGTTTTTTTATCCCTCTTACGTCTTTCTCTGCATTTCTGTTTCAGAGGTGCATAATTTGTATACCGATAACATTTAAGTTTCACAGATGAAATGCCCCAAACCCTGCTTCCACGCCGATTCCTCTAGGGTTAACGTGGAAGATATACAACAACAAATAGAAGCAGGAATTTTATCCAGGACACCAGTATATAACTACCCTTAGACTCTATGACCGAGCGAAGTGGCGTAGTGATTAACACAATGGACTCGCATTCGGGAGGATGACGGTTCAAATCGGCGTTCAGCCATCCTGTTTTAGGATATCCGTGGTTTCCCTAAATCACTTCACACTCCTTTGGTATGGCACGGCCGATTTCATTCCACATCCTTCCCTAATCATAGCTTTGCTCCGTCTCTCATGACCTCGTTGTGGACGGGACTTTAAACACTAAACCTGCTCCTCACTCTATTGAAGAGAATTTTACTATTTTGGCACCTTTCCCACACAGTTACACTGAGTGAATCATATGTGTACTGAACTGGACGTAGTTTACACCGCGAATCCAGAGAAATACAAGGAGAACGAAAAATATTATGTTCATCTACATCTACATGCATACTCCGCAATCCACCATACGGTGCGTGGCGGAGGGTACCTCGTACCACAACTAGCATCTTCCCTCCCTGTTCCACTCCCAAACAGAACGAGGGAAAAATAACTGCCAATATGCCTCTGTACGAGCCCTAATCTATCTTATCTTATCTTTGTGGCCTTTCCGCGAAATGTAAGTTGGAGGCAGTAAAATTGTACGGCAGTCAGCCTCAAATGCTGGTTCTCTAAATTTCCTCAGTAGCGATTCACGAAAACAACGCCTCCTTTCCTCCAAAGACTCCCACCCGAGTTCCTGAGGCATTTCCGTAACACTCGCGTGATTATCAAACCTACCAGTAACAAATCTAGCAGCCCGCCTCTGAACTTCTTCTATGTCCACCCTCAATCCGACCTGATATGGATCACAAACGCTCGAGCAGTACTCAAGAATAGGTCGTATTAGTGTTTTATAAGTGGTCTCCTTTACAGATGAACCACATCTTCCCGGAAATCTACGAATAAACCGAAGACGACTATCCGCCTTCCCCACAACTGCCATTACATGCTTGTCCCACTTTATATCGCTCTGCAATGTTACGCCCAAAGATTTAATCGACGTGACTGTGTCAAGCGCTACACTACTAATGGAGTATTCAGACATTACAGGATTCTGTATTCTATTCATCTGCATTAATTTACATTTATCTATATTTAGAATTAGCTGCCATTCTTTACACCAATCACAAATCTTGACCAAGTCATCGTGTATCCTCCGACAGTCACTCAACGATGACACCTTCCCGTACACCACAGCATCATCAGCAAACAGCCGCACATTGCTATCCACCCTATCCAAAAGATCATTTATGTAGATAGAAAACAACAGCGGAGCTACCACACTTCCTTGGGGGGCACTCCAGATGATACCCTCACGTCCGATGAACACTCACCATCGAGGACAACGTACTGGGTTCTATTAGTTAAGAAGCCTTCGAGCCACTATAATACTTGGGAACCAATCCGATATGCTCGTACCTTAGTTAGGAGTCTGCAGTGGGGCACCGAGTCAAACGCTTTCCGGAAGTCAAGAAATATGGCATCCGTCTGATACCCTTCATCCATGGTTCGCAAGATATCATGCGAAAAAAGGACGAGTTGTGTTTTGCAGGAGCGATGCTTTCTAAAGCCGTGCTGATGCATGGACAGCAACTTCTCTGTCTCAAGGAAATTTATTATATTCGAACTGAGAATATGTTCGAGAATCCTGCAACAAGTTGATGTTAAGCCTGTAATTTTGAGGATCCGACCTTCTACCCTTCTTATATACAGGCGTCACCTGCGCTTTTTTCAAGTCGCTCGGGGTTTCCGTTGGGCTGGAGATTCGCGATAATTGCAAGCTAAGTAAGGAGCCAATGCAGTAGATTACTCTCTGTAAAACCGAATTGAAATCCCATCAGGACCTGGCGATTTATCTATTTTCAACCCATTCAGCTGCTTCACAGCCCCAAGGATATCTATCACTATGTCCTCCATCCGGGAATCTGTACGAGACTCAAACGGCGGTATGTTTGTACGATCCTCGTGCGTCAAAGATTTCGCAAATGCTAAATTTAAAATTTCAGCTTTCGTTTTGCTGTCTTCCGTTGCCAGGCCAGGCTGATCAGTGAGTGACTGGATGTTAGCCTTCGACAAGCCTACCGATTCTATGTAAGACAAGAATTTCCTTGGGTTTTCAGCAAGATCTTTTGCTAAGGTATGAAGGTGTTAGTGGTTGAATGCTTCGCGTATCGCACTTTTTACATCAGCACGAATCTCTACTAACTTTTGCCTGTCCTCATTCTCCCTATATTTCTTGTACCGCGAGTGCAACTCGCAACTTGCTTCTTGAGCATTCTCCGAAATGCGTTGTTAAACCACTGTGGGTCTTTTCCGTCCGTAACCCACTTTTTCGGCACATACTTGTCCAATGCGTGATTTACAATGTGTTTAAAATTTGCCCATAAATCTTCCACGTCCATCGTACCGGAAGTAAATGAAGTCGATTCATATACTAAGTGGGATGCTAACAACTGTTTATCTGCTCTTTCTAGTAAGAATACTCTCCTAGCCTTCTTGACCGACTTTTTAATTTTCGTAACCATAGTCGTAATGACATCATGATCACTAATCCCTGCCACAACACCGACACCGTCGATAAGGTCTGGTCTCTTCGTGGCTACCAGATCTAAAATATTTCCATTACGCGTTGGCTGTCGATTTAGCTGCTCAAGACAGTTTTCGGATAAAGTGTTCAAAATTGATTCACACGACGTCTTGTCTGTACCACCTGTAAGGAATCCATAGACATCCCAGTCCATACTAGGTAGGTTGAAGTCGCCTCTGACTAATATAGCATGATCCGGGTACTTCTGCGATACAGCATGTAGACTGCCTTTGAATGATTCTAGAACTGTCACGGTGGAACCTGGTGGTCGGTAATAACACCCCACAATTAACTTTATTTGCCCTAGCCCTGTTACACGTGTCCAGTTAACTTCACAACCACACTCTACTTCATCCTCTGTAGACACAAGATTTTTGTCAACTGCAATGAAGACACCACCTCCTACGGTGTCTAATCTGTCTTTCCGATACACGTTCCAACTCCCACTAAATACTTCAGAACTTCCTATCTCAGAGTTCAGCCAGGTCTCAATGCCGAGAATAATTTGCGCACCACACGCTTCCTGGCGGGCAGTAAACTCAGGAACATTATTCCGAACACTCTGAAAATTTACTGCTAATATCTTGATAGCTGAAGTGTCTTTACACTGAGCGCGTCATGATTTCCCTGCCTGCAAGTCGACTGGTGAGTGTTCATCAGGACACCTTGCACTACTGCCTAGCCTAAAAAACCCCCATGTGCACGCCACAAGTGCTCTGCTACCCGAGCAGTCGCTTGCATTGTGTAGTGCACCGCTGACCTATCTAGGGGCGTCCTACAATTCCCCACCCAATAGCGCAAGTCTAGAAATCTGCAGTCAAGACCGTCAAAGAGTCGACGAAGCCTCTGATTGAGACCCTCCACTCGGCTCCAAACCAAAGGACCCCGATCCACTCTGGGAACGATGCTGCAAATAGAGAGTTCTGCTTGCACCCCCGTGCGAGGCCAGCGGTCTTCACCAAATCCGCCAGCCGCCTGTATGAACTGAGGATCGCCTCAGAACCCAAGCGACAGGCATCATTGGGGCCGAAGTGAGCAACTACTTGCAGACGACTGCACCCCGTACGCTCGATAGCCGCAGGCAAGGCCGCCTCCACGTCTTGGAAGAGGCCCCTCGGCAGGCAAACCGAGTGCACGTTGGATTTCTTTCCAGCCCTGTACCCAATTCCCTAAGGGGCTCCATCACCCGCCTAACGTTGGAGCTATCAATAACCAGCAAGCCTTTGCCCTGTGTGCCTGAACGTGCCCTGCTGAAGGAGCAGCCACCTGCCCACTGACAGGATGAACGGGCGAGGCCAGCCGGCCAGCCTCCACACATTGGCCCTTCGCCTCGAGCGACGGGAACTCGTTGCAGTTCGCCACTCACACTGAGGTGAGGGCGGCCCCAACGCGCCGGGTACACTAGGAGGTGCCTCAGTGGTTGAGTCAGCGGACGCAGCAAGTGACACCAGGGGGGGAGTGGGGAGGGGCCTCAAGCGACACGCCAGACCCTCCGCCGTCGCTGCACCACGAGTCAGCAGCCTGAAGGCGGCTGACCGTGGCCCACAGCAAGTTCAGCTGCTCACGAACCGCGGACAGTTCCTCCTGCGCCCGCACACAGCTCGCACACACCCTATCCTTCCTACTGCTAATGTCTAACGACACCGCGAATTTATACTCTACGCAAGGATTTTATATAATGAAATATGCAAGTGAACAAACACTCCGAAACTACTAGACAAATATGAAAGCTAAATATGCGACTCGCTACTGCACTGCTGCAGCACTGATACTTCCCCAGCGGCTGCTCAAGGCTCACTGAGCTGTGTCAAAAGCGCACTGGCCGTCAAAACAAACAACTGACTAACGACACCGCGAATTTATACTCCACAGCTATCAATAAGCAATATTACTCTTCTCAAGTTCTCGCTTCCCGCGCCCGGGATCCCGGGTGTGATTCCCGGCGGGGTCAGGGATTTTCTCTGCCTCGTGATGACTGGGTGTTGTGTGCTTTATTTAGGTTAGTTAGGTTTAAGTAGTTCTAAGTTCTAGAACTGTAATTGAAGAAGTGTCATGATGACCTCTCCATTGGCAAAAGATTCCGGAATAGTCCCCCATTCGGATCTCCGGGAGGGGACTGCCAAGGAGGAGGTTACCATGAGAAAAAGATTCAATAATCAACGAAAGGATAACGTTCTACGAGTCGGGGTGTGGAATGTCAGAAGCTTGAACGTGGTAGTGAAACTAGAAAATCTGAAAAGGGAAATGCAAAGGCTCAATCTAGATATAGTAGGGGTCAGTGAAGTGAAGTGGAAGGAAGACAAGGATTTCTGGTCAGATGAGTATATCAACAGCAGCAGAAAATGGTATAACAGGTGTAGGATTCGTTATGATAGGATGGTAGGGCAGAGGGTGTCTTACTGTGAACAGTTCAGTGACCGGGTTGTTCTAATCAGAATCGACAGCAGACCAACACCGACAACGATAGTTCAGGTATACATGCCAACGTCGCAAGCTGACGATGAACAGATAGAGAAAGTGTATGAGGATATTGAAAGGGTAATGCAGTATGTAATGGGGGACGAACATCTAATAGTCATGGGCTACTGGAATTCAGTTGTAGGGGAAGGAGTAGAAGAAAAGATTACTGGAGAATATGGGCTTGGGACAAGGACTGAAGGAGGAGAAAGACTAATTGAGTTCTGTAACAAGTTCCAGCTAGTTATAGCGAATACCCTGTTTAAGAATCACAAGAGGAGCAGGTATACTTGTAAAAGGCCGGGAGATACGGGAGGATTTCAATTAGATTACATCATGGTCAGACAGAGATTCCGAAATCAGATACTGGATTGTAAGGCGTACCCAGGAGCAGATATAGACTCAGATCACAATTTGTAGAGATGAAGAGTAGGCTAAGGTTCAAGACATTAGTCAGGAAGAATCGATACGCAAAGAAGTGGGATACGGAAGTACGAAGGAATGACGAGATACGTTTGAAGATCTCTAACGCTATAGATACAGCAATAAGGAATAGCGCAGTAGGCAGTACAGATGAAGAGGAATGGACATCTCTAAAAAGGGCCATCACAGAAGTTGGGAAGGAAAACATAGGTACAAAGAAGGTAGCTGCGAAGAAACCATGGGTAACAGAAGAAATACTTCAGTTGATTGATGAAAGGAGGAAGTACAAACATGTTCCGGGAAAATCGGGAATACAAAATACAAGTCGCTGAGGAATGAAACAAATAGGAAGTGCAGGGAAGCTAAGACGAAATGGCTGCAGGAAAAATGTGAAGACATCGAAAAAGATATGATTGTCGGAAGGACAGACCCAGCATACAGGAAAGTCAAAACAACCTTTGGTGACATTAAAAGCAACGGTAGTAACATTAAGAGTGCAACGGGAATTCCACTGTTAAATGCAGAGGAGAGAGCAGATAGGTAGAAAGAATACATTGGAAGCCTCTATGAGGGTGAAGATTTGTCTGATGTGATAGAAGAAGAAACAGGAGTCGATTTAGAAGAGATAGGGGATCCAGTATTAGAATCGGAATTTAAAAGAGCTTTGGAGGACTTACGGTCAAATAAGGCACAAGGGATAGATAACATTCCATCAGAATTTCTAAAATCATTGGGGGAAGTGGCAACAAAACGACTCTTCACGTTGGTGTGTAGAATATATGAGTCTGGCGATATACCATCTGACTTTCGGAAAAACATCATCCACACAATTCCGAAGACGGCAAGAGCTGACAAGTGCGAGAATTATCGCATAATCAGCTTAACAGCTCATGCATCAAAGCTGCTTACAAGAATAATATACAGAAGAATGGAAAAGAAAATTGAGAATGCGCTAGGTGACGATCAGTTTGGCTTTAGGAAAAGTAAAGGGACGAGAGAGGCAATTCTGACGTTACGGCTAATAATGGAAGCAAGGCTAAAGAAAAATCAAGACACTTTCATAGGATTTGTCGACCTGGAAAAAGCTTTCGACAATATAAAATGGTGCAAGCTGTTCGAGATTCTGAAAAACGTAGGGGTAAGCTATAGGGAGAGACGGGTCATATACAATATGGACAACAACCAAGAGGGAATAATAAGAGTGGACGATCAAGAACGAAGTGCTCGTATTAAGAAGGGTGTAAGACAAGGCTGTAGCCTTTCGCCCCTACTTTTCAATTTTTACATCGAGGAAGCAATGATGGAAATAATAGAAAGGTTCAGAAGTGGAATTAAAATACAAGGTGAAAGGATATCAATGATACGATTCGCTGATGACTTTGCTATCCTGAGTGAAAGTGAAAAAGAATTAAATGATCTGCTGAACGGAATGAACAGATGAACAGTCTAATGAGTACACAGTGTGGTTTGAGAGTACATCGGAGAAAGACGAAGGTAATGAGAAGTAGTAGATATGAGAACAGCGAGAAACTTAACATCAGGATTGATGGTCACGAAGTCAATGAAGTTAAGCAATTCTGTTACCTAGGCAGTAAAATAACCAATGACGGACGGAGCAATGAGGACATCAAAAGCAGACTCGCTATGGCAAAAAAGGCATTTCTGGCCAAGAGAAGTCTACGAATAACAAATACCGGCCTTAATTTGAGGAAGAAATTTCTGAGGATGTACGTCTGGAGTACAGAATTTTATGGTAGTGAAACATGGACTGTGGGAAAACCGGAACAGAAGAGAATCGAAGCATTTGAGATGTGGTGCTATAGACGAATATTGAAAATTAGGTGGACTGATAAGGTAAGGAATGAGGAGGTTCTACGCAGAATCGGAGAGGAAAGGAATATGTGGAAAACACTAATAAGGAGAAGGGACAGGATGATAGGACATCTGCTAAGACATGAGGGAATGACTTCCACGGTACTAGAGGGAGCTGTAGAGGGCAAAAACTGTAGAGGAAGACAGAGATTGGAATACGTCAAACAAATAATTGAGGACGTAGGTTGCAAGAGCTATTCTGAGATGAAGAGGTTAGCACTGGAAAGGTATTCGTGGCGGGCCGCATCAAACCAGTCAGTAGACTGATGACAAAAAAAAAAGTTCTAGGGGACTGATGACCATAGATGTTAAGACCCATAGTGCTCAGAGCCATTTGAACCACTCTTCTCAAATACGAAAATACGCAAGGATTTAAAGTAATTAAATATGCAAGCGCACAAACACCCGGAAAGAAAATAAGAATCAAACTACAAAACCAATATGAAAGCTAAATATGCGACTCGCTACTGCACTGCTGCTGCACTAATATTTCACTAGCGGCTGCTCAAGTTCAATGCCGCAACTAAACGTTATTCAGTGGAAGCTACTTGTTTGAATTTATTCCTCCATACTGTAGGCGCTTCCCTGTCCAGACTCGCAAAAAAGTTAATTTCTACTTTTTTATCGTAACATTCGCTTAACAGCATCTTATCTGGGTTGGTAACGCTGATTTTGCGCAGTCTGCTTTCGGCTGACCTACTGATGCCCGGGGAAACGCCTCACAAAGGCCCGCATCTCGTGGTCGTGCGGTAGCGTTCTCGCTTACCACGCCCGGGTTCCCGAGTTCGATTCCCGGCGGGGTCAGCGATTTTCTCTGCCTCGTGATGGCTGGGTGTTGTGTGCTGTCCTTAGGTTAGTTAGGTTTAAGTAGTTCTAAGTTCTAGGGGACTGATGACCATAGATGTTAAGTCCTATAGTGCTCAGAGCCTCACAAAGTCTGACACACGTGCTACGCAGATGTACAGGGCGTTCCTGAAGTCCGTTAACATGCACTAATAACGGAGGTAAAGAGGAAAAACCTGACACACATGATTGAAATGGTGTAAGGTTTTACTGAAACCAAAAACGAGTGCAAAAACCGACCAACAGATGGCACTGGTCAGCATGACTAAGCCGTTCCCTCCAATCCTATCGGTGAAAAATCTAGCGTCATTACGAACTGTAAGTCACGGATTTTGTAACGCGGGGAGATTTTGCGGTGTGGGCACTTCAAGAAATGGTGGAAGACGACGATTGGTTGTTTAACATATTGTGGGCGTACGAGGCCCGTTTCACATTCCAAGTGTCTGTCAACGCCCACAGCTGCAGAATTTGGGCTGCCGAAGATATCAGAACTGTCGTGGAAACCTCAATGCACGACGAGAAAGTCAGAGTTCACCACATCAATCGTGATCGGACTCATTTTTCTTCGAGGAAATGCATGTGGCGTTTCAGACGGTCAGAGTGACGGGTGCCAGGTATGCCGATATGCTGCAGAATAGCATTATCCCCAGCCGGACTGATAAACACCTTCTGGAAGGTACGACTTTTATTCAGGATGCCGCTCAAACCCCCAGGCCCCCACACCCTAGTACGTGTGATTACTGGTGGTGGTGTTACCTGGAGTCACAAGTTTGCCGAAGTTGGCGATGGCTGTTTCACAACGTACCTATCCATGAGCTGTACAATCCTGTTTCCAACATTGTCCCTCGACTACATGTATCGTTGAATAAAGGTCGAGATGGTGAGCGGTTGTTACAATGAACGTCGTCTTTGTTATAAACCAACTGTTATGCTAATTATTGATTTAGTATCATACAAAACGTCATCTCTTGGTAATTATGTCACATTTTGGTTTTAGAAAAGCCCCATGTCATGTCAAGCATGTGTGTCAGTTTTTACCTCTATACCTATGTTATTCGGGGAACTATTGAATTTTCAAATGTTAACGGATTTTTGGGCCACACCGTATCTCATACACCATGATGTCATAAGACCTGTCTCTCCATCATATAAACTATTACTTCACATATTCATTCCCGTTACAGATCGTGATTTCGGGTGTACTCAGTTACATATTAATTTCAGTCACTATTCGTACTTTGTTATTAATGTAAGGCAATTCATTTAGAGCTTGAGTTCATCTTAAGGTCTAAATTAAGCATATATTAACACTTAATAACGTCACGAATTTTATGCGGCAACTACTTGTTTTTACAGTGAAAAAGGAAACTACACTACTGGCCATAAAAAATTGCTACACCAAGAAGAAATGCAGATGATAAACGGGCATTCATTGGGCAAATATATTATACTAGAACTGACATGTGATTACATTTTCACGCAATTTGGGTGCATAGGTCCTGAGAAATCAGTACCACCTCTGGCCGTAATAACGGCCTAAATACGCCTGGGCATTGCGTCAAACAGGACTTGGATGCCGTGTACAGGTACAGCTGCCCATGTAGCTTCAACTCGATACCATAGTTCATCAAGAGTAGTGACTGGCGTATTGTGACGAGCCAGTTGCTCGGCCACCATTGACCAGACGTTTTCAGTTGGTGAGAGATCTGGAGAATGTGCTGACCAGGGCAGCAGTCGAACATTTTCTGTATCCAGAAAGGCCCGTACAGGACCTGCAACATGCGGTCGTGTATTATCCTGCTGAAATGTAGGGTTTCGCAGGGATCGAATGAAGGGTAGAGCCACGGATCGTAACACCTGTGAAATATAAAAAAAATGGTTCAAATGGCTCAGAGCACTATGGGACTCAACTTCTGAGGTCATTAGTCCCCTAGAACGTAGAACTAGTTAAACCTAACTAACCTAAGGACATCACAAACATCCATGCCCGAGGCAGGATTCGAACCTGCGACCGTAGCGGTCTTGCGGTTCCAGACTGCAGCGCCTTTAACCGCACGGCCACTTCGGCCGGCTTTGAAATATAACGTCCACTTTTCAAAGTGCCGTCAGTGTGAACAAAGGTTACCGAGACGTGTAACCAATGGAACCCCATTCCATCACGCCGGGTGATACGCCAGTATGGCGATGTCGAATACACGCTTCCAAAATGCGTTCACCGCAATGTCGGAAAACACGGATGCGAACATCATGATGCTGTAAACAGAACATGGATTCATCCGAAAAATGACGTTTTGCCATTCGTGCACCCAGGTTCCTCGTTGAGTTCACCATCTCAGGCGCTCCTGTCTGTGACGCAGCGGTCAAGGCTAACCGCAGCCATGGTCTCCGGACTGATAGTCCATGCTGCTGCAAATGTCGTCGAACTGTTCGTGCAGATTGTCTCGCAAACGTCCCCATCTGTTGACTCAGGGATCGAGACGTGGCTGCACGATCCATTACAGCCATGCCGATTAGATGCCTGTCATCTCGACTGCTAATGATAGGAGGCTGTTGGGATCCAGCACGGCGTTCCGTATTACCCTACTGAACCCACCGATTCCATAATCCGCTAACAGTCATAGGACCTCGACCAACGCGAGCAGCAATGTCGCGATACGATAAAGCGCAATCGCGATAGACTACAATCCGACTTTTATCAAAGTCGGAAACATGATGGTACGCATTTCTGCTCATTACACGAGGCATCACAACAACGTTTCATCAGGCAACGCCGGTCAACTGGTGTTTGCGTATGAAAAATCGATTGGAAACTTTCCTCATGTCAGCACGTTTTAGGTGTCGCCATCGGCACCAACCTTGTGTGAATGCTCTGAAAGGCTAATCATTTGCATATAACAGCATCGTCTTCCTGTCGGTTAAATTACACGTCTGTAGCACGTCATCTTCGTGGTGTAGCAATTTTAATGGGCAGTGGTGTATATAGAACTGTCACTGACACAGGCCAACTAATAATAACTATGACGAGTGGGATTTTTACGTATAATTAGGGCATACTTATTTAAAGATGACGCGTATTTCGAATTGCCACCATGATGGAAAAAGCTGAAGCAGACGCACAATGTCCCCAGATTGCTCCCCATTTGCCGGATGCTTGTTGTCGCAATCCAAAGTATTTCAGCTGGAGACGAATGGGACCAGCGAGGCAACTCATGGCTTGGCGGTTCTCCAGCTGTAAGGGTGAGTGATTAACTACTTATTTCAACAGCCACTTAGAACTATTAGTCTCATTTGCTGCGGGCAAAATCGCTGTCTTACTGATTTGCAGATTCAACTTACGGTTCTCAGAGTTCATGTGTATCGATTTATTTTGCATTTCCAGTCAGCATTTTTAAAACGTTTGCAGATTAAAACTTTTCGTTAGTTGCTGATGAGTACAGCAAGCACATGAATGTATGTGTATTTAACTTCGATGGCATGTACGATTTCCTCCTAACTGTGAAATAAGATATGTGTAGTAACACGATTCACGTTTCTGTCGCACTTCACATAGTGTAGACCGGGAACTGTCTGCTAGGCCTGCCCGATGTGTACTCAACTCGGCACGGCCCGTGCTGCCTGAGTTGTTGTTGTTCCGCCGGCAGAGGACGCAGCCGAATTCTCTCGTGTCCTCTGGTGCACGGGACATTACTTGCGGCAACTACTGTCCGTGATGCGGCGTGCCGATGTGCGCCTCCCGCGATCTTTCTCCTCTCCTCCTTCGGGGGGCGCAGCCACTGTGATCCACTGCGTCGGAAGGTGGAGAGTCGTGCAGTAGCGATGACCTACACGTTCATTGGAAGGCTGGAGTCGGGGGAATCTGCCACCCTTCGGGCCGGAACCTTCGAATACGATTGGAAGTGATGCACACGAAGAGGCCCTAGTCGTCCCACCACTGGAGCCCGGGACAGAACGGGCGACAAGCCGTCGAACTCTGAATCCCGGTCCACCTCGGAAGGGGCAAGACTCAGTGTCGGGGACGACTGGGAAGGGACGACCACAGGTGAACCCGCCTCCTGAGAAAACGGGCCTGCGAGGGGGTCCTGCTCTCCCCGGGGCAGCTCTAACGATCGCGATGCCGGTGCTGGAGCTACTAGAGGCCGCCAAGGCTGAGAACCATCGCAGTGTGGTGGAGTCACAGGTGGGAGGGGCGTTAGCGTCCCCTGAGAAAACAACACGGGTGCCGGTAATGGGGAAGCCGGCGCCCGAGGGTTCGGAGGGTGGGTGCCCAAACGTGGACGTAGCTGATTTTGGTGAAGACGTACCTCCCGGTCCTCCGCCTGTAAGGTATAGAGCCGGCGGCCATTGCGGCTCAGGACCACTGCCGGTATCCAACATGGATTGCGACCAAACCTACGTGCCCAGACCGACATACCCGGTGGAAAGCCGGGTACCCCGTTTTGCGATGACTGGCGAGGACCAGGCCGGAGGAGGTGCAGCAGAGTCCCAGGTTGCCGCCTGTGGAGGAGCTCTGCGGGGCTGCGTTCTCCCATCGGTGTGGTCCGGTACGCCTTCAGGTAAAACGTCAACGCCTCCTCCGCCGGAAATTCGTGCACATACCTTTTCATCTGCATCTTAAATGTGCGCACCGTGCGCTCGGCTTCCCCATTCGATTGTGGATGAAAGGGGGAGAGCAAATGTGCCGAATACCGAAGCGCCTACAAAAATCCTGGAAGGTCTGCGAAATAAACTGAAGTCATTTGACCGATACCAGGGTGACTGGCAGACCTTCCACAGAAACGACTTTCGCTAGTGCCTGGATTGCAACTTCTGAAGTGGTTGAGGAGCAGCGAACCACATATGGGAATTGGGAATAAGCATCAATGACAATGAGCCAAAAGCCATTGAGAAACGGGCCCGCTAAATCTATGTGTACACGTTCCCATACCGGGGTTGCAGGCGGCCATGAAGAGAACGCTGACCTGAGAGACGTCTGTTGGCTTGCACACTGGGAACAAGCGGCCACCAAGTGCTCAATTTCTCTGTCAATACTGGGCCAGTACACATGTCTGTGAGCCAAGGTTTTAGTACGGGAAACACCCCAGTGCCCCTCATGTAATAACTTGAGGACTTCCCTTCGCAAACTTGCAGGAACAACCTCGCGAGGAGGTGTATCATCGGTAGCCAGAAGGAGAACTCCTTCCAAGACTGAGAGGCGGTCTCCTAGAACAAAATAATTACGAAGAGGGTCCCAAGCCCGGCCTGGAGGTCGGGACGACCACCCCTGTTGAACGAGGCGAACTACTTGCCAGAGAACCGGGTCAGCTGCCGTTTCCCTGGCGACTCGATAGGTAGTGATCGGGAAGCCATCAACTGCCTGGCGGGACGCCACGTCCAAATGAAAACACATAGTCTCCTCCCGATCGAACTTAGGATCCGGGCCCACCGGAATACGGGAAAGAGCGTCGGCGTTGGCATGCTGTCCGGTAGGGCAAAAATGAATGTCATAATGGTACTTAGAGAGGAACAAGGCCCAGTGCAGCAGTCTGTGGTCCACCCTATCTGTAATCTGAGATGCGGGGCTAAATAACGATATTAATGGCTTATGGTCAGTGATTAACTGAAACTTCGTGCCATACAAGAAAGGGTGAAACATGGTAACAGCGAAGACAATGGCCAAAGCCTCTTTTTCCACCTGGGAGTAATGGGCCTGCGTGGGACTAAGAGTTTTAGACGCAAACACCAGTGGCTTCTCGGAGATATCCGCGTTGCGATGGGCCAGGACCACCCCCATCCCATACTCCGAAGCATCTGTAGTCAGTACCAACGGCTTATTAGGGTCAAAAGTAGCCAAAAAAGTCGCTGACGTGAGGAGGCCCTTCAACGAGGAGAACGATCGCTCGCATGCAGGCGACCAATCAAAAGGAACACCCTTGCGCAGAAGGCAGTACAGGGTGCAGGCTATGGTGGAAGCCCTGGGAATGAACCGGTGGTAATAGGCAAACTTGCCTAAAAAAAGCTTGTAACTCCTTCAGCGAAGCGGCCGTGGAAGGTCGACGATACCTTGGACCAAACTTCCTAGTGGCTGGACGCCGTGCCGAGATACGTTGTAGCCCACATACTCAATGGACGGTTGGAAGAAGTTCGAATTACACAGGTTGCAACGCAGGTCCACGGGCCTGAATTTGAGAAAGAGGGTCCGAAGGTTGTGCAAGTGTTCCTTCGTGCTGCGGCTGGTGACAGTTATGTCGTCCAGGTAATTAATACAATGAGGGATTGTCGATGTGACGTGCTCAAGATAACGCTGAAATATCGCCGGGGCACTGGATATTCCAAAGGTCAACTGCTGGTATTGGTAAAGGTCATACGGGGTGTTGACGACCGCCAGCCGTTTGGAGTCCTCATCAAGTGGTATCTGATGATAAGCCTCCGAAAGATCGATTTTCGAAAAATATTGGCCTCCCGCCACGGCGGAGAACAATTCATCAGAACGAGGCAAGGGATAGGTGTCCACCACCAATTGGGAATTAATGGAGGCCTTGAAATCGCCACAAAGACGTAATTTTCCCGAGGGTTTCCTGACAATAACGAGGGGCGAAGCCCACTCACTAGAAGAAATGGGAAGAACGACCCCTAGGGCTGTCAGCCGGTCAAGCTCTTCTTTTACCTGAGGGTGGAGAGCCAAGGGGATCTGCCTCGCGCGTAGAAAACGCGGGTGAGCCGACGCCTTCAACGTTAAGTGAGCTTCAAAGTCTGAAACACGCCCCGGGCCCTCCTCAAAGTTATCCTTAAACTCAGAGATCAAAGATTCCAATGATTCATAGGGAACGTCTTCGGAGACCAACTATAAGGTGTCTGTGATAGAAAAACCGAAAGCTTGAAAGGCATCCAAACCAAAAAGGTTAGCGGAGCTCGCATCACTGACAACAATAAAAGTAAGAGGCCGTGTGACTGATTTGTAAGTAACGCCGGTAGTGAATTGACCCAGTAGGGGTTTACCATAACCGCGTAGACGCCGGTAAACAGGCGCCAACGGGGGCGACCCAAGGTCGGAGTAAGTTTGTGCATTCAACAAGGGAACTGCCGCGCCCGTATCGACTTGCAGTTGTAATCGGCGCGCCGAACCGACACCTCGATAAAGAGTTTTTGTGCCGATGCGTCGGGAGCCTGGACCGATGAAACTTCCTGATTGTCAACGTCCATTTACTCAGTACCTGCTTCCTACGATTCTTTTGAGGCTGAGCAGCAAACTTTAGCAATGTGTCCTTTTTTATTACATGTGCGACAAACGGCCCAATGCTTGGGGTACTCTGACCGATCATGATGTATATAGCACGACGCACAGGACGGCAACAGGGGCCAGCGGCGGCCGGAACTCTATTTACACGCCGTGCGGGAGCGGCCGTAACGGCCGGATTGTACCTCTCGCGCGTCGTCCACCCCGGACGCAGTGGACGCGGCCGCGCCGCCCTGAACCGCCGCGACGTAGCACCACGCTTCCAACTGTTGACCTGCGGCGTGAGAGACTTCATACGATTGAGCAATGGACAGGACTTCCTCTAGGGAAGGGTCTTTCAACTACAGGGCCCATTGCCGGACCTCCTTATCAGGGGCCGAACGAACAATGACTTCGCGCACCATAACGGGGCATAGACTCTCGTGACTGCTCCGTGACAAAATGACACTTGCGACTAAGACCGTGCAGGGTAGAGGCCCACGCCCGGTAAGACTGATGGGGCTGTTTCTTGCATTGATAGAACTCGACCCTAGCCGCCACTACATGCGTGCGGCGGCGATAACAGGAAGACAGCAATGAATATAATGCATCAAAAGACAAGGACGAGGGTTCCTGCAACGGCGCTAGCTGCCGCAAAACTTGATACTGCGAGGGAGATATCCGAGACAAGAAAAGAGCACGACATACCTCCGCATCGGCAACATGGAACGCGTCCCAATCCTCCGCCATCTCGTCATACGAGGGAAAGGGAGGAGGGAACGGCGCTGGAGCAGACGGCGTGGAGAGCAAAGCCGGAAGCACTTGTTTCATGGTGGCCATGAGCTCCGTCTGCTGCTCAACCAAAACCCGCACTAAATCCTCCATGCCGTGGATAAGCTGCGAAACCGGAACAACGACGCAACACGCGAAAGAACGACCCTACTCGTCGCCAATTGTGTAGTAACACGATTCATGTTTCCGTCGCACTTCACATAGTGTAGACCGGGAACTGTCTCCTAGGCCTGCCCGATGTGAACTCAACTCGGCACGGCCCGTGCTGCCTGAGTTGTTGTTGTTCCGCCGGCAGAGGGCGGAGCTTAATTCTCGCGTGCCCTCTGGTGGGTGCACGGGACTTCACTTGCGGCAACTACTGTCCGTGATGCGCCGTGCCGATGTGCGCCTCCAGCGATCTTTCTGGTGGCTACTGCAGTATGTGTGTTAAATTACGTGCGAATTTTTCTCGTTTTGGATATTTGAAATCACGCTCGTAATGTCTGAATTCTTAGACACGCGCGCATAGCCTCGACAGAGATGCCTGCTCTGCGAAGATGCGCGCCAGATTTATCTGTGGGTTGCGAGGAGAGGAGGTGAGAGGAGAGCAGGCAGTCTGTTGAGTTTCGGTGTTAGTTTTGAACAGTCAATTTTTGGTTTCTTAGGAGCAATGGGCAGATAATGGAGATTTCTGAAATTATATTGTTAATATGTAGAAAACGCTCCGGAGATCAAAATGAGTTGAATTTTACATTGGTACGATTATATTTGCGAAGAATGGATTACAGGTAATGATTAGTAGCGGTTTGATAATGCAGAGAGAGAAATGGATTCAAAAATTAGATCTTGGAATTTTGTTTAAGTAGAGATCATGCTTGTGAAGTTGAATTTTCGCAATTCTTGACTTATTGTTAAGCGAGTTCAGAGAAAGCGTAACTATTTTTCAAATATCATTAAATGTTATTAAGACAAATGAGATTAAACTGGAATTGAGTTCATTTAAATCAGAGTCACTGTCCACATCTCAAGAGTCAATTATCTGTGTATTTAAAAAACATTATCAAAAATTCTGAACCGAGAATGACAGCAATGTTTTCACACTAGGCGTTGCATCTCTGCTTATCTCTGTAGATAGATTTTATAGCTCTGTTAACGAGATGCGCCGTAGCTACTAGAGCAGTTTACATCCAGGTAAGAGAAACCATGTACAGAGTTGATTCTTTCTTTAATTAAATATAACAACGACCACCTTTACTTTCAAAGCAATCAGTTTCCTTTTATCAAAGCACATAGTCCGATTTTGTGATTAAAGTAAGTTTGAGATAGAGCATGATATAACTTAGGATTATCGCAGCTAAATTTATCTACGCATTCTCGCGTTTGAATGTTTGTCACCAACAGCCTTCAGCTGTTTACAGATTCGGATTCACTTACCGATCAACTTTCACTTGTATAACTTTCAAGTGAGATAAAGTAGCAACGAAAACACAAAGAATTGTAGGATTGTATAGATTACATGGGAGGTAAAAGTATAAAATACTACAGTGCGTAACAAAATTAAAGGATAACTTTTTAAAAACCCCGTAATTATCTACCATTCCTACGCACAAGTTTGCGATTTGGCTCAAATGTAAATTCCTCTGTAATGCCACAAAACCATGGCTGCCTGCGACGCCCCTCTCTGGATGAGCGACGCTTCGAAATAGTGAAAAAGGACACAATTCAGAAGTCCATGTCAACTTTAAGGAGGGTTAATGATGTCACTTTGGCATCAAGTTCCTCTGCAATTTTGACCTGTGGCACAGTGGGTATGACACACGGTGGGAAGGCCATCACACCTTCTCTTAGCTACAGTTCACACCTTCCATTGCCGCCTCAGTGACAGAGGTCAGAGCCGTGACACGCAACTTTGAAATCGTAGTTTCTTTTATGTATGGCCGCAAGAAAGATTTCGACACACCGTCGCTCAGAACCAACACGAAAAGGCCTCGGGGGGGGGGGGGGGGGGGAGGGGAGGGTTTGGCACATAGTGTGCACATGAAACCACTCATTTGCTCGGATCATTGATTCCCACTGTGCCGCTTGGTTTCATCCTCCGACAATTAGCATTTCGCGCCGTTCCACAGTTCCTCTATATTCCACGAAATGTTGGTTGTGTCTAGGTGTAGGAGTGACGGTGTGGTTGCGCTAGTGGCGTCAAAGGTGATAACCTGGAGACGTGAAAGCTAGGCTGGGCGATCAGTAGATGACTTCCGGTGTTTAAGGCTGCCGCGTCGCATAGGGGGTCATGGCTGCCGATAGCAAGTGTGTCCGTAGCAGTTAAGCATTGCGAAAGTGCGTCGTGGTGGTTTAGTCCTTGTTGCTGTTCATCGGTTTGGTTATTAGGTGGATTCATTCAGGATAGTGAAGAGAGTACTTCGTAGCCAAGATTTGTGGTTAGGCTCCACTGATAGCTCCCGTTGTCTTTCTTCAGTGCAGCCGGCCGGGTTCGGTTATGTGGTGCAAACCGTAGTTGTAATGTTTATTTCTACCATAAGAAGACAACGGCAATAGACAATTACGACGACAAGAAGGTGTGTGATTTTGCCGCGGCGGTTGACTAATAGAACTGACTAAGATAGCTATGTTGATTCCTTAGCTTCTTGGTTGTATTTTCCAAGGTATTAAAGTGCCGGTAGGAGCTCCGAGTTGTTAGCGTCATTATTCAATTGCATGCAACGTGTTGCTTTGCTTGTCTTGTTTTGTGGTGCGGCCGTTGCGAGTTACTGCAAGCACTGGCTCCAGCAGCAGCTGGAGAACTGCAAAAGCATGTCAACGGTAGCAAAGTGGTGGAATCAGCGGTTATGGAGTGGCACCCACCATTACAGGATTGCTAAGTTTCATTCTCATTGTCTTGTTGTGGTGTGGTGACGCCGTTGTGAATTTTTGTAAGGATTGCACTCGGTGGCAACGTTGCTGGCAAAGTTTCATTAGTTGCAACGGGGTGTTAGCACGGCATGTTAGTACGTGGACCCTTCGTAGTAGACTGATAGAAAAGATAATTAGTTATTCAGTAGTGCTATCATTCTAGGCTGTGGCGCTTCTGGATCGTCCGTATCTTGTTGTTACTACTGGTGTAACACAAAAGAGGGAGGTGCTGGTAGTCCGTCGGTGGGTATGTTGGGTTTTTAAAAAACTGAATCTTCGACTGTGAAAAGCTGAGACGTCTCTGAGCTGTGTTGTGTGGCCACAATTTCGCGGCAGTGCAGGGCATTGTACGGTCAGAGCCTTTATCGTATCGTTCCTTTGAATTGGCTCTACAGGTTTTATTTTATTTTTTGGGGTGGTTGCTCTGCCGAGTGTGTTCTTTGAATGAGCGCGCTTCGCTTCCGTAGAACAGTGAAATGGTGCACCACCGCAGATAGTAGATTCTAAGTAATAGTGCTTTACCGCAACTGATTAGTCAGGTACGGGCGTACGGGCTTATTTAAGGATACAGGGTACTTCTAAATGGTGCCAAAATCGAATTTTTTATGACTTTGTTAAATCCTGTAGTCCTTCCTCGCGGAAGCTATCCGTGGTCTAGGGGCGCCGGCACGGTAGCTCAGCGTGTTCGGTCAGAGGGTTAGTAGCCCTCTGTCATAAAAAAAAACTGAGTTAATCGATCAACAACGAACTTTAACGTGTGTCTTACGACGTCCGCCCCAAGCAGATTCAACGAACGGAAACGAACAAAATGAGATAAAAAAAGGGGGTAGCGTCTTTGCTTCATAATCAACACGTCTTCCGTCCTGGGTTCGATCCCCCCCACAGCCTAAATTTTGATAAATAATCAGCATTGGCGGCCGAAGACTTCCGGCATAAGAAGTCAGCCTCATTCTGCCAACGACCTTGTCAAAGAGGGCGGAGGAGCGGATAGAGGTCCAGGGTACTCTCTTGTCCTAGGGGTGGGAAATTGCCCCTAAAGGCGGAAGAATCAGCAATGATCAACGACATGAGGGTGCAGAAGGCAATGGAAACCACTGCATTAAAGACACGTAACGTGTATCCACAGGACATATGGTCTCTATTTGAAGAAGTGTCATGATGCTCTCTCCATTGGCAAAAATTTCCGGAATAGTCCCCCATTCGGGTCTCCGGGAGGGGACTGCCAAGGGGGAGGCTACCATGAGAAAAAGATTGAATAATCTACGAAAGGATAACGTTCTACGAGTCGGGGTGTGGAATGTCAGTAGCTTGAACGTGGTAGGGAAACTAGAAAATCTGAAAAGGGAAATGCAAAGGCTCAATCTAGATATAGTAGGGGTCAGTGAAGTGAAGTGGAAGGAAGACAAGGATTTCTGGTCAGATGAGTAACGGGTAATATCAACAGCAGCAGAAAATGGTATAACAGGTGTACGATTCGTTATGAATAGGAAGGTAGGGCAGAGGGTGTAACACTGTAAAGAGTTCAGTGACCGGGTTGTTCTAATCAGAATCGACGGCAGAACAACAGCGACAACGATAGTTCAGGTATACATGCCGACGTCGCAAGCTGAAGATGAACATATAGTGTATGAGGATACTGAAATGGTAATGCAGTTTGTAAAGGGGGACGAAAACCTAATAGTCATGGGCTACTGGAATGCAGGTGTAGGGGAAGGAGTAGAAGAAAAGGTTACTGGAGAATATGGGCTTGGGACAAGGAATGAAAGAGGAGAAAGACTAATTGAGTTCTGTAACAAGTTTCAGCTAGTAATAGCGAATACCCTGTTCAAGAATCACAAGAGGAGGAGGTATACTTGCTAAAGGCCGGGAGTTACGGGAAGATTTCAATTAGATTACATCATGGTCAGACAGAGATTCCGAAATCAGATACTGGATTGTAAGGCGTACCCAGGAGCAGATATAGACTCAGATCACAATATAGTAGTGATGAAGAGTAGGCTGAAGTTCAAGACATTAGTCAGGAAGAAACACTACGCAAAGAAGTGGGATACGGAAATACGAAGGAATGACGAGAGACGTTTGAAGTTCTCCAACGCTATAGATACAGCAATAAGGAATAGTGCAGTGGGCAGTACAGTTGAAGAGGAATGAACATCTCTAAAAGGGCCATCACAGAAGTTGGGAAGGAAAACATAGGTAGCTGCGAAGAAACCATGGTTAACAGAATAAATACTTCAGTTGATTGATGAAAGGAGGAAGTACAAACATGTTCCGGGAAAATCGGGAATACACAAATACAAGTCGCTGAGGAATGATATAAATAGGAAGTGCAGGGAAGCTAAGACGAAATGGCTGCAGGGAAATGTGAAGACATCGAAAAAGATATGTTAGTAGGAAGGACAGACTCAGCATACAGGAAAGTCAAAACAACCTTTGGTGACATTAAAAAAAAAAGCAACGGTGGTAACATTAAGAGTGCAACGGGATTTCCACTGTTAAATGCAGAGCACAGAGAAGGTAGGTGGAAAGAATACATTGAAAGCCTCTATGAGGGTGAAGATTTGTCTGATGTGATAGAAGATGAAACAGGAGTCGATTTAGAAGAGATAGGGGATCCAGTATTAGAATCGGAATTTAAAAGAGATTTGGAGGACTTACGGTCAAATAAGGCACAAGGGATAGATAACATTCCATCAGAATTTCTAAAATCATTGGGGGAAGTGGCAGCAAAACGACTATTCACGTTGGTGTGTAGAATATATGAGTCTGGTGATATACCATCTGACTTTCGGAAAAGCATCATCCACACAATTCCGAAGACGGCAAGAGCTGGTAAGTGCGACAATTATCGCACAACCAGCTTAACAGCTCATGCATCGAAGCTGCTCACAAGAATAATATACAGAAGAATGGAAAAGAAAATTGAGAATGCGCTAGGTGAGGATCAGTTTGCCTTTAGGAAAAGTAAAGGGACGAGAGAGGCAATTCTGACTTTACGGCTAATAATGGAAGTAAGGCTAAAGAAAAATCAAGACACTTTCATAGGATCTGTTGACCTGGAAAAAGCGTTCGACAATATAAAATGGTGCAAGCTGTTCGAGATTCTCAAAAAAGTAGGGGTAAGCTATAGGGAGAGACAGGTCAAATACAATATGTACAACAACCAAGAGGGAATTATAAGAGTGGACGATCAAGAACGAAGTGCTCGTA
Organism: Schistocerca cancellata; assembly: GCF_023864275.1. Classification (NCBI taxonomy): domain Eukaryota; kingdom Metazoa; phylum Arthropoda; class Insecta; order Orthoptera; family Acrididae; genus Schistocerca; species Schistocerca cancellata. The sequence goes on along the minus strand of NC_064626.1, from coordinate 1,059,265,438 downwards.
TTAAGAAGGGTGTAAGACAAGGCTGTAGCCTTTCGCCCCTACTCTTCAATCTGCACATCGAGGAAGCAATGATGGAATTAAAATAAAGGTTAAGGAGTGGAATTGAAATACAAGGTGAAAGGATAACAGTGATACGATTCGCTGATGACATTGCTATCCTGAGTGAAAGTGAAGAAGAATTAAGTGATCTGCGGAACGGAATGAACAGTCTAATGAGTACACAGTATGGTTTGAGAGTAAATCGGAGAAAGACGAAGGTAATGAGAAGTAGTAGAAATGAGAACAGCGAGAAACTTAACATCAGGATTGATGGTCACGAAGTTAATGAAGTTAAGGAATTCTGCTACCTAGGTAGTAAAATAACCAATGACGGACGGAGCAAGGAGGACATCAAAAGCAGACTCGCTTTGGCAAAAAAAGGTATTTCTGGCCAAAAGAAGTCTACTAATATCAAAAACCGGCCTTAATTTGAGGAAGAAATTTCTGAGGATGTACGTCTGGTGTACAGCACTGTATGGTAGTGAAACATGGACTGTGGGAAAACCGGAACAGAAGAGAATCGAAGCATTTGAGATGTGGTGCTATATGCTATAGACGAATGTTGAAAATTAGATGAACTGATAAGGTAAGGAATGAGGAGGTTCTAAGCAGAATCGGAGAGGAAATGAATATGTGGAATACACTGATAAGGAGAAGGGACAGGATGATAGGACATCTGCTAAGACATGAATGTATGACTTCCATGGTACTAGAGGGAGCTGTAGAGGGCAAAAACTGTAGAGGCAGACAGAGATTGGAATACGTCAAGCAAATAATTGCGGACGTGGGTTGCAAGTGCTACTCTGAGATGAAGAGGTTAGCACAGGAAAGGAATTCGTGGTGGGCCTCATCACACCAGTCAGTAGACTGATTACCAAAAAAAAAAAAGTCCTTCCTGATTACACTGCTGTATATATTATAGTGTTTCAAATGAAAAATGACCTATACATACCTTGTACACCACCACGCCCCCCTTTATTCTTGCTACAGAAACCAGTTTTATTTCGGAAAGAACGGTGAACTTCCCGTTGCCAGTGAATATACGTATGATACATTGTATGTGTTGGTAACACTGCAAGTTTATAGTGTCTGTAAGTGATTATCTTTGCTAGTATCTACCTTTGTTTCGCTGAAGCAGTTTGTGCACGTGTTACTGAATGTTGCCACATTTGTGGGAATACGTTTCCTTTAGTGTACAATAAATATGAACTATTCCACGCATCATGAAATTCAATAAAAGGAAATTTCGTTCTAACCAGTTCACAAACAAAGCAAGCCACATTGTTGAAAGTAACCTGTGTAACAGTTCTTCCAGTGAAGAAACTCCCACATGAAAGCCTCCTAGTGATTCAAATTTTTGTGTCAACAATGACGCTATTTGTAGTAGATTTGTTGTTGTTGGTGTGGGCATCTTACCTTCTTTGATAAAGCAAGTGGTGAAATGTAAACAATGTGATTGTGTAGGCTGTTTGGAAACAACTGAACAACAAAGTAGCAGGAACGGTTTAGCGTCAAAATCGGTTGTGCTGTGTAGATCCTGATTCGAACGTTGTGCATAATTCATATGATGTGAATTGGAAGTTAGTGTATGCAATGCGTGCAATAGGCAAAGGAAAAAAGGCTGCTAAAACGTTTTATAGTTTGATGGACCTTTCTCCTCCTCCCAGCAGGTTCAGAAAGTTCATAAAAAATACTTTTAGGTACCTTGACGGTTATGTCTAAAACATCTATGAAACGTGCAGTAGAAGGAACTGTAAATATTAGTGGAACCAGAGACACTGCTATTGCACTAGATGGGACATGGCAACGTCGAAGACATCGTTCCTTGAATGGTGTTGCAAGTGTTACTCCTCTGGAGAATGGAAAAGTTGTTGATGTTGAGTGCTTATTTAAGTACTGCTACACCTGCCATGGTAACACTGAAAGACGTATTAAACATCAGTGTTCTAAGAATTATGATGGCTACAATGGAGGTATGGAGTGTGATGGAGCTCTAAAAATATTTCAGAGGTCGGTGCCCGTTTATAACGGTAGATATAAGAAGTACCTAGGTGATGGGGACTCTAAAGCTTTCAATAAAGTTAAAGATTTAATTGTTTATGGTGATACGTTAGTAACAAAACTGGAGTGTTGTGGACATGTGAAAAAGAGGATGGGTGCTAGATTGAGGAAGCTAGTAAGAGAAATGAAAGGAAAGTTGTTATGTGAAGTAAAATCGCTGCCTGGCAGTGGCAGATTGACAGAAACTGAAACAGACTTTCTTCAGAGTTATTATGGACTGGCCTTTCGACGGACTACACCACGGAATGATGTTACAGCAATGAGAAAAGCTGTATGGGCCACCTACCTTCATAAGTGGTCCACAGATGACCACCCTGTTCACGGACCTTGCCCTAAAGGAACAGATTGTTGGTGTGGTTACCAAAAAGCGAAAGAAAGTGGTCAAATATTCCATCATAAGCATTCTCTTCTTGCGCCTGTTGTGAATGAAATGAAACCAATTTTTAGAGACCTGAATGACCCTGTTTTTCTTAGTAAATGTCTTCATGGGGGCACTCAGAATACAAATGGAAGTTTCAACCATTGCATATGAGAAAGATTACCCAACAATGTTTTTGTGTGAATAAATTCATTAAAAGTTGGTGTATTAGGTTCAGTGATATGTTTCAAAGGTGAAGTGATACGAAGGTTGGAAGTCATGAGAAATTTAGGCATAAAATGTGGCTCTAATTGGGAAGATCAATTACTTGCATGTGACAGACGTCGGGTGCATGAAGCTGAAAGATTCGCTCTTCAAGTTTCCAAAGCAGCAAGAAGTGGTGAAAAAATGCCAAGAGGAAAGTTGAAGATGAAGAAATGCTGCAGGATGAAGGCTATACTTCAGGAATGTTCTGAGGCACAGTTTAATTGGTCTCATATCTTCATTCGTAATTTCCCGCAAGTTGTATTTTTCAGAATTCAGGTACAAATATTTCCTAAAGTTTATAAAGCATTGCTCAAATTTTTTTCTGTAGCTTCCAATAGTCCATACTTATATAGCAGACGTAAGATTTATTGCAGACTCAATTTAGTTATAGAAAAAATATCATTTTTAATAAGAACAAAATTATAATAATTAAAACGTAAGATGTGATATTTTTTATCCTTGTAACATACGTAAAAGGTGGAATTAAATAGGTCTAGTACCTTAGCCATCATGTCATGCATATCTGGTAAAAATTTGGTCTCCTTCAAATGTATAACATTGGATTAAATGGTACCTCAATTTGAGGAAGCATTTTGGTAAAAAGAATTGCATCAATTTCTTTGTAATTTTTTTAATAACCCTAAGCAGGTACAAACATATTCAAAATACTTCTAATTTGTTTAGAAAGTGTGCTGCATTACCTGATATCATCAAAAAATCTCCAAAACATATACATTATAAACAGTGCCTGTAGAAACAGGTGTTGATTTTTACAATAATATTCAACTGGAAAAGTACCCCGTATCCTTAACATCGTTTTGCGCAATGCATTAGTGTCCGCACAGTTACAGCCTGAGCACTGTTCGACCTCGCTTTCGTAGCTACGCCCCGTTAAGGTCAAGTTATCGCACTGCGGTTGTGATTCTGTGAGCGTATAGCACGCCTGTGTGACATTAGTTTATTGTCTGAATATAGTGGTCATTGAGCTTGAACACTATCAAGTTTAACACATCATGTTTTAAAAGACTTATTGAGAAGCCTTGTTAGCTTATTCTGTTTGAATGCAGTAATAATACGCTTGGCTAGTATAAAGTTATTTTTCTTTTTTATCATAGTAAGTATCAAGCGCCTATTTGCTAAAGCAGGGCTCTTTTGACTTAATTTGCTAATCACACACTTGGCCATTATTAGGTTTAAGTTCTAAGAACCTAGTTGCTAAAGCTTAACTCTCTTTTGCCTGCATTTACGTGTCTGATGGTTAAAACCTTACCCCAGTATTGAAGCTACCCACCGCCCTTTCTTGTTCTGTGCTCTTTGTACTTATCGTGAGGCTAAGTAGTTGAGCTTCGGGCATGGGACACGCCCATTAGAGGTAAAAAGGGGCGATAAAAATTTAACTTTTCATTGGAAGATTAGCGATTGTGATCTTAGTTTCAGGGATCCTGCCGTGGCATGTTGCACTTTGGCCTGTCTCACAACCCGATCTTGTGGGAGATCTTCCTGGGCAGAGGCCTAGATCCAGAACTTCATCAGGACCGAAACGGCTTTCACTTCCTGTCATCATACAGAGGGCGACGGGTGTCGAACATCCGGGAGAGCATGATTTTTAATTGATGTAACCCTTTTAAAGAAATTAAAAAGACCGATTCCTTTCCAGCCTCGATACTTCTGCCCTCCAGTGGACGATATCGGGAATACCACACATGTCGCCGCTGAAAAAGACATTTTGCAGTGCAGTCTGCAACAGGACAAGATTCTAGAAACGTTCGACACTGCTGCCACCTACTGTACGTTTCTGCTCTGCGTAAGGACATCGTGGCTCTGCAACCCCAATGAACGTGATCTGACCCCACTGGAATTTAGTGTGACCGCAAAATTTACTTTGGTATACAGAATGTAACCATTAGCGACTGTTCAAAACCACTCGACAAAATTTGAACTTGATTCTCCTACGCGCACTCCTGTGGCGTGGTCAGTGGGGCGCTAAATTCTGAAGCACCTGAATAAAGCAATATAGGGTCCCTAGGAGATCCCACTCCTACTTCGGAAACACACTCGGTGCCACTCACGCATTTGTGTTCAGTATTTTAAAAAAGTACGTCGGGAACTTCGACACCAATTTAACCTCGCTGCTGCCCTAACGCCTGTGTGTTAGGCAACCTCTTCAACATCCTTGTCGGGTTTGCTTTCATTCAGGCGCTGGAGCATTCGCCAGACTTCCTTAGAGAAGGGTTGAAACGCCCTGGTGGTGGCACACGTGTCTAATGTTGTCAATAACATCTCCCTGTTGCTCATCACACTGCAAAACTATGGTTTTCGCCCTGCGAACTGTATGGGAATCAAAGCCTCAAAGGAAGTGATAGTTTTATTGGCGTCCTTCATGCCACGCCCTGACGCCCTCTAGTGTCGATTATGAACATCTGTTGTCTGCAGTATTTCCTTCGGCAGCTCATAAGAAAACCATATGATTTCATCGCTGTGTGCCGCGATTCTGCCCGTCACAGAAGCAGCAGAAGAAAGAGTAAAATGCGGAAAATGAGAGGTGTGACTGCTTTACCATCGTGTGTTACGTCTACGGGGGTGTTCGGAAAAATTTTAGTGAAATCTGTTGTCCATGTGATTGTCCATGTGACATCAATAACACACCTAAAGTCTCAGATATACTTCTGAGATGTGACCTCTTTTTTCGGATTTGTGAACACATTGTTGTTTGAAGAGTTGCTGAGTCCGAGGGTGACGTCGCTGCCATCCATGCTTCCGCACCGTTACAGTAAAAGGCTCCTTTAAACCAACTTTCAACTTACGCGTTGAAATCGGAAACAGGCACTGAGTTTCGGAAAAGTTATCATTGAATTTTGTTGCGCAGTGTATTTGCTCTGGATTATGTGCATGTTACTGAACTATCGAGGCTCGTTCCTGTATTTGCTACCCAAAGATATATTTAGTACATTGACTACAATTCTTCTGCTTTTGTGTCGCTGATAGTTTCCAGTTATTGTATTCTTCCCTTCATTACGTAGCATTACTTATTTAACTTCCTTTGTTGGCAGCAAAAGCAGTACCTTCCACTGACCAAAATAGCTTTATAAATGTATTTTTACTGATTTTTCAAGTGATCGTTTGCCCTGCCTCCCTTTAAAGACTCGAGCATCTCCCAGTATACAAGTGGTAGGTTAAAAACTCTCTCTCACACTGTCGCATGATCTTTCACTGTAGTATTGCAACACATTGACATCTGTTGTGGGCGGAGGGTAGAAATAACGACTACTATTCAGTATATACGTAGAATTGTGATCATACGAACACAAGAATCAACGCATGTTTCGAATACATATGTTACTCTCTGTTTCAAGTGTTTTGGCAAATATCAGAGACAAGAGTATAGTCAGAGTCCCCCAGGAAAATGTAATAGGGCTGCTATTATTTTCTACATATATATATTATCTGGCAGACATGGTAAGCTACAATCTGTGGCTGTTTGCTGATGATGCTGTGGTGTACGGAAACGTGTCGAAGATGAGTGACTGTGGCAAGATACAAGATGAGTTATACAAAATTTCTAGTTGGTATGATTAATGGCAGTTGGCTCTGAATGAAGAAAAACATAAGTTAGTTCGAAAGTGTATGAAAAGCAAACTGTAATGTTCGGCTACAGGATTGGTAGTATCCAGTTTGACACAATCATGTAATTTAAATATCTATGTGTAACGTTGCAGAGTGACATGAAATGGGAAGAGCGTGTGTGGATTGTGGTAGGGAAGGCGAATGATTGACGTGACTTAATTGGGAGAATTTTAAGATAATGTGCTTCATCTGTTAAGGAGACCCCCATATACGACGCAAATGGGACCTATCCTATAGTACTGCTCGAGTGTTTGGCAACCACACCAAGTTAGATTGAAGGAAGACATCGAAGCAATTTAGAGGCGGCTGCTATGTTTGATATTGGTAGGTTCGAACAACACGCAAGTGCTTTGAATAGCTTCGGGAGTTCAAATGGGAATCTCTGGAGGGAAGACGACGTTCTTTTCGAGGAACACTATTGAGAAAATTTAACGAACGGCATTTGAAACTGGCCGGCAACATACATTTCGCGCAAGGACCACGAAGATAAGCTACGAGAAATTAGCGCTCATACGGAGGCATACAGGTAGTCGTTTTTCCCTCGCTCTGTCAACAAGTGGAACATGAAAGGAAACAGATAGTTGTAAATGGTAAGGAAAAACTTGAAAACATACATGCATGAAGGGACTTCGTTCTTCATCGGTCTGTCAGAATGTGAAAACTGTGAAAAAGATCAGAAACGACATCAGCAGATTATACCGAGACAGCCAAACAGCGGGCGAGTAACGCCTCCCCCCACCTCCCTTTCGCATCTCCCCCCCCCCCCCGCAAAGTTTGCAAGTTTGCGTACTGGTTCATCTTTATAAATAATCGTCTCACAAAGTCACATTTAACTTTGTTTGAATTCTATTAATACAATCCGCTATAATCGCATTACATTGTGTTGGGGACGTGTAACATGCTATTCAGCGCCAGTACCGGGAAATGGTCCGCAAGAGATAAGATACTTCCGATATTATTACGTCGTCAGCACCGAAACTGCGTTGTTATGCGACCAAGTCGGAGGTAGAAAGTAGGAGGAAACGTTAACGGCCTACAGTTGGTACGCTGGATGGGCGCAGAGGAGCTGCAAAGAGGGATTAGTTGTGCTTCGCCGTCATAACTTTGAGCCTATAATAATGTTGAGTTAGTAATTTAACTGCTTGGAAAGTGCATTTGGAAGTATCTTCCGCGTCAAACCCACCTGTGTTAGTAAATTTTCACATCTCGGCGGTCTTTAACTACTAACGTGTAACTATAAGAAAAACAATTGTTTTCACCGACTAAAGATCGCTATACTGTCTGTGCCTACAGCAAGCGCTGTAGAAACTTCTAGTGCATCGTATTATATGTATACTGAATTGAAAATGAACTGCAGTAAATATGATCCAGATGATAGTCCTTCATCGAAATCCCAATTGATAAATATTGTTTCGTGGATTATTTTCTGGTTTCCAAATACATCATGCCTCTCAAAGGTAATTAGAAAGAGCCACAGCAGCGAAGGTATAATATCTTTAAATTTAGGACCTTTATCGAAATGGCTGGCTGATGTGGCCGAGCGGTTCTCGGCGCTTCAGTTTGGAGCCGCGCGACCGCTACGGTCGCAGGTTCGAATCCTGCCTCGGGCATGGATGTGTGTGAGGTTCTTAGGTTAGTTAGGTTTATGTAGTTCTAAGTTCTAGGGGACTGATGACCTCAGAAGTTAAGTCCCATAGTGCTCAGAGCCATTTTCTTTATCGAAATGATCATTAAATATATGAATAGGTGCCTCGTAATGAGATATAACTACACTTCAATAATGGCTACATTTTTTTCTTACCTTGCTATCGAAGGGAACTTGAACCACAGTCATCCTGCAATACTGATTTTACTCAATAGTGAGAACGCGATGAACTCGATGGTCCCATTCAGTGAACCGAACATTCACCGGAGAAATTAACTGTCGAAAGCGCTACTTAACGTACGTGCAAAACTGATCGACTTGTTTAATTCTGATGCACCTTTAACGTCGACTTTGTTGTAAGGCTTCGGTTGGCTTGTATAGACAGATGACAAAATTAATGATGTTGCTGGGTCCGGAGGCTGTTCTCACCATATTTTCTGTACATCTTTGTTCTCATTAATCGTAAATTATTCTGAAATTAATGGTTTAAAGGGACTGGATTGACTAATACTTACCAAAATGGATGTGACAGTTTGCTCTTTATGATTCAAATTATCCTGGAAGGGCAGAAAATTTCAGCCAGTGCGGATAGACCACTGAGGCAGTGCCATAGGATCCAGTTTTCGTATCATACTTATTCCTTACACCTAGGGCACCAAAGTCACTCCATCGTAACCTAGCTGACTACAAAACAAAAAATTCGAATCCTGAAATAACTGAACACATTATTCATCCTGCAGGATTATTTATAAGATCCTTTCTGAAATTGTTTTCCATATTTGTTGATACATTTCGTCAGACGACATGGCAAGCTTAAGCATGCTTGTTTACACAGTAGCGTATTGGAATCAATGTTTTTAAAAGCTCATGTATGGGACGAGGGGTATTACTTTTGAATTTAGCCATATGTAAAATTCCCGTTCCAGAAATATCTTAAGAGTAGACTGTAGGGCTCTGGATAACCGTTGTAAGGGTTTTGGCTTAGTTTCACCACTTTATCGATGGCCTACCTGACCGCTGGTCGTCCGCTGGAAATCCAGTTCTATATTATTTAATTTTTTTATTTTACACGTCTACTTCCGTAGTACCAAATTGAGGATCAAATCTCCGTGGTCGTGGAATGTGTCAGTACATAAAATTACAACAAAACAGTAATAACAGATAAACGAAAATGCTTATGAATCCGAAAAAAAACAACAGTCCATACTTTTCACAGGAATCAGCTTAATTTTTCAAGGGATTCCTCAACAGAATAGAAAGAGTGACCTACGAGGAAACTCTTCAGTTTAAAACTGAGAGCGCGTTGATCATTGCTAAATTTTTGAACGTTTGTGGTGGCTTATTGAAAATGGATGCAGCAACATACTGCACGCCTTTCTGCACAAGAGTCAAGGAGGTGGGATCCAAATGCAGATGGGATTTCTGCCTAGTATTAACTGAGTGAAAGCTGCTGATTTTCGGGAATAAACTGATGCCGTTAATCAGAAACGACATTAAAGATTACATATATTGAGAGGACAATGTCAGAATACCCAAACTAATGAACAGGTGTCGACAAAGGGTTCATGGACCTACACCACTTCCACGAGCCGCCCCTTTCAGAGCCAAGAATACCCTTTGAGAATGGGGAGAGTTATCCCCAAAATATAATACCATACGTCAAAGGTGAATGAAAATAAGCAAAGCAGACTACTTTTCATGAATAACTATCACTTACTTTAGATTTGTAACACTAAAAATGGCAGCCATAAGTCTTTGAACAATATCCTGAACATGGGCTTTCCACGACACTTGACGATCTGGACACTTAGAAATTTGAATTGTTAAGTCCCACTAACCATATGCTCATTCAATGTAATTAGAACGTCATGTTGCAGAACTGCATGATGGAAACTGTAAAAATTGAGTCTTAATGTGCTTTAGCGTTAATTTATTTTCTACAAGCTATGAACTTATATCTGGAAGTGCACTATTTGAAACTTTGCCAGTGTTGCACACAACATCCTTTACTACCAAGATAGTGTCATCACCAAACAAAAATAGTTTAGAATCCTTTGTAATAGTGGAAGGCATATCATTTATGTAAATAACGAACAGGAGTGCTCCCGGCACTGATCCCTGGGGTACCCTCCATTTAACCATGGCTCACTCGGACCCCTCATTGTAGCCATTCTCAGTACTGTGGAGAATGACCGTTTGGTGTCTGTTCATTAAGTAAAAGGTGAACCGACCATGAGCTACTTCCCATATTCCATAGTGGTCGAACTTTTGGAGCAAGCGTTTCTGTAAATTGAAGACAGCTTTCATTGTAGGTACAACAGTGCTCAAATTATTATTCCACTCATTTATTACTAAATTACAACAGCCTCTATAGGACGCTTTTAAAGTAAAAACTATAGCTTGATTAGGAAACACCTGCACAATAGGATAAAATCTACAATGTCAGATAGGTCTCATTTAATAGCAGCGTAGACTGGTGTTTGTTTCTATATTTGTCACCTTAAAGTTATGAATAGGTTACTATTTGTAGCGACTTCGGATCCATCCTGTATATTTGTCCTTCCCGTTTGTATGCCCTGGGTGATAAAAGTCATGGGATACCCCCTTCGATCGTGTTGGACCTCGTCTTATCCGGCTTAGTTCAGGAGCTCGACCTAGCTTGGATTCAACAAGTCGCTGCAACTCCCTTGTAGAAATATTGAGCCACAATGTCTCTATAGCTGTTCATAATTGCGGAGCTATTGTCTGTTCAGCATTTTGTGCACGAACTGACCTGTCGATTATGTCCCACATAGTTCGATTGGTGGCCAAATCAACGTTCGAATCGCAGGCAGTTGTGTCCCAGTGATATGATGCATTTTCATCCATGAAAATTACATCGGTGTTTGGGAAAGTGAAGTTTATGAGTGGCTGCAAATGGTCTCCAAGTAACCGAAAATTACCATTTATGGTTAAAAAATCCGTTCAGTTGGACCAGAGGACCCAGTCCATTCCATGTAAACTCAGCCTTCACCATCATGAAGCCACCACCAGCTGGTACAGTGTGTTGTTGACAACTTGGGTCAATTACTTGCTGGGGTCTGCGACACACTCGAACCATACCATCAACTCTTACTAACTGAAACGGGACTCGTCTAACCAGGCCCCAGTCTTCCAATAGTTTATGGTCCAACCGATATGGTAAATAGCCCGGGAAAGGGGCTACAGTCTGATTTCGTGCTGTTAGCAAAAGCAAAATCTTCAGTCAACTGCTACAGTGGCCCATTAACACCAAATTTCGCTCCACTGTCCAAATGGATAAGTTCGACGTACGTCATATATTGACCTCTGTGATTGTTTCATGCAGTGCCGCTTGTCTGTTAGCACTGATGACTCCACGCAAATGCCGCTGCTCTCGGTCGTCAAGTGCAGGCCGTCGGTCACTGCCTCCACCTAGTCAGAGGTAATGCCTGAAATTTGGTATTCTCGACACACTGCTGACACTGTGGATCTCTGAATATTGATTTTCCTAACGATTTCCGTAATGGAGTGCCCCACGCGTCAAGCTACAACTGCCATTCCACGTTCAAAGCTCTTAATTCCCGTCGCTCGGCGACACGAGTAACCTGAGTACAAATGACATCTCCGCCAATGTACTGGCCTCTTAGACCTATACTACAGCCATCTGTTTTTGCGCACATCGGCACCCCACTACTTTTGTCACCTCAGTGTACATTTTAAGCGTAGTTAACACTTTTTACGTACGATCCTCTTGCAGTGAAAATGACAGAATAAATTGATAACAGAGATTTTCAGAGAATTATTAAGTGGTTCTCTGGAATCTTAATTTTATAAAATTAATTACTTTTATAAAACAGTATATTCAGTTCTGTTTAATAATGTCGTCACTTATGGATCTCTCCACAATAGTCTATCATCAGAAAGTCTCATCATCTCAGTAAAACTGCAGCAACCTACATCCACTTGGACATGTATACTGTAGTCACCTCTTGCTCTCCCAGTTTCAGTCCTCAGGCATCACTCCATCCTCTAGCTAATCCTTATTGCCTCGCACCCTGCTATCAACCCGTTTTTTAATCAGACTGTTCCCATAAGCTCTTTTTTCTCCCAATTTGGTGCTGGTGTTCTTCATTAGTACCAATGTAATCTTCAATACTCTTCTGTAGCACCACATTTCAAAAGCTTCTTAAGTCTGTAGTGTTCTCCGACTGCATTTCACTTAAATATGATGCTACGTTCCACTCAGGTAGTTTTAGAAAAACCTTTTAACTTAGATTATAATACATGCTGTCGAATTTTGTTGCCTCAGTAGCATAACTCACCTCTATAGTCAGTCAATTCTTAACCTGATTCCCTCACTATGGCCTGATTTAGTTCGAGAACATTCCATTACCCTTGTACCTTATGTTCATATTTAAGCTGTTTTGAAGACACTGTATATTGTGCTACATTGATGTTCCAAAACCTTTTCCATCTCTGACCAAATTCAATAAGTAAATCTTTAAAGCTTTTATTTCTCTTGCCTGATTAATTTTCTTAATAAATTTCTCTTTGGTCTACTTTATTCCTAACTCTACCTACAGATGCAAAATGATGTGAGTAGCTACAACACTGTCTTCATTCCATCTCAATTACTGCCTCTCTCTTGTTTCTCCTACAGCAACTGCCTGATCTGTACAAGTTATACATAATCTTTCCTCAGCTACGCTCCATCCCTAATAAGTACAGATATTCAAGGAGTACGTATATTTCAACGATGATCGTAATATTTTCTACATCTACAAAAATTATACTGTTTGTTTGTCTTACATCTATCTCTCTTCGACGACAAATCGTAGCAGAGGCCTTAACAATTCATAAATTTGTTACAGACTCAATTGAACCTAAGAATACCGAACTCTTTATAAGTATCCACCCAACGATCGTTTCGTCTCGTCATCAGACCACTACCTAAGATAGTTTAGTCATGCTGAAGTATGACATGCAACTCCTAGAGGGGAAGAGTTGGCACTGTTTTTTGTTATTTATTTAGCACTAGGGCCCACAACTTACCTAATTTCAGTCGATCTATTTTTGGAAATTTGTGGTAAGCTCCTATGGGACCAAACTGCTGAGGTCATGGGTTCCTGGGCTTACACACTATTTAATCTAACATAAACTAACTTGCGCTTAGGACAGCACACACACCCACGCCCGAGGAAAGACTCGAACCTCCAACAGGAGCAGCCACGCGAACCGTGGCAAGACGCCTGAGACCACGCGGCTACCCCGCGCGGCCCTTCTTCTTTTCTGTTGGAACAGTTTTTGTGTTCTTAAGTTTCAATGGCCTCTCTGCGCATCCTAGCATAGTAATTATTAGATCTTACTAAATCTACAGTGTCACAGAAACGAACTTAACGGTTTCTCGGGCGTAGAGGATCTGCTACTGCAGATTTATTTATCTTGACCAGGCTCCTTGACGCGGGTCTCAACTGTTCTTTTATGTAGTTTCTATGTACACTTGGGGGATTTTATATATGCCTCCTGTGGAAAACGGGGGGATAAGGTTCTTTACAGTGTCCTTCTATTTGTAAAAACTGTCATAGATAGGATATGCGATGTACTCAGGAAACAGGGAACAGATGCTAACTTAAGCCAAGAAGGAAGGTGCTGGTGTATTTGAACAGTGAGAACTTACGCTCGTCGCTTGCCACAACAGGAGTATATAAAATCCTTAGTAATTGCCGCTAAGTGCACATAGCAGATACAGTAAGTATCATTAACACGCGCCTCAAGCACCACAAGAGCAGTTGTCGCCTAGACAAGATGGATTCATCAGCAGCAGCACATTACGCAGTAGGACTGAGTAACGAACAAATTCACTCTCTAACACTGTGGTTTTAGGAAGAGCTAATAATTACTCGTAAGAAACCTCGTAACAAACCATGGCTTACTAAGGGTATAAAAATATCTTGTAACCGGAAAAGGGAAATGTATCTGACAGCAAGAAAGAGTAGTGACCCAGAAACTATCAAACATTATAAAAACTACTGTGTTATATTAAGAAAAGTTATTAAAAAATCCAGAAGTATGTGTATCATGTCTGAAATCAGCAACTCTGATAATCAAATTAAAACAATTTGGAATATTATTTAAAGAGAAACAGGTCAACCAAGAACACAGGAAGACAGTATTACCATCAAATTGAATGAAAACTTTACGAACAAAAAGTCAGAAGTTGAAAATATTTTTAATAATCATTTTCTAAATGTTGTGGATATAGTAGGATCCAGGTGTTCATTAGAAGATGCTAGGCTGTTAATGGAAGAGGCCATACCTATGCAATTTGATACAATTGAAATCTCACCCACTTCTCCCTCTGAAATTAGGAAAATAATAAAGTTGCTTAAAAGCAAAAACTCACATGGAATTGATGGTATTTCCAGCAAAATACTAAAAGCTTGTTCTCAACAGATAAGTAAGATTCTCAGCCACCTGTGTAATAGCTCTCTGGAACAGGGCATTTTCCCTGATAGACTGAAATATGCTATTGTTATACCTTTGCATAAAAAGGGGGATAGATCTGATGTCAACAATTACCGTCCAATCTCCCTTCTAACAGCTTTATCCAAAGTTTTTGAGAAAGTAATGTATTCAAGAGTAGCTTCACATATCTGTAACAATGAAGTACTAACAAAATGTCAGTTTGGTTTCCAGAAAGGTTTATCAACAGAAAATGCCATATATGCTTTCACCAATCAAATTTTGAATGATCTGAATAACCGAACACCACCCATTGGGATTTTTTGTGACCTCTCAAAGGCTTTTGATTGTGTAAATCGTGAAATTCTGCTAGACAAGCTCAAGTATTGTGGCATGAGTGGGACAGTGCACAAATGGTTTAATTCGTACCTAACTGGAAGAGTGCAGAAAGTTGAAATAAGTAGTCCTCATAATATGCAAAGATCAGCACATTCCTCAAACTGGGGAACTATCAAGAATGGGGTTCCACAAGGGTCAGTCTTGGGTCCTTTGTTGTTCTTAATATATATTAATGACTTGCCATTCTATATTCATGAAGAGGCAAAGTTAGTTCTCTTTGCTGATGATACAAGTATAGTAATCACACCTGAAAAACAAGAATTAACTGATGAAATTGTCAATACTGTCTTTCAGAAAATTACTAAGTGGTTCCTTGTAAACGGACTCTCACTGAATTTTGATAAGACACAGTACATACAGTTCTGTACAGTGAATGGTATGACGCCATTAATAAATATAGACCTTAATCAGAAGCATATAGCTAAGGTAGAATATTCCAAATTTTTAGGTGTGTCCATTGATGAGAGATTAAATTGGAAGAAACACATTGATGATCTGCTGAAACGTTTGAGTTCAGCTACTTATGCAATAAGGGTCATTGCAAATTTTGGTGATAAACATCTTAGTAAATTAGCCTACTACGCCTATTTTCACTCGTTGCTTTCATATGGCATCATATTTTGGGGTAATTCATCACTGAGGAATAAAGTATTTATTGCACAAAAGCGTGTAATCAGAATAATAGCTGGAGTCCACCCAAGATCATCCTGCAGACATTTATTTAAGGATCTAGGGATATTCACAGTAGCTTCTCAGTATATATACTCTCTTATGAAATTTGTTATTAACAACCAAACCCAATTCAAAAGTAATAGCAGTGTGCATAACTACAATACTAGGAGAAAGGATGATCTTCACTATTCAAGATTAAATCTAACTTTGGCACAGAAAGGGGTGAATTATACTGGCACTAAAGTCTTTGGTCACTTACCAAATAATATCAAAAGTCTGACAGATAACCAACAAGTATTTAAGAAGAAATTAAAAGAGTTTCTGAATGACAACTCCTTCTACTCCATAGAGGAATTTTTAGATATAAAATAAAAAAAAAAATATTAAAAATAAAAAAAAAATAAAAAAAAATAAAAAACACAAAAAAATGAAAGAGTTGTTATATTAACTTAAGTATGTTGTTAAATTAACTTAATTATGTCATGTATTGGAAAATTTGACTCGTTCCACATCATTACGAAATATCGTATTCATGATCCATGGAACTAGTATTAATCTAATCTAATCTAATCTAATCTACACTAGGATATACAGAGAGACCAAAAAAATTCAAAAACACAAAAAAATTTCAACAGGAAACAAGGACTGAAATTAGACAAGATGTGAACCCTGGTGCTAAATAAAAACAAACAGTGCCAAATCACCCCCCACCCCACCCCCCCCCCCCCCCCCCCCCTACGAGCTCCACAGATTACGTCGGCACGACTCCGCGATCTTCAGCAGCGTCTAATGATGTCACGAAGCGACTGATTCGTGGATGAGTACAAAAAGTGCGCTTTGCTAAGCTTGTCTTGAGTCGGTAACGGCTTTATCAGTCGTTAGGGCCTCTGATGATATCAACAGCAATGGAAGACGAAACTCTTGGCAAATAATAATGCCTTGGACCACGGCCTTATGACCGTAAATCAAATATCAGTTACATCATTGTTCACTCTCACAATAACTTTAATATTTCTGAGTGAATGTTACGTATTGCAGGTGTTTTGTTTCGGCTCACGTCTCTCAGTGCTTTTTCCAATTCCTCTTGGAGTACTACTTCTCCCATCCCATCCTCATCTACTTTCTCTTTACTCTCAACTACGTTGTCTTCGAATTGTTGTTCTGTATAATTCTTTCAACTTTCAGTCTTCTTATATGTCTTCTTCTTATATGTTAAATGTATTAAAAGCAATGGTGGTAACATTAAGAGTGCAACGGGAATTCCACTGTTAAATGCAGAGGAGAGAGCAGATAGGTGGAAAGAATACATTGAAAGCCTCTATGAGGTGAAGATTAGTCTGATGTTATAGAAGAAGAAACAGGAGTCGATTTAGAACAGATAGGGGATTCAGTATTAGAATCGGAATTTAAAAGAGCTTTGGAGGACTTACGGTCAAATAAGGCAGAAAGGATAGATAACATTCCATCAGAATTTCTAAAATCACTGGGGGAAGTGGCAACAAAACGACTATTCACGTTGGTGTGTAGAATATATGAGTCTGGCGATATACCATCTGACTTTCGGAAAAGCATCATCCACACAATTCCGAAGACGGCAAGAGCTGACAAGTGCGAGAATTATCGCACAATCAGCTTAACAGCTCATGCATCGAAGCTGCTTACAAGAATAATATACAGAAGAATGGAAAAGAAAATTGAGATTGCGCTAGGTGACGGTCAGTTTGGCTTTAGGAAAAGTAAAGGGACGAGAGAGGCAATTCTGACGTTACGGCTAATAACGGAAGCAAGGCTAAAGAAAAATCAAGACACTTCCATAGGATTTGTCGACCTGGAAAAAGCGTTCGACAATATAAAATGGTGCAAGCTGTTCGAGATTCTGAAAAAAGTAGGGGTAAGCTATAGGGAGAGACGGGTCATATACAATATGGACAACAACAAAGAGGGAATAATAAGAGTGGACGACCAAGAACGAAGTGCTCGTATTAAGAAGGGTGTAAGACAAGGCTGTAGCCTTTCGCCCCTACTCTTCAATCTGTACATGGAGGAAGCAATGATGGAAATAAAAGAAAGGTTCAGGGCTCTGAGCACTATGGGACTTAACTGCTGTGGTCATCAGTCCCCTAGAACTTAGAACTACTTAAACCTAACTAACCTAAGGACATCACACACATCCATGCCCGAAGCAGGATTCGAACCTGCGACCGTAGCGGTCTCGCGGTTCCAGACTGTAGCGCCTAAAACCGCTCAGCCACTCCGGCCGGCAGAAAGGTTCAGGAGTGGAATTAAAATACAAGGTGAAAGGCTATCAATGATACGTGTCGCTGATGACATTGCTATCCTGAGTGTAAGTTAAGAAGAATTAAATGATCTGCTGAACGGAATGAACAGTCTAATGAGTACACAGTATGGTTTGAGAGTAAATCGGAGAAAGACGAAGGTAATGGGAAGTAGTAGAAATGAGAACAGTGAGAAACTTAACATCAGGATTGATGGTCACGAAGTCAATGAAGTTAAGGGATTCTGCTACCTAGGCAGTAAAATAACCAATGACGGACGGAGCAAGGAAGACATCAAAAGCATACTTGCTATGGCAAAAAAGGCTCTGGCCATGAGAAGTCTACTAATATCAAATACCGGCCTTAATTTGAGGAAGAAATTTCTGAGGATGTACGTCTGGAGTACAGCATTGTATGGTAGTGAAACATGGACTGTGGGAAAACCGGAACAGAAGAGATTCGAAGCACTTGAGATGTGGTGCAATAGACGAATGTTAAAAATTAGGTGGACTGATAAGGAAAGGAATGAGGAGGTTCTACGCAGAATCGGAGAGGAAATGAATATGTGTAAAACACTGGTAAGGAGAAGGGACAGGAGGGAATGACTTCCTTGGTACTAGAGGGAGCTGTAGAGGGCAAAAACTGTAGAGGAAGACAGAGATTGGAATACGTCAAGCAAATAATTGAGGACGTAGGTTGCAAGTCCTACTCTGAGATGAAGAGGTTAGCACAGGAAAGGAGTTCGTGGCGGGCCGCATCAAACCAGTCAGTAGACAAAAAAAAAAAAAAAAAAAAATGTTCTTAATACTGGCTTTACATTTGACCTCTGGGTAATCGAACAGCCAATTACATTTGCCGTTTCCAGTTCAGTGCCAGAAACAGAATGAAAATTAACAGTTAATATAACACAGTAACGGTACTTTTCAGATATATTGATAAAGCTCGAACACAGTGAAAATTGTTTCTGAGGTGAGGAAACAGCTAAGCTTTGAAAACTGTTGCTCCCAATAAACAGCTAATGTTGGATGTAAACTAAACAGCATCTTAATATACACTACTGGTTCTTAATATTGCTACACCACGAAGATGACGAGCTGCAGACGGTAAATTTAAGCGACAGGAAGAAGACGCTGTGATATGCAAATGGTTAGCTTTTCACAACATTCACACACGTTTGGCGCCGGTGGCGACCCCTACAACGTGCTGACATGAGGAAAGTTTCCAACCGATTCCTCATACACAAACAGCAGTAGACCAGCGTTGCCTGGTGAAACTTTGTTGTGATGCCTCGTGTAAGGAGGAGAAATGCGTACCATCGCCTTTCCGACTTTGATAAAGGCCGGATTGAGGACTATCGCAACTGCGGTTTATCGTATCGCGACATTGCTGCTCGCGTTGGTCGAGATCCAACGACTGTTAGCAGAATATGGAATCGGTGGGTTTAGGAGGGTAATACGGAACGCTGTGCTCAATCCCAACGGCCTCGTATTACTAGCAGTCGAGATGACAGGCATCTCAACCGCATGGTTGTAACGGATCGTGCAGCCAAGTCTCGATCCCTGAGTCCACAGATGGAGACGTTTGCAAGACAGCAACCATCTGAACGAACAATTCGACGTTGTTTACAGCAGCATGGACTATCAGATCGGAACCATGGCTGCGGTTACGCTTGACGCTGCATCACAGACAGGAGCGCCTGCGATGGTGTACTCAACGACGAACCTGGGTGCAAGAATGGCAAAACGTCATTTTTTCGGATGAATCCAAGTTATGTTTACAGCATCATGATGGTGGCATCCGTGTTTTGCGCCATCGAAGTGAACGCACGTTGGAAGCGTGTATTTGTCATCGCCGTGCTGGCGTATCACCTGGTGTGATGGTATGGGGTGCCATTGGTTACACGTCTCGGTCACCTCTTGTTCGCAATGACGGCACTTTGAACAGTGGACGTTACATTTCAGACGCGTTATGACCCGTGGCTCTACCCTTCATTCGATCCCTGTGAAACCCTACATAATGCACGACCGCATGTTGCTGGTCCTGTACGGGCCTTTCAGGATACAGAAAATGTTCGACTGCTGCACTGGCCAGCACACTCTCCAGATCTCTCACCAATTTAAAACGTCTCTTCAATGGTGGTCGAGCAAATGGCTCGTCACAATACGCCAGTCACTTCTCTTGATGAACTGTGGTATCGTGTTGAAGCTTCATGGGCAGCTGTACCTGTACACGGCATCCAAGTTCTGTTTGACTCAATGCCCAAGCTTATCAAGGCCGTTACTACGGCCAGAGATGGTTATTCTGGGTACTGATTTCTCAGGATCTATGCACCCAAATTGCGTGAAAATGTAATCACATGCCAGTTCTAGTATAATATATTTGTCCAATGAATACCCGTTTATCATCTGCATTTCTGCTTGGTGTAGCAATTTTAATGGCCAGTAGTGTATTTTTCATACTTATTATAGTCTCACTGTATAATTTGCGTGTGTATGTCATCAAGTAGAAAGAAAATATTGATTACATAAAATTGAGGACTGACATAAATCTATGGCGTTCCTCCATGTGATCTATTAGACACCTCTTTAAGGCGTTTTGTATCAAATTGTCTGATCGCTACCAAAAGAAATTATCAGTCTCACAACAATTCTTCTGGACAAGTTATTCTATGCAGTAAACGAATTTTTCTTTGATAACTCCAGTTAAGAACGTTTACTTAATTATATTACTAGTTACACGAGTAGTTCTAAATATTATGTTCGCCTCTGGGTGACATTACTTATTCATAAACTATCTTAATTTTGAACTCATTCACGCTAGCAACCACTATCCATGGCCTTACATTGCTATTGTTTCTAACATTGACGTTAATTAATACAACAAATGGGCGGAAGCCATGCAGAAACACAGAATATAATTCAATAGAATTACGAGCAACAACCATTTGTGACCTGACAGCCAAAAAATTACGAGAGGTTTGCAAACACAATCTCGCTGTTGGCGAGCAATGTAGTGCTTGCAGCTGTAGGCAGCTGCTTCGTCTAGTCATTAATTGAAAAAAAAATGGTTCAAATGGCTCTGAGCACTATGGGACTTAGAACTACTTAAACCTAACTAACCTAAGTACATCGCACACATCGATGCCCGAGGCAGGATTTGAATCTGCGACCGTAGCGGTCGCGCGGTTCCAGACTCATTAATTGAAAACCAGTGAATAAAATAGCTTCATGCGAATGGGATTCAAATCAACTGCCCCATTTCTCTGAGTTATTTCTCTGAGTTATAGATCTGCCCTATTTAACATCGTGAGCCAGATATGCCAGTTCTCGATATATATGTTTGAGTCTTGATAATGTAAAGTGTGTATTCATGGAATTTTAAAAAATTAATGTGATAGAATGTAACTTTTTTTATTTATTGCATTTCTTCAGTGATTTGAAATACACTAGTTACAGTGATAGTGCATTGCAAAAACAATGGTTACTTTTTGTGGTCATTAGTTATGCGACGGGTCTGATGAGAAACACCACGACTTCATGTCGTGTACCAAACTATTCATTTTATAGTAGCACTTGTACCTAATGTCCTCATGGGTATTTGCTGGATATTCGAATATCTGCCATTCCCTGCAGTTTTTACCCTCTTCAGCTATGTATAGATCAATGAAAGCTATTCAGTGATATCTTCACATAAGTCGTATCATGCATGTCTTTCCTCCTTCTTGTCGACGTTTTCCGCATGTTCCTGTCCGCGTCGATTCTGTGGCAAATTTACTCACCTGTTATCACTTCGTCTAAGTCCGCCCCCGACATCTGAATGGTCAGCGTGACGAATTGTTAATGTTCTGGACTCGGGTTCGATTGCCGACTGGGTCGGAGAATTTTCTCCGACCAGGGACTGGGTGTTGTGCTGTCATCGTCATCATCCTATCATCTTCATCGACTGCAGGTCGCCGAAGTGGCGTCAAATTGAAAAGGATGGCACCCGGTGAACGGTCTGCCCGACGGGAGGTCCTAGCCATACGATTAAATAAATAGAACTTAGTCTAAAATTCAACATACATCTAGTACCACACACCAAACTCTTGTTTTCCAGGCTTCTAAGAGTCCATGATTCACTTCCATACAATCATGTGCTCCAAACGTACGTTTCCAGAAATGTGTTCTTCAAATTAAGGCTGGCGACTGATACTAGTAGACTGTTTTTGGCCAGAAATGCGCCCTTTTCCTGTGCACGATTGTTTTTATGTTCTCCTTGCTTATCTCGTCATGTGTTATTTTTCCTACAAGTTAGCAGAATTCCTCTACTTCACTACTTACCGGTCACCAGATTTAATGTTTATTTTATCCCTAATCCCACTTCTGCTTCTCCTCGTCACTTTCGTCTTCCTCCCGTTTATTCGCAGTCCGTGTTCTATTCATTCAATTTAAAAGAAATCGTAATTCTTCTTTACCTTCAGTGAGAATGCAATGTCATCGGTGACTCTTATAATTCATATACTTTGAACTGAGTTTTAACACCACTCTTCAAACTTTCTTTTTCATCAGTCACCGTTTCTTCAGTGAATAGCTTGGGCATTACTGGCAGAAGAGTGCACACCTATCTTACACATTTTGAACAGTTCGTTCTTGGTGCACCGTTCTTACTGTTTCCCCTTTATTTTTGCACTATACGTTACCCGGCTTTTCCTATAGCTTACACATATTTCGCTCATAATTTCAAAAATATCGTACCATTATAGACTTTCAAACGCTGTTGTAGTCCCATGAACCCAATGAACCTGCCTTTATTTATCTTAAAGCTTGTTTTTATTGTCAAGCGCAAAAGCAGAGCAGCCTCTGTTTATCTTTCCCAGTGCCGAACTGATCCTCATCCAATAAATCTGCAATATTCTTTTTCATCCTTCTGTACGTACCACTGGGTGCTTGACTTCCCTATATGCAAATCTCACGGCAGCCATATTTTATTTTTCGGTTGCTACACATTTTTCCTCCAACCGATTTAGCTTCGCTGCATGACATAAGTTCTTCAATTTCTATACTCCTGCAGTATTCCGAACATTTTTATTCTTCCTTCTTTCATCTATTACCTTAAGTGTTTCCTCAGTCACTCAAGGCTTCTACGCTGTTACTTTGTTTGCACCGATATTTGTATCTGCAGCCTTATTGACAGCCGTTTTTCGAGATCTCCACTTCCCTTCAACTGACTTGCCTAGTTGATGTTCATTATCACAGTGTCTACAGTATTACTCAGCAATTCAGTGTCCCACGTCTTTGTTCATTTATTCTTCCGGAGAGGTTTAAAAGACTTCTCTCTTAAATTTCACTGTACTTTTCATCACTACAGGATTGTGATCCGAGTTAATATTTGCCCCCTGATATGCCTTACATTCCGCTGATATCGGAATCTCTTTCTCACCATGATGTAATCAGCTGGAAACCTTACGTGTCTCCTGGCCTTCTCCAACTACACCTCCTACTCCTGTGATTTTTGAGCGTAGTGTTCACTATTACCATCCGAAATTTATTTTCAGAACTCAATTGGTCTTTCTCCGCTATCATTCCTACTCCAGAGCAAGCCGGTGTGGCCGAGCGGTTCTAGGCGCTTCAGTCTGGAACCGCGTGACCGCTACGGTCGCAGGTTCGAATCCTGCCTCGGGCATGGATGTGTGAGATGTCCTTAGGTTAGTTAGGTTTAAGTAGTTCTAAGTTCTAGGGGACTTATGACCACAGCAGTTGAGTCCCATAGTGCTCAGAGCCATTTGATCATACTCCCGAGCCCATGTCCTCCCGTAACTGTTTCTATCCTTAGCGACAGTTAAAATGGTTATGATTTCACGCAAATAAATTAGTTAATCATACTTATATGTGGTTTCCAACCTTAATGCATTAAAGCGAGTTCTTTGAAGTTGGCTTGTTATTCTCAATGCCCTTATTATTAAGCAGCAACCACTAAAACCTGTCTATGCAGATCCTAAATAAGGAAGATTAAGGAAGATCTACACCGAGAGAAAGAGGCTAAAAATGAAATTTGTTATCACAATACTGATTTATACATTGAAGTTCAGTTGCACCAGGAAAAGCGGATAATTTTTTGAGGTAGGGTATAAACGGATAAATCCACATTGTGCTGTTCGACTCTCAGATTCTTGCGATCGTGGTTTTCCACACAGCGCAGAAAAAGTTATTCGTAATTTTTGAGAGGAATGTAGTAACCTTATATAAAACAGCTGACGATATGCTTCGGTAGCGTATCGGTTTATCGATTTATTGGGAGCTTGCCAAAAATGGCGAAAAGGGAACTGATGCTACGGAACATATTCAATAGGAAATCACGCGTTATTTTTCTGCCATCAATGTGCCGTGCGCCCGCGTTTAATTTCGCGTAATTCTCGCGCGGATTTGGAATCCCTCTGACCCGCAAGAGCGCGTGGAGCGTTACTGTGGCCGGTACAGCGCAGGTCGGAGGAAAAGGTAGTTAAGGGCTGCGGTGACCTGGAGAAAGGTGGGTGCGACACGGGCAGCGAAGAGCGCAAGTGAGGCGCTATGATGTTGTGGCCAATTGTCTGCCGTAGCCCCTTGGCAAGTACGGTGGTGCCTTTGCTCACTGCGAGTTTGGCGGGACCGAGTATTGGTCGCAGCCGTGAACATTGCTCATTAAAAGCAACTTCGGCAGGACGCACGGTATTCGGCGTGTCCTCTGCTATTGAAGTTGCAGACAGTTTGTGTCCATTCTGGCACCGTGTCCGCTCTGACCTTTGCAAGTACTGGACGCGGTGGCGTCTGCTAGTTGATACCAGTGGGTTTCCGACTACTAGTAATCTTCGATACACCCTTCTCTCGGGGCTCTGTGGGCAAGCGTTTGTCAATGGACGCTGGATTTTACGAGAAATCACGGTCAGTATCCGATTAGTGTGCACGTCAGTTGGTGTCGTGTGGTCGCTATTTTGGCTCCGTATGCTAGTTGCCCGGTGTTATTTATGAAGCTTTTGCCTAGTACTAGTTGAGTTCAGTTCTGTCAGTGTGTCTGGGCTTGTGACTGTCAGTATTCCAAACTGATTTTAGAATCTGAGGGTATAGAATGCAGACGTAATTCTTCTGATTTACGCATTGTACCTTATAGTCAGTGAAAATTGTTTAAGCTATCTACCTTATTTCTGAGGCATGTCAACAGTTACATGTAGGCTAGTAATACCAGCTCGAGCTGCTTACTAAATAATTTGCATCTAAAAGAAACAGAAAAAGACAAAGGAAAATTTTGTGCCTCATTAGTCAAGTCAAAGTTTACTGTCTAACATTCGTACTTTTCTGCACTTGTTGTATGTTTAATTTTTACTAAATAATTAACGAGTTGTCTCTGTGTTACAGGATAAGTGATTTTATCTCTTGTTAACAGTGGTATAGTTAAAGATTCCTGTGTCTCATGACTGAAATTTTCAATGAAGGTTTCTAGTACTATAGTAGCGGCAACCGCCAACCTATATTAGAAGAGAAGGAGGAATTATTGCTACTGGCGTTGCCTTTGCCACTGCCTCTATTGTCAAATGTGAACCACATTTGTCAGTCTTTTTGGCTACTTCGAAGACAATGGCGTTTTGATAATCAATGCCAATATCCGATGGCTGATAACTCTGACACATTCATTTGACCTTATATTTTGCTGTTGGTAATCTAAGTGACTTTTAGTTCATTTAATGTTCTTTACCTAAAATAAGTGATTTTATACTCTTGCCGTTTGGAAGTGTTTGCTATCAGTTTTATAGAAATTTAGTCTTTTCAGTTCTGGAGGCAATTTGTTAAAGTTATTCTTGTATTTATGCTTTTAAAAATAAATTCATTAGTATTTTTAGAAACGTTAACAAATTCAGTATGGCTCATTACCTTTCCACTCCACACCAGCTCTCTGCCGCACTTCAATCTATTTCTGTGTATTAGTCCGAACTGTATCTATATTTTTGTTCTTGTCATGTACAGGCAACATTTTCATCTACATGATTACTCACAAAATCGCTCTTTATTTAATTTTATCCATTGTTCGCTTTTTTTCCATCAGTGTATTAGTTTCGTAATAAGAAAGAACAACCGCCCTCAGCGACATATCGTGATTTTATTAAAATGCACTCGGGGGTGTATTTTAATAAAATCACGATTTGTAGCTCAAGGCGGTTGTTCTTTATTCGCACTTAATTACTTGGCAGAGAGTGCAAGACACAGCATTCAACCTCTGCCACTATCACTCCACTCACGAACAAAGAGTCTGAAAAACAAACGCCTGATTCTATCCGCACGAACACTGCTTCTCTTATTTAAATGTTTTAATATTTCTTGAAAAACTGAATCCAGGTATATGCTTTGGTAGCCATAGTTGCAGAAATTTGTTCGCTGTAAGAGCCAGAAGGTACAGTAAAAACGACAGATTCAAAAAAAGCATAATATTCCCTGATGTTGATCATTTCACTCATTAACGTAAGTATTCACCACTGTTTCTAGTGTGCTGTTTGCTGCCACGACCTGGCTGATACTTGCATAATATCAGGGGCTGTCAAATGAAAACGAGACAGATGAAAAAAAGTAAGTAACCGGTTAATTATTTCAAAAGTAGTCGTCCTGACTGTTAATACATTTATCCCACTGTGAGAAAAGCCACTCAGTTACTTCAGTTGGCGCTTGCCTACAGAAAAAAGTTTGTACCCGGTTGTGCAGCACTTCGTCCGAACCTAACCGAAAAAAAAGCAAACGGTTAGCATGGGGAGGAATCGGGACTGTATGAAGGATGTGTAAGGGCTTCCCATCGAAATTTCTGCAACATAGTCAAAACACCCTAGGGATGATGATGTGACCGGGCTATGCACAGCTATTGTGCTACTTAGAATGTTGGCAACAGTGTGGGTCTCGCGAGTGACTCCTTTCTCTGATTTCGTTACATGTTTTGCAGACACTCTCTGCACCGCTTGATGGTCCCTGTACGTCAGTACATGAAGCCTGCCTGGTCTTGCTTTATCTTTGGTTGGTCTTTCGCGTTTCTCCTTCACAGTCACTTCATCAGTACTTGATTTGTACAGCTTTAGTAGAGCTGAAATAACCCCAACGGATTTATCGGGCAGGGAATATCCACTAATTAGTCCAAATGCGCAGTCACTGAGATCTTTTGACCAATCCATAGACTCTAGGCGCCTCAGTCTGGAACAGCGCGACCGCTACGCTCGCAGGTTCGAATCCTGTCCCGGGCATGGATGTGTGTGATGTCCTTAGGGTAGTTAGGTGTAAGTAGTTCTAAGTTCTAGGGGACTGATGGCCCCAGATGTTAAGTCCCATAGTGCTCAGAGCTATTTGAACCGTTTTTTTAACCAATCCATTATGCTCTTACTGCCTCTCTAATGAGAATATAATACTCCCCATCTTCTTTTATACTGTGGGTCTGCCTCTCGTAAGATCTAGTTGTCAATTCCGAATCAGATGGGGTGTCCGGATACTTTAGCTAAGAGTACGTTCGCCTCGCATATAAAGACAAATAGACGTGTGCTGAGCTCACATTGAAAGAAACCCATACGACTGATCTTACTGATTTTGAACGAACGATTGTGCTTTGCATGTCCAGTGTATTATGGGACAACGTAATAAAGGAAGCCATCGAAATTAGGGCTAATTTAGCGGCCTGTGTCGGCTTCGCACGTGTAGCAGCAAGCATGTACTCCCAGACGACACATCTGGTGTAGTGGTAATAAATTATATTGTCTTCAGTCGGTCTATTGGTAAAAAACGTATAGAAATCGCTGCAGTAATTCCTGAGATCAGCCTTCACATGCAGTCAGAAAAACGTGGCGGGAGCTTTCATTGATAATATATATAGACAATGGCCCCATAAACAGATACGCTTGCTACCAACTATATTGTTCTTGTGACCTGTTACTAACCACTTGTCCGTCCCCGGTAGCTGAGTGCTCAGCGTGACAGAATGTCAATCCTAAAGGCCCGGGTTCGATTCCCGGCTGGGTCGGAGCTTTCCTGCGCTCAGGGACTGGGTGTTGTGTTGTCCTAATCATCATCATTTCATCCCCATCGACGCGCAAGTCGCCGAAGTGGCGTCAAATCGAAAGACTTGCACCCGGCGAACGGTCTACCCGACTGGAGGCCCTGGCCACACGACATTTTATTTTATTTTAACTAGCCACTTGCCTCAAATGCAATAAATGGTGTAGAGTCGGTCGAAGGGCGTAGGTGCACATGCTTAGAACGTCAGATAGACATACTGAACGAGGAAAACCGGGGTCTAAAAGAAGCATTGCGAAAGTCTCTGCGACGAAACGGAAAAATCGAGGCTCTTCAGAAACACGTGGAGGACCTAAAAAAATGAAAATTCCTCGCTGCCCAGCGAACGTAGACCAGCCAACCCACCACTTAGCCCAGCCCGTTCCCCCACAAACTTTG
Organism: Schistocerca cancellata; assembly: GCF_023864275.1. NCBI lineage: Eukaryota > Metazoa > Arthropoda > Insecta > Orthoptera > Acrididae > Schistocerca > Schistocerca cancellata. The sequence goes on along the minus strand of NC_064626.1, from coordinate 1,059,237,208 downwards.
TGGCGGTAGTCAGTGCAGAAAGGAACCCACCACCGACAAGGACAATTTAGCCCACACTTTGTTTATCTAGCCAATAAACAGATAACAAAAGAAGACAGTGAGAAAATAATTATACTCAAAGCATGGAAACTAAAAATAAAATCGATTAGTATCACTCCTAGCGCGATCACCGTCGAAACAGTAACACAACAGACTCCCAAAAACAGCACAAAAACAATATAGTTTCCAGACATTAGGCACATGGAACGAAAAAGATCACTTTTGGCAACATATACAGACCCGACTACTCCTGTCATACGATGACTAACTAGCTGACCTGCATGGCTTCAATCTAAGTGAAAAACTGACGGAACACAAGCTCTAAGGCTCTAACGCTTCGCAATAGGCCCACAAGGAAGCAGCATCAACAGCTTTATCGTTGAAAGAATCCCAAGAGTCCATGCCAGTGTAATATGACAGGATGGACAGTGTAGTAGTTTCCTAGATCTAAAATGCTAACGACTGCCAACGTGCATAAGTGCTACAACTGCTGCATACTACGCTAGCGTGACTTCAACAAAGGAGAGGCCATTATTCTCCAACATACGGACAGCTGTATGACATACGTAAAAATATAATAATACTCGACCAGAGCTGCTATATATTAATGCTGCTGGTTTATAACATGACTCTTTCTCCAGCGTTGCATTATAAAATCTTAATGTTTTTTTTTCAAAAATTACGAAACAAGAGTATATCATATTTGAAAAGTTACATTCAGGATCAAGAAATAAATGGCGATTTGCCAATGCAGGATGTGAATCTGCTGTAGAAATAGTACGAAACTCAGTCAGGTCGTACAAGAAAAATACACTACTACAGAGAGGCCGTAGAACACCAGCCAGACAGATTCGAGACAGATTTATGAAATGATACAGAATGTGATGCAAACCATTAGACTGAAGGAGACGACGGCATTGAGACATCTGGTAAATAATATGCACGCACAGTGAATGTTATTTATTCTGTACCTCATTTCGTAGATAGAATCCCCTCCAAGTAAAAAAAAAAATCTGCAAACAAATTTGGATAATCTGAAGAATTTATTGAAAGAGTTTCTGCCAGAAGAAATGAATTATTTTCCTTAGTCACGGTCTGATGATACATGGTTGTTTAGCATAGGATTCCAGACGAGAAGCGTCAGATTGTCTAATATATATCCACAATCCATGATGGAGACACAAGCAGGGCAGCATAATGCAATGAGAAATGCCAGTATATGACGCTAGAAAAGTGGCAGGAGCTGTATTGTTTCTCCAAAAACCGTTCACTAATGCAGGAAAGATCCCCAGTATGTCATTAACTCCCCATTAACTGCCGCCCAAGTGCAACGTCCTATGACAGCAACAATAGTATTAGAAAAGGTCATAACTAGGTGACGGTACTTGGCTGTAAGATGGTAGATTGAGTCTGATTGACTGAGAAGAATTGCAAACAAGAAATTATTTTAACTTTTATTTTTGCAGTAACTTAAAAATACACTACTGGCCATTAAAATTGCTACCCCAAGAAGAAATGCAGATGATAAACGGGTATTCATTGGACAAATATATTATACTAGAACTGACATGTGATTACATTTTCTCGCAATTTGGGTGCATTGATCCTGAGAAATCAGTACCCAGAACAACCACCTCTGGCCGTAATAACGGCCTTGATACGCCTGGGCGTTGGGTCAAACAGAGCTTGGATGGCGTGTACAGGTACAGCTGCCCATGCAGCTTCAACACGATACCACAGTTCATCAAGAGTAGTGACTGGCGTATTGTGACGAGCCAGTTGCTCGGCGACCATTGACCAGACATTTACAATTCGTGACAGATCTGGAGAATGTGCTGGCTAGGGCAGCAGACGAACATTTTCTGTATCCAGAAAGTCCCGTACAGGGCCTGCAACACGCGGTCGTGCATTATCCTGCTGAAATGTACGGTTTCGCAGGGATCGAATGAAGGGTAGAGCCACGCGTCGTAACGCCTCTGAAATGTAACGTCCACTGTTCAAAGTACCGTCAATGTGAATAAGAGGTGACCGAGACGTGTAACCAATGGCACCTCATACCATCACGCCGGGTGATACGCCAGTATGGCGATGGCGAATACACCCTTCAATGTGTGTTCGCCTCGGTGACGCCAAACACGGATGCGACCGTCATGATGCCGTAAACAGAACCTGGATTCATCCAATAAAATGACGTTTTGCCATTCGTGCACCCAGGTTCGTCTTTGAGTACACTATCGCAGGCGCTCCTGTCTGTGATGCAGCGTCAAGGGTAACCGCAGCCATGGTCTCCGAGCTGATAGTCCGTGCTGCTGCAAACGTCGTCTAACTGATCGTCCAGATGGTTGTTGTCTTGCAAACGTCCCCATCTGTTGACTCAGGGATCGAGACGTGCAGATAAGATGCCTGTCATCACGACTGATAGGGATACGAGGCCGTTGGGATCCAGCACGGCGTTCCGTATTACCCTCTTGAACCCAACGATTCCATATTCTGCTAACAGTCATTGGATGTCGACCACCGCGAGCAGCAATTTCGCGATACGATATACCGCATTCGCGATAGGCTACAATCGGACATTTATCAAAGTCGGAAACGTGATGGTACGCATCTCTCCTCTTTACACGAGGCATCACAACAACGTTTCACCAGGCCACGCCGGTCAACTGCTGTTTGTGTATGAGAAATCTGTTGGAAACTTTCCTCATGTCAGCACGTTGTAGGTATCGCCACCGGTGCCAACCTTGTGCGAATGCTCTGAAAAGCTACTCATTTGCATATCACAGCATTGTCTTCCTGTCGGTCAAATTTCGCGTCTGTAGCACGTAATTTTCGTGGTGTAGCAATTTTAATGGCCTGTAGTGTACCAAAAAATTTCTACAAAACAGTTTCCTCTGCAAAAATTCATTTGATATCAAATAAATAAGAACCAAGGCACTTACAATTGTTTCCAAATTATCTCATAAGCACCGAAGTAACACCATCACCCGATGTAAAATCGTAGTGGAGTAGCAGCTTTCCGAGAAAAGTTCGTAACTGTTATTAAGTACCATATTTAAAAATCAGAGAACCTTTGGAAAAACAATGATAGCAAAAATAACATCTATCAAGGACTGCAGAATGATTACACCACAAAAATAAAACGTTTAGGAACAGCGATGCCCTACTGTAATTCCTTAACTGTTTTGGTTTTAAATCCCACAATTTTCTGAAACTTGGCTGCTTTTTACGTCCACTCTATTTTATTACCCATGCAGACTGGTAACTAATAAATTCTCGTTAGCATACACATGTTACATCATAATTAACCACTAAATGTTCACGTGAAGCAGTTCATTACTAGCCACAAAACTGAACAACATGTACGCTGCAGATTTTTTTATGAAAACTTTTATTTTTCCTGATCACAGTGCTCAAAATAGTGGTTATTAGTTCCAACCGCGTAAACGGTCATCTTCAGATGAGTATACGACCAATCGGTGTGTACATCAAGAGAATAGATAAGACACTTAGTCATTTCAGTGTTAACATACTTGTAGAAATGTCCACTTACGCGTGGACGCGTTTCAGATGCAGAAACGACCACTACAGCTGTGTCATCGACACTCGCAATACAAAACGAACAAATTATAAGCAACTGACTATTTAAATGACTTACGGCACAAGACGCAATAGACTATATAGTAGCTAGCGATGGGATAGAGGACGAGCTGTTGAACAAATGACCATTACCCATACGTGGACGACAGTACTAAGGATAAATGATAAGACGTCGACACAATGGAATACAATTACAAAAAAATGTTACTAATACATTACCACTTAGAATGATGTATTAGTCTGAATACGACTATAAGATACATCACACCTCTCAAGTATCTATCAGGAGGTTGCATTAAGACAAATGATAAATCTACAGGCAAAAAAAATAAAAAAGAAACTGTTGGCTCTAGAACAGGAAAGCACTGACACTCACACCACTATTCATTCCATTCATTCAGCTTAGTGATGCAAAACACAATTGCAGGCTCAGAACCAGAAGAAACAATAGCCAACCATGAACGGTCCAATATAGGCTATAACAATTCAGAAGAAGGTATATGACAACGCAGTCTAGGCAAAAGAAAACATTCACAGCGTAACAAATTTCGTTACACTGCAACTACGGTAACAGATAGGAATGATACTAAGGGAAGTAAATCTATTAGCAGATGCGTCAGAACTGTGCGACCTAATGAGGAAGGCATGTACGCATCTATCTGAAGAACTAAACTTCGTCAAAATATATAAAGATTGTGTACCCACACGTGGGTGAGTTCTGGTGGACCCTACCAAGACAAAGCCCCACTGCTGTCTTTACGAAACGCCCACAGCGGAAATGTTGGAACAAATTGGCTACTAAGTGTGAAATTAACGAAAGTGCGGAAGTAATCTGCCTTTCAGAACCGTCCTCGAAAGATGTTCGACTCATTCGTTCCTCTGGGAACAGTAACAAATGCCATAATAGTACGGAATAAAAATATTTTACAGACCTCACTAATTCACCATTGTGACAAGCATACAGTAACAGTAGATCTCATATTGGGACATATCAATTGGGTCACAGCCTCTTTCTATGCACAGACGTTAACAAAAAATCGATGTTATAGCACACCATCGCAACTAAAATAAATATTATTAAACAATACATGAATAAAATCGACACGTTCTTAGTAGGAAGGGACAGGCTCCAACTTTTCAATGAGACACTGGACGACAAAGTAAAATATGCTTCTTTGTCGAAAAAAATTAAACCCTTACACTGCTAGGACAGTGGACCATTCATGAAGGTCGCACACAACTTCACCATCATTTAACCACGGTGGCGTGGGAAACGGGTCTCAGAAACCCTCTACCCATAACCTTTTGACTAAACGTCCATCTCCATTCTATCAGCATTAGATTACATAGATAACGATCAGCCTACTCGTTGCTTAACACCAAATAATCTTTTAGATGAAAACCAACCTGACTTCCAAAAAAAAAAAAAAATCGCAGAACTATGGCTGCTCTTATAAAAGTGATTGACGAAATGAAACAATCTATGGACAAACAGGAAGTGAACGTCATGTGCTTTTCGGACTCCAGGAAAGCTTTGATATACTACTTGCTAAAGTCAAAAGTCTAAAGTTCCTTTCAGGTGCTGTACGATTTACCTTATATATCGTCAACAGTGTTTAACAATCGGAGCAAAGAGAATGTAGTATCAAGTCCTTCAGAGGGTTCAGTGTATGTTGATGATGCGTCGACTATTATCTCCCACTGCAAACATCATTTAGTCACAGACGACCATCAGTTATACCTAAATGCAAGTCCAAAACGTCTGTGCGCAACCATGCAGAACGTGAATGCTGACTTACTTGCTTATTCAGAACGGGTGCAGAACATATATTTGAAACTTAACCGATTTAAAACGCAAGCAAATCTAAGTCTGTGACAGAAGACATATTACTCATTAGTTCCGGAATATCTTCCACGATTAATCGTAAACAATACAGAAATCAGCTTTTTTCTTCACAAGCAGCGATATGGTCGCGATTAAAACAGTGATCCGAATATATTTCCTTTACTTTACGTCTCATTGACGATGCTGTTGCTAATTTTATGTTCAACATTTGACGATGCCACTGTGGCTGCAGTACATTAGGACATGTTGATATAAAACAGATCTGAAGATGGTAATTATAGACCGAAACCGGTGGTCTGTTGACCAAAAATTTGTGACCATAGCTATAAAAGAAAATAAATTAAATATTTTGTTCTGCAAGGAAATTGGTTATAATTCTGGACCATCGCCTCGACTACACTCAACATTCGACTTCAGTGTGCGTCAATATGTCAGCAAAACTTATTTGGAAACTTGTACATTCACTAATACTCCTTATCCTTGGTTACGGTGATTCTGTCCTCCCAACGACTTTCGTATGAGAGATTAGGTCAGATGGAACTGGCGATGAATGCTTCTGTGCGATACATTTGTGATGTACGCCATTTCGATCATATCATTCCTGCCTATGAGCGATGGCTACGTGCCGATAAGCGTAGAGATTATCATTCGTTCTGTCTGGTGTATGGTCTTCTCAGTCACTGAACTCCTTCCTGTTTCTCTTCAACGCTCAGACTACCCTCAGACTACTATCTGAACAGCACAGCAGAAATACTCGTTCTCTACAAAGAAAAATCCTCTCTGTACCATTATATGATACAGCCATGTTCTCTAAATTATTTTCTGGAACAGGGAAACAGCTTTGGAACAGTCTTCCGCAAAATATGAAAGAAATGGTAACACTTTCAAACATCAAAACACAGCTATTGGCCCACCGTCCATATTCTTCCAACTCACTCTCGTCAGCCCATCCTCCTCCACCACTTTTCCCACCTGTTGTCTACAGAGTTCTCTATTGACATTCACTTCTTCTCTAGCATACATTATTACTTTAATTTCAATCCTCTCCTCTTTCATTATCCCTTCGACTTTTTCTAATACTAACAAAAGCTTCAAAAGTACTGAAGCAATGAATATTATTCGTCATGTCTCCATTGTCTAGTTATTGTTACTGGTGTTACTATTATTATTACTATTATTTTATTATATCAGATTATTACTTTTTATTGATACGGCAAATTATTATTTCTGAGTTTGTTAAGTAATGACTCATTACTATCATTCTTAAATGTTCCATTATTTTGTTATCATTATTATTGCCAATGATTACTTTTATTAATAATGCAGATTACTGTTATTGTGCCTTTTACATAAATTTTTTTGTACGTGTTGCTCCTGATCAGTTATAAGAGAGGGCCTTATGGCCAACTAGGCAATAAATAAAAAAATACATAAATTTATCGAATCGTGACGAATGTCGAACAGTAATAAAATAACAATAATAATAATAATAATAATTTCAACACACCGCAGGCATGTTCTTCCCGTTTAGTTTAGTTTCTCCCGTATCTGGCAAAGATTTACTTTTTTACTTCTATCTTTCTTGAATTAAGCTCAGAGAAGCTTTTACTGTTTCTCATTTCTGTTTGCTCCACTGCTGTAACGTAAAGTTTTGAAGATGGGGGAACGGCCGTTGCTTCAAAGGAAAAGGAGAGACAGATGAAAATATCATCAGAGCGGAAATTTTCTGGGCTCATCTTTGAGTTAAACATTTCCCAGAATTTATTTCGCATAATGGATCAGTTCTCAAGCGAAAGGAAACAGTATGAAACCTTTTGCCGTTCATAAATCTTAAACAAAGAGAATTTTCTGGACTCATCTTTTAGTTAAACATTTCCCAGAATTTATTTCGCATAATGGATCAGTTCTCAAGCGAAAGGAAACAGTATGAAAGCTTTTGCCGTTCATAAATCTTAAACAAAGAGTTCTCTTCGGTGGCTAACAAATGGGATCTGGTCACAACTCTTCAGCTAGCCTTACTGCTACTTCCATGAACGAAATTGGAATCATGAGTTATCCATCCATATCCTTATATCCGTGTATCCTTTTAGAAAAGACGATGAAGTATTGTATATCATACAATTTTATGAGCTGATTTTCAATAACTCTGACCGTGGAGATATAACATTCCTGAAGTTCTTGTCGATATAAAAATATGCCAAGGCTGAGTACCATACAGATTATACATGTTATATCATAATTAATGGCGTAAACGCATACTGGTGAAAGTATACGATACTAGAGGCAAAATGGCTCGGTAAACAGGTTCAAACAAGAACCACTTGCTAGATAATTGTCATCTGTGGGTACCAGCTACTCTTGAGGTGATTGTGTGTGGACACCGCATGCTGGTCCGTGCGTGGCTTTGTTTAAATTTTTGTGATATTTAGTTGTACATGAAGTGGATACGACAATACAGTAGACAGTCATAATACCATTCATGTCAGCATTTGCAGAGTGCCAGTTGTATTGAACCAGTTTTGGTGGTAACATGGAACATTACAGTAACAAGGTGTTTGCCGATATACATTTCATGTATGGGAGAGTTAACGGCAATGAACGTAAGACTGCACGCTTATACCAAGAAACATACACTGTCAGAAGGTACCCTACGAGTCTATCGTTTACAAGGGTGCGTCAACGCCTCCAGGAAACTCAGAGCTATCCACATGCTGCGGGAGCATGTAGGTCTGCACGAATTACACCTGTGCTAGAAGACGATGTGCTGGAGGCAGTCTAATACTTTCCAGGAACCTGTACAAGGAGACTTGGCCAACAAATTCTTGGAATGAGCCTTGGTAGTGTTTGATGAATAAATCATTGCAATGAAATGTGTCCATACCGCCTCCAACGAGTTGAGTGTCTCAGTAAGGCGAACTTTGGTCTTGGACTAACGATCTGTCAATGGATGCAGCACCAAGCTGTAGGTAACCCTACATTCGACAATAACATTTTATTCATGGATGGTGCAGGAAATATACGTGATGGTGTATTTAATTATCACAATACCCACGTTTCGGGTCATCTGCGCCACAATCCATGTGCTATGCAATAAGTCTCCACATCACCGATGTTTCTCGTTGAATGTACCGGTATGGTTAGGGCAGTAGTGAGACAAAGCCACCACCAGCGCGGTTTGTTGGTGCGGTTTGCCTACATCAGGGGCACATCTGCAGTCAGGGACAAATCTACTTTTCTCCTTTGATTGACAGGTCATTAACCTATTCTTCTGCTTTGATTGGCAGGTCCTTAACCTACTGTTCTGCTAAAAGGATCATTTGTTTTGACTGACAGGTCCTTAACCCATTGTCCCCCCACCCCCTACCCATCCCCCCAACCCTCAGGAAACCTCCCCCCTTGCTGTTACAGGTACACTTTCAGGTCTGAGTTATTGAAATAGCCTCTCTCACTCTTATCAATTTGATTAAATACTTAATTAAATTGATCAATTAATTAACCTCCCCCTCTGGTAAATCCCATCCCCAACCACTCTCCTTCACAGAAATTGTCGAGAAAAAGACTCAGTTGATCAGCCATTTGGTCATTTGGAGGGAATTCGATTGCAGTCTATGGAAAATTGTTTAAACAATTTAGTCAATGTATAGAATATTGTTTAACTATTTATGGCAATGTAAGGAATATAGTTTTTTTAGTTAAAGAATTCGTCTGGAAATGGATGCAGTGTATGGAAAATTGTTTAAACAATTTAGACAATTTAGGGGAATCAAGGCAGTGTATGGAATATAGTTTATGGAATATAGTTTATTTATTTATGTAAAGAATTATTCAGAAAATTGATCACCAAACCCACCACCACATCCCCGCCCCCCTCGCCCCCTCCACTCTCCCCTCCCCTCTTCTACAGGAAACTGGCGGCTCTGCAGTGGAGAGGAAGGATCTCACCAATGAAAATTCAAAGGTATATTGTATATTTTAAAAAAAATTAGTTTCTGGGGCTAGGATTTCCTTTGCTCATCATTCTCTTTTGTTTGGAAAGATGCAAGACTTGTAAAAAGTAATCAAACCGATTGCCTTTCTTTTTATTCCAATTGCACAAGGAATACCATCATGAAACACACATGACACGTAATTACACACATAAAAAGCGTTGGATTGCAAAGCACGCATCTCCTACCATCCCCTGTCCACTGGACAACACTGCACCCACTCCCAGGTGTTGGGATGCGTTGGAAGCCCCTGGAAGTAATGACATGGCTGTCAGCTGCCAAACCACGCACAAGTGTCAGTTCGGCTCCTGCAAGGATAAGGCAGTGCCATCGCTTTCGTACATGACGCATGGGAAACACCTGTCGAAATACCTAGGCACCGTTGCTGTCGCGATTGTGTGTAGCTGTGGAACCAGTGCTAAGAGAGATGTTTGCACAACAGATCACCCTCAGCAAGATGTTTGCGTAGTGGCTCACCCACGAAGGTGCAGCTAAAAGGTTTTCAGTGATATACCACAAGACTGTAAATACGAGCCAAGTCTTCCTTTCGGAAATCTTAAAATCTCACAGAAATAGTTAACGCTCCCTTTGTAGGAGCTTTCCTGATGGTTCAGCTTGTCTGCATTAAAATTCTTGTCCTAACAGTACATGTTTACGAAAATAGCTCAGAATACCACCGATTGCATTATTCCTGATGGTCGTAATGAGACATGACGTGTTCCCTTCCTGGAAATCGTGACACCCTGCTTTCAACATACGTCTCATAAACGGTAAATGTTGTCACCGCAAAAGTGTTCATCATGACTGTCTAAGCACAGTCGGGTAAAATCAGAACAATTATGCAAGCAGAATTTGAAGCACTGACTACAGACGAGAAACATGGCGTGAATTTTCGGTGTCCTACACCTACTGGTCTGAAGATGTCCTAATACCAGAGTAGTGGATGACGGACAGCATCACCACCAGAGATGAGTGGTTTACTTCAACCTGACTTTGTACACTTTCTTTGTCACAACTTTCCGTAGATTCCTTGTCTCCATTTTTTCGAACCAGTTTGTAGAGTCTCCTATGCCCCAGCATGAAAGACGTCTTGTGAATGAATGGAATATTCTGATAGGCTCATACTGAATTTATCTGCCAATCCGCTGCTGCTCTTGCCGGTGTGGGAGCACCGACCACCATTGCTTCCTGTAGACTTTCAGCGGCAAAACTAATTTTTTACAGATCGTCATATTACACAAACAGTTAAACCCCACAAAAGTGGTCTACAGATCATCAAATTCATCCCACATACTCACCACGCCGCAACACAGTGGCGACAGAGGAAACTGCCGCGATAAACAAGGCCCATGGCCGCAGCTGCAGAAGTGCATGTGAGCCAGAGAAAGGCCAGCTGGCCGGCCCGAGTGGCCGAGTGGTTCTAGGCGCCTCAGTCTGGAACCGCGCATCCGCTACGGTCGCAGGTTCGAATCCTGCCTCGTGCATGGTTGTGTGTGATGTCCTTAGGTTAGTTAGGTGTAAGTAGTTCTAAGTTCTAGGGGACTCATGACCTCAGATGTTAAGTCCCATAGTGCTCAGAGCCATTTGAACCAAAGGCCAGCTGTCAGTGGATACGCCCCCTCCCCATGAGGGTCTGAGGGGTAGAAGTTTGAACACTGTCAATACTCTCAGTGCAAACACAAATCATACCGAATCTTCTAAAATTTCTACAGTGTATGCAAGCGACACACATGGTCCTGAAGGCAACACAATGCAAACTGTGTATTAGTTCACTATTTAATCATCCAGGGAGCCACAAGCCAAATCTTCATAAGTCAAAAGCTCTCTGAACTGGTGTACAAAGGATAGGCAAGCCCCAGGTTGGAACAAGGCCATCTGCAGGAATGTTGTGTCCGGCCCTGACCGGTTTCCTTGCTTCTGTGCTTTCTAGGGCCATCTCCCGACTCATAAGAATATTGGGAACCAAGTACATATTTAACATTGCAACTGCAATTAAATATTAGGATTGCTGCTGCAGTCTGACACCGAGCAGTGTGCTGGAAATGTCTCCACATGACGGCCTTGGTTCTGGAACGTTTCTCAATATCTATAGCCCTCATAATTTTACAACTAAAAAAAATCTTTCAATCCCATTACAACTATCACCGTGCTGAATCTACACCTCCCTCACGAGAGGACACGCATCAGTGACAACCAGACACTCATACATTAACTGCGAAGACTGTTGTACAATGTCTGGGTCGGTTCCCCTTGGCTCAAAGGTATCACTGTCTCTGGTCCCGACCTATTTGCATGCTTGCTTGCTTTCTACAACCTCCAGACTCTGGGATTACAAGAACACGTGTATTTACACATGGTTTTCCAGAATATTATTGCATTTACGTGATACTTCTCGATATCAAGCACATAGCAATATCGCTTGCATAGCTACACAGTATACTTCCGAAGATATAGACTGGATATTATTTCTCTAGGAAGCCAAACTTTAGCGAGGTGGAGCGTGCTATAAACCCTAAGTAACTAGAAACCAATCGCGTCCGCGAAGACCTTTACGTGAAAAATAGAGTAATCGGATATTTCCACTCACGAATACCTATGTCGGTGATGTAACAGATTCCAAATCATCCCTATAATTTTCAAAGTCAACTAAAGTGTTTCTCATGTCTAGAGACCCAGAAAATGTGTCTTCCACCTGCCTTTCACCTGATAGTTGCACACACTACAATCGATGTACTCTCAACTAAATAAAGGCGCAAAATGTTCACAAGCAGTCAACTGGACAATTTACATGGGAGGGAATAATGTTCCAGTGCAAACATGAGCCCATTCTCAGATTCCCACGTAATCATGAAAGCTGTGCAACACATACTAAGTATTATTTCGCTATTCGGTCGTAGAGGACGACACGTTTAAGTGAGATACATTCCTGCATCCCAGCAGGTTATTCGATTCGGATGGCTCCTGTCATCAGTGGGAAATGTGAATCATTTGCGTCACAGACCACCACAGCCGCGCGTCTGCACCCCTCGATAGAATCGTCCTAGGAATCCAGCCACATACATGTTTGATCGCTATACTTACAATAAAATATTCCGTTCACGGTCTCAATTCGATGACAGTCGACAGTGAGAGAAGTATCAGAATTACACCTTGCTGATGGCTGTGGCCCGGGAAATAGAAATATCTGTACCATTCTTTTGAGCTGACAAAATTTTCTCTTTGCCCTCACAGTATTCCAAGTCAGTTCCATATTTTCCTTATGACTGGACATAGTCATTTCCTTTGCACATGTTGGAACACATATACATAATTTATAAGTCTGATGCTCAAGGTGAAACTGTCACGCAGCGCCTACCACTAAGGATGATACTTCACCAATAACTGACTGCTGGTTATACAAAATAATAATGACCGAAAATCAACGATGGGTGGACGTGTCTCATACGTTTTTCCTGCAAGTGGTACAACTGTGACAATCGGTCTTGGTTCTACAGGTTCAGACAAGTATCCATGTTAAAAGCTATAGTGTCTTTATACATCGCGGTATGCAATTACCTCCAAATGAAGATGATTTTCCAGACAAATACCACGAAATTGACTCTTTCTTTTCATTCTTTTGCTTGTGCCTGTTTCCTGCAATGCCGCAGGGTGCGTATGGTTAATTGGATTTGGCAAGGTTGATTTAAGGGGTGCTTGGATGCCCTTCCTGCCGCCAGCCCGTCCGCCCCGGGACAGAATTAGTGTACCGAAACTGTCTGTGTCTAGCGTAATCCATGGAATGGTGAAAATATGTTCAGATGTCAGCGAGCCGTGTAACTGAGGCGGAACATGGGGACCAGCCTGGTATTCACCTATTGGGATGTGGAAAACCACCTAAAAACCACATCCAGGCAGGTCGGCACACCGGCCTCCGTCGTTAAGCCGCTGGACGGATTCGATCCAGGGCCGGCCGGCTACCCGAGTCCAGGAAGCAGCGCATTCGCGCTCTTGACTAACCTGGCAGGTAAATACCACGACATTGAGTATAGATGGTGATATCCAGGGTGTATATTATCAGACCAACAGTTCGGTTACACGTCACCGACGATGAACCTCGTGATAAAATCAACGAATTTAGAAGTGATTCAGCTAAGGAACTTGGTATGAAACTGCTATTAACAACTTGCTCTTGCCAGCACTAGATATTTTTCCAGTATCTGTAACGCATTCTGTCTCAGTGCCATGTCAGAGGTTCTGTGATGTATCCACTGGGTGATTGGTGATGGTTGTTTGAGAAATCACAAACAGTAGATGATGTGCTGATTGAGGACGTATGAGCCGTTCTGCGGCTCATGTTGATGCTGTTTGTAGGTTTCCGCACTCTGTTGCAGGCCAGACGGTTTGTTTTAGTTGGCACACTTGCGGTTATTTGTCTCCTTCTCGTGTTGACTGGTGCCATTCGGTTTCGCAAGCGTTGCCTGTCCGCTAGTGGCAGCAGCGGTTATCGACATGTAGTAACTGTTGCCCTATCTTTGGGACGGCGTCGTTGTTTTTCCGGGTCATGTGAGTGTGCAGATCGGTTGGGGACTCAGGAGGAGCCAGGTCCGCACAGTGCCAGAACACGCCGGGACTGCTGGTGGCACGCATGGACTGCCGGATGGAAGGGCTGTGGTCACGAGGGTGCACGACCTCGTTGTAAACCATATCCTGCAGGATTTAAGATGAGTGCATTTCAATTCAAGTAGAGAAACCTCCACAACTGTGACATCTCGCGACTCTCCAGTGACTTGGGTTCGTGTTGCTGCTCACAGAGTCGCTGAGGTGAAGAGCAGCGAGTAGATTGCTTGGGGAAGGCTGATCCGATTAGCTTTCTTCGACTTCTCATCACTATTTATTGCGTTCAACTTCTTTCAATTTGTTAAGTTCAACCAGCGGTAATTTTCTTGCCTGGTGGCCGCTAACGTCCCGTTACCTGCCCTGGGGGTCCGGTTGGTGATTCTTCTACTCTGGTGGTAGTGATTCCTTTCTCGTTCTGGGCGCACTAAACACAGTATTCTGGGGACATAGTGCAGACTGCCAGTTCCGGCTTTGGAGTATTGTTCCATCGTTGCATTTGGTTTATCGCACGCTCATCGCTTCATCTCATCGCTTGCGAAAGTGTTTGTTGCTGGACCTTCTCAGAGGTCCTTTCCTGGAGCACCGTCTGTAACTGGTCCTTCTGTTTTATTATTGTATTTCTCATTAACATACCTTGTAATGCCTACATTAAAGGTTATGTATGTCTAGGTAATAGTTCTGGTCACCTTCTGGAATAAATCGAGCAGTCTAAGGGTTGTGTTACAAGGTTACCATCATCTTAGTTCACCCATTTGGTGGTCAGCTGCTTGTTCCTTTTAATTAACCTTTGCTTGTCTTTGCTGTTCACAGCAGGGTTCTAAAATTTTTATATAATTGCCGTTCCTAGCGTGTAAGGCCTTCAGCCGTGATCACAGTGGCCTTTATTTTTCTTTTTTAAACATTATCTGTATCTGTATTTTATGGTGATTGGCTAAATTGTAAAACACTGAAAACACTATTATTCAAACAGTTGTTTATTCCTTCATTAATAATGTGTGGTATTTTTTATTTATTGTTGAGTCTGGAATTACTGGTTTAAAAATAAATGTGTGTAACTGTAAAAGGCAACCAACAGTAACAGATTACGGCCCCGTCCACTAACAGAATCCTGCCTTCCCTTCACTACCAGGTTTCAGTAAGATATTTACACTAGTTTTTCAAATCTCTAGTGATATACTTTCCAGTAGAAATGATGTCTGTGATTTAGAATCAAGTCTTTCCATTGAAACGAATACCTCTGTTGGATCCTATAGAGAAGTCTTTTAATGCTTACAGCCACTAGTGAAACATATTTCTGGCACTCTCATATCTCGAAACGAGTCGCCTTTTTCGAACCTATCTGTTACAGTAAAATTTTATACAGTCCATATACCTTTTGCAACTGCTGTCACGATGGTCCGCCGCTCGTGGTCTCGCGGTAGCGTTCTTGCTTCCCGAGCACGGGGTCCCGGGTTCGATTCCCGGCGGGGTCAGGGATTTTCACCTGCCTCGAGATGACTGGGTGTTTGTGTTGTCCTCATCATTTCATCATCATCCAGCAAAGTGGCGAAATTGGACTGAGCAAAGGTTGGGCAATTGTACGGGCGCTGATAACCACGCAGTTGAGTGCCCCACAAACCAAACATCATCAACTGCTGTCATTTCTGCAGTTTTGCGCATGTGATGGTTCCAATTTAATTAGAAACTAAGCAGATGTCAGAGAGAGCTATATCTACCACCTTCTGCAACCCGTGTAGAAGCAGAGTGACCTGAGTTAGTGTGACAAGACCATGTTTTGACCATTCGGTGGAAATGGTAATATGTTGTTGTAGCTTCACCAACAGTGTACGATGTGTAAGTCAGCGCCAAAAGAAGACTGCTTCTGCAACATGAGGTAGTATAAAAGGCAGTATGTGAACTGAAAGAAGGTCGAGGATTTTGGTACTGCATTGTGATGAATCCCCAAACTAAAACAGGTACTTCAGTCCGAAGCAGATCTACGTCCCTCAGGGGCCATTCGCTTCTATCACATCATCGTTATTCTGTACCATCCAACACAGATAAATTACGAACTATAAAAGCTCCACTAAATTCTTCCGATAGAGAACTCGATTAGACTTTTACTGCATCTCTCTTTTCACTTATATCGAAAACAAATACTGTCTGCATGCTCTCATCGAGCACATTTGACGATTCTATTAAATATACAGGTATTGGTCCATTGCACAGACCAGTGTAAAGTTGTATCGCATATACATCTACATCTACATCTACATCTACATTTATACTCCGCAAGCCACCCAACGGTGTGTGGCGGAGGGCACTTTATGTGCCACTGTCATTGCCTTCCTTTCCTGTTCCACTTGCGTATGGTTCGCGGGAAGAACGACTGCCGGAAAGCCTCCGTGCGCGCTCGAGTATCTCTAATTTTACATTCGTGATCTCCTCGGGAGGTGTAAGTAGAGGGAAGCAATATATTCGATACCTCATCCAGAAACGCACCTCTCGAAACCTGGACAGCAAGCTACACTGCGATGCAGAGCGCCTCTCTTGCAGAGTCTGCCACATGAGTTTGCTAAACATCTTCGTAACGCTATCACGCTTACCAAATAACGCTGTGACGAAACGCGCCGCACTTCTTTGGATCTTCTCTATCTCCTCTGTCAACCCGACCTGGTACGGATCCCACACTGATGAGCAATACTCAAGTGAAGGTCGAACAAGTGTTTTGTAAGCCACCTCCTTTGTTGATGGACTACATTTTCTAAGGACTCTCCCAATGAGTCCGCCGCTCGTGGTCTCGCGGTAGCGTTCTCGCTTCCCGCGTACGGGGTCCCGGGTTCGATTCCCGGCGGGGTCAGGGATTTTCACCTGCCTCGAGATGACTGGGTGTTTGTGTTGTCCTCATCATTTCATCATCATCCAGGAAAGTGGCGAAATTGGACTGAGCAAAGATTGGATAATTGTACGGGCGCTGATAACCACGCAGTTGAGCGCCCCACAAACCAAACATCATCATCATCATCATCTCCCAATGAATCTCAACCTGGCACCCGCCTTACCAACAATTAATTTTGTATGATCATTCCACTTCAAATCGTTCTGTACGCATACTCCCAGATATTTTACAGAGGTAACTGCTACCAATGTTTGTTCCGCTATCTTATAATCATACAATAAATGATCCTTCTTTCTATGCATTTGCAATACACTACATTTGTCTATGTTAAGGGTCAGTTGCCACTCCCTGCACCAAGTGCCTATCCGCTGCAGATCTTCTTGCATTTCGCTGCAATTTTCTAATGCTGCAACTTCTCTGCATACTACAGAATCATCCGCGAAAAGCCGCATGGAACTTCCGACACTATCTACTAGGTCATTTATATATATATTGTGAAAACTAATGGTCCCATAACACTCCCCTGTCGCACGCCAGAGGTTACTTTAACGTCTGTAGACGTTTCTCCATTGAGAACAACATGCTGTGTTCTGTTTGTTAAAATCTCTTCAATCTAGCCACACAGCTGGTCTGATATTCCGTAGGCGACAGTGCGGAACTGTATCGAACGCCTTCCGGAGGTCAAGGAAAATGGCATCTACCTGGGAGCCTGTATCTAATATTTTCTGGGTCTCATGAACAAATAAAGCGACTTGGATCTCACACGATCGCTGTTTCCGGAATCCATGTTGATTCCTACGGCGTAGACTCTGGGTTTCCAGAAATGACATCATACGCGAGCAAAAAACATGTTCTAAAATTCTACAACCGATCGATGTCAGAGGTATAGGCCTATACTTTTTCGCATCTGCTCGACAACTCTTCTTGAAAACTGGGACTAACTGTGCTCTTTTCCAATCATTTGGAACCTTCCATTCCTCTAGAGACTTGCGGTACACGGCTGTTAGAAGGGAGGGGGGGGCAAGTTCTTTCGCGTACTCTGTGTAGAATCGAATTGGTATCCTGTCAGGTCCAGTGGACTTTCCTATTTTGAGTGATTTCAGTTTCTTTTCTATTCCTTGGACATTGCAGGAAAACGACCATATCCCAAAAACAATACTATAAGTCGCAAGAGAAGCTCTTTGTGATCCTGTGTCGTTGTTTGAAAGATTGTTTTTTTTTTTCTACTTTGAAACGCTTCTTACATGGCCATACATTTTGGTTTTCCTGTCATGACTTCGAAGTCTGTGTCAGGTTATAAACCGATATTAACACAATATGATCCATTGCTTCTCACAGAAAACTATACATCGCACGATGTAAATCATGTTGTTAATGCTGATACCATAACACCCCACATACACTGGGTGATTTTAAATAAAAGATTGTTACAACATAAGGAAAGTGGAAGACATGCGGTGTAGTGGAGCATTGCGAAACTGCTCTCTGAAGGTGATTGACAACCTTTACATTTAAACTCATCTGTGACAGTTACGGAATAGCTGATGACATTGTGTTCCATTTCGATTGATTCCTCATACTGCAGTCATGTATGTGATCACTATTTTAGTGATAGCCGCCGCCTCCCCCCCCCCCCGCCCCCAGAGGATGTCGCTCCTCCACCAAGACTCTTTCTCCATCTCAAACAAGCGATGTAAGTCAATCATTATGTGGTAATCAACTGCTTATCAGTGGACAGATGGGGTAGAAAACAGACTGTCGACGTATTGTAATACTAAGCATCACAGCGGACAGAGCAAAATTTTAGCAGTTTTTACAGTAATTTCTACACCAACCAATGACGCGACTGCAAGCATCCCCAATTTCAGTATTATTTCTAAACCGTTCCTATCTCTACATTACGAATACGAGACAGCTATCTACATATTTCTAACACCTCGAGCATAGTGTGTGATTTGCAGTATGCCTCTATACAGATGGGAGTCACAGGGCATTCTAGTAATCTTAGGATAAAGTTATAGGCTGAAAGATCACCTCACACAGTTTTTGACCAACCTGCCCTGTAGCTCGCAGGTGGACCATCCACACGTTACATCCGAAGACTTGTTCTGCGTTCGAAGTTGGGTCCACCAGTGGGAGGACTGGGTCCTGGGAGCCATCCACGACACATGCACATACACAGACATAGAGAAAACAGAGCAAATGCATAGCAAATGTGGAATATATGTGACACACACAGTGGTTACGGTTACTACACGCCACACCACAAGTTGGCAAACGGGGCCAAATTTCTAATAGTTTACTGTCGAGTTGAGATTTTCACAAATGTTTTATTCGTATCTTACAGAAACTAACAGTACGGCAACAACAGCCTTTTATACACGCCGCTAAGGGCAATCAGGTAATTCATAGCAATACAACAATTTAAAAAGCATTTAAAAAAACACATTAGCTAACAGTACGGCAATAAACAAACTTTTAAAACACGCCGCTAACGGCAATCAAGTAATTTATAGCAATACACCAGTTAAAGAAATTTTAAAAAAAAGAACACAAAAGCTAGCAGTACGGCAATAAACTACCTTTTAAAGCACGCCACTAACGCCAATCAAAGTAATTTATAGCAATGCAACAATTTAAAAAATATTAATGAACATTAGTAAACAGGCTACTAAAGTAAAAACAGAACTTTGTTAATTAGTTACGGGGAGGTAGTGAAGCTACCGACACCGCCATTAAAAAAATTAAACAGGTCTCAGCAAACACACGATCAATGGCAATAAAACATGGAGGTATTTAAAAAAATTTTACTAAAATGTCCTGTAATATCATTAGAACATAACAGATATGACGGACCCGTGTAAGGCGGCAACAAATCACCCATTCGGGATGCTCAGGCTATACAGAATACTGATCAATTTAAATACGCTCGTAAACACAATTTCCACTCTCAGGCTGGTCACTGCACCGACTTTTAGCCAGCGAAAACTTGGTATAAGATGGCTTAACTTGCTGATAGAATTAGAGCTAACCTCGTGCAACTAAACATTACACCACACAGTCTTGAATGAGCGACCACATGATCAATCATCAGAAACATGAATTACTCTGCCACAAGGCAGAAGAGACGCTGGTTACACAAAATTCTTACTAAATGATTAAACCTTCCACGAACTTAACTTGCAATTATACTCGAACAGGCAGCACACGACCTCCGATAGCAAGGATCCACACATCCGGACGCGCACGCGTCGCCCGCGTACCCAACACGCCACGCTCTGTCACCGGAGTTCACGTCTTCTCTGCAACGTTGACGGGTAGTGACCGCTCCTTCATGTTAGGTGTCTGCTTTTAAACTCCAGTGTTGAAACGGAGGATTTAAAGAAGCTTGTTAACGTCCCACCAAGGCGAATTGAACAGCAACTACTCATGGGGTGATTCTGTATATAACCAACACGCGGAGAGCTCTTCCGACAACTCGACCCGCTCGTTACACACAACCGACATACATCACGTGGCGACTCGGTACAACCGACCACGCCTGCTTCGCGCTGGAGACGCACACTGCCCTCCCGTGTCCACCACACTCTCCGCGCGCAACGCCTCTACTTCCGCGCCACCGGTCAAAGATCTCCATAGCAGTTTCCCGGAAGCAAAAACGCAGATATAGATAGCAGAGGGAAAAGACAACCAAGCAGCCAGCTAACGACAGACAACATATCAAACAAACATGTCAGAGGAAGAAAAGGAAAACCAATGCAATCTAAACACAAGGTGTAGCACGAGTCGATACACGGCTCAATATGGATGGAGGCGACTGGATGCAATCGAGTACAGTGATATACTATGCCTTCCTACCAGAAAAATAGCACATTTTCGTTAGGTGTCGGCAGCTGTAATATATTTACAAGTAATTATAGAAGATGGAACGAGAGGTGATGTCATGATCGCATGGATAGGACTGATATAAAATCGATATAATTGCGGAAAATGACGAAAAATACGTATAAATTGAGGGAATATACAACAAAATGTGGGGTAATTGAGGAAGTACTTGCTGCTGCTACGTTTGCAGGTTCGAATCCTGCCTCTGGCATGGATGTGTGTGATGTCCTTAGGATAGTTAGGTTTAAGTAGTTCGAAGTGTAGGGGACTGATGACCTCAGATGTTAAGTCCTATAGTGCTTAGAAACATTTGAATCATTTGCGGAAGTACTTGCGTGTCTTCTAGTTGTCGCGGAACAATTTGTACATAGAAATAAGTATGTGACAGCAAGAGGAATCCGAAAAAACGTTGACTTAGAAGCGAAGGGAACCAAAGAAACAGTCAATTTTTTTTCTCGTCGAAGCAGCTGTATGTCTACACTCCTGGAAATTGAAATAAGAACACCGTGAATTCATTGTCCCAGGAAGGGGAAACTTTATTGACACATTCCTGGGGTCAGATACATCACATGATCACACTGACAGAACCACAGGCACATAGACACAGGCAACAGAGCATGCACAATGTCGGCACTAGTACAGTGTATATCCACCTTTCGCAGCAATGCAGGCTGCTGTTCTCCCATGGAGACGATCGTAGAGATGCTGGATGTAGTCCTGTGGAACGGCTTGCCATGCCATTTCCACCTGGCGCCTCAATTGGACCAGCGTTCGTGCTGGACGTGCAGACCGCGTGAGACGACGCTTCATCCAGTCCCAAACATGCTCAATGGGGGACAGATCCGGAGATCTTGCTGGCCAGGGTAGTTGACTTACACCTTCTAGAGCACGTTGGGTGGCACGGGATACATGCGGACGTGCATTGTCCTGTTGGAACAGCAAGTTCCCTTGCCGGTCTAGGAATGGTAGAACGATGGGTTCGATGACGGTTTGGATGTACCGTGCACTATTCAGTGTCCCCTCGACGATCACCAGTGGTGTACGGCCAGTGTAGGAGATCGCTCCCCACACCATGATGCCGGGTGTTGGCCCTGTGTGCCTCGGTCGTATGCAGTTCTGATTGTGGCGCTCACCTGCACGGCGCCAAACACGCATACGACCATCATTGGCACCAAGGCAGAAGCGACTCTCATCGCTGAAGACGACACGTCTCCATTCGTCCCTCCATTCACGCCTGTCGCGACACCACTGGAGGCGAGCTGCACGATGTTGGGGCGTGAGCGGAAGACGGCCTAACGGTGTGCGGGACCGTAGCCCAGCTTCATGGAGACGGTTGCGAATGGTCCTCGCCGATACCCCAGGAGCAGCAGTGTCCCTAATTTGCTGGGAAGTGGCGGTGCGGTCCCCTACGGCACTGCGTAGGATCCTACGGTCTTGGCGTGCATCCGTGCGTCGCTGCGGTCCGGTCCCAGGTCGACGGGCACGTGCACCTTCCGCCGACCACTGGCGACAACATCGATGTACTGTGGAGACCTCACGCCCCACGTGTTGAGCAATTCGGCGGTACGTCCACCCGGCCTCCCGCATGCCCACTATACGCCCTCGCTCAAAGTCCGTCAACTGCACATACGGTTCACGTCCACGCTGTCGCGGCATGCTACCAGTGTTAAAGACTGCGATGGAGCTCCGTATGCCACGACAAACTGGCTGACACTGACGGCGGCGGTGCACAAATGCTGCGCAGCTAGCGCCATTCGACGGCCAACACCGCGGTTCCTGGTGTGTCCGCTGTGCCGTGCGTGTGATCATTGCTTGTACAGCCCTCTCGCAGTGTCCGGAGGAAGTATGGTGGGTCTGACACACCGGTGTCAATGTGTTCTTTTTTCTATTTCCAGGAGTGTATTTACGTGACAGTGATACTCTTGAGTTGACTACCGTATTTGACGGTTTTCGGGAAAACAGAGAGACATCTGCCTCTAAACTTACATACATCTTTGTTAAAGGATAACACAGAGTGGATGGAGTGATCAATTGAGATGGAGCTGTAACAAGTTACGATTTAACGGTAGCCTGATTATGCGCTCTAGAGAGGGAGATGTTGCTGCAAGTGATTTGACCATTACTTCCGCTGTTCTGTCAGGATGCATCAGTCATGTGGCGCAGCCTGCATTCGACTCGTATACAGCCACGTGTTCTGTATGTGACTTAGAGCAGCGCCTACTTGTGACCGGTTACAGCAAACCTCTCATGTGTGATGAAACGTGACCATCCCGTTTCGACACATTCCTTTAAAAAAATGAAGATTAATGCAATGCACTCCATCGCCTGCCGCATTTTGGGTATAAAATCGTGACTTCAGTTTCATAACTAAGATGATTCCAAGTTAGCGATAGTGTTTGTGAGACAGTGCAATCCCCGTGTATACATCTGCTTGACAGACGTACTGTTTACAGAGTTAGTGGCAGCATGATGTGTAATTTCACATGTCGGATCCCGCTGCTAAGAGTTTATCTGTTTCCTTATAAGAGGTATTCTCCATTATTAATGATAATTTTATATAGGACTGATACATTTCTGGCCAAGAGAAGTCTACTAATATAAAATACCGACCTTAATTTGAGGAAGAAATTTCTGAGGATGTACGTCTGGAGTACAGTATTGTATGGTAGTGAAACATGGACTGTGGGAAAACCGGGACCGAAGAGAATCGAAGCATTTGAGATGTGGTGCTATAGACGAATGTTGAAAATTAGGTGGACTGATAAGGTAAGGAATGAGGAGGTTCTACGCAGAATCGGAGAGGAAAGGAATATGTGAAAAACACTGATAAGGAGAAGGGACAGGATGATAGGACATCTGCTAAGACATGAGGGAATGACTTCCATAGTACTAGAGGGAGCTGTAGAGGGCAAAAACTGTAGAGGAAGACAGAGATTAGAATACGTCGAACAAATAATAGAGGACGTAGGTTGCAAGTGCTACTCTGAGATAAAGAGGTTAGCACAGGAAAGGAATTCGTGGCGGGCCGCATCAAACCAGTCAGTAGACTGATTAAAAAAAAAAAACAGACATAGTGTAATTTCTGAACCGTGATAGGATGTGAACAGTGGATGCCGTACGTCTCTGGAAAGCTATATTATGCATATATCACACAGAGCAAATTTTTAAGGAAGTAGTTTATTTCATTTTACAGTTTAATACCATAGTTAATCGTAGAGAAACCTGCTAGAAGGATACCATGGGTAGCCCACTCTCACCAGTGGTAGCGAATTTGTACATGGAGAACTTCGAGGGGGAAGCCCTGTCGTCATCCGTATGGAAACCTACTTGCTTTTTCCGTTACGTGGACGACACGTTCGTCATCTGCCCACATGGTATGGATAAACTCCTTGACTTCCTTACACATCTAAACTCCATACACCCCAACATCAAATTCACTGTGGAGACTGAAACGGAGGGTAAATTACCTTTCCTTGACGTCTTGGTCAAGAGAAGGGCTGACGGCACCCTAGGTCATCGGGTGTATCGGAAGACAACGCACACTGATCTGTATTTGCACACAGACAGCTGCCACCACCCTTCTCAGAGGAACGGGGTACTTAAAACTCTAGTACATAGGGCGCGCACTATCTCTGACGCAGAGAGTCTACCCCAGGAATTGGAACACCTGAGAACTGTAGTTCGAAAAAATGGGTACTCAGAGTGGCAGATTCAACGTGCTCTCCGCCCAACCACTGCAGCACAACCTGTTGAGATGGATGAAGTCACGAGGGAGGAGGTAGGCACTGCATTTATTCCATACACAGGCGCACTCTCGGGGAAAATCGCCCGCATTCTGAAGAAACGCCAGGTCGGAACTGTGTTTTGTCCTCCAAATAAAACTCGTGCACTGGTGGGGAGCGACTGATGTATCCGAGCAAGTCGGCGGTCGCTGAACATTGTTTCTCGGAAAATCACGCTATGGTGTATGAACGCACGAGGATTCTGGTACAGAGGTCGAGATACTGGGACAGCGTTGTTAGAGAGGCCAGCGAAATTCGAACCAATGATGACCTCATAAACCGTGACTGTGGCTATAATCTTAGCAAGGCTTGGGAACCAGCGATTGGGTTAATCAAGAGTAAATCTAGCAAACGTATAATTGTGACGACCACGGCGGACAGAGCCATTACACCGACGTCATCTCAGACGCCGTCGCAATCTGTTCCATCGCGCGACCGTGGCGCGGGGCGCGGACGGCGGAGGGAGCGCGCCGCGGGCGGAGGGTATTTAAATCGGCCGCCGCCGCGACCGAACCCAGTTCCCTCTGAGCAGCCATAGCGTACGGATCTCCGTGCCGGCACGTTCACAGGAGCTCAGTCCGTCAGTTCACCTGATGATGGCGACATGTATGATCGCCGAAATATTGTGCCCGTTGGACACTATAGACCGGCAGCACACCCGTGGATATTTTGACTAACTGCATTAATATCAGAACGGCCAAGAGCAGTTATCCATGTCGGACTTATTTCCTCTTCATAGCGATCATCCATCTTATAATCAATAGCCCGTTTTTTTCCCCATACCAGGCCGTGGTAAACTGCAGTTTTCAACCGAGGCAAGATGCAACAATACGGCGCACTCCACACTATGCTGGCGCTGAACGTGCTGCCTCTAAGATCACTG
The DNA here is from genome assembly GCF_023864275.1 of Schistocerca cancellata. Taxonomy (NCBI): domain Eukaryota; kingdom Metazoa; phylum Arthropoda; class Insecta; order Orthoptera; family Acrididae; genus Schistocerca; species Schistocerca cancellata. The sequence goes on along the minus strand of NC_064626.1, from coordinate 1,059,211,716 downwards.
GCCACCGACTGACTTTGTTCGCGACCGCCAAAGCGCGCCAAACGTTTCCGCTCCCACCTTTTCCTACGGTTACACAGCTTTCCGTTCCTGACGGAACTACTCCATCTTTTATACTACACATATCTCATACAGCCCTAAGTGAGTGCCTGTAACTATGCCTTTTTACATTTAATAATTATAACAAATAGATATCTTTACAATATTTAAAAGTAAATATTACACCCTTTTTCTTAATATGTACATTCATTTTAATTTTATCAAAGAGTTTCAGTATCGATTTCGCTTCAAACAAGATGTCTCTACTTCTGCTTTAACAGTTTCAGTAAAATATTTAAAAAAAATTAAAAAATATGAACAATAATTTCACATGCTGACCTCCTCGAGACGGGCACAACTGGATAAATCTTGTGCACTTGGATGGGTGCGGACTTGGCAAGCCCCATTCATTCATGAGACAATGAATGTAGCGGTGTACTCCTGGTCAGCTGTAAATTAAATCGGTAACGGCGCTACAGGACGGGTTGGCCAAAAACAGGTTCGTCAAAGACTGTCCGAGGGGATCTTTCAGTCTCTAACTTTATCATAAGATTACTAGAATTCCCTGTGACTCCCATCCGTATAGAGGGAGTATAGAGGGAATCACAAATACCGGCTTCATACGACATTCCTTAGCTGAATCAGTTTCTAAATCGCTCATTTTATCACGACGTTGCATCGCCAGTAATGCTGGTAATACACACTCGAGCTGTCACTGTCTGTATTCAGTGTCTTGGCATTTTCCAGGAAAAACCTCTTCATTTGGAGGTAATGCCATACCTCGATTTATAAAGTCAGTATAGCTTTTAGCATGGATACTTGTCTGCACCTGTAGAACCAAGACCGATTGGAATAGTCATATGGCCGTTGCGATCACGTTTTCTTTAGCAAATATGTTCATTTCCAGGGCCACAGCCCTCAGCAAGGTGTGTTTCTGATAACTGACTCATCGTCGAATGCTGTCCAATTGAGACCGCGATCGTAATATTGAATTGTAAGTATAGCGATCAAATATGTATGTGGCCAGTTTCTTGTGACGGTTCTGTCTAGGGGTGCATGGCAAGCGGCGGCGGTGCCCTGCGGCGGGAATGATTCACTTTTCCCACTAACGGCAGGGGCCGTCCGAATGCAAAGGCCTTTTGGGATGCAGGAATGTAGCTGAATTAACCGTGTCGTCCTCTAGACGGCCGAATAGCGAACTAATACTTAGTATTTGTTGGACAGCTTTCATGATCGCGTGGCAATCTAAGAAGACTCATAATTCCCTCCCACGTAAATTGTCTAGTTGACTGCTTCTGCACATTTCGCGCCTTTATTTAGTTGAGAGAACATTGATTGTAGTGTGTGCATCTAGCAGATGAAAGACGGGTGGAGGACACATTTGGTGGTTCTATAGCCGTGAGAAACACCTTAGCTGACTTTGTAAATTACAGGGATGGTTTGGAATCGTTCACATCAGCGACATCGGTATTAGCGAGTGGAAACATCAGTTTCCTCTACTTTTTTCGTGTTTTCACATAAAGGTATTCGCAGATAGGATAAATTTCTAGTTACTCAGTGGTTTACAGCACGCTCCACCTCGCTAAAGTTCGGGTTTCTAGAGAAATAATTTCCAGTCCATATCTTTGGAATTATACTGTGCAAGCGATACTGCTATGCAAGCGATATTGCTATGTGCTTTATATCGAGAAGTATCGCACAAATGCTATAATAATCTGGCAAAATATATGTAAGTACATTTGTTCTTGTGATCCCAGAGTCTGGAGATGGGTGCAGAAAGCAAGCAAGCAAGCAAATATGTCGGGGCCAGAAATAGTGACGCCTTTGTGCTGAGGCAAACCGACCTAGCCGTTGTAAACAGTCTTCTCGGTATATGAGCGAGCGGCAGGTGGTCGCTACTGTGTGTCCTATCGTGGGGAGGTATAGATTCAGCACATAGATAGCTGTAAAGGGAATGGAAGGTTTTCTTTTACGTGGAAAATTATGTGCACTATAGATATTGAAATTCGTTCCAGAACCATAGATTTTAAGAGGAGATATTTTCACTGCATTGATCAGTGTCAGCCGGCCGGTGTGGCCGTGCGGTTCTAAGCGCTACAGTTTGGAACCGAGCGACCGCTACGGTGCAGGTTCGAATCCTGCCTCGGGCATGGATGTGTGTGATGTCCTTAGGTTAGTTAGGTTTAATTAGTTCTAAGTTCTAGGCGACTGATGACCTCAGAAGTTAAGTCGCATAGTGCTCAGAGCCATTTGAACCATTTTTGATCAGTGTCAGACGGCAGCAGCAATCATAATATTTAATTGTAGTTACACTGATAAATACATGCCTCGCTTCCAATATTCTTGTGAGTCTGGAGACGGCAGTAGAAAGCACAGCAGGAAGCAAGTCAGGCCTGGACACAACATCTCAGAGGATGCCTCTGTTCGAAGTGGGGATTTGCCCTTACTTTGTACACCGGTTCAGAGAGTCCAGGGAAGCTTTCGTCTTATTATGACTTGGCACGTGGCTTCCCCTGGACGGGTAAATAGTGAACTATAATACCTAGTTTGTATTGAGTCGCCTTCGGGACCGCGTGAGTTCTTTGTATACTCTGTGGAAATTTGAGAAGATTCAGTGCGATAAGTGTTTGTGCTGGGAGTATTGACTCTCTCTCTGTCACACGCTTCTGCGGCTGTAGTCATGGGCCGTGTTTACAGCGGCAATTTCCTCCGTCATCTTTCCAAAGAACAAAGAATGATGAGAAAAAGAAATCCAAGCCCTGCAAACTGATTTCTAAATTTTTGTTAATAAACAATATAACGTTGAATTTCGCTTCGTGAAGTCCATCCTCTCCATCGCAAAGCCGCCAATTTCCAGGTTGAGGAGGGAGGGGAAGTGGGGAGGGGCGAGGGGATGGGGATGGGATGGTAGGGGCGGTGATCGTTTTTCTGAATAATTATTTACATAGAAAAATAAATTATATTCCCTACACTTCCTTCCTGTTTAGATAAACAATATTCCACGCAATATCTATATTTGCTCAAACAATATTCCATACACTGCAATCAATTGCGGGACAAATTCTTTAACTAAATAAATAAAAGAATCTATGTTCCATCTAGGCCACAAATAATTAAACAATATTCTATACAGTACCTAAATTGTTTAAACAATACTCCATACATTGCAATCGAATTCCCTCCAAATGACCGATCAACTGAGTATTTTTCATGCCGATTTCTGTTAGGGAGGGTGGGAGGGGAGTTAGTTAAGTAATAAATCAAACTGATATGTGTGAGAGGGACTATTTGAATTACTCAGACCTGAAAGTGTTCCTGTAGCACCGAGGGGGACTGTTTTCTAAGGTTGGGGGAGAGGAGGAGGGGCTTGGGAACAATAAGTTAAGGATCTGTCAGTCAAAAACAAGGATGCTTTTAACAGAAGAATAAGTTAAGGACCTGTCAATCAAACGAGAATAATATTTTAATGCCATATCAATCAAAGGGGTACGTTTGCCCACGAGTGCATAACTGCCCCTGATGTAGGCAACCCACTCTACAAAACTTAATGGTGAAGGCTTTGTTCCACTGCTTAGGGCTACTGGTTAATCTTCTTATTTGGCCCTACATGTTACCAAACAAACTCCACGGACGGAATTACTTTGGTTTCTGCAGCAACGTCTTGTAGGATTGCTTCAGGATGCCCTCTAAGAACAGTGCCAGAGGATGTAGTACCTGCGTAATGGACCACCGGTAATCTAATTTGTCGCTGAGGCCAAGGATGAATTAGGCGAGGAACATACGTTCTGTGGCCTCCAAGATCACCAGACCTGAAACTCCTGGATTTCTGTGTTTGGGGCCACCTTAAGGATGTGGTGTACGACAGTCCGGTTGATGCTGTTGAAGTATTGAATCAGACACTTGTTAGTGTTTGTCAAGATTCTGAAAATGATTCATTCTTGTTTCAGACGATGCTAAATTCATTGTGTCGACCTGTATGTGGGTAGAAGGACGACATTTTGAAGACCTCCTTTAACTGTGAGTACTGTCATTTAACTGTCGCAGCTTTCATTTCAAATATCTGCACTTTCAACGAAGTGTCTCTCCCATCTGTTCTCAGTGTTTTACAATGTTGTTACCTTTTCCAAATGGGGATAGCGTTCACAAAGACTCAAGTCAGTGCTGGCTGGTATGTAGAAAGTCGCATTTTCTAGCAAACAGTTCGTTGGAGAACACGTGTTTACTGATATTATTTTGCTTCTAGTCTCGAGTACTTTCAACTGTATGCTTCTACGCCATTAATTGTGATATATCCTGTATAATTGAAGCATATGTAATATTCAAATAAAATATTTTATTCCCTCTTTAATCCCACACTTGATTTTATTTACCATCTTTACCAAATGAGTACACATATATGAAACACTCATAACATCTGAGATGAACTTCAGTAAGCAGCACTGTCCCACAGTCCGAGTGAACTGTGAAGCAATACACAAACACCAATTAAACTCACCCGAATACAACCAAATTTCGAGGCTAATTATAGCAGTAATAATACAAAGTGCAGTGAAGCAGAGAGGAAATGATGTTGCTGAACGAATAAGACCGCAAAAGGTAAGTGAACTCCTCTACAGCTACCTAACGTTATGATGAGCAAAAGAAATCCAAGCCCCACAAACAGATTTTTATTTCTTTGTAAATAAACAATAAACCCTTGAATTTACCTTCGTGAGATCCTTCCTTTCCATCGCAGATCCTATACACCGATGCCTCTATTTAGTCTTATTCTTCTTCTTGCTTATCCCAACTTCTTGTGATCTCTTGTGAAGAGACACGATACAGTAAATTCCGTAGTGGTGTAGGACCATCAATGAAGTTACACGACAGTTACTAATTTAACTTTTGGAAATGCCAGTTTATTGGCATTTATGGAAAGAAAAACACTCTCATGCGGTCAGCAAGCTTCATGTAACATTTTGTGTGAGTAATGGGCCTTACTACGCCGCAAATCGTTCTAACGAATTAATTAAGCTGCTTTATTGTGTTTCTAGGCAACTGGACCTCAATATTTTGAATAAACTTCCAGTTAATTTTTTTGTCAAAATCAGCACTTGCCTCAAATTTATTTTCCAACTTCGTGCATTATGTTCAAACTCATTTACAACTATTGTACTCGAATTATTGGACAGCTCGATCACGCACTGAAGTGCAACATATTTCAAATCCAGCACGCAGGTTTCAGTTTTCCCTAATGGGCTAAACGACTCTTTTGTAATAACGTCTTGTATCTATCTCACGTAAAATTCAAATTAAACTGGATTTACTCGCCATTGGGCTCAAGGTCACATAATAAAATTCACCACGTAGGTCAGCGAACTGTACACGTAGACTTTTTGCACTCTTGAGTGATAACACGTCTCAGAGTAAAAGCCGCACATTAATTCACAATTTTTTATGCATACAAAATTCAAAACACGTTTATGTTAAAGAAATAAATTATTGCATGTAATTATTAATTAAAAATTTTCGTTTCTGAATAAACTTCAAGAACTTGTATTTGATAATCAATAAAATTTTATCTCCTGAGAGAGATTATAGGTTTGCTACAATGAATTCAGATCACAGTCAACTCGTTTCTGGACGATGACGTCACGAAGCCACACTTGCTTGGAATGAACGAAATACCTGTACTGAAAAATATTGTCAGTTGTGTAATTTCCCGACTTTTACAACAAATTTGGTGCCCATTGTATCGCTACACTGCCCTCCAATCTTTAATGTGCTATGATTGTATACTGTGCTGTCATACGTTCGTTCAACCATCCCAAGATTCATACCACAAGTTACAACATACACTTTACATCACATCTTACATGAATAATTGTAAATGAGGGCCTAACAGAAATTTCCTGTTTAAATGAATCTTCAAAAGTCAATGAATTTGTTCGAATTTCACTTTGTGACACGATGCACTTCACACTCACTACACAACACACACACGCACACACACACACACACACACACACACACACACCACAACACTTCAGTATTTGGTGAGAAGCCCTTTCAACAGGCTGCACAAGGCTGGGACTGCCGCCAGTTCCGATGGAAAATGAATAGAACTGTGACCTCCACTGAGCCGTATACGCAGCTATAGTCGCCTTGGTCATGTTCTTGTTTCTTGCTTTTCAAACGAGCCTCTCACAGTGTCGGGTCGAATGACGTATCAGCTGGTAACGTCATCTCTACTTCTCCACCGTGTGTCTTGCGATTCTCTTTGGAACAAGTGTTGTGTCTTCACCTGATATTGTTTTGTCAACAGAAAAACGAAGTGAATGCGCAATTCTTCGTGTTTCATAGTTTGGTTAATAAAGATTATTTCCTTCAGATTTGGATTAAAGCAATTGATGTCTGTTTCACTGCTTGAAGTTTCTTACTGCAGGTTGGGAATATTCTTGTCGATGTGTGTATCGTCATATACTGCTGTGCTTTAAAAGGTTTCCATCATTAACCGTCCAGTGCAGGTCTATTGCTATAAAAGCGTGCTACAAATTTGCATATGCGTCTCCCCCTTACTGTGAATATTTGCGTCTTCATCATAAATAGTGTGAATACTGTTCAATTGTGCTTGTTTTGATTCATTTTTGTCATATACATTATCATCCAATATTGAAGTTCGTTCCGTCACATAATTGTCCTCAGTTTATATTACACAATAGTCCATGCATCTTCCTACTGTTGTACCTTCATAAGATTTGTATTCATTTTCCTTAATATAATTTTTATCGGTTCATCACGAAATTCAAATAATTATTTCTGGTTGTTTTTTATCACACTTTGATTGTCTTCTACACTTGGTTTCCTTCTTATTATGTTTTCCAGATTATAACGCCGACTAGACAGTTACATCAGCTTTCTTTTCATTCGTCTCTCATATTTCCTTTAGTTTTGATTATGCCCATTACACATACATGAAATATGCTTTCTACCATTTATACATATAAAACTTTTTCAACCGTTCATAAACATAAAATACTGATGCATGTAGGGTAGCGTTCTTTTAAACTTAACTAATCATCTCAGATGGTTGGTTGGTTTGAGGATTAAAGGGACCAAACTGCAGAGGTCATCGGTCCCTTGTTTCATAAACACACACAGCACAGTGAAACCATCCACCAGTCAGGCGAAGCACTAAAATTATAATTCCGGGGGAAGAAAAGCCCCATGGTCAATGGTAAGACAGCGCGGAAAACGGAGCACAGCAACAAAAACAACATAGGGAACAAAGGCAGACGGAATTAAAACTGCACAGCCGAGGACTGTGGCTGGATGATCACGAAAATAATAGGATGAGCCAGCCACTGTGCAACACGTTAAAACCTCCAGCCTAAAAGATTAGGGTGGAGTCGAATTACAACACAAAACAAAGTAAAAGATACAGCACAAAAGAGGGTGACGCAATAAAATTAGAGGGACCTATAAAAGCCACTTGCTCGAAGAAAACCTAAAACACGATCTGCCATAGAGATATCGTCAGCTAAAAGACACGATAAATCACCCAGGAGGTTAAAAGTTCGCCTGAGGGCGGTTAAAAGAGGACATTCCAACAATATATGGGCCACCGTCATGGTTTCACCACAGCAACAATGAGGGGGGTCCTCTCGACGCAGCAGATGACCATGCGTCAGCCAAGAGTGACCAATGCGGAGCCTACAGAGAATAACAGAATCCCTGCGAGAGGCCCGCATGGAGGAACCCCACACGGTCGTGGTCTCCTTTACACGCCGCAACTTGTTGGGTACAGACAGAGTGCGCCATTCGTCTGCCCACATCCCAAAGACCCGACGGCGTAACACCGATCGGAGATCAGTTGCCGGGAGGCCGATCTCCAACGGCAGTTTGCGGGTGGCTTCTTTAGCTAACTTGTCGGCGTGTTCGTTTCCCGCTATCCCAACGTGTCCCGGGATCCATATGAACACCACTGAACGACCACGCTGTGCAAGAGCATGAACGGACTCCTGGATGGCAACAACAATGGGATGGCGTGGGTAGCACTGGTCAAGAGCCTGTAGACTACTGAGAGAGTCGCTGCAAATGACAAAAGACTCGCCAGTGCTGGTACGAATCCGCTCAAGGGCACGAAAAATGGCTGTTAGCTCTGCGGTGTAAACACTACAGCCGTCCGGCAAGGAGCGCTGGTCTACATAGTCTGCATGAGTGTAAGCATACCCCACACGGCCATCAACCATCGAGCTATCTGTATAGATAACCTCCGAGTCGCGGGATGCATCGAGGAGAGCAAGAAATTCGCGGCGCAAGACTGCAGGAGGAACTGAATCCTTTTGACATTGTGAGAGGTCCAGCCGAAGCTGCGGCCGACGAATACACCAAGGTGGTGTATGTGGGTGGACCTGAAAAGCAGATGGAAGAGGCAAAGACTCGAGGTCACTAAGGAGTGACCGAACACGGATCCCAATGGTATGGCCTGATCGAGGCCGCCTGTGTGGGGTATGGACTGCCGCATTAGCGAAAAGGAGACGGTAGTTAGGGTGACGGGGAGAACAACGGACGTGGGCAGCATAGTTGGCTAACAATTGTTGAAGCCGAATACGAAGCGGAGCAACCCCAGCCTCAGCAAGGAGGCTATTAACAGGGCTGGTGCGGAATGCTCCTGTCGCCTGCCGAACCCCACAGTGGTGAACGGGGTCCAGCAGTTGCAACGCCGAGGGCGACGCTGAGCCATACGCTACACTCCCATAATCAAGCCAGGACAGCACAAGGGCTTTGTAGAGCTGCAGCAGCGTATTACGATCTGCACCCCAAATTGTGTTGCTGAGGCAGCGAAGGGCATTCAGATGCTGCCAGCACTGACGCTTGAGTTGACGAATATGTGGAAGCCAAGTAAGTCGGGCATCGAACAGCAATCCCAGAAAACGGTAAGTGTCAACAACCCTAAAATTGAAACCCATGGGCTAGGGCCCACACCTGCGCCTTGCGTATGGCTCCTTGCAACCTACGTTATGCAACACTAATGGTGGAAGAGCTGAAAAAGATGCAGAAATCGTCAGCATGTAACGTGGGTGAGACAGACGACCCTGCTGCTGCTGCAAGGCCATTAATGGCCACAAGGAAAAGGGGCACGCTCAATACAGAGCCCTGTGGAACACCGTTCTCCTGGATATGAAGCGAACGAAATTGCTTCTTTCACTTTTCAGAAATTATCTTTTCTGGAATCTTTTTCATTTTAATCTCCTTAAATTAGATTATTGTGGTATGTTTGCCATAACACATACATTATATTTAATAATAATTCAATAAAATATTCCTTGTTACTATATATCAAATAATGAACAAAATAATACATCTTGTAGCTTATCCTGTGGTTCAAGTCTAATATAGGTGTCCTGTTAGAAAATACTCTTCGCATTCTCATTTCCTTCATTTTCTATTCATAAATGGTACATATCTTCGCATTGCTAATATTTCTTTATCTCCGTGTGGTGTAATAAACCTTTTATCACATCATAATTACAGTCAGCAAGTATATAACTTCCTTCATGTGTAATTTGTAGTATTTTGTATGGTCCAGTATATAAATAATGCCATTTCTTAGTTAACTTTTTATTTACCGAGGGCTTTGGATGGCTTCTCACCAATATGTCTCCTCCAACAGCATAGGTTCTTCACATTTTTAACGAATTTTGCCTTTCGTAATTCAGCTTGATGTTGTAGATGTAAGTAAACTTTCTTCAAGATGTCTTCCTTAGTGAGATTGTCTTCCTTAGTTTGTGGCCATCCCTTTAGCCAGTCTTAAGAATCATCCTTGCCATACATCACTTGGTTGGGCGAATATCCTGTAGAAGTATGAGGCACGTCGTTATAAATCCTTTAAAATTCTGTATACTGTGTGGTATAGGTACGTAGAAATCGATGTAATTTGCGGAACAGTCCTGCGATTGGATTCCCACAGGGATAAAAACGTGATATATATATATATATATATATATATATATATATATATATATATATATATATATATGTGTGTGTGTGTGTGTGTGTGTGTGTGTGTGTTTCCTTAGTATTGTATTCCTACATAGCTTCTCTGCAGATTCTGCTGGTGTAAAATTTCGTTAACATGGGACCCACATGTAGATGCCTCAAGGGATACAATTTCACATACTTCGAAAAAATATCGTAGAATGCCAGAATATACTTAAATCTTCCACAAGTAGTAGGACATGGTCCACACACATCACAAGATATCAATGTCAAAGGTTGGTGTGGTATGACTGGATGTATTTCAAATTTTCGGCAATAGTCGATAGATTTAGTTTTCTGTCAAACCTTACATTTTTTTAGAATGTCACTAGCCCAGTGTTCTGAGTTCGGATGGCAGCAACATTGGGCTAACTTGGCTTTGCATTTTAAAGATCCAAAGTTTCAGCACTTCAGATTGTATACCACAGTAAATATTCCACATTTTCCTTTGCAACGCATACTGTCCATGGTTCGTCACGAGTTTTTCTTCGAAATCATATATTAGATTGTAAAGACTGTAAAGACTGCTAAAATAATTCGTAGCTCCTGGGCTGATTACATCTCGAATAGGTTTCCAAGAAGGATCTTGTTCTTGCAACTGCGACATATTGTGAAACAACTTTGAAATTGGTTTTTCATAATATGCAATATACAGATTCATTACTTTGAAATCATAAGTCTTTTCTACATCTACATCTACATCTATACTCCGCGAGCCACCTTACGGTGTGTGGCGGAGGGTACTTATTGTACCACTATCTGATCCCCCCTTCCCTGTTCCATTCACGAATTGTGCGTGGGAAGAACGACTGCTTGTAAGTCTCCGTATTTGCTCTAATTTCTCGGATCTTTTCGTTGTGATCATTACGCGAGATATATGTGGGCGGTAGTAATATGTTGCCCATCTCTTCCCGGAATGTGCTCTCTCGTAATTTCGATAATAAACCTCTCCGTATTGCGTAACGCCTTTCTTGAAGTGTCCGCCACTGGAGCTTGTTCAGCATCTCCGTAACGCTCTCGCGCTGACTAAATGTCCCCATGACGAATCGCGCTGCTTTTCGCTGGATCATGTCTATCTCTTCTATTAATCCAACCTGGTAAGGGTCCCATACTGATGAGCAATACTCAAGAATCGGACGAACAAGCGTTTTGTAAGCTACTTCTTTCGTCGATGAGTCACATTTTCTTAGAATTCTTCCTATGAATCTCAACCTGGCGCCTGCTTTTCCCACTATTTGTTTTATGTGATCATTCCACTTCAGATCGCTCCGGATAGTAACTCCTAAGTATTTTACGGTCGTTACCGCTTCCAATGATTTACCACCTATGGCATAATCGTACTGGAATGGATTTCTGCCCCTATGTATGCGCATTATATTACATTTATCTACGTTTAGGGAAAGCTGCCAGCTGTCGCACCATGCATTAATCCTCTGCAGGTCTTCCTGGAGTACGTACGAGTCTTCTGATGTTGCTACTTTCTTGTAGACAACCGTGTCATCTGCAAATAGCCTCACGGAGCTACCGATGTTGTCAACTAAGTCATTTATGTATATTGTAAACAATAAAGGTCCTATCACGCTTCCTTGCGGTACTCCCGAAATTACCTCTACATCTGCAGATTTTGAACCGTTAAGAATGACATGTTGTGTTCTTTCTTCTAGGAAATCCTGAATCCAATCACAAACCTGGTCCGATATTCCGTAAGCTCGTATTTTTTTCACTAAACGTAAGTGCGGAACCGTATCAAATGCCTTCCTGAAGTCCAGGAATACGGCATCAATCTGCTCGCCAGTGTCTACGGCACTGTGAATTTCTTGGGCAAATAGGGCGAGCTGAGTTTCACATGATCTCTGTTTGCGGAATCCATGTTGGTTATGATGAAGGAGATTTGTATTATCTAAGAACGTCATAATACGAGAACACAAAACATGTTCCATTATTCTACAACAGATTGACGTAAGCGAAATAGGCCTATAATTATTCGCATCTGATTTATGACCCTTCTTGAAAATGGGAACGACCTGCGCTTTCTTCCAGTCGCTAGGTACTTTACGTTCTTCCAGCGATCTACGATAAATTGCTGATAGAAAGGGGGCAAGTTCTTTAGCATAATCACTGTAGAATCTTAAGGGTATCTCGTCTGGTCCGGATGCTTTTCCGCTACTAAGTGATAGCAGTTGTTTTTCAATTCCGATATCGTTTATTTCAATATTTTCCATTTTGGCGTCCTAAAATTCTTCACTATCCTCTCTCCTAGGCAAACGAGATAGAGCATCTGCTGCAGCGTTGTCCTTCCCTTTTATAAATTGCACTGAAATGTAATGTTCTTGAAGTAATAAGGCCCATCTCGTTAACCTTTACTGAAACATTCTTCCTGTTAAAATATAAGACAACGCTTTATGGTTTGAAAATATGGCTATTTTTCCCCAGACAAACTACCTAAACTTTTTAAGCACCCAAACCACAGCTAGTACCTCTAACTCTGTGGTACAGTAAGCCCTTTCACATTTAGAGAGCGTTCTACTTTCGAATCCTATACTCTTAACGGTGTTCATCTCTTGTGGATCATCCATTTGGAAAAGCGTAGCGCCTAGGCCTGTTTCAGAGTCATCAGTGGCAATGCAAAAATCCTATTCAAATTTCGAATGATGTAACAACGGGGCGTTAACTAAAGCGTCTCGGATTTTGTCAAACGCCTGACTACACTCAGGAGTCCATTTCTACTCGATGTGGAATAACGCAATAACTGTAAAAAACATTATTGACTGATTAATTGATTAGACAATCATCGGCGGAAAACGGAAGCTAATCCCACAAAAGATTTTAATACCTTTTTATTTTTAGCATAGGGACACTCTTTGGTAGCATTCATTTTGTTAGGATTTGGCGTAATACCGTCCAGCGTAATTGTATGTCCTAGCAATTTCAGTTGACTTCTGGCAAATCTAGATTTCATTATATTTACTGTAACTCTATACTCTAAGAATTTCGCAAATACTTTTTCAAGCAGATCGAGGTGCTCCTCCCATTTTTCGGTAGCGATCAGTAAGTTGTCCACATACAAGGTAACTCTATCGAGGAAATCTCGTCCAAGGACAGTGTCTAGCGCCGATATAAATACACCTCCACTAATATTTAGTCCAAATGGCATAACAGTTAGTTGTTAACTTCTGTCCATAATATAAAAGCAGTATACTTTCGAGATTCAAAAGAGATTTTCGTTTGCCAGTATAAACTTCTCATATCAAGGGATGTCAGGAAGATGGCAAGTAAATACTGACCAAAGTAATACGTCAAGCAACATTATCTTTTTTAAATAGCTTTCCAGAGTATTACTGGATCAGAAGGAAGGAGAAAGAATATCTGCTATCAAAGCTACAATCATATCTACTTAACTGCGTCAACTGCAGATGGCAGGACAGCCTATCCTTTCATTAATATGATTGTACCTGCAATGAACATACGAAATTCCTCTTGCAAGCTCCCACAGTATTTTCTTTAATTGCCCATGAAGAAATTTCTCTATAAGTTTCAACATACTGTGTACTCTTCATGTTTATCAACATCCATCCATACAACATAGCAATAACCATACCTTGCAGATCATGACGAATACTCTCATTAGTCTGGTCAAGTTCTCAACACAAACCACATAACATCCTTATTTTCATACCCATGCTCAGATATTCTATAGCAGTTCTCTGTAACATATATTTCCATCTTTCTTTTCATTTATGTACATAAAAGCACAATAAAACCCTCACCTCTTTATACCTTTGCTAAATAACCAAGTTCTTCATCCTTTACCATCATATACTATATCAGACTTCTGTATCTCTTTACAACCCCATTGCACTATATTATATCACCTTGAGTTTTTACATTTTATTCAGGTGCCATCAGAATACAGCGAAACAAAATTACCAGTGTTGTTAGCACTTTTGACTATATGCTTCCAGATTTAAAAAAAATTATAGCTTGTACCTTGTTAGTGCAAAGCACAGAATGCAGAGACAGTTTTCTCTTCTGAAACTGTATGTGACTGGTCAGCACAAACGCCTAATACAAATATCATTCATAACAGGACAGTAAATTTGGCATTACTTACTGTCATACATAATTACTATGATCCAGTAATTAAACAAATTACAGGTGTATCTAATAAGAAGAATATTACAGCATGAAATGCTATCGGAGTGACAAAAGTTAATACATACGAAAATATGCTCACCATAATGGTAACTTATCTCGTTTCTACGTGAACTTGCACCATCAGTTACTACGTTTTACCTCATGTACACACTCATAGTAACTACGCTCTTCTTCAATAAGTCCATTACACTTACAATATGTCATTATTATTTGCTATTACTCTGATAGTCACTTAGTGGATTGTCTTATAACTACTGCAATGTCTTTGGTTCAGGCTACAGACATGAAGGAAGAAGAGGAGAGGAATGGAACTTTATGTAAGAAGTAAAATTCCACTGAGCTGGGGATGTGCCACACGTAACTACGATACACCAGGAAAAGAGCTGTTGGTTCCCTATGTCAGGATTTTGCCATCTTTATTTGCACAAATTTGCCAACACTTCCGAATCATAAGAAATTTTTATTTTGCGTTAGCCCTTGCCAGTACTCTCAAACACCTATTTCAAGAAACACAAGCTGTTCATGTAGCTGAACACAATCGCCTGGCATCATTCTTTTTGAACTAAAGATGGATGGGAAAAGACCTGGACAGCGCCCAAGAACACGGTGGAAAATGGGAGTCAGAATATCTGTTGAAAGGAGAGGTGTGACCTGGCAGCAAGTGGAGGAAGAAAAGTTGTTGGGGGGCCCGAGCCAAATGGAGAGGACTCGTCAGCACCCAGACCCGGCAGTAGCTGGAGCAGGATTCTGATATAGATAGATAGACTTCTTCTGTCCAGAATCAGTATATTTTTCGGAATTAGTAGACATTTGTGCCAAGTTTGTGACTAGCTTAAACCTTCTTGTAACCTTATTCAACTCCTCTTCATTATTTATTGTTTGATTGCAAGAATAGCACTCAAGAAATTGTGTCTCACATCGTAATCCCTGGATCACTGAATCTAGCTGATCTTTCTGTTCAAATAAAATTTCATTACTGGGTTTCACAAAGACCATTCTCTTAAGTGTTTTCTGTGTATCTATTACATACATGGAAGTTTCTTCCACTACTCTGTCTCCACCTGTGAATACTGTGCTTGGTGTAATTGCTACTACCTTTATGTTGTCAGATGTAGTATTTATACTGCTTGTGTCAATGTCCAGCTGCACACAAATTTTGACAAATTTTGATAGTTGCAGTTTGTGTTCCACATAATGTTTCATCCTGTATTCTGTTTGTTTCCTCAGTACTTATTTGACTCTGTCCTACATTTTTATCTACTCCTGCATTAACAATCTCACTCACTGATGGAATGGGTAACGGTTTACAATAATTTCCCAACAACTATTCTCAGTGCTTTCCTTGTGTATTACATTCTGACCTTTTAATATATGAGTATTTTCCTTTTCTACAGGTGAAGTTTCTAATTTGTTTGTGTTCATTAGCTGATAACTATGCTCAGAGTTCTCATTATGTATTAAATTGTGGCCTATCAGCGTATGAACCTCTACCAGAGTATTCTTAATTCAATTACAGTGCTTGGGGTTGCTTGCCTGGTCACTAGGCATGGTTTCACTACCCTCAAAACTTTCCCTATTCCCTAACTTCCCAGTGCAGTCAGTGATATTTCCTGTCATCTATCCCTGTTCCTGAGTACACTCGTCTTGTCTGTCGCAATCCTCATCTACTATATTCCTATTCTCCTTATTACACTTTTAATCTAATTGACACAATACTTTCTTCCTGTTTTCTATTTCTCTCATTTTGATTTCATTTAGTGTGTTTAACCAGCCTTCTCCAGTAATTAACCTGTCATTTGTTGTACTAAACCTCTTATTCAGATCAGCTAGGATCTGTTTCATTTCGCAAACAATCTCTTTATTTGAAAGAGCTACTCCAGTGTTTTCTTTACTCAACACACTAAGCCTTCACCTCAAGTTGCTGATATATTAACTCATTTTTCTGATCCCCACAAATGTCCTCTCTCTCATTTATTTCAGCTACAGTTAACTTTATGTAAGTAGCTCAGCTCTTCGCCTTCCACACTTCGGTTACACATTTCGAAACACTGTACACAGATTGAGAATTGCCGGATTCTTTTTCAGAATTACTAGACAATTGCGGCATGCTAGTAGTAGGTTCCCCTATCTGTTTCGTAATTGTGCTCAAATGTTCATTAATCTTTAAAGATTTAGTTTCCGATTGTAGCTCAAATGTTTCTAATTCTTTACTCGTTAGTACAGCTACGAAATTTCAACAGTGTCTACATGTTCAGGTGTGGAATCTATTTTGTTTATCTCATATTTAAAATCTTTACCCACCTTCCCCCCCCCTCCCCCCATGAACCACGGACATTGCCGTTGGTAGGGAGGCTTGCGTGCCTCAGCAATAAAGATAGCCGTACCGTAGGTGCAACCACAACGGAGGGTATCTGTTGAGAGGCCAGACAAACGTGTGTTTCCTGAAGAGGGGCAGCAGCCTTTTCAGTAGTAACAGGGGCAACAGTCTGGATAATTGGCCGATCTGGCCTTCTAACACTAACCAGAATGGCCTTGCTGTTCTGGTACTGCGAACGGCTGAAAGCAAGGGGAAACTACAGCCGTAATTTTTCCTGAGGGCATGCAGCTTTACTGTATGGTTAAATGATGATGGCGTCCTCTTGGGTAAAATATTCTGGAGGTGAAATAGTTCCCCATTCGGATCTCCGGGCGGGAACTACTCATGAGGAAGTCATTATTACGAGAAAGAAAACTGGCGATCTACGGATCGGAGCGTGGAATGTCAGATATCTTAATCGGGCAAGTAGGTTAGAAAATATAAAAAGGGAAATGGATAGGTGGAAGTTAGATATAGTGAGAATTAGTGAAGTTCGGTGGCAGGAGGAACAAGACTACTGGTCAGGTGAATACAGGGTTATAAATACAAAATCAAATAGGGGTAATGCAGGAGTAGGTTTAATAATGAATAAAAAAAATAGGACTGCAGGTAAGCTACTGCCAACAACTTAGTGAACGCATTATTGTGGCCAAGATAGACACGAAGCCCATGGCTACTACAGTAGTACAAGTTTATATGCCAACTATCTCTGCAGATGATGAAGAAATTGATGAAATGTATGATGAGATAAAGAAATTATTCAAGTAGTGAAGGGAGATGAAAATTTAATAGTCATGGGTGACTGGAATTCGAGAGTAGGAAAAGGGAGAGAAGGAAACATAGTAGGTGAATATGGATTGGGGCTAAGAAATGAAAGAGGAAACCGCCTGGTAGAATTTTGCGCAGAGCATAACTTAATCAACTTGGTTCAAGAATCATGAAAGAAGGTTGTATACATGGAAGAGCCCTGGAGATACTAAAAGGTATCAGACAGATTATATAATGGTAAGACAGAGATTTAGGAAGCAGGTTTTAAATTGTAAGACGTTTCCAGGGGCAGATGTGGACTCTGACCACCATTTATTGGTAATGAACTGTAGATTAAAACTGAAGAAACTGCAAAAAGATGGGACTTTAATGAGATGGGACCTGGATAAACTGACTAAACCAGAGGTTGTACAGAGTTTCAGGGAGAGCATAAGGGAAAAATTGACAGGAATGGGGGAGAGAAATACAGTAGAAGAAGAGTGGGTAACCTTGAGGGATGAAATAGTGAAGGCAGCAGAAGATCAAATAGGTAAAAAGACGAGGGCAAGTAGAAACCCTTGGGTAACAGAAGAAATATTGAATTTAATTGATGAAAGGAGAAAATATAAAAAAAGCAGTAAATGAAGCAGGCAAAAAGGATTATAAACGTCTCAAAAAAGGATATCGACAAGAAGTGCAAAATAGCTAAGCAGGGATTGCTAGACGACAAATGCAAGGATGTAGAGGCCTATCTCACTAGGGGTAAGATAGATACTACCTACAGGAAAATGAAAGAGACCTTTGGAGAAAGGAGAACCACTTGCATGAATATGAAAAGCTTTGATGGAAACCCAGTTCTAAGCAAAGAAGGGAAAGCAGAAAGGTGGAAGGAGTATATAGAGGGTCTACACAAGGGCGATGTACTTGAGGACAATAATATGGAAATGGAAGAGGATGTAGATGAAGATGAAATGGGAGATACGATACTGCGGGAAGAGTTTGACAGAGCACTGACAGACCTGAGTCGAAACAAGGCCCCGGGAGTAGACTACATTCCATTTGAACTCTTGACGGCCTTGGGAGAGCCAGTCCTGACAAAACTCTACCGTCTGGTGAGCAAGATGTATGAAACAGGCGAAATACCATCAGACTTCAAGAAGAATATAATAATTCCAATCCCAAAGAAGGCAGTTGTTGACAGATGTGAAAATTACCGAACTCTCAGTTTAATAAGTCACAGCTGCAAAATACTAATTCGAATTCTTTACAGACGAATGGAAAAACTGGTAGAAGCCGACCTCGGGGAAGATCAGTTTGGATTCTGTAGAAATGCTGGAACACGTGAGGCAATACTGACCCTACGACTTATGTTAAAAGAAAGATTAAGTTAAGACAAAACTACGTTTCTAGCATTTGTAGACTTAGAGAAAACTTTTGACAATGTTGATTGGGATAGTCTCTTTCAAATTCTGAAGGTGGCAGAGGTAAAATACAGGGAGCGAAAGGCTATTTACAGTTTGTACAGAAACCAGATGGCAGTTATAAGAGTCGAGGGACATGAAAGGGAAGCAGTGGTTGGGAAGGGAGTGAGACAGGGTTGTAGCCTATCCCCGATGTTATTCAATCTGATATTGAGCAATCAATAAAGGAAACAAAAGAAAATTTGGAGTAGGCATTAAAATCCATGGAGAAGAAACAAAAACATTGAGGTTCGCCGATGACATTGTAATTCTGTCAGAGACAGCAAAGGACTTGGAAGAGCAGCTGAACGGAATGGACTGTGTCTTGAAAGCAGGGTATAAGATGAACATCAACAGAAGCAAAACTAGGATAATGGAATGTAGTCTAATTAAGTCGGGTGATGCTGAGGGAATCAGATTAGGAAACGAGACACTTAAAGTAGTAAAGGAGTTTTGCTAATTGGGGAGCAAAGTAACTGATGATGGTCGAAGTAGAGAGGATGTAAAATGTAGACTAGCAATGGCAAGGAAAGCGTTCCTGAAGAAGAAAAATTTGTTAATATCGAGTATAGATTTAAATGTCAGGAAGTCGTTTCTGAAAGTATTGGTATGGAGTGTAGCCATGTATGGAAGTGAAACGTGGACGATAAATAGTTTAGACTGGAAGAAATAGAATCTTTCGAAATGTGGTGCTACAGAAGAATGCTGAAGATTACATGGGTAGATAACATAGCTAATGAAGAGGTATTGAATAGAATTGGGGAGAAGAGGAGTTTGTGGCACAACTTGACCAGAAGAAGGGATCGTTTGGTAGGACATGTTCTGGGACATCGAGGGATCACCAAGTTAGTATTGGAGGGCAGCGTGGAGGGTCACAGTCGTAGAGGGAGACCAAGAGATGAATACACTAAGCAGATTCAGAAGGATGTAGGTTGCAGTAAGTACTGGGAGATGAAGAAGCTTGCACAGGATAGAGTAGCGTGGAGAGCTGCATCAAACCAGTCTCTGGACTGAAGACCACAACAACAACAACAACAACCCACCTTTTACGAATCTGCACTAACAACTCATTAAAGTTAACAAAACACAATACTAGTTATTCACACAAATAATAGCTGACACCATAGCTAACACCTCAACAGATCTGAGAATCAATACAAGTCTATAAAAGCGCTAAAATTATTCCTATCTCAGTACACAAACTTCCAAGGAAAACTCAGATGTATTCTGCAAAATGGGAAAAGCACAAGAATGAGCATTCAATGTAATATCCAGTACAAGTCACTGCCTAAAGATGTATCGTTATTAACCAACAGTAATGCTCAGTGGAAACAAAAACTTGTCAAAGAACGTCAAGTAATCTAAACAACTTTTAAGCTATGCTGTCACATAGATTTATCTCTCTCAATTACAATGCTATGCAGAATGTAAACACATTATTAATAATACATGAAATATATAGGCGAAAGATCTATGCAGGTAAACAGTATTTCACTGTAAATGAAATTACAGAGCGGAGCTTTTCATTTAATTGCTAAGCCAGAAGGTAACAGGAAGATCGTAACCTGAGCAGAAACGTTGACAGCTGAAACTAATCGGATGAAAACTTGACAAAGGAACTTGTAATTCAAAACTGTGTCACTTTTAAATTTCAGTCACAGACACTCTTATCTAGGCTGGCCTTTGATACCCCATTTGAATAAGGAAAAAACTCTGTAAATTACTTTAAATCCATGTGATGTTGAATATTAGACAGTGAATATTTTAGTAAATGAACCTGAATACAAATAATGACTTCAATAACACAGAATGATTTCCTCATCCAACAGTTACATTGCACTGGCAAACTGTCACGTATTGAGACTGTGTCCAGTTAGAAAATTGCTCCTACTGAAATATACGAAAATTTTACAAATAAATACACTTGGTATTTCCATCTCACAAGGTTCGTTTAGACCCTACATTGCGTTTCTTACCTGCCACGGATAAGACCGTTCTGTTCTATCTTGTTCTTCTGTAAGAATACAACGTACTACGGTACATCATATGATCCTCAAATAAATCACTGTGCGTTTATATAATTTCGTAGGCTTCCGCACCCAGGGTCAGTCGACGTAAAAGTTTTCTGGGTATGGTACCGCGTCATAATGTAAAAACTACTGCTGCTAGAGGAACAAACCAACGTTTCGGCAACGGCCTTCTTCTGGGTCTATTACAACCCCTACAGCAAGGGATAGTAACCTGTAAAAAGAAAACAAGCCACCGCTTGTAACGTCCTGTTCAGAAGAGGTCGCCACCTCCTCATACTTTTACGTATTTACGGACAGCCCTTCAGGATTCAAGGTGTCAGTTACCTCTTGCCCTACCTCAGACATTAATCAAGGCCATGCCACGTCGTATTACGACACTTCCGCGTGCTATGTTCTTTCTTGCAAGTAGATTCCATGGACTTCCCGTAACTATTGGAACAATTTTCATGTATGATGAGCCTTTTAGTATTAATAAAACCGACAAACTGCAAGGACGTTTTACTGACTGGAAATGGAGGAAAAAAGGTCATATGGACATGTGTGCAGATATGGGCGGTGTGCGTGTAGCGACAACAAATTGTCTCTGAACACAGCACAGAGCTGCATTGCTTCTGCCGAACAACAGATGCTCTAATTACTCTTTCACATGTTCAGCTTTCTCTCCGAATAGCGTAACATGCATAGGGAATACGCTGTTGAAGGGTCTTGATACGCCTGGGTATTGAGTCAAACAGAGCTTGGATGGCGTGTACAGGTACAGCTGACCATGCAGCTTCAACACGATACCACAGTCCATCAAGAGTGTGACTGGCGTATCGTGACGAGCCAGTTGCTCGGCCACCATTGACCAGACGTTTTCACTTGGTGAGAGATCTGGAGAATGTGCTGGCCAGGGCAGCAGTCGAACATTTTCTGTATCCAGAAAGGCCTATATAGGACCTGCAACATGCAGTAGTGCATTATCCTGCTGAAATGTAGGATTTCGCAGGGATCGAATGAAAGGTAGAGCCACAGGTCGTAACACATCTGAAATGTAACGTCCACTGTTCAAAGTGCCGTCAATGCGAACAAGAAGTGACCGAGACGGGTAACAAATGGCACGCCATACCATCACGCCGGGTGATACGCCAGTATGGCGATGACGAATACACGCTTCCAATGTGCGTTCACCGCGATGTCGCCAAGCACGGATGCGACCATCATGATGCTGTAAACAGTACCTGGATTCATCCGAAAAAATGACGTTTTGCCATTCGTGCACCCAGGTTCGTCGTCGAGTACACCATCGCAGGCGTTCCTGTCTGTGATGCATCGTCAAGGATGACCGCAGCCATGGTCTCCGTGCTGGTAGTCCATGCTGCTGCAAACGTCGTCAAAGTGTTCGTGCAGATGGCTGTTGTCTTGCAAACGTCCCCATCTGTTGACTCAGGGATCGAGACGCGGCTGCACGATCCGTTACAGCCATGCGGATAAGATGCCTGTCTTCTCGACTGCTAGTGATACGAGGCCATTGGGATCCAGCACGGCGTTCCGTATTACCGTCCTGAAACCACCGATTCCATATACTGCTAACAGTTATATGATCTCGTCCAACTCAAGCAGCAATGTCGCGATACGATAAACCGCAATCGCGATAGGCTCCCATCAGACCTTTATCAAAGTCGGAAACGTGATGGTACGCATTTCTCCTCCTTACACGAGGCATCACAACAACGTTTCACCAGGCAACGCCGGTCAACTGCAGTTTGTGTATGAAAAATCGGTTCGAAACTTTCCTGATGTCAGCACGTTGTAGGTGTCGCCACCGTTGCCAATCTTGTGTGAATGCTCTGAGAAGCTCATCATTTGCATATCGCAGCATCTTCTTCCTGTCAGCTACATCTCGCGTCTGTAGCACATCTTCGTGGTGTAGCGATTTTAATGGCCAGTAGTGTATTTTAATATGTTATTCTACATGTAAAACTAAAGAAAAAGTTCGTATAAACATAGGTCCGCGAATGTTTAGTCAACGAGTTACGGCTAATACAAGATTTTGCCTGAAATTTAGCATTTTCGCTAATATGAAGCCATCGCAAAACTGTACGAGTTTAAAGTAAAGCACTATTTGCATTTATTTTGTTATATCCAGGCAAACAACTCTTCATCATAAGCACATCGAAAGCCAGGACATCTTTCTTCAGGGCCTCAAATAAATGTAATTCGCATGAGGAGGGATCAGGATTTAATGGAGGATGTGTTCTTTGACCGCAAGGGCCAGCTGCTCATTGAAATCCTGGAATACAGCACCACAATTGAAGTGCAGCGGTAAGTGGATACTTCTCAAAAACTGGAACGCGCCATCAGCTCTTAACTTCGGGAGTACTGACTGACGGCATCGTTGTGTTGTGGGATAGTGCCCGCCAGCATTTTGCCAGGACTGCTTCGATTCCGCTGGGAAGCCCTTACACGTCCTCCATACAATCCATACCTCTCCCCATGCTATTTCTATATTTTTAGAACCATGAAGAACGACATTCGTGGCCGTCAATTTCCTTCGGACGAAGAGGGGGACGCCTAGGTACAATCATGTTTCATTAGGCAAAAGGAAACATTTTCCCATGAAGGCATCGACCGACTCGTGTCAAAGTTCGATAAATGTATTAAGACATATGGCGATCACTTTCGTAGTAATAAATAGTATTCTTTTCCATCTACCTCGTTTTCATTTGACTGCCCGTTATATGTTGATTCAAGGCATGTAAATGCGCTATACAATTAATTAAAACGTTTAATGGGAATACATCTGATAGAGAGTCGAATGGAATGCAGAACTACCGTACCGTTTTATTTTTTAAGTTTAGGCTACTTGTCACATGTGTGGATTCTCAACCATCTTCACAGCAGGTAGTATACAAAACATATCCAGTTATTCACACGTAAAACAGAAATGAAAGCATGATGTTTTTCTATCATTTTACATTTAAGTATAAATTTTTCTTTTAGAAATTCACTGTCTCTACTTTCCACATACTTTTCTCCCCCAAGGTCTCTGGTCCATTGTCAACATTACTTCTGCCGTGTTCAGTCCTTCGAATTCCCCTTCGCCTCAAAGTAAAAACATCAACTCTAGTTGCTACAGGTTTGTTTGGTGTAGCCCTGCCTCTCTAGTTCCCAATTACTAAATTCATATTTCCCTGAAGTTGCTTATTTTCAACCGTATCCACCATTTAAACGTATTGTTTCACATCAGTTCACTGGATTTAAGGTTCCAAGCTGACCTAAACGAAGACACTTGAGACCAACTGCAATTATTGAACGTTCACCTTTTATCGAAATTGTTTAATATTTAATTTGATATGACGCTTGAAATTACGTTGAAGATACTGACAGCGCCATTCCTGACACCCTTTATCGTTACGGAGAATGTACACATATGAAACTTTGGAAGATAAATTACGTTCGCTCTCAGTCCTTTCAAATGAAGAAACCTGCTAACAAGGCAGTAGCACGGTATTAAAAGCGTCTGGAGTATCCACTTTAATGTAACCCATTGAAAGTAGTGCCGTTAGATAGAGGGAGCTATGTGGGCAAGACATTATGGTGGAAAGAGCAGTAAAGTTAGTTATACTGTTGGTGCAGCATATGAGACTGTTGAAAGCCGTCACCGCCGAATACCCGCGCAAACACATCTGCGTTATGAATTTTGAGGGCACAGCCGCGGGGTTTGTTTATTTGGTCACTCGCACGATGAGGTTTTTTGATTACACATGCATTTTTCATGAGGAGCTTCTCAAAGGGGGCTGTCGAGGCGAAAAGCTACTGCCTCCATTTCGCAGTATATGGCACACGTGCAGGTAAAAAAGGCGGAAGCCGGTGTCTGCCCGTGGAACTCCATAGAAGACGTTCAAATATTGACTCCACTGTCTGAAGGCGGTGGCATCAATCTCAGTCTTTCCGTGCCAAGAGGGGAGCTGCAGGAAGGATGTGTTGCCTGGTGTACGCAACACTGCCGCTACCGCGCGAGCTTTGTCACGTAACCGGAGATTCCGAGATGATGTAGCCAGGGTGCGGACGATGTGATTAACAGATCTCTGTGGTCTTTTGAAAGGCACGTTTGGACTGTGTGAAGAGGCTAGTGATGGTGGACATAATGCATTCTCAAAATCAATCAAAAAGAGCAGTGAACATTATTTGTCTCTCCGTACTGTTGTGTCAAGGTCAGTAGGTAGTGCCTCCTAGAAGAATTATATAATGGGTCAAGGCCGGACACCTCCGTGGGATAACCACATCGAATTCACACTCCACAAGCCTACTCCTCACCTCTTCCTCCACCAATCTATGTTTCAGTCACCAACGATGCGCCATAGAAACGGCTGTTTTTATCCGTCAGTATGAAGTAGAATCTCCCAAATTTTATCTTCCTAATTGTTCTGCTACATGTCGACTGCCCAAAGAGCTTTCGCTCTTAGAATTTTAATAATAAACTAATCTGTGGTGCATCCCGCCCGGTTGGCCGTGCGGTCTAACGCACGGCTTTCCGGACGGGAAGGAGCGCCTGGGCCCCGGCACGAATCCGCGCGGCGGATTTGTGTCGAGGTCCGGTGAACCGGTCAGTCTGTGGATGGTTTTTAGGCGGTTTTCCATCTGCCTCGGCGAATGCGGGCTGGTTCCCCTTATTCCGCCTCAGTTACACTATGTCGGCGAGTGCTGCGCAAACAAGTTCTCCACGTACGCGTGAACCACCATTACTCTACCACGCAAACATAGGGATTACAATCGTCTGGTGTGAGACGTTCCCTGGGGGACCCACCGGGGTCCGAACAGCACCATAACTCTGGTTTCGGTGTGGGGCGGCAGAGGAGTGAAGTGGACTGAGGTAGTCGTCGTGGGGTTGTGGACCACTGCGGCTGCGGCGGGGACGGAGCCTCTCCGTCGTTTCTAGGTCCCCGGTTAACATACAATACATAGAATACAATACAATCTGTGGTGCTCTAAGTCTCTGAAACTGCAGGAAGCATAGGAGTGACAGAGTGAAAGATGCTGGTGGCGTTATTGGACAAATTTATCTTCATCGTTTATTAAGAGAAGCCAAAACTCAACTTTACATATGACTAAATGAGGGAATTCACTCTGGCTGATCACAACACCTCGACCTCGAAATATACAGAGTGAATCACCTAAATCTTGCACCACAAATGTTGCAGAAACGGAAACTGCTATTAATGTGTGATTTTCACAGAATGGATTTATAGCCCTGGCGTCGTATTGTTAGCCAATCAACAGATTGTAATAATCTTAGAAAGTGTACTTTTTGTGCAAACATACACTTGTTTTGACGGGACAATGTACATTGAAATTAAAAAATTAAAATTATGGTAAATTAGAATGTCAGTGGTGCTTGTTGCAGGATTCTAGTTCGATTCGTCAACAAGATATCGTATACTGAAAAGCTCCTACACCGACGCTAGTACAATACGTATGGTAGCACACACCAAAGAACTACACGAGTGAATACACCAGTTATGTGGATTCTGAGCTGTGACGAGACGATTGACCATCACAGGTTGTGTTAAAAGTGACTACCGGCAGCGAAAATAGATACTTTCAGTCTGGTATGGAACGACTGCTGCACACGTGGTAGCATTTTGCGGAGATGTCCAAGGACGCAGCAGTAAGACATCGTTGCATTTCATCGGATGTAGTTGCTACGCCCTTGTAGACAGCGTCTTTCAGCTTTCACCAGATAAATGTTTTCTATTTTTTTTTGTAACAATGATTTTATATCAACTGGTCTGCCCCATGTATATTTATATCCAAAAGCTTTATAAATGTTATGCGACATTCAGATCCGATGATGGCACCTTTAGTGTGTTGAAACCGGTTATCCAGTAAACAGTATTTAAGCGATCTTGGCTTCTGAATTATATCTACAACAGAGTGATCGCCCCACTACGCACGATGGTGTGTCAAATCCGGGGAATGGGCTGTATAAATGCCCACGTCGTGTTGTGCCGACTCCACTGTAGCTTGAATGGATTTTTAAGTTTGTTTCATATGCCCGACTTCTAATTTCACCACACAAGTCTCCAGGGCTGAGCAGTTATTGCCCGATGACGACACGCGATACAGTTTGTTAAAGCGGAGTACACCGTTAATAATTATGTTTTTAGATTTAATTTTATTACTCGTACAGAGACTCAACGTTCCTTTGTTTAACAGCGCGTCGTCAAAATAAGTAAGAAATGCTAATGTCTTTGCAATGCATAATGTCGACTATTGAGTTAAAGTTCGTAGCTATTTTGCCATTTTAGAGAACAGAAACCTTAAGCGCTTCTGCTTCTATAGTCTCAGTGTCAAATGTTCAATAATTTCAATTTACTTCCTACCTCAGTTCAGTATTTAACACAAATTATACATCAATGTCATTTCAGAGATATTACGTCGGTTCCACACTAACGGAATAACGTCATTTAACATCACTTTTATTAATAATCCTTTTTCTTGTGACGTAAATGTTAATGAATGATCACTATCTAGGAGGAAAGAGGGATTGCTCCTAATCATGAGATAATAGCATTTAATAATTCCACAAACGTTAATTAAATAAAAAGTCACGTTCAAGGATGACATGCGAATCTGTCAAAACTAATTCTGTCGCCCATAATTCAAATTAACACTGACGTTAACCCCTTTTGTCGGAACATCGAATCATAACTATTATGTGAAAGTTTATTCTAGTCCCCGAAGTAATTCCTTTCAGATACGCGCACGACCGAACAGCAAAACAGAACACAAACGACTTGTTTTAACAACCGAACAACGCAATGACGTTACATTACGACAATGTCCGCCCAATGAACATCTATGTGGCTTTAACTTTTCTACTCTGCTTAATTAAATTATTCCTAATTACAATTTGTTCAGCTATTTAACGAAAACATCTAACAGAAAATAAAATAAATTTATTCCAACGTAAAAGATCCGTTATAGATGGCCAAGATCGAGGTATACTGCGTCTAACCCAGTGATTTAGAAACAATTCGTAAAGAGATTGCGAATGAATCTTGATCTTTGGGACTTAATTTTTATTGATCATGAGTTACCAGTATGTGATCTAATGAATGCTGAATATCTAATTCGTATGTAATAATAAAGTGTAATGGTGTAGTACTTCGTGCACTATGGTTTGGACAGCCATCATCTTGGTGCCACAGGCTCCTCCTATTCTGCAGAGGAATTTCTTGTAGCTTCCATGGAAGGTGGTCTGTTAGGACGCTGCGATACTTGTGCTCATTCACTGTTTCGTTTATGAAACACGGGCCTATGGGCTGATGGATTAATATCACACACCACACATTTACACTCCTTGGACGCCGATTTCTGCCTGTCAAAGCCAATGGGGAATGTCAATAGAACAATAGTGTATTTTTCGGCGGTTACTTGGTCATGTTTGGTGAACGTGGCTTCATTATTAAACAAGATACATGACACATCAGGAGTACCCTTTCTTAATGCCTATGTACAGAAGTCAATACGATTCTAATAATCGTTTCCAGGCAGCTCTTGATGGAGTGAAATGTGATGAGGTCCGTGTCAATGGAGAATGTGTAGGACACTTGTCTGACTCATGCCACCTCCTCGTGCGATAGCGGGGGAGCTAACTTGCAGATCAACGGAAACAGCAGCAAGAACATTAACTTCTTCCTCTTCTACCGTCACTTGCTTCCTTCTATTATGTTGTATAGGTGTTATACTACCGCTTTCACATAACTGGTTGAAGAGGTTAATAAATAACGGCTGACATTTTTGACGTCTATTGGGATATCTTGCAGCACACACCGTACAAGAACGAGTTCCATTCTTCCTACACTCTGTACGTGCTATGGCCATATCAGCTTTTTCTGCATTGGTAAATCCTATCTTCTAATTACGACCTACTTCTTGGACTGTCAAACACTAAATGACTTGCAAGTCGCAATGTACTCAAGGGACACACAAGCACCCGTAAGTAAACGTAACAACATCGTACCTAGCAACTACACAGGTTGAATGGCACAAACAACTGTTCGAAATACGATATCTCGTAAACGACTCACACTAGAACCCTGTAACAAACACCACTGATATTCTGATTTACACTTACTTTAAATTTGTCAATAGACATTCTTCCATTTAAGAAAGTGTATGCTAGCACAAAAAATACACTTTCTAAGTATTATACAATCTGTTGACTGGCTAACAATAGGAGTCCCTGATTACCAATGCATGCTGTGGGTACCGCACAGCAATAGCACTTTCCATTTCAGTAATATTGGTGACGCAAGTTTTAGTTAATTCGCCCAGTATTTCTTGCATTTGGCTGTAAGACAACAAATATTTATTATTAATACTAAACATATGGCTGTAATCTCCAATGCACAATGCAGTAAAACAACATATAACAAACTCAGGCATAAACGTATTATCACAGTATAATGAAACAGAACAGATAATAAACTGAGAACAGATAATAACTGAATGTTAATGGCCAATATTGAAACTCAAAACATTAAGACAAATATTTAAGCACATACCTTAAGGCGAATACTCAAGCGAAATTTTACACAAAAATTTACATGGCGCGTACGTCAGCTCACTCGAGACACATCAGAATGCTTGCATACTTTGGCCCAACTGCAGACGTAGGCATAAACACAGAAAGCTTTACGCAAGAAAGAACATACCACGAACACCAGCTAACTTGAGACATATGGAAATCTTCACGTTTCACAATAACGTATGATAGTTCTTTTTAGCACTTAAACACATGACTACGGACAAAAATACTATACAAAACACATATAAAACTAATTTTAACGAATAGAAACGAACGAGAACGGACCGGTCATAACAGGCCCACTAACTTATACGATAGTCCAACGAACGGACATACGTCGTTTAACAAGACAGTAACTCACATGCGGTAGGAAATACGTACACAACATCACAAAGAGCACGAACATTACCTACAAACAACACGAACGTTACCTATAAGACAGCCAAAACCCACATTGTCCATCTGGGCGCGGTATTCGGTAGACGGTCGATAGCCTGTTCTTGATACCTGAACCGCAGTTTTACATTACATTTTACGTGTCTGATTTAAATAATATAAAGACATGTAAAATTACATTTTTACTGAGATAACTATAAAACTAACATATATTAATAAGAGAGACTGGACTTTATTCAGGTAAACCGCACACTGTACCACTTGGAGTTCGTCTTTGGTTTTCCATGTTATGATATTTACATATGCGCGATTTAAAAAATCAAAAACAAAAACAAACTTAAATAACGCCTAAAATAAGTATCACTGACCTAATCCCCTAAAACAGGATGTACCTTAAAACATCTATATAAAGATCTATAAAAAGGTGGCCCCATTAATTATTCATTTCAGAACTGACAGTACAAGGAAAGTGAGATGAGACCACACATTCGTACATACTCGTACATAATGAAGTTGTGCTTAA
The DNA here is from genome assembly GCF_023864275.1 of Schistocerca cancellata. Lineage (NCBI taxonomy): Eukaryota > Metazoa > Arthropoda > Insecta > Orthoptera > Acrididae > Schistocerca > Schistocerca cancellata. The sequence goes on along the minus strand of NC_064626.1, from coordinate 1,059,181,418 downwards.
TTAGATGCTGCTTGATGTGCAATGTGTTGTATCAATAACTCTTTCCCCTTTCCCCCGTGAACAATAGGCCAAAAGGTCCCAGAAAAAGTGTTATTTAGCGCTATGCAACTATTAATAAAGCAGCTGACAAAGGAAATCACTTAACTTAAAGAGGCAGTCACAAATAGAGTTACTAACAATGAAGCAATTTGTGGAATATTTAATCAGATTAGTATGCAGCAGATTTTATGACACCCATTGTGGATAACTCATCGTCGGCGCTTGTGGATCGTGATATATGGGAAGAATCTTAAGGAAATATAATTACTCCTCGAAAGACGTGGCTTCCCTATGCTCTTGTATTCTCCATCTACCTGGGAACGTTACCAGGTGCCGGCCGTTTTGGCCGTGCGGTTCTAGGCACTTCAGGCCGGAATCGCGCTGCTGCTACGGCCCCAGGTTCAAATCCTGCCTCGGGCGTGGATGTGTGTGATGTCCTTAAGTTAGTTAGGTTTAAGTAGCTCTACGTCTAGGGGACTGATGACTTCAGATGTTAAGTCCCATAGTGCTTAGAGCCAATCGAACCATTACGTTACCAGGCAGAACTGACAGAAGGGATAGAGAAGATCCAACGAAGAGCGGCGTGCTTCGTCACGGGATCATTTGGTCGGCGTGAGAGCGTTATAGAACTCTCAACAAACTCCAGTGGCACACACTACAAAAGAGGCGTTATGCATCGCAGAGAAACTTACTACCGAAATTTCTAGAGAGTAGCTTCCGGGAAGAGTCGGGCAACATATTACTTCCTACCACATAAATCTTGCGAAATAACCACAACTAAAAAAATTAGAGAAATCAGAGCTAATACAGAGATTTACCGACAATCAGTTATCCCACGGGCGGTTCGCAAGTACGACAGTGAAAGGGAGATAAGGTTCCAGAAGTGATCTGCGCAGCACACAGTCAGGTGACTTTCAGAGTATTGATGTACATGATGCAGATATACACGTGTTTGGGATGACAGCGAGCATTCCCTATTGTAGAGAATTTTCCAGTCTCTGCCAACTTAGATACTGCTCGACGAAATACTGGAGTTAACCTGTGACATGGAGAAGGCGACAATAAGCTGTATTCCTGTACTCAGATGAATGTGTGACGACACTCGTTCGTCCCATGTCGCTAAGACACAGTACATATAATCGTTTTGTGTTGTATTCTCGTAAAGTTTCTCAACTGAGAAGTAAGTCTTGTGAATTCTGGCATATTAGGGCGTGGTTTCCCCAGTTCGTGGAATGCAGCGAGGTGAGAAACCTGCAAGCCGTCGACAGTGGTTTCCCAATAGCGGATTCCCGATAAGTTTCCCAACGGAAGCTCTCACATGTAGCTACAGCGCGAGAAAGCCGTTTTTGATTTGAACACAGCCCACAGATGATCTGGAAGGCGAAGCAGGAAAGTAGGGCCACCGTTATGTTCCCTTTAACAGTGCGGTAAGCGAGCTGGCTTTAAAGTATCCGGAAACCTACAAAAAATACGTTTTTCGTATAAGGTGCATTGTGCTGCTGTCTACTGCCAGGTAATCCATATCAGTGACCTCAGTAGTCATTAGACATCGTGAGACAGCAGAATGGGGCGCTCCGCGGAACTCAAGGGCTTCGAACGTAGTCAGGTGATTGGGTGTCACTGGTGTCAAGCGTATGTAAGCAAGATTTCCACACATCTTAACATCACGAGGTCCACTGTTTCCGATATGATAGTGAAGTGGAAACATGTAGGGACACGTAAAGCACAAAAGCGTGCAAGCCGACCTCTTCTGTTGACTGACAGAGACCCCCGGCATTTGAAGAGGGTCGTAATGTGTAATAGGCAGACATCTATCCAGACCATCACACAGGAATTTCCAAACTGCATCAGGATCTACTGCAAGTACTATGACACTTAGGAGTGAGGTTGAAAAGAGGAAAAATGTTCTGTTGAGCGACGAATCACGGTACACAGTGTGGCGATCCGATGGCAGGATGTGGCTATGGCGAATGCCCGGTGAACATCTGCCAGCGTGTATAGTGCCAACAGCAAAATTCGGAGTCGGTGGTGTTAAGGTGTGGTCGTCTTTTTCATGGTGGAGACTTTCTCCCCTTGTTATTTTGCATGGCACTACCACAGCACAGACCAACATTGATGTTTTAACCACCTACTTGCTTCCCACAGTTAAAGAACAATTCCGGAATAGTGGTGGCATCTTTTTACACGACCGAGCACCTGTTCATAATGCACGGCCTGTGGCGGAGTGGTTACACGACAATTATATCCATATAACGTGCTGGCCTGCACAGAGTCCTGACCCATGTCCTACAGAACGCCTTTGGGATGTTTTGAAACGCCGACTTCGTGCCAGCCCTCGTGGAGCGACATCGATACCTCTCCTTAGTGCAGCACTCCGTGAAGAACGGGCTGCCATTGCCAAATAAACCTTCCAGCACCTGATTGAACTTATGCCTCCGAGAGTGGAAGCTGTCATCTATACTAAGGGTGGGCCAAAACCACAATGAATTCCAGCATTACCGATGGAGGGAGTCACGAACCTGTAAGTCATTTTCATCCAGGTGTCCGGATACTTTTGATCACATAGTGTATACATCCGTCAGTCATAATGCGAGGGATGATACTCTGCCAACGTCAGCTAGTTAACAGGGAACACAACAAATGCTGGATGAGAAAATATTGCAGTCTTTCCCTTTAAGCAGGAAAAGGGAAGGAGATTTGTAGTTGTCACTGTGGCAATCCTTGAAAGTTCCTACCCTCCTGCTGTAATTTTGGGGCGCGTGGAGGACAGTTTAGTCGGGATTAGCTTGAAGTGTGGAGGTGTCAATTTCTGGACGAGCACACGGCGGCTGCTCGTGTCTCGTTTGTTGGAGGGTTGCTGTTCAGTGGGGCACCTTTAGTGAGTCTCCAGAAAGTGTCACGTTTAGCGTTTGCGTTTGTCTTTGCATTGCATAGCTCACAACTTGCGAATCTGTCTTGCAATTTCTGACCGCATTTTTTCTTGTTTCTTTATCGTGCTTGTATCTAGACTTGATGCTATCCAGTAAATGCACGTTTTGTGAGTTGGCTAGCCTTCGGAAAGTGGTATTCATATCGATCTACTGTCATCCAGAGAGAGTTCAGGTGCCCTCAGCACAGATAGTTTTCGTTAGTTTGATTATTATCGTGTAGTGGTCCAGAGAAACCTAGAAATTGTTAGCATATTGCTATTTATGTTTCTGATGAAAGTACCTGTTCATCAGTACAACTTCAGTTTATATCACAATGATTGAGACCAAGTAAATTAGTGCATTTAAAAATAACTTTTCCCTCCTTCATCATTTCCTCCAACAACACTGTGATGTGGCGATCATAATGAAAGAAAGTCATTAGCTCTAGGATGCATATACAGGGCCTCCGAGGTCCTTGTATGTCTTCATTTTTAAAAAAATTATGTAATTTTTTGTTTGATTTCAAACTGCTTTCCACTACTCTTTCACTAACACTGTGACATTTCTCCTATCAAGTCTGAACGAGATATCTTTTTAAGTTTTTTGTATAATTCAATACTTTTACCCATACACTGTGAATGCATAAGCAAGGCTTCAGAAGCCCTCACACATTTATAAATGTTCTTTAGCCTATATTGTCTTTAACATTTGTTTGGGAGCAATTGTTAATTCAACAATAACTGTATTGGTATTTCCAGCAACAGGAGTGCCAACAGCAACAGTAGCTGTAGTAGTAATAGTATAATTAAAAAATAGTACACGCTACTTTCGCGTATTGGCGATGTTGGTGTATTATTGATCTTTTTGCTATCAAATGTTTTATTATTGCATAGTATTGTTATCCTGTGCTGCTCTTGTCAGCCTCATTGTTACTGTAGTTTGTTTGTTGCTGCAAAGCGCATATTGTTACGAGTACGACTCGTTTAGTGCTGCACAAGCTGCTGTTCGAGAGACACGCCTTTTGCTATGGCTTCGACACACAAAGCAAGAGTGTCAGTACGTGCAAATGAAACTAACTTTGAAAGTGTTGTGGCTCAGTGGTTTGATGAAGATGATTCTTGCGAGGAAGGAAATATTTTTGAAGATGCAAGTAGTGAAGAATCAGCCAATGAACCTGCAGATGTGAATATTGAGGCAGATGACAGTCCTTCCGATAATATTACTTCATCAGAGTATGAACCACCACAAAAAGGTATAGAAGATCTCACATACATTAGTCGGAATGGAACGATTTGGAAATTAGATCCTCCTGCAACTTTTCGTACACCTGTCCATAATATCGTAAAGAAGGCAGCTGGCCAGCCCGTGGTTTGAAAACCTGTAAACCTAAGGATGCCTGGGACTATTTCATCTCGAAGGAAATCATCAACTGCACAAATAATGAAGACAGAAGAGTGGCTGCTTCACGTGGTAAAACGTGGAAAAACGTTTCGCTTGCTGAAATGGAGAGTTTTCTTGGTCTTTTACTGCTTTCTGGTGTTGAGAAGAGTTGGGCTGTCCCTATTAGAGAATTATTCTTGGATGAAAAGGCAAATCCTACATATAAGGACACCATGTCAGTAAATAGATTCGAGGATATAAGGACAATGATCAGATTTGATGACAGGCGTACCCGTGAAGCTCGATCTGCAGATGACAAACTTGCAACTGTTCGCTATGAATGGGAGCTATTTCTTGACAAGTGTAGAAATAGAATGATTCCCAATGATTCGCTCACAGTTGACGAACAGCTAGTCTCATTCCGTGGAAGTGCAGTTTCACCCAGTATATGCCATCTAAACCAGCCAAGTATGGCATAAAAATATTTTGGTTATGTGATGCTACATCTGAATATGCTTTAGACAGAATTGCTTACACGGGAAGGAATTCCCATGAACCTATTCAAAAAAATCTTGGATTGGATGTGGTGAAAGATCTTGCTAAAAGCATTGAAGGATCATCAAAAAATATTACTGTTGACAACTCCTTTACTAGTGTGCAGCTGGCAGAAGAGATGCTTCAGAAGCAAATTTCAGTGGTGGGAACAATCAAACAAAATAAACCAGAAATTCCTAATGAGATGAAACCATCTGCCTCAAGAGCGATTCATTCCTCTTTGTTTGCATTTGGAGGTGATATTACAATGGTGAGTTATGTTCCCAAAAAGAAAAAGTTTGTAGTTCTCATTAGCACAATGCATCACGACAGAAATATTGATGAAACTCATTCAAAAAAGAAACCAGATATAATAAAGTTCTATAACTCTACGAAGGGTGGAGTAGATGAAATGGACCAGAAAATTCGTTATTACACTTGCAAGAGACCACCAAGAAGACGGCTATTTGCATTATAGATGAATATGATGGACGTCGCAGCAATGAACAGTGAAATTTTATTTTCCGCCCAACATCTGACATACCATAGTGGAAGAAGTGATAAAAGGCGTTTGTTCCTAAGAGATTGAACAGAGGAAATGGTAAGACCACTAATGGAACTTCGTATTCAGATCCCTAATCATCCAAAGAAAGTCGTTGATGCCATACAAAGATGTGGTGTTCAAAAAGATGTCATAATGCCGAACTAAATACCTGTTTCCGGAAAAAGAAGAAGATGCAATTATTGTCCATATAATAAACACAGGGAAGTGCTATGACATGCATTAAGTGTAAATCCAACATTTGTAAGGAACATAGTGGCGTTCTTTGTGCTTCTTGTTTGTCACATGTTGAAAACTAAGAAAAATTCAGTTTTATGTGAACAATGAATAATAAATTTTGTCAAAATATTGCCTATATACATAATATTGTGAATAATGAGTATGTTTTAATTGAAGAAATTGGTTGTAATAAATGTTATAAAATGTAAACTGCAACTTATAAGTGAATTAATAAAATTATTTGTATATGTTGTATGTAAATGGATGTAACTAATAAAAATTCACTCTTAGAGTTTTTTTAAAAAAATTAATAAAATGTTAATCAGGCCCACCAGATCCTGTTACTGTATCTCAGGTGTCTTTCAACATAACAATAAATTTGACAGAAATAAATTTAACTCCAAAGAATGATTATATGAAAACAGGAAAATTATAAATTAGTGCAGGGCTTTGGAGGCCCAGCATATGCATTCATGTGTGCCTTCGGCACCATGCATCCTAGGGTTAGCGCATTATTGCTTACGATAATGCACTCTCACTGTGACAGTATTTACGAAGTTATACTGGTGACCTAATCTTGGACGTTTGCTGGGTCATTTATAATGAAGTGAATTCAATTATAGGACCTTCGCCAGCAAAAAGAAGTGCCACAACACGAAGTGGTATGGTCTCAACTAATGTCTGAAGTACAGTACTAAGAGTACAAACAAGGGAGTGGAGGTTTCTTCTGAACAGCACTTTCAAAGGCATGCCAGATATGCTCAATAATGTTCATATATGGGGAGTTTGGTGGCCAGCAGAAGTGTTTAAACTCAGAAGCATATTCTTGGTGCTACTCTATAGCAATTCTGGACGTGTGTGGTGTCGTATTATCCTGCTGGAATTTCTCAAGTCCGTCGGAATGCACAATACGTGTCACCTGTCAGAGTCGTATCTAGACATACCAGGGGCCCCATATCATTCCAACTGCACCCCCACCCCCTCCATTACATAGCTTCCTCCAATCTGAACTGTCCCCTGCTGACATTTAGAGTCCATGCATTCATGAGGTTGCTCTATACCCGTACACGATCATCTGCTCGATACAATTGTAAACGAGACTCGTCCGACCAGGCGACGTGTTTCCAGTCATAAACAGTCCAATTTCGGTGTTGACAGGTCCAGACGAGGCGTAAAAATTAGTGTCGTATAGTCATCTGGGATACACGAGTGGGCCTTCAGCTCCGAAAGCGCATATCGATTGTTTCGTTGACTGGTTCGGATGCTAATCCTTGTTACTGGTCCAGCACTGAAATCTGTCGCAAATTGCGGAAGGGTTGCACTTCTGTCATGTTTACCAATTCTCTTCAGTCGTCATTGATCCTGTTCTTCTAGGATCTTTTTCTGGCCGCAGCGATGTCGGAGATTTTATGTTTTACCGGATTCCTGATATTCACGGTACACTCGAGAAATGGTCATAAGGGAAAATTCCCACTTCATTGCTTCGTTGGAGATGCTGGGTCCCATCAATCGTGGATCGACTATAAAACAACGTTCAAACTCACTTAAATCTTGGTAACCTGCCATTGCAGCAACAGTAACCGATCTAACAACTGCCCCAGACACCTTTTGTCTCATATACCCATTGCAGACCGCAGCACCATGTACTGCTTGTACACATATAGTTTTATTTCAGTACGCATGGCTACACCATATTCATTGGCATTTCGGTGTATTTCGTTCATAATAAAAATTTTTGCAGTGTGAATAATTATCAACAAAACAGTTATGTTTGACAGTATTGGATTTTATATGACTGTAGAAACGGTTATTTTGGGTTTTGGGTGTTGTTTTCGCTAGTGTATGAAGCAGCTTCCGCTAACAACTGCTGAACTCCAGTCGCCTCACAGATGTTTGTACAACAGCAGAGATGGTAGCAACTTATCAAATGCTCAGCAGACCGCTGAGCCAACTCCCGGCATCCTGATGATGCTGTAGCTCCGCTGGCGTACAGGGCTGGCTCGACACAGCATTGCATTACACAGGCCGCTGGGGTGCTTCCTCAGCATTTCGAGGCCCTGTGACATAGGCCAAGAGGAACGAGGGCACTGTAGCTAGAAAACAATAAATCACTTGGAAAGTTCTCGCCGAGTTTTAATACGGCACCTCCTGGCATCACCCGCTACATTTAGTGTCAGAATATCGGCCGTCGTCTGTCCATTACAACGTTCGAGCCCACCGCCTGCATTAATACACAAGAAGTGGTGAGTTTTCACCAGTTTTCTTTTGAGTATTGGACCTTTTCTTTCTTGTTTGTCTTTTGAGTATGGCCAGCCGGAAGCCACATTTTAGATGTTTTGCATAGACATAATATTTATTATTTTTTGTCAGAGTAAGTGTTAATGTATTTGGGGCAGTAAGATTTATTAATTTTTTTCTGTGTCATTTAATTACTTTTGTATTGGTTTGAGTATGATGCTATATTTATCTCCTCCTAAAATGCAAGATGAGATACTGAGTGTGATGAATCGGACCTGTTGGAAGTCAGGTTGTTCTTGTACTTAAACGTTTTGTTTCGGGATAACTGGGAACGAAAGCAACGCTATGGCAGAGTCAAGGACGCGAGATGTATCGGAACCAAAAGCAGTACAGGTTTTGTTGAAAAAAAAAAAAAAGGCTCTGAGCACAAAGGGACTTAACATCTGAGGTCATCAGTCCCCTAGAACTTAGAACTACTTAAACCTAACTAACCTAAGGACATCACACACATCCATGCCCGAGGCACGATTCGATCCTGCGACCGTAGCAGTCGCGCGGTTCCAGACTGAAGCGCCTAGAACCTCTCGGCCGGCTTGTTGGAAAAGGTAACACAATTGACAATAGACAATACTCAGTTGAGAAATGAATTAACATCTAGAAGTGAGCGGGAAACCGCATCAGATCAGTCGTTGTTGCCTAGGAGGCCACAGCAGAAAATTGATCCAGCTGCCCCGAGTTTGATTATTCCGTATTCCGGCAAGGCACCTGAGGACATGCGTTCGTTTGTGGAGGAGTTGGAAATTTCAGCTGTGATGAATGGTTGGTCTGAGTTGAGCAGTTGTTACATATATTCAATATTAGATTAACGTGTGAAGCGAAGACGCCGGCCGGAGTGGCTGAGCGGTTCTAGGCGCTACAGTCTGGAGCTGCGCGACCGCTACGGTCGCAGGTTCGAATCCTGCCTCGGGCATGGATGTGTGTGATGTCCAAAGTTTAGTTAGGTTTAAGTAGTTTTAAGTTCTAGGGGACTGATGACCTCAGAAGTTAAGTCCCATAGTGCTCAGAGCCATTTGAACCATTTTGAAGCGAAGACATATGTAAGATGTTCTGAGGCCTTAAGCAAGCCAAGACAGTTTAAGCAGTTGAAGGATGGGCGTTTACAAAGGTCCAAAAAACAGAATAGCGCTCGATACTTTAGAGAGAGGTTAAGTACAATGACAAAGAGACAGGGGGAGACGATAGAGAAATATGCGAACAGGATAAGGGAAATTAATGAGTCACGTGTTGAGTCAGAACGATGAAGCGAATAGTGTTCTGTTACAGGAGGCCGAGCAAAGGGCACTTGATGAATTAGTGAGAGTGTTACTGGTGCATATGTCAAAGAAAGTGCGTGAAGGGACTGCGAAAGATTTGTATTCGGCAATTCAGCTGGCATTTCAATGTGAGGAAATAGACGTGGCAACAGGGGTACCCAAGAGGCAAACAGTGTTTACAGTGGGTGTGAAATGTTTTAAGTGTGGTCGTACGGGGCATGTGCAGAGGCAATGTACCCAGTCACCAAGGAATAGAAGAAGGGGTGAAAATCGTAAACGTGGAGGATGGACAAGCGTTAAACGGCAGAGGGGGCCCCAAGACCCACCTAACGGAGCTGCCGTTTAATTTCAGTGCTACAAATACGTATGCAGAGGTGGAATGATCAGTGGTAGGATCCATAGGAACTAAAAAGTTTAAGATTTTGTAGGACACAGGGGCACAAGTGTCAGTGGCTACTAAGAACATAATTGGACGAAGGAGGCCTGCGTGGAGGGGGGGCTAAGGAGGTCACCCCTTTACGGTCGATGATAGTTGATTTTCGAATAGAGGAAGTCCTGTTTAATACATGCATGGAGGTAGTATCATGGGTAAGCGAGGGCTGCGACATGATCCTAGGAGTAGATCTCTTGCATTAACATCAAGCCAAAATTGACCTTGGACAACGCACTGTGGAACTTGGTGGAATGTTATTTCCGCCAGGGGAAAAATTTGTTAATGCAGAGCTGTCGCGAGGGGCTTTCAACGGAATGAACAAACCAATTGAACCGCGTACATCAGCATTAAGGCTTAATTCGCATAAGTGTGTATCTAGTGGCACCGGGAAGTCACTTTGGGTAAGTGTGGAGTCGACTGTACCTGTTGGTGCGGCATGTGTTATTGAACCACTGCAGGAAAACGAGGTTTTGGGTTCACTGGATTGTTTTGTGAAACGTAGTGTAGTACGCGTACAGGAGGGGAACGACTGGCGATTAGTTTCCGTGAACGTGGATAATTTTAGCGCTGTAGACGCGAATTTGAGTTTTCCTGGCAAATTTGGATGTGCCAGGTGTCGAACACTGGTGTTCGAGAGGTAGGGGAAGCGATCAACCACTAACTGCCGATAGAATTGCATTGCGTGACAAAATTAAGCATTTGAAAGAAGAGAGAGAGCGTACGGAAGAAGTATTGTGAGAATTTAAGGATTTGTTTTTTGCACATGGGCCGTTGCCAGCAACTCCATTAGCTCAACATAGTATACCAATAGGGAATGCAACACCTGTTTACTGTAAACCATACAGAATACCGAGGTATCTGCAACAAATTGTGGAGGATTTCATTGATCACCAGCTTGCCGACGGAATTATAGAGCATAGTAACAGTTGCTGGGGAGCGGGCATTGTCGTTGGGCTCAAAAATTCTATGGATAGAACTTAGAAATGCAGGTTCTGTTTTGACTACCAATAAACTCATAATAAGATAGTAACGGACTCATACCTCATTCCAAACACATCAGAGACTTAGGATCACTTAGGACAGCGCCAGTACCTCTCTGCGATGGATTTGACAAGTGGATATCATCAGAGGTGGCTCCAGAGGATCGACCAAAACTGCTTTCTCTACACCTAGAGGCCATTACCAGTACATTAGAATGTCAGTCGGTCTGAAAAACACACGGAAAACGTTTCAGAGGTTGCTAGACAGTGTCTTGAGGGGTTTGAAAACAAGGCAGTGTCTTGTCTATTAGGATGACATAGTGTTTTAAAGTAGTATCGAGCAACATAGACAGCGGTTAAGGAAAGCCTTTGTGAGTTTAAGAGCAGCTCGTTTGACGTTGAGCCTGGAGAAGAGTCATATTGCATTAGAAGAAGTAAAATATATGGGTCATATTATCTGTAAGGACGGAGTGCGAACAGATCCGAGTTTGGTACACGCTGTAAGGGATTTTCGGGAACGGAAAACAGTTAAGGAAGCACAGTCATTCATCGGAATCTGCAATTTCTATCGAAAGTTCGTAAAGGGTTTTGCAGATTTAGGACAGCCGTTGACGCCATTTTTACGGAAGGGTGTGAAATTTGAGTGGACGGAAGGATGTCAGAAAGCGTTTGACAAACTGAAAGAAGTGTTAACATCAAGTCCGGTTCTTGTGTTTCCAGATTTTGAAAAGGAGTTTATTCTAGCATGCGATGCATCGAATCAAGCATTAGGGTGTGTTTTTAGTCTGGAAACTGATGAGAAAGAATATCCTGTAGGCTATGCCTCTAGGCAGTTGAATGCAGCAGAGAGGAATTACTCAACCACACAGAGGGAATCACATATTTTAAATGTTATTTATATGGCAGAAGATTTCGGCTAGTGACAGATCATGCTGCGTCCAAGTAGTTGTTGGGGTTGAAGGATCCGTCGACTAGACTCGCTCGATAGGCTGTGAGGCTTAGTGAATTCGACTGCGAGGTGGTGCACAAGGCTGGGAAGAAGCACGGTAATGCGGATGCACTAAGTAGGAAGGTGGCAAAAATATAAGTCATAGTTTATGACCTACCAGTATGGCAAGAACTACAGGATGCTAACAATGATTGTAAATTTTATCGGACACAGCCACAATTTAATATGTACGCCGGTCTTCTGTGCAGGGAAACGAAGTTGGGGCCAAGGGTAGTAGTGCCAGCGAAGTTGAGGGATGAGGTTGTAAAGGAAGCACATGATCACGTGTTATCTGGTCATGAAGGGTGTAGAGCGACGAATAGGAGAATGGTGGAGAGGTAGAAAAGTAGATGTGGATCAGTATGCCAAGAATTGTATACCATGTGCGCAGAGAGCAGATTTGAGTCGGAAAAGGTACAGCTACACCAATTACCGGATGCAACATGTCCATTTTCTTTGCTGCGGACTGATGTCTGAGGACCTTTTAGTCGAACACCATCGGTGAACAGATTCGTTCTGACAATAATGGACCATTTTTCGAGGTATGTGGAAATGGTGGCTATGCCAAATTAACAGGCAGCAATGGTTGCGCAAGCGTTAATTGGGTGTACCAGAGACAATAACTACTGACCAAGGGACCAACTTCATGTCGGATTTAATGAAGGAAGTGTGTAAATTATTGAACGTAAAGAAGTTGAGGACCAGCTCGTTGCATCCACAGGCCAACAGAAGGACAGAACTGGTACACAGGACAATCGGAAAGATGGTGAATTTTATGTGAAATCTCGTTACTATCACTGCGACGAGTTTTTGAAGCACATTGTATGCGCGTACAATGCCAAAGTCCATACAAATACCGGTTTGTCTCTATATGAGTTAGTGTACGGGCGAAAAATGCCGTCACCGTTTGATTTATTGAAGTTACAGAAAGGAAGGACCGGTGAATCTGTACGTAAATTAGCAAGGACAATTCGTGATGTTAGGAAACGGGTACAAAAGGCGCATACGAAGGCTTTGGAAAGGCAGGAAGACACAGTAAAGCGGAAAGGGAGTTTACCGCAGTACAGAGTGGAGCAAAGGTTAATGCTGTCCAGCCCCTATAAGCAAAAAGGGAAAACGAAGACGTTCCTGACGAGGTATGAAGGGCCATACCAAGTTGTTGAAACCACATCCCCCGTTAATGTTAAGCTTCAGCTTCCAACCAGAGCGACTATAGTACACATTGGACGGTTGTGGGCATTTAAGGGTTGCCCGGATGTGATTCCAGGCTTGTCACAGGAAAGAAAGAGGAAGAAACAGAGAGTGAAGAGAGGTGAAAATCACAGAGAAAACCAGGAAGATAGAGTACAGCTTGAGGTAATGTATGCTTTGCGATCCAGAAAGTAGTAGAGTATTCGTAGTTTTTTTTTTTCTTGTTATGTATCATTGGGTTTGCATAGAGTAAGAAGGCATTGTATTTTCGTATACGTATTTTCAAATATAGTCTGCTGAGGACAGCAGTCCTTTTGAAGAGGGAGGAAGCCTGATGGTGATCCCAGTCCTCAGGTCACTGAAAAGGAAAGTGTAGCGTCTGACACATATGGAGTGTTGTTGGAGGAGAAATCAGACGCAGTTCTGGAGAAATAAATGGGTCGGAATAAATTTTGCAGCTAAGCCGCAATAAATATGTGTTGAACGATGTCAGAGTCGTATGATTTCCCGTCTAAATTTTTGGCTATCGGTGCTGGGTCGGGAAAGTCGTGTTTATTGCACCAGTTCATATAATGTGAATTTAAGCATGAAAGTAGTCACACAATCGGTGTTGTTTTGGATCAAAAATAGTGGATGTTGGAGGTAAATCTGTGTAGCTACAAATATGGGACACGTGCACGGTGCGGTTATTTTTAGCCAGGGGAAAAGGAGCAGACTGTCCAAGGGACATCGTGCAGGTAGTCACACAATCGGTGTTGTTTTGGATCAAAAATAGTGAATGTTGGAGGTAAATCTGTGTAGCTACAAATATGGGACACGTGCACGGTGCGGTTATTTTTAGCCAGGGGAAAAGGAGCAGACTGTCCAATGGACATCGTGCAGCCAAAATTGAGCTTGCAACGGGTCGGAATGGATTGGATCTTCCCTACCTAGGAGAATTTGGTAGTAGTAGCAAGTTTTTTTTTCAGCGGGGAGTATTTGCAAAGCGAAACGTATAGAGCTCGAAGTGAGCGGAATTTTAATCAATGGAACTGCCAGCGTCAATTTCAGGAGCCACGCAATTGAATGTTACGCAGCCACAGCTGCACTGGCCAGAATCCACTTCAGAGTTTTTGCCAGGCAGAATCTGACCTCGTGAAAATCAATGTCTGCAGCCACGTTTGTTGATATCCGTAGACCAGTTCATTTTAGAGCAAGAGGGTCGCATATTAGCCCAGCAGCTTGTGCTACATGTCGCTCAGTAAAGGGAAAGACAACGGATAATAACGATCATTTTGAGCACCTCTGTGCCAAGTGTTATCGCAGCCTTAACTTTGTTATGTGTTGTTTCCTTTCTGATCAGGCGGGGAGCTAATTCCAAGAGGGAACCAAGGGTAGTCAAGTCCCAGCGGACTGGATACCGAGGGCGTGAGACGAGTAGGCAAGGGGCTGATCGAGCAGTGGTCGTCTAGTAAGGAATTTTTAGGTTTTGTTTCATGTCATGGTTTTAAGGGGCACTAGACAACATTTAAGTTTTCTAGTAGTAGGGAAATATGCCATAGGTCAGGACCCCAACAAGAGCTAGTGGAAAAACATTTCGCTTTCCGAAGAAGGGAATAATGTAGCGGCACCACCGTTTAGGATACAGAAAGTTAGTTTTGTGCGATATTCTGAGCACAAGTTACAGCCAGGTTCAGGCCGGATTGCAGTGAGTAACGCATACCAGCAGTTGCGAAGCAGAATAGCGGCCTCAGGGCCATCAAATTGCTGAAAGAGTATACGTAGCTGTTTTGCATGTCGCAAGTCGCAGGCAGAAGGGGCCCACTGGCCAACCTAGCGTGTTATGAGTACGTGACGTTAAGCAGTGCGTATGGCAAAACAGAGGCGCACAACCAAGTATTAATAGGTGCCGTTTTCTAATGAAATCAATTCAAGTGTGGCAGCTCTCCTGGATGGTGGGACGTGACACACCACCGGCCACACACAGCAGCAGTTGGGGCGCCAGTCCATGGTGGGTCGTTGGTTCGACCCCTGGAGGCCGACACGGGGTCCATAGCCAGCCAGCCAGCCGTGGGCCACTCCATGGCCTGCTACCGCAGGCAGTCGTCCTGGCTTCCAATACACGCCCGAGGCATCCCGAGGCGAGGGCCGCATATTCGAACGCCGGAACACGGGCACTTGTCATCGCCACGATCTCAGCCACGACGGCGAGAAGAAGGATGCAGCTGGCCGCCTGCAGCTCACACCGAGCAGCACTGAGTCGTCAGGGACGCAGACAACTGATCCAAATCCTGGCTTCCTGATGACGACACGACTCCGCTACCATACGGGGCCAGCTCGACACAGCACAGCATTGCACTGGCCGCTGGGGTGCTTCCTCAGCACTGCGGGGCCCTGGGGCGCAGACCGAGAGGAACGAGGGCGCTGTAGCTAGAAAACAATAAATCACTTGGAAAGTTCTCGCCGAGTTTTAATATGGCACCTCCTGGCACCACCCACTACACTATGATAAAAGATATGTTTTGGAAAATAAAGCAAATCCACTACTACATGGATATTACATGCTGCTGCTGTTATCTTCATCATCATCATCAAAATCTCAATCTGGAATCTCTTCATTTTTCTCATCTATAAAGAGCATATAACTTTCCTCCATCTCTTTAACAGTAGAGACACTTGCAAGTTTTTCATTCTTGTTTTCTGAGTTATTCATTTCTAAAATTTGAATTTTATTTTATAATTGAGCTGTTTGGGGGAACACAATGGTAAGTGCCATCGCCGTGTATTTTGTGGTAGATGGCTGATGACACCACCTGTGGGATGTCCAATGCAGTAAACTTACTAGTAGTTCCAAATTCACTCAACAGATGTCAGGGAGGAGCTTAATGGTAAGCGCCACTGTCCTTCTGTCATGGAAACATAATGGTAAGTGACAGAGAGAATGGCAGCAAGTAAAAACATCTCTGAGATTATGGCTACAGTGAACATGGCAGAAGACGAGGAATATACTTACAATCTCAGTCCGGAACCGCGCGACTGCTACGGTCACAGGTTCGAATCCTGCCTCGGGCATGGATGTGTGTGATGTCCTTAGGTTAGTTAGGTTTAAGTAGTTCTAAGTTCTAGGGGACTGTTGACCACTGATGTTACGTCCCATAGTGCTCAGAGCCATTTGAACCATTTTTTTTTATAATTCCAATGATACTAATATCTTCGAGAGGGATCCAGAATACATTCCTAACGATTCAGATGACTCAGAGGTATGTTATTTTGTAAATATACTGTCTTTAGTAAGTTTCAAGAACATTATGGTAAGTGCATGTACATACCATTATGTTCCTGAAGTACAACTGAAAATTACGCTCGCAGACAAGTACAAGATGTGCACAGTCCAGATCAGTGGTGCGAGATCATCAAGAAGTCAGCTAAGGAGAATCCATTGCTTGTATATAATACGAAAAGAGAGGATTTATATCAAATACGACACTCTAAAGAAGCGTTTGTCTTCAGAAAGAAGAAAGTCGATGGTCGGGATGTCAACCTAAGGAAAGTATGTAGGTGGAAGGTGACCTCCGAATATCCATCATCTTTATTCATCAGCGAGACATTTTGTCATGACATTTGGCATTAAATAAACTTCAGGAAACGTGGAAGGCAAGGACCAGTTCCTACGCTTCGACTTAAATACAATGGGCGAAGGCTTATTGAAAAGATGAAAGTTGCTGACGTCCTGTCGCTCCTAAATTACATACCTCCTGTCCACAATGGATTTTTCGTGTCACTAAAGCCAACAATTTTAGATGAAAAAGACATTAGTAGTGAGAATGATGAATGATTTAGCTGTTTCAGTAAAGTGTTGAAGACTTACTGTAAAATTAAATATGTAATGTTCTATCACTATGTATTGTTAATGGCGTATGGTAATGTAATAATTTTTGTATATTTCATTTGTTTTAGTCAGTTCTGAGTTTCATTTATGTCTGTATAGTAGAAGATAGATGTTAGAATCACTACAGAATAAAAGGACTCTTCAAAAAAAATTATTCAGATTTGCAGATCAATTGAAACTTTAGATGCGCTGTATCTCGAAACTGTGATCTTGGTGCTTACCATTTTGTTCCCCCGAGCAGCTCAATTTTTTTTCTGTGTAACTGGATCTCCTCCTGACCCAAAAGCTATATAATGCAAGCAGTGTCAATTTGCTTAAGAAATAAGTGAGCAAGAAGTAAATGTTTTGTTTAACGTTATTGACTGACAAATTTATTAATAGTAGATATGGAGAAAAAATGGTGAGTTTAAGATTATTTTGCTGGACAGATGTTTGAAATTAATAACGAAATGGGAGTTTTAATTTTTGATGATGGACAGGTTAAACTGAGAAACAAAGGATGACAGGAAATGAAAAATAGTAATAATAACAGATTTCAAGACTTGTATTTTGTGGTTTGAATATTTAATTTTTCTTGTTAATATATATAATATTTAAATAACCAACACCAGGTATAGTCAGTGTGTGAGAATAAGAATTTTGAAAATTTTCCTAAAGATAAACATTGAATAGATGGATATCGTAATGCATGTAAGGAAAGAAGTAAGAGGTACCAAAAAGTTAAATTTACATTTGAATGTGGAAGGAATATTGCCAAGTGTACAATCAAGAAACATATTGGAACATTAAATGATGACAATTTTATGTCCACTAAGGAAAGAAAAAATCAGGTAAATTTCAGGTAAACGTTAAAGGATCTAAAAATCTCATATTATATATCATATAAATTTTAAAAATTAATAAAATATTTATATTCCTATGTTCACACTTACTACTGATAAAATATAAAAATGTAAAAAATTAAATAACCATATTATATCTCAAACTGGAAATTTTCTTGCACATTTACTTTTTTGTTTTTGTTACACTGCCATCAATGAGTTAAAAGAAAGTAAGACTACAGGGTATTTTTGTACGATCTAGGTTATTTTTTCGATAGAAAAAATTTCATAAATGGCAAAATTTTGTGATTTATGTAATTTCTTCCTTGGAATAAAGTTAGCTAGAACCTACAACAAGATCCTGATTAGTAGCTCTATAATTAGTATTTCGTTTTTGTAGATTTTCTGTAACAACCATCAGGTGGATGTCGAAAGAGATTGCAGTCACTTGCAAATAACCAGAATGATCTCCTAGTATGTTAGGAAGTGAAAGCCAGTTAACAAGATATGAATGTGCTACAATGTTTCAAGACATTCATTCTATTCTCCAGGTTTGTCAGATGTTTTCCATATAGGTAACACATCGGAGCCACAGAGGAAAAAAAATGCCTTCTGTTGTATCTAAAAGCAAAGGTGACTAGTTGTTGCACACGGATCTAAAAAGAAATATTAAGGCACAGCAGCAAGATGTCAATAGAAGATAAACTGAATAAAATGACGTAATCACCAGCGTTTATTAGGCGCTATAATCTTGGAAGCTATTAAGCGATACGCAGGAAGAACCAACACGACCGTTCGTCTTGCGACACGCCAAACATTTAGCTTGCTCACCTAGCGCTCATTGCGGCCGGTCTCATAAGTTCACAGCTCTTTGTTCCGCAAGATGAGTCACCTGGTAAACCTTAAGGTATAACTCGCAAGTTTAACGCTTCTGGCTCACTTCCAAAATATTTTTCTGCACTTGGACACTCTTAATTGTAGAAAATGACTCTACCCATTCAGTGGGGTAGATAGTACGATGCCCACCTGGTTAGTACACCCTGTTAGTTCTGTTAAATCTACCCAGGACTGACGAATACTAAACAACCCCTAAAGCTGCTGGGAAGCGTCATCGAATATTTTGTCTGGAACAAAGGTTGTTCCCCATCAAGTGGTCTACTACGCGTAGACGTTTTTCGCAAAGATTTTCAAACACCCTGCATCACTTTCGACAGATATGTCAGTTATTAAAACAGACTAAAGAAAGCTTGCCAACTATGCACTAATTAATAGTAGCAGACGAACAAATTTAAACCACAGACTTCTTAAGAACAACTAATGATCCTGTGCTACTAACATTGTATATTAAATAAGCCGTAAAAAGTTGAAACTAAAATGAGTATATATCTCTGGTACCACAGCCTGATATTTATTAAAAGACAGTTCCACTCTCCAGCTTGGCTGTTATGCAGTCACTTTCATGCATATCATACAATAGGAGGATTTCGCGCTACTCCTGTCTCAAGGACTAATTTCTCGTCGTCATTTTACATCGATATACTCTGTGCGTGTATACCAAGGCGAGTCTGAGTCTGTCATTTTAATTTTTAATGGTTTTCGTGGTATATACGAAAGAAAACAATGTTACTTACACATCAATGATTTGGCAGCGTTGTTATTTCAAATCGTTGACGAACATCAAACGTTTACGTTCCTGGAACATTGTTCTCGATGCTACTACGACAGCGTTTACGTATTACGACAACAGACGTACGTTTGTATACAACCACGCAGGACGCTGTGTAAATTTACGGATATAAGGATAGCACTGAAAATGGCACAGTGCAAAACCGTATCATCGTGTGATATATGTGATAGTGTTTGCCTAACAGCCGAGTAGGACTCCATTTGATACATGATAATTTTGGTGAATTTTAAAACAGCGCTCTGGATTTCCGTAAATCACAAAACTTCTACCTCTGAGGTGTGGAAGTTCAGAGATCTTAGCATATATGAATATAAATGAAATACGTATCAGAACATGATGAAAAATTCACATTTCTGCTCTGTGAAGGATTTCATTATTTCTCAGGATAGAGATTCTTGTTATCCAGAGTCATGCCATATTTTTAGGAGCGTAACTTACATTTAGACTTCCCCATCTACTGCAGTACCGTGCTGTAATGAAATGTCAGCCACTGTACTCAGTTACTGTTTCACGCACTGTGATATTCTACTGTCTCGGTCTCGACTATTCTCCCATCTGTGCAGAGATACCCTCCGCTTGGCCAAGTAGGGGAAGTGATTTTCAGAACTTGCTACACAATTCTGTCTAATCGCACTTCACGTAGCGTACAGAATTGGGGTCATAAAATTGTTACTAGATTCTTCACGTGACAGTGGAACATATCTTGTAAAAGACGAATTATTTTTCATGTTATTAGCATATGATGAAATAATAACACTGTATGAAAACTATGTAATGAACATAATGTAATGGACAATGGGAATAATACTGGTTGTAGCCCACAGACTGTGTACACAAGAAATGACAAGTATAAATTCTAAATGTCATTCAGTTTTTCACAAACAAAATTTTGGGAAGCGTTGGATTCCACTTCTTCAGTTGTCACTAGTGAAGCGATCGCAGGTACGTGTTGTGTGTCCTTACAAAGAATGCGTTAATTTTGTTGTATGAATTTCACACTGCAGATCAGAGCATCAGGATTGAGCACACATTGTTTGAGAGCAAAATGGCCGATAGCGTACCACTTATCGTTCGAGTATTATGTACGTGTCATGTCGAACCTTGGCATTCTTTAGTACGAAGTCCGATTCAGTACTTACTTTTACTTTGTGTATGGTAGTCATTACAATATTTCTCACTGTCAATGCTTTCGAACGATGCTGATGTACAATAGCCACCAGAGCCTGATGCACTAAGAGGAAAAGAAACGAGCAGTGACATAGATCATTAAAGATGATGAATTATATAAAATTAAGTGGAGGTTATTTGATGTGTGTTAAGGTAGTATCTGCATCGCGTCACCACGTTTGTGATGTGACTTTTCCGAGGCAAACCTAACTTAATGCAAGTAGTTTTAATTATGTCTTTAAATTTTTATTCTGCCAGTAAGGAAGTATACGTTACAAAAACCACATCGCATAGCTCAAGAGTATATCAGGTAATATGCAGCGGTGATGACCTATTAAAAGTTGTGAAGATTCTAATCTAATTCGGTTAAACAAAAATATAAAAAAATAACAACCGTTTCACTGTTTAACAGTTGTGTTGATTGGAATTTGGAGATAAAATGTCAGAAAATTGAAGTAACAATTCTACGAAGCAAATCACATGGGTTTAAGCTAAGCTGTCTATTTTTTGATGATTGTTTTGCAATACTTTCAGAATATATGACACACGTACTTACACAAATATATTTTCTGGAAGAATGGGCCACACAAATGATAAACTAAGTTCAGGACAAAGATACAAAATGCCCCACAATGGATGGAAACACAAACTCGTAAAGAATAGAAAGTTGGGAAATTTAAATAGATTGAAGAAACCTCACAACGGATATGATTAGGGAGATTTGAGATATAATAATTACTAAAATATAAAGAGCATGTAGCTCAACTAAAAATATCTACAATAAGAAATTTGTCTCTAGAAATGCGAAACTAAAGCACCATACCACTGTGGTGAGATCAGAATAATCAGATGCATGTGAATCTATAATAATGAAATGTAGCCTGAACAGAAAAGATTTACCTCAAAATCGGAATGTCACAAAAATAATACGTGCAGTATGAGTGTCGCAAATTATTGACACACCGGACTCGTCAACGAGTGACTGGAGGGAAGCCTTGGAGCCGCTTAATAAGTTTTTGGGATAGAATTTCCTTGGATTCTCGTCAAGATCTTTTGCTAAGGTAAGACGATGGTAGTTCTATCGTACGTGCATCGACCTTTTCACAGACGCACGAATCTCTACCAGCTTTTGCCAGTCGTCGTTTGCGTGTTCTGTTTTGAACAGTGTGCAACAGTCTTCGCTGCTTCAGCGTTTAACGAATTTTCTTACTAAACCATGTCTGGTCTTTTCCGTCCTTATCCACCTACTCGGCACATAATTCTCCAGAGAATTTTTCCAGAGCGTTTAAACTTTGCTCAAAAATTCCGCTATGTCCATCATACTGGAACTAAATAATGTCTAAGCATTGTCTGAGTGCGATGCTAACAAATGTTTTCTGTTCCATCCAGGAAAAGTACTCTTCTTCTTGATTACTAACTTTCCTAACCATCGTCGCCATGATGATATCATGATCACTAACCGTTGTTTCTGTACTGACACCATCGATAATATCACACTTGTTAGTGTCTACAAGGACTAAAATTTCGTGTTTCTATGACTGCTAGAAATTCTATTCATGTTTCAAGTGTGATGCGAGTCCAGTGTAGTTTATATTCACTATTAGATTAATTTAAATTTAATAAACGGTGTCAGTTCAGTATTGTTGTTACTTATTCCTACTCTCCTCAGTCATTTATTTAATCTTCGTACGTAATATTGATATATGGTACAGATAATGAAACAGGTCAGTCACATACGCCACCCCAACGATATTAGTAATAAATATACCGCTCTTTTGCAAGCACCATTTTCACGTTGTGGAAGTTATATTTATAGTCATGGAGACTCTCTGTGGAAGACTTGCATACTCGCAATTATTTAGGTAGCGCATGGTAGTTCTTCCCCCGCGCCGTTCGAGAGTGGAACGGTAGAGAGAGAGACAGCTTGAAGGTGGTTCATTGAACCCTCTGCCAGGCACTTTATTGTGAATAGCAGAGTAATCACATATAGGTAGACGTAGTAATACCTTCAAAAGTACTTACAGATTTTATCCTTGAATTACATCGTTATTCTAGTGATTTGGAGAGGTATTTTTAGTTTTAGACCTTTTTCAGTTGAAGGCATTGTTATTACATTTATGGGGAACTATCCCACTGCTCTCTGTTTAGCTACAAGTTGAGCAGATCTACAGCCTTTACTTCCGAAAGGATTTCGGACTGTTAGGTGTTCAGTCAAACAAGATATGCCTACCAGTGGCCGGCCGCTGTGGCCGAGCAGTTCAAGGCGCTTCAGTCTGGAACCGCTCGGCCGCTACGGTCGCAGGTTTGAATCCTGCCTCGGGTATGGATTTGTGTGATGTCCTAGGTTATTTAGGTTTAAGTAGTTCTACGTTCTAGGAGATTGATGACCTCAGAAGTTAAGTCCCAAAGTGCTCAGAGCCATTTGAACCATTTTTGCCTACCAGTTATCAGTTGTGCAGTCGTTATAAATGTGGTCGCCTTCAATTATTATTTTTACTTTATTTAGGTATCAGACTGCCTTACAAAACTGATTATTGGGGCATAAACAATTACGTAAAATAGCATACCTTAAATACATCTGGTCTTCCTATGTTATTAGCCCAAGTCTTATACAGTCGTCGCCTTAGAAACTATTACTACAACTGCAGCGGCATCTCCGGTTCTTTCACGGCGATATTTTTTTACTGCAGTATTCGGTTTTTTGAGTCATCAGACTTCTGACTGGTTTCATGTGCCCCGCCACGAATTCCTCTCCTGTGCCAACCTCTTCATCTCACAGTAGCACTTGCAACCCACGTCTTCATCTATTTGCTGGAAGTATTCAAATTTTTGTCTTACTCTACAGTTTTTGCTCTCTACAGCTTCCAGTACCATGGAAGTCATTCCTTGATGTCTTAATAGATGTCCTATCATCCGGTCCCTTCTCAGTGTTATCCACATATTGCTGTCCGATCCCGCACAGAACCTCCTCATCCCTTACCGTATCAGTCCACCTAATTTTCGACATTCGCCTGTGGCATCACATCTCAAATGCTTCTCTTCTGTTCAGATTTTCTACAGTACATCTCTCACTAGCATACAATGGCTATGTGTGGTAGTAGTAGACTTCTCTTGGCCCTGAATGGCCTTTTTGCCACCGTTAGTCTTAACTTGATGTACTCCGTGACTTTCTAATTTTCTTGCTGATCTCATTTCTGCTACTTGTTATAACTTTCATCCTTCTTAGATTTACTCTCAGTTCGTATTCTGTACTGAATAGACTGTTCATTACATTTAGCAGATCATATAGTTCTTCTTCAGCTTCACTCACGAAACATATGATTAATATTCTTTCACAATGAATTTTAATTCCACTCCTGAACCATTCTTTTATTTCCATAATTGTTTCTTCGATAAACAGATTGAACAGTAGGGACAAAAAACATCCCTGTCTTACACCCTTTTTAATCCGAGCGTTTCGTTCTTGGTCGTCCACTCCCATTATTCCCCCTTCGCACTTGTACATAATGTACACTCCTGGAAATGGAAAAAAGAACACATTGACACCGGTGTGTCAGACCCACCATACTTGCTCCGGACACTGCGAGAGGGCTGTACAAGCAATGATCACACGCACGGCACAGCGGACACACCAGGAACCGCGGTGTTGGCCGTCGAATGGCGCTAGCTGCGCAGCATTTGTGCACCGCCGCCGTCAGTGTCAGCCAGTTTGCCGTGGCATACGGAGCTCCATCGCAGTCTTTAACACTGGTAGCATGCCGCGACAGCGTGGACGTGAACCGTATGTGCAGTTGACGGACTTTGAGCGAGGGCGTATAGTGGGCATGCAGGAGGCCGGGTGGACGTACCGCCGAATTGCTCAACACGTGAGGCGTGAGGTCTCCACAGTACATCGATGTTGTCGCCAGTGGTCGGCGGAAGGTGCACGTGCCCGTCGACCTGGGACCGGACCGCAGCGACGCAAGGATGCACGCCAAGACCGTAGGATCCTACGCAGTGCCGTAGGGGACCGCACCGCCACTTGCCAGCAAATTAGGGACACTGTTGCTCCTGGGGTATCGGCGAGGACCATTCGCAACCGTCTCCATGAAGCTGGGCTACGGTCCCGCACACCGTTAGGCCGTCTTCCGCTCACGCCCCAACATCGTGCAGCCCGCCTCCAGTGGTGTCGCTACAGGCGTGAATGGAGGGACGAATGGAGACGTGTCGTCTTCAGCGATGAGAGTCGCTTCTGCCTTGGTGCCAATGATGGTCGTATGCGTGTTTGGCGCCGTGCAGGTGAGCGCCACAATCAGGACTGCATACGACCGAGGCACACAGGGCCAACACCCGGCATCATGGTGTGGGGAGCGATCTCCTACACTGGCCGTACACCACTGGTGATCGTCGAGGGGACACTGAATAGTGCACGGTACATCCAAACCGTCATCGAACCCATCGTTCTACCATTCCTAGACCGGCAAGGGAACTTGCTGTTCCAACAGGACAATGCACGTCCGCATGTATCCCGTGCCACCCAACGTGCTCTAGAAGGTGTAAGTCAACTACCCTGGCCAGCAAGATCTCCGGATCTGTCCCCCATTGAGCATGTTTGGGACTGGATGAAGCGTCGTCTCACGCGGTCTGCACGTCCAGCACGAACGCTGGTGCAACTGAGGCGCCAGGTGGAAATGGCATGGCAAGCCGTTCCACAGGACTACATCCAGCATCTCTACGATCGTCTCCATGGGAGAATAGCAGCCTGCATTGCTGCGAAAGGTGGATATACACTGTACTAGTGCCGACATTGTGCATGCTCTGTTGCCTGTGTCTATGTGCCTGTGGTTCTGTCAGTGTGATCATGTGATGTATCGGACCCCAGGAATGTGTCAATAAAGTTTCCCCTTCCTGGGACAATGAATTCACGGTGTTCTTATTTCAGTTTCCAGGAGTGTATATTACCGGTCTCTACTTACAGCTTACCCCCGTTTTTCTCAGAATTTCGAACATCTTGAACCACTTTACATTGTCGAACGCTTTTTCCAGGTCGACAAATCCTATGAATGAGTCTTCATTTTTCTTTAGCCTTGCTTCCATTATTAACCACAACGTCAGAACTGCCTCTCTCGTGCCTTTACTTTTCCTGAAGCCAGCCTGATTGTCATCTGGCGCATCCTCAATTTTCTTTCCCATCCTTCTGTGTATTATTCTTGTCAGCAACTTGGATGCACGAGCTGTTCAGCTGAGAGAGCGATAATTGCCAGCTCTTGCAGTTTTCGGAATTCTGTGGAGGATATTTTTCCGAAAGTTAGATGGAACGAGTAAGTCGCCGGACTCATGCATTGTACACACCAATTTGAATAATCGTTTTGTGGCCACTTTCCCCAATGATTTCAGAAATTTTGGTGGAATGTTATCTATCGCCGGCCGGAGTGGCCGAGAGGTTCTAGACGCTACAATCTGGAACCGCGCCACCACTACGGTCGCAGGTTCGAATCCTGCCTCCGGCATGGATATGTGGGATGTCCTTAGGTTAGTTAGGTTTAACTAGTTCTAAGTTCTAGGGGACTGATGGCCGCCGCAGTTAAGTCCCATAGTGCACAGAGCCATTTGAAACATTTTTTTTGTTATCTATCCCTTCTGCCTTATTTGATCTTAAGTACTCCAAAGCTCTCTTGAATTTTGATTCTTATAATGTATCGCCTACCGCTTCTAAATCAACTCCTGTTTCTTCTTCTATCACATCAGACAAATCTTCCCCTTCGTAGCAATTTTGATTCAAATAATGTGTCGCCTATTGCTTCTAAATCAACTCCTTTGTTCTAACACATCAGCCAGACTTCCCCTTCGTAGAGGCCTTCAGTGTACTCTTTCCATCTGTCCGCTCCTTCCTCTGCATTTAACAGTCGGATTCCCGCTGCACTCTTAATGTAACCACATCTGCTTTTAATTACACCGAAGGTTATTTTGGCTGTCCTATATCTGAGTCAATCCTTCGAATATCATTTCTTTTTCGGTTTCTTTATATTGTTTATTCAGCCATTTCGTCGTAGCTTCCCTAAGCTCCTCAGCGACTTTATTTCTGTGTTCCCGAATTTCGCTGAACATTTTTGTACTTCCATCTTTCACTGATCAACTGAAGTTTTTCTTCTGTTACCCATGGTTTCTTCGCAGTTACCTCCTTTGCACCTAAGTTTTTCTTTCCAACTTCTGTGATTTCCCTTTTTAGAGATGTCCATTCCTCATCAACTGTACTGCCTACTGAGCTATTCCTTATTGCTGTATCCACAGCATTAGAAAACTTCACGCATATCTTGTCATTCCTTAGTACTTCCTTATCCCACTTCTTTGCGTATCGAATCTTCCTGACTGATCTCTTAAGCTTCCGTCAGTCTTCGTCACTGCTACATTGTGATCTGAGTCTGTATCTGCTTCTGGGTACGCCTTACAATCCACTATCTGATTTCGTAATCTCCCGTGTCACCCGGCCTTTTCCAGGTATACCTCCTTCTCTTGCGATTCTACAACATAGTATTCGTCATTACTTGCTAAAATCTATTACAGAACTCAAGTAGTCTTCCTCTCTCACTCCTTGTTCCAAGCCCATATTTTCCTATAACATTTTCTTCTACTCTTTTCCTTACAGCGGAGTTCCAGTATTCCATGACTGTTAGATACTTTACGTACTGTATTACCGTTCAATATCCTCATGTACTTTCTCTATCTCTTCATCTTCAGCTTGTGACGTCGGCGAGTGTACCTGAACTATCTTATTGTACAATAACCGTACAATATTTGATACTCTTGATTAAAAGCTGTGACAACCGTTAAATTTGTACTCATGGATGATGATGATGATAATGATGTTTGGTTTGTGGGGCTCTCAACTGCACGGTTATTAGCGCCCATACAAATTCCCAAACTTTGCTCAACTCAATCTCGCCACTTTCATGAATAATGATGAAATGATGAGGACAACACAAACACCCAGTCATTCTAGGCTTATTCTTAGGGAACCACCATACAGGGATCTTGGTACTGTGTCAGTTAATAAGTAATCATTTAATTCTTCGCTGCGAGTGTAAGACGACAATAAACTGTCAATCGCTATTTCGTACTCGTTAGACTATTCAATCACTTCAACAGATCCTGTCATTCTTCTTCACGTTCACTGAAGATAGCAATACCATTACCTATTCTTATCATCGACATCCCATGAATTTTAATTCCACTCTTGAACCTTCCTTTTATTTCCCTCACTGCTTCTCGGATGTATAGATTGAACTGTCTTACGCCCTTTTTAATCCGAGAACTTCGTTCTTTGTCTTCCACTTCTATTGTTCCCTCTTGGCTCTTGAACATATTCTATATTATCCGTCTTTCCCTATAGTCTATCCCTACTTTTCTCAGAAGTTCTAACATTTTACACCGTCTTACATTGTCGAACGCATTTTCCAGGTCGTGAAATCCCATGAACGTGTCTTGATTTTTTTTAAATTTTTAATTTATTTTTTAGTAGAATTTCCATTATCAACCACAATGTCAGAATTGCCTTTCTGATGCTCTTACCTTTCCTAAAGCCATCTAACACTTCCAAAGTTTTCTTCTCCATTTTTCTATAAATTATGCTTGTCAGCAGTCTGGATGCATGAGCTGACAGGCTGATTGTACGGTAATCCTCTCACTTGTCAGCTCTTACAACATTCGAGATTCATGCGTGATGTTCCGAAAATTTGACGATATGTCGCCCATCTCATACACGGTAACATCAACAGTCTTTTGTGGGCATTCACACTCGCCTCTACCGCCTGTACGATTTTAGAAATTTTGAAGAAATGTTATCTATCCATTCTGCCTTATTCGATCTTAAGTCTCTTTTAAATTCTGGTTCTCGTACTGGATCCTCTATATCCTTTATATCGTCTCCTGTTTCTCCTTCTGTCACGTTATCAGGTTATCAGACAAGGCTTCAACCCCATAGAGGACTTCAGTGTACACTTTCCATCTATCCGCTCTCTCTCCCCTCTGCGTTTAGCAGAGGGATTACCACTGCACTCTTATTGTTACCACCCTTGCTTTTAATTTCAACTAAGGCTGATATGACTTTTCTATATGCTGAGAGGGTTCTTCCGACAGTAACTTTCTCGATTTCTTCACATTTTTCGTGCAGCCATTTCACCTTAGCTTCTTTTGCAATTCCTATTTATTTCATTCTTAAGTGACTAGTCTTTCCTTATTCCTGAATTTCCTTGATCATTTTTATACTTCTTTCTTTCGTCGATCAGCTCAACTATTTCCTCCGTTACCCTTGGTTTCTTTGGAGTTATCTCCCTAGTATAGGAAGTATTGAATAGGATTGGGGAGAAGAGAAGTTTGTGGCACAACTTGACCAGAAGAAGGGATCGGTTGGTAGACATGTTCTGAGGCATCAAGGGATCACCAATTTAGTATTGGAGGGCAGCGTGGAGGGTAAAAATCGTAGAGGGAGACCAAGAGATGACTGCACTAAGCAGATTCAGAAGGATGTAGGTTGCAGTAGGTACTGGGAGATGAAGAAGCTTGCACAGGATAGAGTAGCATGGAGAGCTGCATCAAACGAGTCTCAGGACTGAAGACCATAACAACAATAACAAATCTTCCTAGTACCTATATTTCGCTTTCCAGCTTATGTGATCGCCCTTTTTAGAGATGCCCATTTCTTTCAACTGAACTGCCTACTGAGCTATTCCTTATAGCTGTCCATAGCCTTAGAGATGTTCAAGCATACCTCCTTATTCCTTAGTACTTCCGTATCCCACATCTGCGCATTGATTCTCCATGACTAATCTCTTAAACTTCATCCTACTCTTCATCCGTACCAGCTTCTGGTCTGAGTCTATACCTGCTCCTCGGTAATCCTTACAGTACAGTGTCTAATATCGGAATCTCTGACTGACCATGATGCAATCCAACTCAAATCTTCCCGTATCTCCGGACCTTTCCCAAGTATACCTCTTCTCTTGCGATTCTTGGAGAGAGTATTTTACTAACTGAAATCTATAGCAGAACTCATTCTCATTCCTAATACCAAGCCCATATTCTCCTGTCAGCATTTCTTTTACTCCTTTCCCTACAACAGCATTCCACTCCCCCATGATTATTAGATTTTCATCTCCCTTTACGTATTAAATTATCTGTTCGGTATCCTCATATAGTTTTCCTATTTCTTCGTCTTCGGCTCGTGACGTTGGCATGAATACCTGAACTATCGTAGTCGGTGTTTGTTCGCTCTAGATTCTGATGAGAACAACCCTATCACTGAACTGTTCCCTGTAACTGGGAAAGGTAACTCACTCCGTCCCTATTCGTAACGAAACTTTCTCCTGTTATATTATTTTCTGCTGCTATGGATATTACCCTGCACTCTGACCAGAAATCCTTGTCTTCTTTCCGTTTCACTTCACTGACCCACACCATATTTTGATTGGGCCTTAGCATTACCTTTTCCAGATTTTCTACTTCCCTACTACGTTCAAACTTCTGACATTTCACGTGCCGACACGTAGAACCTTATTTATCCTTTCCTTGGTTATTCAGTCTTTTTCTCATGGTCACCTCCCCATTGGCAGTCCCTCCAAGAGATCCGTATGGGGAACTAGTCTGGAATCTTTTGCCAATGGAGAGATCATAATGACACTTCTTCAATTACAGGCCACATGTCGTGTGGATAAACAGTAAGTGTATTTAATGCAGTGGCTTCCATTGCCTTCTGTATCTTCATGGCGTTGATCATCATTAATGGTTCTTTCGCTTTTAGGGTCAGTTTCCCACCATTGGGCAAAAGAGTCCCCTGAACCTCTGATTGCTCCCCCACCCTTATTGACGAGGACATTGGGTGAGTGAGGAGGACTTCTTACGCTGGAAGCCTTCGACCACCATTACTAATGATTTTTATTCAAAACTTAAGTAGTGGCGGGGTTTGAACCCGACAGAGAACGTTTCGATTACTAATGAAAGACGCTATTCCTAAATCACGTATCTGTGAAGGCCACCCAGTTTTTGTGCAGCTCTCATGACATTATCATTATTAACACTAAACTCTTATTAGAATGTGGTGTGATAGAAATTTATTTTGTTTATTTATTGATCGATATTCTGATTGGGCTACCTCATTAACACACAAAGCTGAGACTGATAGGAGAGAAACGGGAAGGGGTGGAAGTTGATGGTGCGAGAGGAGGTTGTGGCTTCGTAAAAAATGGTAAACAAACTGTGTCAGAACATGCAACACGAAGAATGCGAGCTGCAGTCACTATTACCATTATTATAATTTATGTATCGGCATGAAACCTAAGAGTTAATGGGATATCTAGTCTCCGTAGCATACAATTTCATTACCTAGCCTGTGTAGTATAGAATTTAATATTGTACATGTGGCGCTCTTCATAAACAATTCCCCTTCACATGCAATAAAACAACGTCAGAAATAGAACATATTACAACAGAACAGCTCATCCAAACGCTAATGTTACGTGCTGTGTGAGCCTCGTAATCTGAGGTGAAACACGCACATAGTCTGAATTTACGACTTTGCCGTTACTGATAGTGTGATACAGCGCATTAAACGAAACAAACCCATCCAACACAGAATACGTTTCGCTATCTTACATTCATGTATGCGTGATTTAGTACTCAGTATTAACCTAAATTTGCATACAAATTTACGGAAGGGAATTCTCATTTTGAAGTCGATGAGGGAAAGCTGAAGTCATTTGCTTTGAGTCAGGTCCATGTACACATGTCTCAAAATCTTATCCGTCCTTCTCTTTCCTTTTCACCTCTATCAGAAACTAGGGCAGAAAAACTATGCACCTCTATGTAAACTATTATCTTAAGCAGTTTTGTATAGCATAGTCGTTTAGTAATAACTTCGCGGGTGACATCATACAAAGTAATAAGTATGTTAGACACGATGAGTTACGCCACTATAATTGGCACCAGTGGTACAAATATTGTAGGTTCCCCACTATGTCTTTCTGCCTGAAATTTAGCACGATTTACCTCTCACTCTATAAAAGCCTACTTTTCACCAGAACTATGTATTCCACAAACTGTTATCCAGTTTAAACCCGTATTCTAACATTTGACTAAATAGTACCTAATTTGAATTGAACTATAACTGGTCTGAAAGTAACTTGTCTTTATATTAAATGCACAACTGCAGTAAAAACCGGCGCCAATCAAAATTTTCACTTACCTCGTGTCTTGAAAATATCGTTACTGATTTCTCGAAAGCACAATAGCAAATAGCGAGTAGGCAGCGGCTAAGACCGATATTTATTTTTAAATTAGGTTTCCAACCAGTATTCAAACAGCTGCATACCACATGGTGCAAAGTTGCAATGCGTGATGATAATTATCCCCTGAGAGGTAAAATGAAATTTTCTGAAGGTGAAAAAAAAAAAAAAAACGATTCGATTCTGTCTCAGTCACGAAACTAAATTATATACAAAAGATCATTATTACCATCACAGTTTTGTAATACTCTAATACCGATTATGTAAGTTATCAATAATTATGTTTTCTCAACTGGCAGCATTAACGCGAAGGACGTAACAGGTTCCTTGTATAATCCACCCACTACATACGTATGTTATACTTTGTCCCGTACATCGCTGATAATTAAAATGAGACAAATACGTAACAAATGACATGTAGCTCAAGAAAATGTCTTCTCCAGGTGGTAGACAGTGCCTGCAGTAGTCCAGAAATTGCTTCATTACTCACTACAGAACAGACAAATGAATTAATTGACAGCACGACACAACAGTATCTACATAAGTGCTACTATAGTGTTGTACACAGTATTGTTGTTATCATTATTATTGTTGTTATTAATGGCTGTAGTAAGAGGCAAAGCATTTACAGCACGAGATTTTACAGTTTCTGCCAGTCCAGAAGTAAGGAGTGCAGCAAAGAAGTGATTTACGAGCAGTAATTATAGGACACACATTTTAACATAGTTCACCTGAAATGAGGTTGCAGTGTGCAGGTCAAGCAAATGTCGCAATGGCAATGATCTGCAAGTCATTTCCGAAAGTGTTGGAAGATACATTAAGTTAGAAACAGAGATCTAATTTCAATATACTGATGACTTCCATCTCATCAAATAACAACCAAAATTTATCCTTAAATCCTAACAAGAAGGGTACATCATAGTTGGAGTTTTTAATAACAATAAGTTTCAGACACGGCATGATTTTCTTAGAATGCCTGCAGTTACATTTCCCTGTTCATCATGCCAGTTGAATTTTGTCGCCAACAGTTAGTGTTATGCAAGCTATCAGTTTTAACGTCTGCTAGGTGCACCATTCAAGTTAGGTAGCACAAAGTATAGCATCCAACAGACTATTTAACATTAAAATCACAGTCATTGTTACTTTCTTTGAAACAAATTTATAGAGATAACTTTCACCTGGTGACGTTTCTTCTAGGTTCAGGTGTCTGTGAGTTGTGTGAGTTCTTTTTTTTAAGTAGTCGGATAAAGGGTTCTGCTCGGGATTGCTATCTGTTTTTAGTTCCCTTTCTTAGCTTCTCTGCGGTTTACTTTGTGTTTTATTACGGCTCATTGGAATAATTTCTGAAAATTCCTTTATTTGTTTTGAATATTTTTCTTTGCTTTCGTAGTTACCATGCCACACAAGACAGTAAATAGCAAGTCGCCTAGCAACTATTGTCAGAATGCGAATATGCAAAATTTTAGTGACAACAATACCTTAATTTCCAACGAGTTACTTATTAATGCTACAGAGACTAATTTCAGACACAACAATGCTTGGGGTAGACGCTTCGCTCCCAACAGTCAGGTTATGAGGAAGATGGACAACACACAGAATTAGATGACAACATTTTTGTGAAGTTATATATGTGTTTTGATGAAGAGACTCGAGACTCGAGATTGTAAGTTCTAGATTATGCCCAGCGTTCGCAGAAACATAGACATAATCACAACTAGAGTTTTCTCAGAGAGTGCTTGAGGTTGACACAAATTTTAACGAAATCACAGATACATGACCAAAAGAGAAAGCTTCAGTTATTGAAAAAATTAAAAATTATGTAGTACCTAGTGCCACGGTTACAAAATTCCAGCACAAATCACAAAATTATTCGTAACGGATACAGAAATTTGAAACACAAAGAAACACAATTGACATTCGAGCAAACGAACAATCTGATACACTGAAAGCACAGACTATTTAACTGTCAGAGAAAGGTGAGCAAATCAAAGCAAATATAAACGATCACTCAGCAGACACACAACATAAATAGTTTAAAGAGAGAGAAGAATTTCAATCTTTAAGCTTTGTATGTAAGGACGGATGATGGTAAATAAACAGCACAAACTAGAAATCAATAGGTTACGCACACATCTACTGTAGCTGACGTTGAAAAACATATGACAGAAGAACAAGATACACGTTACGGTAGTGAGAGAAGTGACGGACGAGAAAAAGATTTCGTGCAGTAACATTCTGGCCGACTTAGACGCGACAGACACTTCGAACGTGAACGCAAACATTCACACACTTAACCGACAGATCTCTAATGGCTCAACAAGACACGACAGATTTGACTACAGATACATTTTATTGGTCAGTAAGTTTCTTTGCAGTGGCATCAATAATTTACGTCCCTTAGACTTGTTCCAACTGTTTAGATTTTCGTTACAAGCTTGGATCAAATTGTAGTACGGGGATGGAACTATTTAAGCAGCGCCATGCGGAAGAATCGGGCAGGTCCCATTTGAATAGCCGTCCGACAAAGCGATTCTTTCTAAACGTAATACGCACTACGAGAGCGAGTTAGTAATGTTTAAATTGTTTACCGAGGGTGGGTAGGGCGTGAAGTGTATAGAGACATGTACTTCAATGACTAATCTGTTACCCTTGACTGTTTACCGTCTAACAAACTTATCATAGATTACGAAAATGCCTAAGTATGGAAACAAAAAGTGTCACTTTTCGGATGATAACACAAAACACATTTATTTCGTCAACCAAAAACGTACGAATCAGGAAGCGCTGAGTGGGATTTGTTGCTGTTTCATCTCAGTAGCTCATTGAGGTGAGGGTGGTGTGAGGCTTCACATTCCTACAAAAAATAATGCAAATAGATTCGCAGTAACATCGACTTCAAAGCCCATTTCTACATTCGTGACTAAAAAAGTTACCCAGGAAGAATTGCTCCTTGCTGATCCAGAACGAACAACAGCTTATAAAGTTATCACGCATAATCAATCCTTCAGTTATCTTGATTGTACCGTAACACTGAATGCTGCAATGTATTCCAAAGTCGCCACAGGAAATCTACAGGCAGGACAAAAGCTACAGCGATTGTTAAAAATATTCTCGTATCACGATGCGTGTCCGAATGTATTAAAGGATAACAAGAGGTTTCGTTTTACGGCATAGGCACCGAGCATCGAACCAAAAGCTGAAAAGATGTTTCCTTTAGTTGTTCAGTACTTTCCTGAAACTGACGAAATCCAACAGAATCTGTTGAGGTTCGATTAGCTGAATAACGAAACATCGGAGACAATCGCAAAATTTCGTCTAGACACTTTCAGAAAATTGCAGATTCCATTAGATAAATTAATCACTTCTTGTGGTGACGGTACCAACACCAGCTTCAGAGCCCATCATCGCAGCTGCCAGAGTAATTTCTTTCACCAAATTAAAGAATACCTAGAAAAAATGTAGAAGGAATTGTATGCCCTGCCCATATTCACCACAACACTATATCATGCGCTATTGCAGTCTTAACTGTCGACATTGAAATAATAGTCATGAAAATATTTAGTTATTTTTCAATATACACAGTACGGACAGAGAAGTCGAAAGAGTTGTGCTCGTGCGTTGATGTCAATCATCAGACTCTTCCATCCCACTCAGAAACAAGATGGCTGTCGTTTATGCCCACAGTTGAGAAAATTCTTAAGCTTTCGATTCATTAAAACAATTTTTTGACGCGGTAGACAGGCCCACTAAAATAATTTCAGTAAAATTTACCTCATGTTCTTCTGTCAAATTTGGCTACGTATGAAAAAAATACAAAAAGCGTAAGAGATGAATAAAGTCTCGATAAATGAAATAAGAAATATATTAGTCGACGTTCAAAGATGTCTGAACTGAAGGAAGACTGCCACTTTTATTGGCGTGTAAACCAAGATGAATCTTAACAAATTAAAGCATAAGAACTCTAACCAAGAAATAATTAATTTGATTTCGAAATTTGAGGCAAAGACAATGGCTTTGTGTACTACAGCATTTTGTTACTTAGAGAAATGAGCTACTTATTTTAATAAATATCGAGTATTTGATAGGATGACACTATCTGGAACCCCAGGTTGGTGTGAAGATTTCAGGCGAAAGTAATTGTTTTCAGGAATATATGCATCTGAAAAGCTTTTTAGAAACTAAGCCTGACTGAGACGAGTGGAAGTATAAATACCCCGTGGAAGAAAGATGGATTCACTTTCTTAACGAAACCGAAAATGCTGAATGCACATTGCAACTGCTAAAATTTAACAGGTATTTGTTTTCTATTTCCACAGAAAAAGTCATTCTGGAAAAAGTATTTTCGCTGATGTTGACCCAATGGGTTGATGAAAGAAATCGACTGCTACCTAGGACTGGGAATCAATCTCATAGTGCCAGTTTAACTACCAGATGACTTGCATGAAGTTTTATAAAAACGTAAAAGTGACAAAAGACTTGCTCAAAAAGGTGAAATCTTCCGAGAAACATGGTACACCAACTAATTCTGCTACAGGTTCCAAATATTTGTGCTCTAAATAAAAAGTAATTACGTTAAATGATTTTTTTCTTCGTTTCTACACATCCATCTCAGAGTGTCCCGAAGTGCTTCCAGCTAGACTTGGCAACCGTACACATAGTAAGACAATCCTTTTGTTTAGAGGAATTTCAAAATGCGTTTCTCGCAGCGTACTGATAAGAAACTACACAGCGTGGAGTTAGGGACACACTCATCAATTTGCCAAATTTTGAAAATTCACAATTTGCATCCATAAAGCAATTCTTCGAGCACATGGTACAACAGAACCAGCATTTGACAGAACCCTACAGGTAATATTCTTTAATCCAATTTTTTATTTCCAAACTTCCTAGTTCATTACGTGTTACTGTGCTGATAGGTCATCAGAAAGAAAACATCAGTGCATTCCATAATGTTTTACAGTTGCTTCACAGTCAAGATTCTGACCATACGATCTAAAACAGAAACTTTTATCAGAACAACCGCAATTACAAAGACAATCGTAATAGGGGCATTTCGGATCA
Source organism: Schistocerca cancellata (assembly GCF_023864275.1). Classification (NCBI taxonomy): domain Eukaryota; kingdom Metazoa; phylum Arthropoda; class Insecta; order Orthoptera; family Acrididae; genus Schistocerca; species Schistocerca cancellata. Next base: position 1,059,144,773 of record NC_064626.1, on the reverse strand, counting down.
TTCAGTGACAACCAAGATAAAAGATACGAGAGTAACCAACAGTACCAAAAACAGTACCACGGACGTAACATTTTCAATGGACCACCACTGTATGATCAGCAACAGAACCCGAATTTCAATCATAACAGCCAGAGCTCCTAAAAAACCAAGGGGCAAACCTGGACAATCCTCCATAGCAACAAAATAATTTTGGAAACAATTACATGCAAGAGAATAATAATCCGCATAAGCATAGGTAGCACCCATACGCTCACGACAGTCATATTAACAGACGACAAACCACGATTTCCGAGAAAAAGACGGTTACGGGAATAGCAGAAGTGAAAATTAACTGACAACAACAAAATTTAGTTCTGAATGAATCGGGCAGTCGTTTTCACACACGAATATTTAATTCTAATAAAGCAGAACCGAGACTACCCGTAGAAATAGCTGAAGTTTCGCAACCTGTTTCAAAGCGACGCGACATTGACGAACAACGATTACTAGAGAAGAATTCTACAGAAGATTCACACACAGAGACAACACGATGTACTACCAATCCCCCTACATTACTGGAAAGTTCATCTGTTCATAAGACATCAGAGGCAGGTTTTTACAGGCAAACGAGGAACCCCAAACACATTTTTACCGTCCTGTCATTAGCTTACAAATAAGCAAATATAGTTAAAACGCAATTTAAGATTCGGACTCTCCACCTTCAGTAATTAGTGATGCAGCATTCAACAAAGTAATTCAGATGAGCCTTGCTCTACTTTACGATTACATAGAACAAAAGGTAGAGGACTCTTTCAGTTAAAAGAGTCGAAGTCAAATCGCAAACACACATACTGTTTACTGTACAAGGTCACACTTTCTTTACAAACTTCTGAACCGTTCCACTACTAACAACATAGATTATGCTTGGCATGGATTTCTTAAAGAGAGGTAAAACAGTACCGGAATTTGAAAATTCATGTATTTGGTTACAAAACAGTGATTTGCAGCTTCAGTTGCATTTGAAAAGTTGTTTGATGGATGCACAGCAGATTAACAAGCTATCTGAAATGGTACACGTTATTCTTCACTGATGCAGAATTTCCAATTTTAATAAAGATGGAAAAACAAATTTAGAGATTTCTCAAACAGTGCAAGCAGAACTAGGCAGGCGTAATGCTGCCACAGGCAGGGATAGTAAAGAATTACAGGTAGTTCTACAGACTCATTCTTATGTTTTTGACACAATACGCGGATTTGTTTACGAATTTCATGTGAAATCCCACAATACTTTGGTTTCTAGGCATTACAACATGCTGTTCATTTACAGAGACAAAGTAAAACAAATATAATCTGTTCTCCAACAAGGTATAATTGATAAGCAGCTAGCTCTTATGATTGTAAGTGATACACTGCTCCAAAAAAGAATGGTTCTCTGATACATGTTGAGGATCCAAGATTAATTATTGACATCATAGTAATAGAAACAGAGAGAATGCATACATCAGATTGTAACACCATAGCTCTAATACTCTACTGATTTATTTTGTCTTTTGTTTCATTTAGTATTACATCATTGAGTTTCTGTAAATGTTGTTGGATTGAATCCATACCATGGAAGTGTTTATTCTTTTCTCTGTTATAAACCTGTTGTCTTTTGGAATGTGAGAAGTGTGACCTATGAAATATATACGATATGAGCAAATAATATGTTTGTATTTCTCACTTAATGTGTTTGGTTATCTTTGAGAGTGAATAATTTTGTTTAAATAAATTTTTTATAGAAGTACCAATATGTGCAAATGTTCTGTTCTAATTAATGTGTTTGGCTGTGGTTATGTAATTGCTGATCCTCACTTAGGGTTCTTAGTTATTTTGTATGTAAAAGGTGTTGTGGTTGCCCTCGGGAACGGAACTGTGTAGCGCGCGCACTTTGTGGTTGGACTAGGTAGAAAATGTGGAACTAAGAGTCAGTTGGGGACGAGCTACCAAACTGTCAACTGCTCATGTAAAATTTGTGTATTGTGTTGGTTTTCAGAGAGGCTTTTCCTAGCGCATTCGATTGCCTTGTATGGATGGATAAAGAGCTGGAATTATTCTGAAATTGGTATCTATCATCGCTGCCAAAAAATGACAGAGTCCAGCAATTCTACCAGCAAATCCACCTACAACATGCAAACGCCACCACATTGCAGAGTCACTGTAATGGAATACTATAGTAATGTACAGTGAAGAATCAGCTTATTGGATGTGTTAGTGTGCTCAAAATGTAAGGTAATTTATGACTGAATTTATGTACCTACCTCTATTTTTTTTTTCCTTATAACACTTCTCAGGTTCCTCTCCGTTTGAACTAAAGTGATTACTGAGTGTCCTTATTGAAAGAATATTAAAGCCTAGTGTTTTAACTAATTCATGCCTCTTGAACATAGTGAAAAGAAAGTTAAAGTTAATGTGGCAAGAGAGTAAACTAAAGAAAATGATGTTTGCTGAAAATAATTTTCCTATTAATACTGCTTATTAATATGTTGTTGCCAACTTCAGAATTAAAAGTTCTGAAGACTGAGGCTTATAAAGTTTTGCTTAGTAAATGATCACATTGATGCCTGTTGTATATCGCAAAAGGTGAGTCAGTATCTCACAAATATGTTAATTTGGTGTCCCACTGTAGTAAAAGTGGAAATCTGAAATTGTTGAAAGTCATATACTCATGCTTGCTAAACAATGGTTTCTTTTGTGTATTGAAAGTGCATATTAATAGAGTAATAGGATCCACAGTTTATACTTTACGCTCATGATAAATAACAATTAATAGAAAGACCAATATTTATGAAAACAATAATTTCTTTATCCAAAAGACACTGAGAAGTAACCTGTTAGTGAATTCCAATTACCTCTCATTCTAAATAGAATACTATTTAGTTGAGAGATACTTAACCTTTGATCAGTTCCTAATTTTGCAGTGAACTACATTTACAATTTTATTTCAGCTAGGAAAATGTGTGAAAAATAATACTGAATCTACGCCCAATTTATGATTCTACAGTGTATATTAATAGTAATGTTATAAAGACCATTCAGTTTGAATAAGCCCTGAAAGTAATAGTGTGTATTGTTATCTGTTATATTTATGCAAATAATTTGTTCTACTCTGTCAACCCCCACCTTAACGTGAACATACTATATTCAGGTGTCAGAGTTCATTGCACTCGCGTGTGGCAAAGTATAGGTTGTGTTTGTCCGTTTAAAGTTACTTATACTTATTTTCTTGAACAAGAATGTCAATCATTCTCTTGCCTAATTAGGCTGGTGACCGTTTTCTTTATTGTTTGAACTATGTAGATAGGTAAAATATTATACTTCCTGGCAGATTAAAACTGTGTGTCGGACCGAGACTCGAACTCGGGACCTTTGTCTTTCGCTGGCAAGTGCTCTTGTTAGGAGACGAGGTACTGGCACAAGTAAAGCTGTGAGGACGGGGCGTGAGTCGTGTGTGGATAGCTCAGTTGGTAGAGCACGTCCCTAGTTCGAGTCTCGGTCCGGCACACAGTTTTAACCTGCCAGGAAGTATCATATAAGCGCACACTCCGCTGCAGAGTGAAAATCTCATTCAGGTAAAATATTGTTTATTACTGTGTAAAAATTTACGTAATTCTGACTTTCACTTCCGATAACCCACCTCCGTTAAGTACAACACGGTCAACATAACGAAATTCCTCTCAGAGGGTAACACTGCTCTGCTTCTTCGTACTATAATTACTTGAACAAGAATAATTTCATTATACGAACTACCTTCAGCTTTGAGGTTATGGTATAATAGTAGCAGACGGTAGTGTTATGAGTTGCTCAAAAAATTTCATCGATAGATCGTATTTTCCTCACTCGATTTAAAAATCAGAGTTCTGATAGATCGAATTAGACTACAAATGTCGCACATATACTGCCTTTTTATGGTTCAGACTTTGTTACCAATTTTGGAAACTACATTTCATCTGCAGCTTCCATCAATGGTTTGAACTCCAGTCTGTCAACACATTTAAATGACAGAACCATTACTTACGTCGTCGACATGCTTGTTGCTGAGGAAACATTCTTCCAACATCACTGCATCTTGAACTTGTGAGGTAACGGGTGAGTCGTCGCGCCCTGAAAATATTCTAAGTTCGGAGGAAGCAGTTGCCGCACGGGCCGCTTGGCGGCCGCGGGTCGCTCGGCAGGCCGACCACGTGGGGGCAGACGCTGGCCGAAGCAATAGGGCGCCAGCCGCGTGGCTGGGAATTCCTTGGTGGCGCTATGTTGATGAAGGAGACACGCCGGGAGTGCCAAAGATGGCGGACTTTGTGAGACCTTAATGGCAGTCATTTCACAGTTCGTATAGAAATTAATAGTAGCCATATGCATCATTATACCTCAAAAAGAAACATGTACATTATGTAATGCCACTTCCTCGGACGAGAAATAAAAATCAAAAATTACCTCCCAATACCCCAAAGATGTCCCCCCAAGTCCCAAATTCCCAGAAAAGTGAATAAGCGAACGAAGTTCCATTTATCACTGTTATTAGGACAATAACAAGTAATTAAATCAGGAATCTAAGACTTAACAATTTAGCAATCTACGAAAGATAGATTAAATTTCAGTAAAATTAAAATCAAAATCATAATAAATCGCAAAATTAGCATAAATTAACATTCGCAAAGTAGAACCAACGATATCAAAGAATACACCGTGTGAGTACTCTTTGGGAATCGTGGGTAATGACTAAGTATAATTCAATGCATTGTCAGTACGTTACGAGAGTTAGCCGAAGCAGGTCATATATTTGAATGCTCGTACATGTAGGTGCCCTTAGATTGTTTTTGAGATTGAATAATTGCGATCTATTATGACGCAGTAGTACGACCTTATGACTTCAAATATCACGGCATTAGAATTCGAACGGAGGACTTTTACCTACTAGAATAAAGTGAACTTTTAAACTAGATAATTGAACTAAACATTCCTTAGACAGTGATTTAGGCAACGAACACTGATAGACAATTTTCATTCATAATAGCCAGTGGTTTATGGAACTTCAGTGATAGGTCCGATAATTTAAATCCCCCCAACACGTGGGAAAGTTTTCTTCTCAAGGTTCCGTTAGGAAGTGACTGATATTGTGCAATAAAACACCCTCACGTGCCAAGTCGTGCATTTGTGATTTAAAATTCTGTCAAATTACTGACATGAAACTCCCGAGTAATAATTACGCGCAGCGATAATATTTGACTGTAGCGCTCGGAGCTTGTGTAGAATCTTTGACTCAAATAACAAGTCCACTGTTATGATTTCATAGATACTTGAAATTACGACCAGCTTATAGAGAATTTGTTGTGGATGTGACTGTATTGGTTTTATCATTAATATTTCATCATTAATCAGTTAAACATCAATTGCGAACGATTAATTACGATTCTTGGTGAAGTAAATATCTCACGCACGTCAATGTTTCGGTTCAGCAATGTTATTTTGTGTAACGTCGTCTTCGTAACTTGATAACGATCTCAACACTCTATCGACTGTCGCCGAGTTTTAGCCGAGGCCAAGTACAAATCAAACAAAATAATGAAGAAGAAGAGCCGTTATAATTACTATTATTTCCACAACGAATCTGACGGTGTAATCAGATTTTCAATATCTTTTTAGTTTAAAGTGTAGTATGTGACAGTAAATTACACAAGTAACATCCAGCAACGAATTTCCAAAATATAAACGCTTCATCCGATTTTGTCGATCGCCGTGTCTTTAGAAAGCTAACAGTGTAAACCTAAATTGGTAAAATTACAGGCATGTAACTTGAGTGGTACATGAGTTATTGGAGGTCAAAGTGGCCGATTACTATCGATTGCGTCAGGCCATAAGTACTCCACAGTTACACGAAAAAACGGTAGCAGCGAGCTTATAAATATATTTATTCATCTATGTCTCTGTTTATATGCGATGTATACTATTCATGAAGAAACTGGTTAAATATTTACTGTGTTTTAGAAAGCACAGAGACTTCTCTAATAGAGATTTGTGAAGTTGGTTTGATGAACTCTCTGCCAGGCACTTAAATGTAATTTGCAGAGTATCCATGTAGATGTCGGCTACTGGCCTACCTTTTGTTGCCATTCCTTTGATATATGTTTATTCAATATGTTTATGTATTTAATAATATGTGTTAGAGCGTGTTTATGGTCCAGCCGTAGGACTATTTATTTAATTTCAAGTTATTTAAATGTAAATCCAGTATTTCAAATGTGATTCATTATTTTTGTGTGGGTGCATTGGCTTAAAAACATGGGGCGAGTGCTCTAGCCAATCACAGGTCTCGTGAATGGGGAAACAGGACGGAAGCGAGTTCGGGAGAGGGCAGTACGGGACAGGACAGAGTGCTGGACGCGACGGCGCCACGGACGCTCGGAGTCGGCGGAAAGACTTGTTGTGGAGCAGTTTACGCGTGGTTCAAATGGCTCTGAGCACTAGGGGCTTGACATCTGAGGTCATCAGTCCCCTAGAACTTAGAACTATTTAAACCTAACTAACCTAAGGACATGACAGACATCCATGCCCGAGGCAGGATTCGAACCTGCGACCGTAGCAGTCGAGCGGTTCCGGACTGAAGCGCCTAGAACCGCTCGACCAACACGACCGGCCTGCGCGTGGTCGTGAGAGATAGAAATATTTCGTAGTGCCGACTTGTGCACTTGTGAGATTTCCGTGGTTTCAGAAGTGAAGATGTAGTGTGAGTTTAGAAGTGAATGTATCGCGAACATATGATACCAGGAACACGTGGAGGCTGTCTGGCTCAAAAACCTAAATAAATCAATACGGCTCCTCACATGTAAGCACAGATAAAGCATCGAATAAAAATTAGAGCTATTACATTTTTCCGAGAAAGAAGTACAAATGTATTTCTTAGAAGAAGTAGAAATATACAGCCACTTAAGAAAAACAGTAAACCTAACTACATCCTGAATGATAAAATAGAATTAAAAAACCATAGGTATCCTCTAATATTTCATACAATTCCCTGTAATTTGAAACGATAGAAATAATAACACTAAGGCACTGCAGTCATGGACTGTGTGGCTGATCCCGGCGGAGGTTCGAGTCCTCCCTTGGGCATGATTGTGTGTGTTTGTCCTGAGGATAATTTAGGTTAAGTAGTGTGTAAGGTTAGGGACTGATGGCCTCAGCAGTTAAGTCCCATAACATTTCATACATATTTGAAAATTTTTTTGAATAATAGTTAATTGAGAGAATATACTTCACGAGCTATTACCAGCAGCCTTCAAACGTAAATAAATAAATGACCATATTAAACGATCTGAATTGGGAAGTATTTTTGCAGCAACTCCAAAATATGCCACATCTGTACACATATCATACTCTTTAGCATTTCAAATCTGCCATCTTGTATTTGGTTAGCACGTGCATAAGCATGGATCGAAAGAAAGGTAAGACTCTCTGTACCGTTAAGGAATTTTTTGGTACCTGTAACGTAACGCATGAAGTAAAGCCTTTATTAAAATTTTTAATAATAAATGTTGTAACATTTTAGGACACAAATAGCAAACCTTTTGCAAACTACGTAAATACCAAAATTTTGTTATATTTTAGGACACAAATGTAAAACTTGCCAAAAAATCAACGCTACTATCTGACGATATGTTCAGGCCTGAAACCAGAAATTCTTCTTCGGTGATGTCATCGGCAATGCTTATCACTGAAATCTTTTCACTCTGAATTTTAATCCACTACATCCGTGTCTCACAGCTTGTTTAATACGACCACTTCACCGAGCGAGGTGGCGCAGTGGTTAGCACACTGGACTCGCATTCGGAAGGACGACGGTTCAAACCCGCGTCCAGCCATCCTAATTTAGGTTTTCCGTAATTTCCCTAAATCACTCCAGGCAAATGACGGGATGGTTCCTATGAAAGGGCACGACCGACTTCCTTCCCCGTCCTTCCCTAATCCGATGAGGCCGATGAACTCGCTGTTCGGTCTCTTCCCCCAAACAATCCAATCCAAATACGACCACTTCGTTCTTCCATACTTACTGCTCCCTATTGTTTCAGTGTTTATATTGGTTACTGCTTCTTTTCTTAGAATTTAGTACATTGTGCTCCATTTAACACTATTTCTAAAACAGTTGTAGCTGATTGCAGTGTTTCCTGCGGCGTAATTTTATTACTGTATTCATGTCTTTCGTTGAACAGTTTTATACTTTCTTCCTTCGTCGATGAGTGAAAGTATTTCTCTGTTACTCAAGGTTTCTTCTACACTATCTTCCTTGTTCTTATGTTTGTCTGTCCACCTTGTGTGACAGGACTTTTTATTGCCACCGCTCTTTAGCTATACAGGCTACTGTGGTACTCATTATCTCAGTATCTGCAGCCTTAGATAACTTTAAATGCACCTCCACAGTTCTTCAACATCCTACTTCATTCCATGTTGATTCTTTTCGACGATTCCCTTAAACTTAAGTCTACTCTTCATCATTACTAGATTGTGTTCTGGGTCCATCTGAAGATGGATTCGCCTTACAATTAAATACCTGATTTCGAATCTTTACATTTCAGTGATGACATCCAGTTGTAATCTCTGTAATTCCCCCCATAAATATTAGGTTATCTCCCTTTACATATTGAATTATCCGTTCAGTATCGTCAGATACATTCTCTACCTCTTTATCTCCTGGTGGTGACGTCGGCATACACAGGGTGCTCCCCCAAAAAATCAGCTAACTTTAGGAACAGCTTCATTATACAGAAATAAGTAAAAGATCTTAAACATGTGCTTTATAGTACATACCTTAAGAGATATCAGCACGCGTTCATCTTAGCAGTATATACAGATCTCTTCCACTGCAAGGTCTTTGCTTCCACATTTTGGAAGGAGTAAGTTTAGAACATAAGAGAAAAACAATGTCGAGTAAACATGGAATCTAAAACACACATTTTAAGACCTGTGAGCACTTGCTCATTTTCGATAATGTGAGAAACGTATGTTCTAGTGGACAAGTGATCACAGCTCTTAACGTACGCATTTTTCAGTCCTAGTTTTGCAGACTATTTTTCTTGATTTGGTCCGTACCACCTCATTCCAAAACATGGAAAGTGAAGAGCTTGCAGTAGAAAAGATATGATTTATAGTATACTACGAAACAAAGATGAACAAGGACTCATTCTCTTAAGGTATCAGAGCCCTTGTATACCAGGTTTGTTTTCTTTTTCCTTTTTTTTTTGTAAGGAGCCTGTCCATTAAGTTTGTCAGTGTTTTTTGAGACAGCCTTTGTACATGAACAACTATACCTGGGCTTCGTCCGCTGTTGATTCTGATGAGAACAACTCGGTTACTGAACTGTTCACAATAACTCACACTCCAACCTGCTACCCTATTCATAATGAATCTCATACCTCTCATATTAGTTTCTGCTGTTGTTCAAATTATACATTCTTCTGATCAGGAGTACTTATCTTCTGTCCTTTCCGGTTTACTGCCCCACATTATATCTAGATCGATCATTATCATTTCCCTTTTCAGATTTTCTAACTTCCCTTCCCCGTTAAACTGCATGACAACTCATGTTCCAGCTTGTAGAATGTTACATTTTATTTTCTTGTTCAATATTTTTCTCGTGATTATCTCCATCTTGGGACCCACCTCCAGGACATTCGAATGGGATATGGTACAGGATTTTTTGTCAATGGACAGGAAAATCAGTTACTATTCATTATTGCCTAAATATAGGGAAGCTAAAACAGATACCATTCATTATTATTTTCGGCCATAATGGCTACGTTTGCGATGCACGACTGTGTAGGAAAAGTATTTATTTGTAATTTCTCGTACCAGTCACATTTTTATTTGTTTTATGTTTAATCTAACATAATAAATCGCGTTTCGAACATGTTCTGTTTATAATCAAGCGTTTATACATACATACATACATACGTACAGAAACTACATTAACCTAGGACTTTTTGTCCATTATTTATTACTGTAGTAGCTGATGTGGCATTTCGGGGGTGGGGGGGGGCAATGGATGGCCAGAAATAGATGTTAGTGATGTCTCTGCAGAAGACATCACTGGCATCGATTTCTGGCCAACCACTGCGCCCCTCCCCCCCCCCCCCCCCAAATGCCACATCAGCGACAACAGGTCACCGACATGTGGCACGCTTGTGTTCAACGCATCATGCGTTACGAGACCACACTGCAGTGGTGGTTACTGTGCACGAACCCGGCCATCCGACGCACCGTGACATATTACAGCAGTGCCAAAGGCATGTGGAAGCACCACACAAGAGATTTCTACTATAGCGCTCTACGCGAGCTCATGAACAACCCTCCATCCCCAGACCGTCTAAAAGAAGCTCAACGCATCAATTAAAAGATGACCAGGTGCCGTATAGGATCCATTGTATGAGCACGGGGCCAAGATAGGATTAACGGCGGAGGACATTCTATGCATCATATTGTCAAAATGTTCACCGACGTCGACGGGCCTTAATGACACCTTTAGACCTAACTGATGGACGACGGCTGACTTCGCAAGCTACCATTGCGGATGCCTTCACAATGCACTACAGACTTCTCTGTCAAGAAGTACCTGCGATGCAGAGGGCATTGCTGAGGTCGCTCAGGAAATACATTGTACATTAAACGCCGCGGCTGCAACCCTCCTAACTGTGGAAGTAACCACCGACGACGTCGATGGTGCTGTGGCCAAAGTATCACTGAATTGGTCTCCCAGCCCGAATGGTTTACCGCTCAAATTTTACAGAACCTTTCAAGATTTGACGTTGCCACGATGGACAGACATGTACCAGGAACTTTTGTCCGGCGCGGCACTCCCACCACCAACGTTCATCAAAGGCTTTCTCATACCAGCCCCGAAACCTGCAGAAGAAGCACGACTCGGTAGTTACCGGCCGATCACGGTAATCAATTCCGACTCCAAGTTTTCAAACGCCTTCTAGCTGTCCGACAAGTATTACGATAAACTGGTTTCCACAAACAAACATCCTTAGACGGCGCTCGTAATATACTGACTGCCCTCAGTCAATATCGAGATGTGATCGTTGTGGCAACTCATTCGCGACTGGCAGGCGCTTTAATCTCCATCGACTTCAATCAAGCGCTTGACCGCGTCAATCATGCATTCTCGACGCAGTGATGGACCGGATGGCGATTTTCCCAACGTTCGCGCAGGTCACTATGTGACTCATTCGTGGGGCAACTTCGAGGCTTCTTGTCAACTGCAGACTTACAGAACTTATACGGATTGAACGCTCAGAACGGCCGGGTTGCCCACTGTCGACGGTGCCTTATGCGATGGAACCATTCATTTGCGGATTGCGGCTACGCTTGACACGTATTCCACTCCGGGATCATGTGTTCCGCTGCCGAGTCTACGCGGACGACTTGGCCCTCGTCGTACGTTCAGCGGCCGACGTACAAGTTGTGATGCGGCGGATTACACGTTACAGTGCAGGGGCAGGGAGCGCTATGAACGTCGCAAAATCTTGCACCATTAAGATCGGCCGTGGCCTTCCAGCAGACGGTGTAGTCCCCTTTCAACTGGTGGACACCCGTTGCTGTCTCGCATTGGCGTACACGCGAGACATTTGCCGCATCTCGGCGATCAACTTTCTGGCGCTACTGCAACGCGTCCGGGCCAACATACAAAATCACCTACTACGCCCGCTGAATATGTGCCATAGAATCACCTTCGTCAATACCCATCTGGTGGCCCGGATACCCCACATCGCGCAGATTCTGCCCATAATGCGACAATGTCAGCCAGACTGCAGGCGGCTTTCGCGTATTTTATATGTTCCGGACACATCTTCAAAGCCCAGTACGATGCCCTCGCCTTACCGAAGCGGCATGGTGGCCTCGATCTGGTTACCGTGAGAACCAGAACTACGGCACTTTACACCAATACTATGCCCCGGTTATGGAAAAGCCAAAATGCTGGTTTCACTGGAATGTTGATCACCGAGCTCGCTCCTGTTTCTAGACGCCCCCCGACGTCTTTGGCACACATCCCACCCCAGATGTCGCACATCGGCCGTTTCTTTTTGGAATACAGCTACATATGCACCGAGCTCACCAGGACCAGGAAGACGACCAACCGCGACATATACGGTCTTCTCTGAACGTACCTACCCAGAAAGCCCCTCGAAGCACGTCACCCCTAGGTTTCTTGGCCAACAGTTTGAAAAGGACCCACCAACCACGCCACTCACACTACCGCAATGTGGTACCTTCTTGTCAACGGCAAATATACTAAAATACACAAACTGCATCGCATCGCGCTGGTGGACTCGCCCCTGTGCCTAAAGTGCAAGGTCAAAGATAAAGATTCAAATCGTCTTGAGTGTGGGGCAGCAGCAGCTGTCTGTACTCTCGTACTGAATATTGTGGCTTTCTACCTCCGAGTACTCCCACATCGAGTCTCTCCTACCATGCTGATATATCCTAACTTCCATCGTCTAAGTGGCACGCCATCACATGGATCAGTGGCATGGCTGCCAACTACCTCATCCGGGACGACATCGTCGATCCGGCGGACTTCTGGACACGCCTCCAATTCACTACCACACTCTTCGCCGACATCGACACTAACGGGCCATTTTCGCGTACTATTTGCAGAGTATTTTCGCCAACCCGCGTCTGAGATAGAATCTCAACGAAACATGCCAGCCAAGACTGGACGATCATACATTCCCCTTCTAATGGTCAATGATAGAATGGTCCTTGTCCTGAAGGCGCGCCAAAGTGGAGCATGGCACTGCAAGTATTCCTAATTTATTTCACTTCTCTTTTATCTTTTCTCTTCATCTTCTATTTTTTCCTTTACAGGTGTTTATCCTACTCATGGATAGTTCTGTATCAGCAGCCTATTTGTTTTCTTTCTCATGTATTCCCCCATAAAACAGAAAAAAGGTTTGGTTGCTTATGATGTTGAGACTGTATACTTATTTACGTTTACATAAAAAGAAGAAGGATGTTGAGAAACTTATTTAAGTTTTTCGAGGAACATTGTTTATTTTCAAACAATAGAGATTTTTATTCCTTTTCTCATTACCTGCAACCTTTTGCTCATGTAGTAGGTGTTTATTCTTTTTGATCTCTACAAGGAAAACATTTTCCTAAAAATAAAAATAAAAATAATAAAAGTCAGCAGAGCCCAAAAAAAGTCGGTAAAAAGTCGGTAGAACACTTCAAAAGATGTCACTGGGCCGCGAAAAAGAAAATGTTGGTACAGCACTTGCCCGCGATAGGCAAAGGTGCTGAGTTCGAGTCTCGGTCCGGCACTCAGGTATAATCTGTCAGGGTGTTTCAAATAAAAATGTGACTGGTAGAAGAATTTACATATAAATAAAGATGCCATTCAGGTCTGAGTGATTTAATGACAGGATTTATTTCCGTCTTCCTAATCTACCAAATATCCCATGGCTCTGTAAATCAGGAAAAGGCTTCGAAATGCATAAGACACTTTTCAATTGCTATTTCTGTCTAGTGGTCCTTGATTTTATTTCTGAGTACTTGTAATTTTCAGCCTCACATAGTAAGTCTGCATCTACATTCTTGTTTACATGACTATTCTGAAGTGCATGCGTAAGTGCTTTGCTGGTGGTTTAGAGAACACCTTTCAGAGTGTTCCTCCACCGTTCCATTCTCGAACAGCACTTGGCTGAATGCTTAAATCTTCCGAATCGAGTTCTAGCTTATCTCATTAAATATTCATTCGGAGGAGAAAGCTCATAAAAATATCTTGGGGCAACGGAAGACTCTTTTGTTTCAATGACTGTTTCTCCAAGTCGTTTGTAATATCCGTGAGGAAAACATCTTTGTTTTAACAATTGCCAGTCCAACTTGCTCGTCATAAACGTGGCACTCACTCCCCTATGATATTACAAAACGGGCTCTCCTACTTTGGACATTTCACAAGTCCTCTGCTAATCTTATCTGGTACTGACCATATAACCTACATTAACATTAGAAAAGAAGACGCAGAAGAGTAGTGTAGCTGTCTCTTCAAGATATTTGTTGTGTCTTTTCAATGTCCTGCCAATAAAACGTCGTCTTTGATTCGCCATTCACACAACATGTCTTATGTGATGGTTTCTATTTAAGTTGTTCGTAGCTGTAATTTGTAGCTCGTAGATATTTAATTGAATCGACAATCTTACATCTGTGTTACTTATCATTTAAGCGAAATATACAGGAATTTTTTCAGTTGCCATATCTGAGGCCTGAAATTCTTTATTGTATATATTCAATTATCCCTTTTCACACCATGCAGGCATCTCGCCTAAATCTTTCTGCTCTTAGTTTTGACCTTTGATCGCTTCATTTGACGGTGAACGATAGTATCATCTGCAAACAATCTAAGAGACCTGCTCACATTGTCTATTAAAACGTTTATATAGATTAACAACAGTAGCGTTCCTATAACACCTGGGGGATCCCAAACATTACCTTTCTTTAGTACATGACTTATTCATTTACTAGGAAGTCACAAACGCATTTTCACAACTGAAATAATATAGACAAGCAGTTTGATTGAAAGCCGCTTCTGAGAAACAGTATCAGGCACCTTCTTTAGATATGGAATTAACTTCATTTAAGAGAGATACTGCAGAAAACTTGATGACATTAGAGCAATAGAGCAAGTGCCTGCAAAAGAATTACACCAATGGTAATCCTTGCGTTTGCTCTGAAAATGTTTCAGAAGCTACGATGTACCAAGAATTCAAGTAGTTAGAAACGTTAGGATATTTTATTTACACTTCGTCAACCCAGATAAAACAACCGTGGAAGAGAGTTGTACACACATATTTACGACTGCGGAAAATTAAAAACTCCCCGTGCGCAGAACATCTTAATTAACATCCAGTACAGCTGTTCTACAGCTATATTAAACATCCAGGCTCACAATTTATAGCACTGACCAACAAGAGGAAAAAGCTGAAATTTTCCGTTGCAAAAAATGATTCACGGTTTTCGCTACTAACAATGAAGTCGAAGTTATGACTTTCATTTATAAAACTGCAATGCATATACTAGTAGCAGAAAATTTATGAATGGGAAGTATGAGCAACCATATATATTTATGTTCCTTTTTGTAAACGTATGTAAGTACTCTGATCACAGATGCGTCTCACGTCTTATTTTAACAACGTTTTCAGTAAGATTTCTTTAACATTGCTTTCAAATGTCATCAAGATTTTTTAGATTCTCATACTGCATTTCCTCTTCACATTCAAGAAACTGAGTTACAGATACAAACGTAATGCACTGATGACCAATAGAATTAGACAGTATATACGCAGGAGATGGTCAGAAATAAGGAAAGACCGAAACACAACACATTATCATCCCTAAAGCGGTATAGGAAACCTTCACCATTTGAAACAGCTGTCCACTCGTCTCCAAATGGATAAATACAGATCGTCTATGATTTTCAAGTTCACCTTTCACCGTTCTTCCTACAAAATAGTGGCAAGTTCACGTAACGATGACGGAGGTGGATAACTATCACGCACAAGTCTCTCCAAACTCGGCTACAAAGGCTCGTAAATCTATCATGAAAATATGGACTGTCGGTATGATTCTCCAAGTCCATTATGCCAATAATTATATATTTCTCAAAATCCTGAAGATAGTGATAACGTGCACGTGAATGGCCTCAGGACATGCAGTGCTGCGGTATCTACCTGAAAACTGCCAGTAACGGTAGACACATCCAGAATCCATAATGAACTCATGCAATTTACTTGTCTGTTGGACTGTCGGTTTTCTGTACTGTGAACAGATTATGCCGGCTGATGTGGCCGAGCGGTTCTAGGCGCTTCAGTCTGGAACCGTGCAAACCGCTACGGTCGCAGTTTCGAATCCTGCCTCGGGCATGGATGTGTGTGATGTCCTTAGGTTAGTTACGTTTAAGTAGTTCTAAGTTCTAAGGGACTAATGTCCTCAGATGTTAAGTCCCATAGTGCTCAGAGCCATTTCAACCATTTTTTAAACAAGTTCCCATCAAAATGAAATTCTGATATACATGTACTACGCACATGGATGTTATGAAGTATCAATTCGGCACCGCTCTGTGAAAGTTTTAATTTGTTTCCTGGTCTGATTATGTGTATCAGGCCCTCTCTTATATCGCACCAGGGTTTCACAAGTACATTACATATTTTACACCGTAGTTACCTAAGAATTTCAATATGAGAAATGTTATTAAAACGATTTATGTGTCTAGGGATAATGGGAATAGATGATACTATGAACTAACCATGTTAACACTCGTAGTAATTCTATTACTGCTGCTGCTACCACTGAAAGTAGCAATAATAACTATTATTACTTCTATTTTTCTCAGATCTTAGGTCTGGTTAAAAATGGAAAGTGACACAGACCTTCATCAAGCGTGACTTCCTTTTAACTGTATGGTGCATGGTACATTGTATTTAGGAACTTTCGGGTTATCGAACACGTGTCAATAATTACGGATTTCTGTAGTTGTATATATACGTCTGGATGTAGCTGTAATGCGTTTATGTACTGGTGGATATTGTGTGGTATGACTCCTTTAGTTGATAGTATAATCGGTATAATGTCAACTTTATCCTGATGCCACATGTCCTTGACTTCCTCAGCCAGTTGGATGTATTTTTCAATTTTTTCTCCTGTTTTCTTCTGTATATTTGTTGTATTAGGTGTGGATATTTTGATTAGTTGTGTTAATTTCTTCTTTTTATTGGTGAGTATGATGTCAGGTTTGTTATGTGGTGTTGTTTTATCTGTGATAATGGTTCTGTTCCAGTATAATTTGTATTCATCTTTCTCCAGTACATATTGTGGTGCATACTTGTATGTGGGAACGTGTTGTTTTATTAGTTTATGTTTTATGGCAAGTTGTTGATGTATTATTTTTGCTACATTGTCATGTCTTCTGGGGTATTCTGTATTTGCTAGTATTGTACATCCACTTGTGATCTACTGTTTCTATTTGTTGTTTGCAAAGTCTGCATTTATCTGGTGTGGTATTGGGATCTTTAATAATATGCTTGCTGTAATATCTGGTGTTTATTGTTTGATCCTGTATTGCAATCATGAATCCTTCCATCTCACTGTATATATTGCCTTTTCTTAGCCATGTGTTGGATGCGTCTTGATCGATGTGTGGCTGTGTTAGGTGATACAGGTGCTTGCCATGTTGTGTTTTATTTTTCCAATTTACTTTCTTCGTATCTGTTGATGTTACGTGATCTAAAGGGTTGTAGAAGTGGTTATGAAATTGCAGTGGTGTATCCGATGTATTTATATGAGTGATTGCTTTGTGTATTTTGCTAGTTTCTGCTCGTTCTAGAAAGAATTTTCTTAAATTGTCTACCTGTCCATAATGTAGGTTTTTTATGTCGATGAATACCCTTCCTCCTTCCTTTCTGCTTTATGTGAATCTTTCTGTTGCTGATGTATTTGATGTATTCTATATTTGTGGCATTGTGAACGTGTAAGTGTATTGAGTGCTTCTAGGTCTGTGTTACTCCATTTCACTACTCCAAATGAGTAGGTCAATATTGGTATAGCATAAGTATTTATAGCTTTTGTCTTATTTCTTACTGTCAATTCTGTTTTCAGTATTTTTGTTAGTCTTCGTCTATATTTTTCTTTTAGTTGTTCTTTAATATTTGTAGTATCTATTCCTATTTTTGTCTGTATCCTAGATATTTATAGGCATCTGTTTTTTCCATCGCTTCTATGGAGTCACTATGGTTATTCAATATGTAATCTTCTTGTTTAGTGTGTTTTCCCTTGACTATGCTATTTTTCTTACATTTGTCTGTTCCAAAAGCCCTATTTATATCATTGCTGAATACTTCTGTCATCTTTAGTAATTGGTTGAGTTGTTGATTGGTTGCTACCAGTAGTTTTAGATCATCCATGTACAGCAAATGTGTGATTTTGTGTGGGTATGTTCCAGTAATATTATATCCATAATTTGTATTATTTAGCATGTTGGATAGTGGGTTCAGAGAAAGACAGAACCAGAAAGGACTTAATGAGTCTCCTTGGTATATTCCACACTTAATCTGTATTGACTGTGATGTGATATTATCTGAATGTGTTTGGATATTAAGTGTGGTTTTCCAGTTTTTCATTACTATGTTTAGGAACTGTATCAATTTAGGATCTACTTTGTATATTTCCAATATCTGTAGTAACCATGAGTGGGGTACACTATCAAAAGCTTTTTGGTAATCAATGTATGTGTAGTGTAGCGACTTGTGTTTAGTTTTAGCTTGATATGTCACCTCTGTATCTATTATCAGTTGCTCTTTACATCCTCGTGCTCCTTTGCAGCTGCCTTTTTGTTCTTCATTTATAATTTTGTTCTGTGTTGTATGTGTCATTAATTTCTGTGTAATGACTGAAGTTAATATTTTGTAGATTGTTGGTAGGCATGTTATGGGGCGATATTTAGCTGGGTTTGCTGTGTCTGCTTGATCTTTAGGTTTCAGATAGTTTATTCCATGTGTAAGTGTATCGGGGAATGTGTATGGGTCTGCAATGTAACTGTTAAATTATTTACTTAGATGTGAATGTGTTGAGGTGAACTTCATTAGCCAGAAATTTGCTATTTTATTATTTCCAGGGGCTTTCCAATTGTGAGTAGAATTAATTGCTCGGGTGACTTCATGTTGCAAAATTATCACTTCAGGCATTTGTGGTATCATCTTGTATGTGTCCGTTTCTGCTTGTATCCACCATGCATGTCTGTTATGTTGTACCGGGTTTGACCATATGTTGCTCCAGAAGTGTTCCATGTCTGTTACGTTTGGTGGATTGTCTATTTTAATGTGTGTGTTATCTATTGTCTGGTAAAATTTCTTTTGGTTTGTGTGGAATGTTTGGTTTTGTTTCCTTCTATTTTCACTTTTTTATATCTTCTACTGAAAGTAGCAATAATAACTATTATTATTATTATTATTATTATTATTATTATTATTGCTATGGAAATAACAACAATAATAATTGTTTCAGATATAAAAAAATTGATAGGTTTACAAAACGGATGTTTTCTGGTACAGCGAGTTCTGGTGAAATGGAACTTAAGGAGGCTGCACCAGCTAAGAATACTGGAAAATGAGAAGATTTGGTTGGAAAGAAGGATGTAGTCATATAACGGTAAAGAATGCGTACAGGGACAATGGTGCTCATTACTGTTGCTTCGGTAGATGTGTCATTAGCTGCCTTTTTGGAACTAGAGACATTATTCAGTTCTCTAATATAAAGTGGGATGTTCTTCCAGAGTCGAGTTCCTGTTACAGATTGTAAGAAGGACATCTAAAAAGTGGTTGAACAATGAAGTGGGACAGAAGGGAGTTTGCTTTGATGGGAACGGCTGTTTCTGCCCTATTGTTCAGACAAGAGTATTAAGGCCGGGGATAGATAAGGGGGAGACCGTAGGTTGATAAGGCAGTAGAGCAGACAGAGGGTATGGAAATCTCTGCCCTCCACTGCATGCAACCAGGGTAGCTGTGCGTATGCTGGTGAAATATGATCAAAGAATCGAATATCACAGGTACAGCGAAAACAAGAATTTATAATGCAACCGCCAAGCTTTCCTCAGAAAGATCTTGCAGGATTACATTACTGTATTCTATAATTGGAAGGGTAGGTGTTTGCACAAGTTTCTCTTTTGGGTCAAGCTTTTTATATTTTTGTAAGGTGTGGAGAGATGCTGATGCCTTGCTGATCACTGCCGTTAAGTGCCCAGTTAAATTTAGATTTTTCATCTATTATCACTCCTAGGATATTTTCTGAGGAAAAGAATTTGATATTTGTCCAATTTAGGATAAAAGATCGTGGGGATTCCAGATATTTCTGGCTAATGCGCCTCGAATGACGAACCATTAGCGCTTGGATGTTTGGTGGATTGAGCTGTACCCTGATCCTATACCCTGTGTTCATTTTGATAGCGCACACATGGGTTGTTTGGGGAAGGAGACCAGACAGCGAGGTCATCGGTCTCATCGGATTAGAGAAGGACGGGGAAGGAAGTCGGCCGTGCCCTTTCAAAGGAACCATCCCGGCATTTGCCTGGAGCGATTTTAGGGAAATCACGGAAAACCTAAATGAGGATGGCCGGACGCGGGATTGAACCGTCGTCCTCCTCGGTGCGCACACGTCTGGATTCAAATTCTCCTTAGATGTCTTCAGGTTTGTTGGTTCTGGAATTAGATACACCTGGAGATTATCAGCGTACATATCGTATTTACAAGAGGACAAAACTGGACACACCATTCACATACGACAGAAACAGTATATGACTTAATACCGATCCCTGTGCGACACCTAACACTATCAATCGTTACTTCACGGTGCCGGACACGACCCAATGCTGACAAGATTCAGGTAAGAGCGAAACCATTGCACTTCACTTGACGAGAAATTTAGGTGCTAAATTTGGCAAGTAATATGTCGAAGTGGACAATGTCAATGTTTTACTACAGTCTAAAAAGCACATGATAGTCTCTTCTTGTGCATTGATGACAATTTTCAGATCATCTGTTACCTTTATTAAGGCAGATGCTGTGCTGCAATGTTTATGGAAACCTGATTTGCATTCACCTAATAGGTTGTTTGTAGTTAGGTAGTTTGTTATCTGGCAATGGACTATATATTTTCAGGCCATGACAGTGCAGGAAGAATGAAATTAGGTCGGTAATCAGAGGATGTGACTAGTTCCTGTATAACGTTATGGCCGGCCGGGTTGGTCGAGCGGTTCTAGGCGCTACAGTCTGGAACTGCGCGACTGCTACGGTCGCAGGTTCGAATCCTGCCTCGGGCATGGATGTGTGTGCTGTCCTTAGGTTAGTTAGGTTTAAGTAGTTCTAAGTTATAGGGGACTGCTGACCTCAGAAGTTAAGTCCCATAGTGCTCAGAGCTATTTGAACCATTTTTTTATAACGTTATGCTTTGATTTTCACCGGTCTATACTGTAGGACTCAACAAGATATTTTATCACAAATGAACCTCAAATTAATAATTTAGATTAAGCTGTAGCCTTTAATGAATCCATAAATGTGACAGCAGTAGCTGAAGTCCTTTTCGATGTTAATAGCAGAGCAACAAGGGGACACCAGCGCTTTATTTACAGAACTAAGTCAACGTCGTTAGGCATGTCCTCTGAACGTGATCGATCTGACAAGTACATGTGAAGGAATGGGCTCAACTACAAAGGAAATGTGCATGAATAATGTTTCCCTGTTGGTTTGTAGACAAACAATTTCTCTCCCGGAACCCAGTTATTAATTAGCGGAAGTGTGTCTTTGATGGAGCGGTGAGGCTACGCAACTTGCCGTTTTCCTGCTAGAAAGTTTGTCAGCATGCCCCCACACACGTAGTACTACCAATAATTTTTAGCTACGGACGTCACTGAGGTTACAGTTTCATCTTATTTGGGAACTCATAGTTCTGCCACATTACTAAGATAGGAAAGTAGTACCTTGTTGCAACCATTGTACAAATGTGTATAGACATCATGTATTCCTGAAGAGAAACAAAATGTGAAAACGCAATTGGTGAAGGAGATACGTATGTCAGGGGCTCACACAATGGGCAGGAGTGCAAAATCCATAAATGTAAACAAACATCAGTTTTATCACAAAGTTACATTTTTAAATGAAAATTACAGCTATAATTAGTGCAGTAGACTTGTTTCCTTGTTATAAATCTTATGCCTAACGAAATACGTAGACTTCAAAGGGCGGCAACGACGCTACAGTTTGTGCTGTAGTGCTCAGAGCAAGAATTGCGTACAGCAGGCTTCACGACAGTGCAGCCAACCCGCATTACTGTATTACAGCATTATGGCAGGAAACTGTGGCACCATTTCCATTATTTAAAATCTAAGAATTCCAAAAGGTATAAGATTCAGGGCAGTGAAACAGACTCTGCCATCACTAATTGTACCTTTAGTTTTCATTTCGTTAGAAAAAAAAACATTTAAAACGTCCCCTTTGAAAAATTATACAAGACTGTGCTTAAACTGACACACAATATTTTTTAGCGCAACGCAACCTGACTTTCAATAATCCCTACAAAAGAATGGCTCTGACTAACATTAACCTATACCTTTCACAAATCACTTACCTCACAAAAATCTTCGTTACTCGAACTACTGCAATACAGCGAGCGCCGCTACTGCCAGCTAAATAAAAGATTCAAACTGTTGAAGGCACTAACTACTGATAGGCATAGTTAGCAAATGAAAGATTTTGATAGAGAACAAACAATGTATTTACCTCAATAGTGTTCAAAAGTCATAATGTATATAGCAGTTCATGACATCCAGTGTTACAAATTTCAAAACTCCGCCAGCCGGCCGCGGTGGTCTAGCGGTTCTGGCGCTGCAGTCCGGAACCGCGGGACTGCTACGGTCGCAGGTTCGAATCCTGCCTCGGGCATGGGTGTGTGTGATGTCCTTAGGTTAGTTAGGTTTAAGTAGTTCTAAGTTCTAGGGGACTTATGACCTAAGATGTTGAGTCCCATAGTGCTCAGAGCCATTTGAACCATTTTTGAACCAAAACTCCGCCATCTCTCTCCCCACATCCACCACTGCTGGCGGCTCACCTCCAACTGCGCAACGCTACGCGCTGTTCACATCCAGCTGCCCAACACTACAATGGCAGACAACAATGCAAACTACCCACAGACTGCGCACAGCACAGCCAGTGATTTTTCATACAGAGCGCTACGTGGCGTTACCAATAATAAACCTAAAGCCTACTTACACATTCACGTCCTATAAAGAAAGTAGCTTTGTGTCGAAAGTGATGTTTGTTTCCTCTGTAGGAACTGCGCATTCCTGCCCATTTATGAACCTCTGAAGTAGGTGCATACCTGGCCAACTGAATCTTTCACGTTTTGTTTCATTTTGGAAATGCAGGGTACTCTAAAATTACCCATGCAAACTTCTAGGACTAGTGAAGAGGACTCGGTAAACAATATTTTGAACTGGAACCCGCGTCCGGAAACGTACCGTTTACGTGCTACAACCGTTTGAAATCATGTTTGCTAGGCAGAGTACTTACGTATGATCTGCAGATACCCTCTGACGTGTGTCCTACCTCTCTGACCTGGTTCGAACCTCGTTCACGTGTATGTGAGTGTTAGAGCAACATGGTTGGGTTGAGTACACGTTTGCAGAGTACACTGATATTATCTTTCTGTACTGCGAAAGTACTGTAAGAGTTGCTAATCGAACGTACCATGGTCGTAATTCATCGCACACCGTTTCGCCATAATTACCCTACGGCTTCGAGAAAGGGTACCTTCACCGTCAGTAGGCGTGACTGTGGTGGTCCAAGGAGACGCCGTGAACCTGAAGAGTGTTTGTGAAAACTGATGAAGTGTCTATTTTGCTGTTTGGTTATTACTGACTGGAACTGTAAAATAAATGATGTACTGGGTCACGCCTAATAAATTACTTGTGAAAGTGATTGAGTTATCAACATATTTTCAAATATTTGTAACACTGAAACGGTACGTTTCCGGACGTGGATTTCCAATCAAATTATGATTTACTGAGTCCCCTTAAAGTTCTATAAGTTCATCAGGGGAATTTTAGAAAACCCTGTATATACCGCACGCCGTTATACAATACATGCCTTATGGAACTGTTTAACAATATCGTAATTTTCAATTCCAGTCCATTTTACTGAGAGAGTAAATATTACGATAGACAGTCTTTTTCTTTGTCTTGTACCTTTGTCTCCCATCTGCGCAGTGTCGGCACTGTTATTAACAGATTTGGCACGATTAGTTAACAGGTTGGTCGGATATTTTTCTTGTTGTCCCCAACAATTTACCCTCCCTCTCTAGTGACGGAAAATGTGTACGCCAACAATCTGCATGTAGATTCGAGCTTATGAAAGTGAGCGGAAGTTTTATCAATGTTTGCAAATGGTACACTATGTGTATCAGAATGGCATTCACCTAGACCCCTAGAGCGATGCGGGAAACGGCCTGAAAACGACATCCACGCTGACTGGCACACCGACTCTAGTCATTATTCCATTGGGCGGATGCAATCCGGTGCCCACACATTTCCCTGTCTCGGAAACAGCTCTTTAACAGAATACCCTGGTTTTTGTGTTACGACATACGACGACGATCCAAAACATTACGACCGCTGTCCACCGCGATGCTGATTTCCTCCTGATGATGTTCCCGGTAAACGACGTGGTAAGAAAAGAGAAAGAGTAGAGAGAAATGATGAATCATTCCACCAAAGACAGGAGCCGCAGATGGAGAAACCGACTGATACAAGTGACATTTACAGATTGTTAGAGCACGGCGTCTAGGAACGTCATTTCGGAAATGGCGAAGCTGGTAGGCTGATCGCATGCTGTTGTCGTAAGTATCTATGTAAAGTGATAGCAGGACACTGCAGCTATTAGTAGGGGTCCACGCCTGATGGCAGAAAATAGCTTTCGCAGGTCTGCTCCCCCTGTGAAGCAGGGGGGGGGGGGTTCAATGGCTCTGAGCACTATGGGACTTAATATCTATGGTCATCAGTACCCTAGAACTTAGAACTACTTAAAGCTAACTAACCTAAGGACATCACACAACACCCAGTCATCACGATAGGCGGAGATCTGTGCCCTATCTGCCAGCATATAATTCTGGCGCAGGGGTAAGTGTTTAGGAACACAGCTTTCAGCATACATTATAGAATACGGGACTCTGCAGCAGAAGTCCTGCACGATCCCATGCTGGCCCAACGACATCGTCAGTTACGACTGCAAAGTGCATGAGATCACGAAGACTGCACCGTGGATCAATGGATGCGTGTCGCCTGGTCGTGTTAATCACTTTTCGTATTTCTTCGGTGTCGATGTTCGTTTCGGTACACACAGCCAATCTGGCGAACGGCTGTTCGGAACACGCATGGCACTAGGATGCAGGCTGGTGAGGGGTATATTATGCTGTGCGAGATGGAAGACATTCACTTGAGCTTCCATAGGAAATTACGTCTACCCAGCCGGAGATGCAATGTTTCAGCAGGACAATTATCTGCCACAGCAGACCAGAATAGAGCTAGGTTGTCGTAAGGAGCATGATAGTGAAATGCTCATGCTGTGGCCTTAAAATTTGTCTTATATGGGCTCAATGGGGCGCTATGTGGTGCGCGCTCCATACTCATGCAGCAATGGCGCGTGATTTACGGGAACTGCGCGACCTACGCGAAGACATCTTGTGTCACCTCCGAAAACCTAGCAAACACTTGCCGAATTCTTGCTACGCAGAAGTGTTACTGTATTTCTTTGCAGTTGGGGTGCAACATGTTATTAAGCAGATGTTTGGGACCCTCAGTGTATGCATCCGGATACACATGATAAACAGGCTTTCTCTTCTGATGCGTACAGCCTTATCGACACAAATCGAAATGAGTAATGGAATTTAAGTCTCGCAAATGACTACGAATCTTGGAATCTCAGTGGTCTTGTGCGCTATCTTATGTATACATGTTTGTTGTTGTTGTGGTCTTCAGTCTTGAGACTGGTTTGTTGCAGCTCTCCATGCTACTCTATGCTGTGCAAGCTTCTTCATCTCCCAGTACCTACTGCAACCTACATCCTTCTGAATCTGCTTAGTGTATTCATCTCTTGGCCTCCCTCTACGATTTTTACCCTCCACGCTGCCCTCCAATACTAAGTTGGTGATCCCTTGATGCCTCAGAACATGCCCTACCAACCGATCCCTTCTTCTGGTCAAGTTGTGCCACCAAGTTCTCTTCTCCCCAATCCTATTCAATACTTCCTCATAAGTTATGTGATCTACCCATCGAATCTTCAGCATTCTTCTGTAGCACCACACTTCGAAAGCTTCTATTCTCATCTTGTCCAAACTATTTATCGTCCATGTTTCACTTCCATACATGGCTACACTCCATACAAATACTTTCAGAAATGACTTCCTGACACTTAAATCTATACTCGATGTTAACAAATTTCTCTTCTTCAGAAACGCTTTCCTTGCCATTGCCAGTCTACATTTTATATCCTCTCTACTTCGACCATCATCGGTTATTTTACTCGCTAAATAGCAAAACTCCTTTACTACTTTAAGTGTCTCATTTCCTAATCTAATTCCCTCGGCATCACCCGACTTAATTCGACTACATTCCATTATCCTCGTTTTGCTTTTGTTGATGTTCATCTTATAACCTCCTTTCAAGACACTGTCCATTCCGTTCAACTGCTCTTCCAAGTCCTTTGCTGTCTCTGACAGAATTACAATGTCATCGGCGAACCTCAAAGTTTTTATTTCTTCTCCATGGATTTTAATACCTACTCCGAATTTTTCTTTTGTTTCCTTTACTGCTTGCTCAATATACAGATTGAATAACATCGGGGAGAGGCAACAACCCTGTCTTACTCCCTTCCCAACCACTGCTTCCCTTTCATGTCCCTCGACTCTTATAACTGCCATCTGGTTTCTGTACAAATTGTAAATAGCCTTTCGCTCCCGGTATTTTACCCCTACTACCTTTAGTATTTGAAAGAGAGTATTCCAGTCAACATTGTCAAAAGCTTTCTCTAAGTCTACAAATGCTAGAAATGTAGGTTTGCCTTTCCTTAATCTTTCTTCTAAGATAAGTCGCAAGGTCAGTATTGCCTCGCGTGTTCCAGTGTTTCTACGGAATCCAAACTGATCTTCCCCGAGGTCGGCTTCTACTAGTTTTTCCATTCGTCTGTAAAGAATTCGCGTTAGTATTTTGCAGCTGTGGCTTCTTAATCTGATAGTTCGGTAATTTTCACATCTGTCAACACCTGCTTTCTTTGGGATTGGAATTATTATATTCTTCCTGAAGTCTGAGGGTATTTCGCCTGTTTCATACATCTTGCTCACCAGATGGTAGAGTTTTGTCAGGACTGGCTCTCCCAAGGCCGTCAGTAGTTTCAATGGAATATGTCTACTCCGGGGGCCTTGTTCCGACTCAGGTCTTTCAGTGCTCTGTCAAACTCTTCGCGCAATATCATATCTCCCATTTCATCTTCATCTACATCCTCTCCCATTTCCATAATATTGTCCTCAAGTACATCGCCCTTGTATAGACCCTCTATATACTCCTTCCACCTCTCTGCTTTCCCTTCTTTGCTTAGAACTGGGTGTCCATCTGAGCTCTTGATATTGATACAAGTGGTTCTCTTTTCTCCAAAGGTCTCTTTAATTTTCCTGTAGGCAGTATCTATCTTACCCCTCGTGAGATAAGCCTCTACATCCTTACATTTGTCCTCTAGCCATGCCTTCTTAGTCATTTTGCACTTCCTGTCGATCTCATTTTTGAGACGTTTGTATTCTTTTTTGCCGGCTTCATTTACTGCGTTTTTATATTTTCTCCTTTCATCAATTAAATGCAATATTTCTTCTGTTACCCAAGGATTTCTATTAGCCCTCGTCTTTTTACCTACTTGATCCTCTGCTGCCTTCACTACTTCATCCCTCAAAGCTACCCATTCTTCTTCTACTGTATTTCTTTCCCCCATTCCTGTCAATTGTTCCCTTATGCTCTCCCTGAAGCTCTGTACAACGTCTGGTTCTTTCAGTTTATCCAAGTCCCATCTCCTTAACTTCCCACCTTTTTGCAGTTTCTTCAGTTTTAATCTACGGGTCATAACCAGTAGACTGTGGTCAGAGTCCACATCTGCCCCTGGAAATGTCTTACAATTTAAAACCTGGTTCCTAAATCTCTGTCTTACCATTATGTAATCTGTCTGATACCTTTTAGTATCTCCAGGGTTCTTCCATGTATACAACCTTGTTTCATGATTCTTAAACCAAGTGTTAGCTATGATTATGTTGTGCTCTGTGCAAAATTCTACCAGGCGGCTTCCTCTTTCATTTCTTACCCCCAATCCATATTCACCTACTACGTTTCCTTCTCACCCTTTTCCTACACTCGAATTCCAGTCACCCATGACTATTAAATTTTCGTCTCCCTTCACTATCTGAATAATTACTTTTATTTCATCATACATTTCTTCAATTTCTTCGTCATCTGCAGAGCTAGTTGGCATATAAACTTGTACTACTGTGGTAGGCGTGGGCTTCGTATCTATCTTGGCCACAACAATGCGTTCGCTGTGCTGTTTGTAGTAGCTTACCCGCATTCCTATTTTCCTATTCATTATTAAACCTACTCCTGCATTACCCCTATTTGATTTTGTGTTTATAACCCTGTAGTCACCTGACCAGAAGTCTTGTTCCTCCTGCCACCGAACTTCACTAATTCCCACTATATATAACCTTAACCTATCCATTTCCCTTTTTAAATTTTCTAACCTACCTGCCCGATTAAGGGATCTTACATTCCACGCTCCGATCCGTAGAACGCCAGTTTTCTTTCTCCTGATAACGACATCCTCTTGAGTAGTCCCCGACCGGAGATCCGAATGGGGGACTATTTTACCTCCGGAATATTTTACCCAAGAGGACGCCATCATCATTTAATCATACAGTAAAGCTGCATGCCCTCGGGAAAAATTACGGCTGTAGTTTCCCCTTGCTTTCAGCCGTTCGCAGTACCAGCACAGCAAGGCCGTTTTGGTTATTGTTACAAGGCCAGATCAGTCAATCATCCAGACTGTTGCCCCTGCAACTACTGAAAAGGCTGCTGCCCCTCTTCAGGAACCACACGTTTGTCTGGCCTCTCAACAGATACCCCTCCGTTGTGGTTGTACCTACGGTACGGCTATCTGTATCGTTGAGGCACGCAAGCCTCCCCACCAACGGCAAGGTCCATGGTTCATGGGGTGGGGGGGGGGGATTTGTACATAAGAATTAAAATTCATAAGGGAATGAAAACTAAAGTAAAATGATTCATGGTCTCACACACCTGACCAGTCGCGGTGCAGTTGTTGACGTGTCAACATGAGCTTGGAGAAAAGGAGCAGCGGTGTAGCTCTGTTATCGAAACAACAGTATTACTGCAGCTGCACTACGAGAATGTCTCCAACTGAAAGGTTTACGGAAGGGTCCACTTTCTCCACCTGCCGTGCGGAGCATGATGAAGTTTGACTCAGCTGGAGAACTGGACGTCGTTTCAGGAAGAGACCGACATACTTCCGTGCATTTTCGTATGGTTTGTATTAAACAATTACACTAGCCCCTCTCCTCACGTTCGGTCTGTGGAATCGGTTCGTCAGTATTTGATGTGGTTTACGAAATATATCCAGCGGTAACGTTAGGTGACTCACCCTGTATATATATATATATATATATATATATATATATATATATATATATATATATACGAGGGCTGTTCAGAAAGTAAGCTCCGATTGATCGCGAAATGGAAACGACTATGATAATCCGATAAAGCTTTGCACAGATGTGTTGGGCAGTGTCTCTAGTATCACCCTAGATAGCATCACGTCACTCCTCTCATTTCTGAGCTCACAGTGATCGCGTAAAGTTGTCTAGAGAATAGTGTCTCCCGCCAAGTACGAGGACCTGGTGAGACATTTCGCCTGAAGCTATACAGCCAACATTACATAACTGTCGTGCAGTTTCTTCTACAAGGCAATATTCTCAGCCGCATTCTGAAGGGGCAATGAAGATGCTCCTGCATCGTTTTCAATTGGAAATGTTTGACTACCCACAATACAGCCCGTAATTGACTCCCCCTGCGTTTCATTTCTGCTCACATGAACCGCTGGCTATGGATACAACATTTTGGCACAGAAGACGAGCTGTAGGCCAGCGTAGAGAATTGGCGGAAAGCACTGGCGGCTGTCTTTTATGATGAGGGTATTGGAAAGTTGGTACAACGCTACGACAAATGTCTTAGTCAGAACGGCAACTACGTAGAGAAGTAGCTGGATGGTGTAGCTAACTGTTAAAAATAAAACATTTCTAATTTTCACTGTGGTTCCCATTTCGCGATCAATCGGAGCTTACTTTCTGAACAGCCCTCGTACAATACAATTGCCTGAAACACATAATTGTGGAAGGCTGCTGCAGCCACCCCCACCCCCACCCCCGTATATATATACTGGCTAAAAAAAGCACAACACCAGGAAGGGGTTGCTTAAAATAAACGGAAGTCGGTAGGCGTGTTTCTGCATTTGAAAGATGATCTCTATTCAAATTTGCCGCCAGTCGCATAAGACTGGCGCTAGTAGCGCCCCCATAAGTGTGTATATCAGGTTTACTTTGAACACAGGCTGTAGCGATCGTAAGCGTTGCAGCGTTACCTTTCAGATTGGACGTGGTGAGTTGATGTTAGTCAAGAACACGAAACCATTATCAGCACCTAACATCAGGCTTACGAAAAGCCGGATGTTTATTCTGCTATATTACAGAGAGATTTGACAGAAATGCAGCCACTGTTCATTATTGTTGGCAGTCGTGGTCACGAGAATGTACAGTAACAAGAAGACGGGATCCGGACGACCCCGTGGCTCTATCGGGAGAGAAGACTATCCTGTCCGGCATATGGCTCTGGGGCATCAGATGCATCTGCAGAAGCAATCGGAGCTGCAGTTGGCACCACAGTGACACAACGAACATTTACCAGTCGGATATTTCAAGGGACAGCTCCAGTCCAAACCCCCTGTAGTGCAATTTGGTTTGACCACAAACCACTGCCATCTTCGACTTCAGTGTTGTCAAGCGAGAGCTCTTTAGGGCCTGCAACCACCAGTCTGTGTGTTAGACACATTGGACCTTCAGTTGCAAAAATTGGGAAATCTGTGGGAAGTTCCTAATAGACCAAACTGCTGAGGTCATCCGTCCCTAGACTTACACACTACTTAATCTAATTTAAACTAACTTTAGCTGAGCAGAAACGCGTACCCATGTATTACAAAGGACTTGAACCTTCCAGGGCGGAGCCCCACGAACCGTGGCAAGGAGCCCGTGCAGCTTCCCCGTGTTGGCCCTACACTTGGTGCTATAGTCTGGGGTGAGACAGCAAGAGCAGGAGCACTCTCGTGGTTACCCTACGCACCATTACTGCAAAAATGTACGTCAGTCTGATGATTCGAACTCATGTGTCGCCATTCATGAGTAGCATTCTATGGAGTGTTTCCCAACAGAATAACGCTCTCCCGCATTCCTCTATCGTAACCCAACGGTTTTACAATCGGTGTACGGACCAAGTGGAACAGGCATGGAACTCCATCCCACAATCTTACATCCACCATCCGCACAATACAACGCATGCAAGTTTCCATTCAACCTTCTGCCGTTTTCACACCGGTTATTAACGTACTAGTGTTTCACATTTGCAGAGGCTTACCTTATGTTTACATTAATCTGTGATTTTTACATATTAATAACTTAAATATTTTACTTGGATAAACGTTTTCCCAAAATTTCAAAACAATGCATTAATTACTTTTGATTTTGCGACTTTTCCCATATATGGGAATAATCGCAACTTCCATACTATAGGGAAGCAGCCTACTCATGCCGTATAAAATTCACATCCGTCTATCCATTGTGTGCCAGCCAGCCTGTAACTAGCTCTGACATCATAAATGTTGCGCAATACTTTAAAAATCAAGTAAATTACCTGAAAGATTTCCAGCTTGTCAGGAGTAATACTAAATCAGTATGTGTTGAATATCAGTTCAATAATTTTAACCATTTTCCAAATGTGGACGTTTTTCTGTAAAAATCGTTGGCGCAACAGAAAAGAGCTAGAAACTTAAAAATTTATATTTGGATTCCTTTTGCATAATAATTTAGTACAAACAGTATTCTTGATCTCACAAATTAAAATTTTAATTGAAATTCATGATTCTCTGGTTTTTGTCTTAGAAATTAACGAAGCAAGATAGATTAAGTAGGCGAATAAATGAGGCTAGGATGTTTAAATTTAAGTAGAAGCGATATCCGCTATAATCACAAAAAATTGAGAAGTTTCAACTGAATAACTATAAAACTGTAGTAATAGCGTATCTCCAAAGGGCAAGTTGAGAGATCGTCTACTGCGTTTAGTGTAAATAAATTAATTCTCTCGCCCAAAATATTTGACTTAGCCATGTCAGACTTTTATTATGATTACTTACCTGTGTGCTGAATGCACATTTAAATTCAGAGCAACATCGGCCATCGTCAAAGGAAGCGATGATTTATTCAATAACTTAAAGTGGTGCATTACTAGCCCAGCGGCTAGTCGGGAGAGCAATTTTGATCAGGCGTTCCCTTAGCCGTCCGCACCGCGGCTTTATGTATAAGAACGCTGCGCGAGAGTAAAAAGGCCCCAGTTCTCTCCAGACGCTGAATAGCGCACCACCTGTGCCGGGAGCCGCGTCGCGTCGGTATCATTGCTATAAACAGCCTCGGATGCCGTAATAAGTTACTCGGGATATGCGTAACCACGAAATAGTTTTCGAGTGAAGTGTTAATTCTGGGATGACTTTAATGATCTATCTTCAGTTTTCGTACGTCGTATTTTCACGTGCCGTCGCGGGACAGACATTCTACCATCATTTAGCGTGGCGTTTGATGAACATTATCATCAAATTATGGCGACTATTCAGTTAAACATTTAATTTGAACAGTTATAGTTGCATCAGCGCATTAGACTCTGAACTGCTCTGGTAGTTGGATTGTGTGGATTCTTTTTGGTCTGTGACTTTCAGAATATAGTGAACATTTTAGAGAATCGTTTTTGATTATGAATCCCAGACAATCTCCTAATCCTTCAGAGCTATAAGCTGTAGCTATAAGTATATTTCTCAGATGAAGTGGGCACTAGGAATTCTAATTAGAGGCTTCACGTTTTGCTAATCACTTTCTGTTTGCCAATATTGTAGTTAGAGAGCCAGTGTTGAGAACGGCAAAAGACTGCATAAATAATAGGAACATTTAAATAACAGGATGAACCTCAAGTAATTCCGCCCGCCACCCCACATATGGTGCATCGGCCGGGAAAGAAACTGAGTAAAAGTAAAAGTGACTTCTAAATATTCGGATTCGGGAGTGAAATGCGACACACAACTGAGTAATAGAACAGTGATAGTGTCACGTGTGCATGTGGGCGACGCAACTGGATTAACAACGCATCTGGATTGACGGAGCTGGCACTGAGTCTAGTGGCATCGCGAGAAACCAGTTTCGCCTCACCGCAGTCGTCCGATGGAGCAACCGGAGCCGCGCCTGCATTTGCGGCCCACGCAAACACACAGCAGCCGTCGAAGTGCCGTCTGCAGTTCAACGCGCCGCGTCCCATCAGTAATCCTGGTACGCCGCACCGGCAACGCCATACGTCGTGCAGAAGGAACTAAGTTAAGTGAAAAGCTGTTAAAAATTTTACTAACCTGCACTAAAAGACTGTCGGCGATGGAACCGCCAGAAGAAACTGAGGTTAAACTTAAATCAGAACCTATGTCTGTTGAGGGAACTGTAAATCTAGACAACGGTTCAAGTGTAAATATGCATGAAAATAGTAATGTTAAAGTGAAATATGAAGTATTGTCTCCTGACAGTAGTGTGAAAAGGGGCAATGATTCAATAATAGAAACCCCTGTAGTAAAGCAGAAATCAGAAATTGGTAATTTGTTGGATGATAGTTTATCTGATGAGTTAAAAACGAAACAGTCATCAGAGATGGTAGAGTTTAAACAGGAGAAGTTAGAAATGACTGATCAATCAGAAGTTTCATTTAGTTTTGATGATTCTGGTGTTGGAGCTAGTCTTTCGTCACCTGAGTATGAAAAAAAGCCAGCTAGTGAGCAACCCAAAGATACTGGGGCTAGTGATTTAAATGTAATATTACAAGCAATAGCTGCCAGAATTGCTAGAATGACAGCTGAGTTAAAATCTGATATAATTGAGGTAAATAACAGGATTGTGGCCAGCCAAACCAATTTTAATAAACGGTTTGAGGGAATGGACAATAAATTAGAATCAAATAAAGCTGAATTAAAGTCTGAAATAACTGAGGTCAAAAGCAGTAATGCTGAATTAAAATATGAGACTGTGGCCAGCCAAACTACTTTTAATAAACGATTGGAGGTAATGAACAATACCTTCAAGGCTGGTTGCAATAAGTTGAAAGAAGATCTGGACAGTTTAAATTATAAAATTGATGAGGATATGAAGAAAAAGGTTGCTCAACAGTTATCTGAGATGTATAAAACAGTAAAATCCGAAGTTGCTGAGGTTCGCAAAGACTTCCGAATGGAAGATGCGAAGCTGGAGCACAAGTTAACAGAAAAGATCGAGGCGGAATTTGAACTGTGCTCAGATAGGTTTAAAGATGTTAATATAAAAGTAAACATATGTCAAGCAGAAGTAGATGCAATCAAAACTGATACTACTCATACTGTGCAAAGAGTAGATAATGTTGAAATGAGAGTAGAGAATATTAGTACTAACATTTGCTAACATTGAGAGTAAAGTAGCTTCAGTAACTTCTGGTAATGGTAGTATGCAACAAATTGTAGCTGCAAACGCCGCTTTTATCGGGTGTCGGCAGTTCTTGCGGTTCGATCCAGATAAAAATATCCACCCGCTAGATTTCTGGAACGTTTTCTAAGATGCGATTCCACCAACCTGGTCTGAACGAGAGAAAATCTCATTTATTAGAAGCCATTTAGCAGGTGACGCCATCCGTTGGTCAGCTGATGTTATGTTGAAGTATAAAACATTAGCGGAATTTAAAACAGCTTTCATTAATGAGTATTGGTCTAGTAATAAGCGAAATGAAGTGTTGAGAGAATTTTGGAGTGGAAAACGCTTCAATGCAGGCAAGGAATATATTAAAGAGTTTGCTAGGTCATGGATCTCACGTTTGTCACATTTGGCCGAAAAGCTAAAACCTGAAACGATAATACTAGGTCTTGAAGCCAAACTGTCATGGTATTGCCAAACTAGAATTATATCTGCCCCTAGAGACAATCTTGATCGTTTCATTGAATATTTGGAACGTGTAGAGCGTGTTGCTGCCAATGAGGAGCAAGCACGTAATAACAGAAATGGTAATAACACTAGTAGTAATTTTAAGAACGAGCAGAATGGCAATGTAAACATCAGAACAGTAGGTGTTTGCCGTCCTAAGAGAGGTAGGAATTGGAGAAATAATTATCAGAACCAAACATGGCATCCAAATGATAGTAATTTTGTTCCAAACAAAATTAAGCAGGTAAACAGTGCGGAAAGCAATGCTGTGCCAGTTAACTATAATGCAAATAAAGGAAACAGTAGTAGGCCGAGACAGGAAAACTAGTTCCCGTCTATGAGGACACTGGCGCTC
The DNA here is from genome assembly GCF_023864275.1 of Schistocerca cancellata. Classification (NCBI taxonomy): domain Eukaryota; kingdom Metazoa; phylum Arthropoda; class Insecta; order Orthoptera; family Acrididae; genus Schistocerca; species Schistocerca cancellata. The sequence continues at coordinate 1,059,109,471 of NC_064626.1, read as the reverse complement.
ACCAGGCGGTTATTTTTCCTAAGCCAGTAATTACAGTCATTGGTAAGACAGATCAGAATACTCAAACTGAACATGTGGATGAAGGGTCGGTAGCACCAAAGGATACAGCAGAAATATTAGATCACTCACAGTATTTGATAAATACCGTGTTAGAGACGCTTTTTAAGTGGGAAGAGAAAGAGAAGGCGCAGCAGAGAACGGTAGGGAAGAGCTATAAAATACTGAACTGTCAGGTGAAGAAGCAGAAGAAATTTATGCTTATATTTACGATGAGGATGATGTGCTCTTATCTAAAGTGCCTGTGCAGGATGTTGATACTGTACTAATAGATTTAGGACAGGAGGTAAGTGAGAATGTAGAGGATAGCCTGTTGGGGGTCGGTGAACCCAGTAGCTGTGATCAGTTGTCACTTGAGAAGGAACCCGACGATAAGAGTGAAAGTGGTTTAGCTGTAACTAGTGTTATGCCCGGTCTGGAGGCGCAGAATCGCTCAGACTACATTAATTTGGGTCATGTTCAGCAAACTAAACGTAATGAAGTCGTGCGTTGTTTCGATTTGAAATTAATTGATCGACTGGAAAAGGCAGCTGAAAATGTAATTCAGGAAACCCCTACACACTTTGACCTAAATGTAATGAAGACAGATGTCGATCACTTTAGTTGGAGACAAATCCAAAAGGAACTATTGGATGAGTTTGAGGAACCACCTGTACAAACTAGAATAAGCCACCCTATAATAATAGTGAATATGTTGGGTATTCATGTACGTTGTCTCTTAGACAGTGGAAGTGAGGTGAGTGCGATATCTCAGTCCTTCTTTGATGCATTACCTGGTAAAGACAAGCTTACAGTAATGAGGATATCAGGACTAAGAATAATTGGTGCTACTAGCAAGGTGTCAAAAACGATAAATCAAGAAGCTTTGCTGCCCTTTAACATTAATGGTAATTTAATTGATCATCCATACTTAATTGTAAACAATCTCAGTATTGAGGTTTTAATTGGCATAGATTTCTTGTCGAAATATCAGAGTGTTGTTGACTTTGAAAGAAGCCAGTTAAAAATTGTCTTGCCGATAACCGGAGTAATTACGATACCTTTTATTGATAAACATGTAGTAACTAACGATGAAACTTGGGAGCTGGCTATACGAGTTCTGAAAAATAGGAGATATTGGGACGAAGGTGTTAATCTTAGTAAATACCAAGGACCTTTCAGGATCATAGGAAAACCTCATGCCAATGCATATAGGCTAGAGTACCCTAAGAGTAAAAAGCAATTGGGTCTCAGGAACGTGATCGACCTAAAGAAGTTCATAGGTAGTGAATGATTTCTGTAGGGAGGAGGTTGTTCTGTAACCTCTACACAGTGTGGCAGTCCCAGCTGTGTGAGATCTTCTTTCCTTTTCAGGTCTCACTCAATCTTCATCTTTCCTATCCACCAACGTTTCGACTCGTTCTTTGCAATACAAAAATTTTCCGTCATGGCTATCAAGCCATGCGTTCTGTAACCATTCTATCCACCGATTAGTAAACAAAATACCTAACTGTGATATAAACAACAGAGAAGTATGATGTAATTAAGATACAAATGTATTTGAGTAACAAGTATGTATAGAACCCTGGTAATATTGTAAGTACAAAGTGTTGTTTTATTGAAAATGGTCCACCAACAGTAATTTAAAAAGATATACAAATTCGTGTACAAGCAGGATCTGAAGTGGCAGTGAAACCTATTGTATGCTGCAGAGCTAACTAATTAATAGTAAAAGAGATTGCTTAGTGTTATGAAAAATATGCAGATAAGTTGTAAAAATGAACTCACCGTGTGTAGCAAGGAATGGCAGTGTAATAGAAGTGAATAGTGTTTGTGGTTGAGACGTGAAGGACACGTCCCTGAAGTATTTATAAGGTTGGAGCTGGCCATTATTTTGGTGTTGGGTGTGCGGTAACACACCTACACGTATTGAGGTTATGAGATGGAGGCGTGAATGCGACCATAGGTACCCTTATGTTAGATGAGACAGAGCAGCTCATGGTTGCCTATAGGTTTAAGGAATGTAGCATTACGCATGTCCATAATTACTTAATGCACTTTAGTGGTAGGTCGAGAGAGACTACCTGTGGTTTCAGCGTCCAATCGAGTGGAAATGGATTGCCACGTGAACAAACTCATCAGCTGCAATACACTATAGATATGAAATAAATGTGTATCATATGCTTTAAATGTTAATAGAGTGAGTGTTAAATAAGTACATACACTAGCATAATAATCGAGTAACATAATGGCAGACGTGAACCATTATTTATAGCTCTGCATAAATACACTTCGATAAAGTAAGTACATAATTGCAGATGTGGAACTAACACAGCAGCAGAGGACCAATAAGTGGATTTAGTAGTCAACTAAAGGTAGTGTGTTTCGAACACTCAGAACTGTACTATTACCACAAGTTACTCACATGTACAAAGAAGCTGAGAAGACAACTACTAATCAAATATACTCATACTATCTCTAAGAATAAGGTAATCAAAGATGAATCAGCTAAGTAAATAAAATACAAATGTATCATGAATGTACCGAGCATTGGTTCAGTGTTCTGGCCCGGAAATAATAAATTGAGATTACATAGGATTCATGATTGTATGCTTTGAGCATAACTTTTCTCTAGTATGTGACTAACGGCGTTTTGAGCCATTTGTTTACCGATTTTATGACAGTTAAGTAACTGCGAGAGTAAAATTGAAAAAGTTCTGTTAACTTTGTTCCAGCAACATATTGAAAGATAAAATGTATATATATCCCCATTTCATTGTGATCCACCCTTAGATATTAAGTGAACAGAGTCTGAGGCACTCTTTTTGTTTGTTCTACAGGACAAACCAGATAATGGCAGCCTGGTAGCTGCGTGAAAGCGTGGAGTGACTTGGACACAACTCACAGTGACCCCTCCCCTTTCTCCATGTAATTTAGAGTGAACATGAAGGACGCACACCATAGAAACTTCCCCTCCTCTACCCTTGTGAATGGAAGTGTAGAACGCCAGCCAAAGCGGCTACAACCACGTCTCTAAAAATGAAATTGTCACGATTTGTGACATTTTCTTTCAGGTTTAGAAAATGCTGCTAAGATATAATTATCTGTTTACGTATCATCAATAACTGTGTTATTTCTTTGAATTTGTGTATGTAAAAATGTATTTAATGGATTTAAGATTTTCATAATTTTACACATTTTATGTGTTTGTCTGTCTAAGTCAGTATGTATGCCAAAGTGTTTCATTGACTTTGCTTAAATTTTGAGTGATAATGTTGCTTAAGAGGCGGTGAACATGCCAGCAATTTAAATAATTGAAGTAGGTAATCAGTTTTCTTTTTAATATTTCTATATGTTTACATTTTAATTTTTCATAGGGAGTTAAGCTGTACTCTTGCTTCGATTTTGTAATTAATTTTTTTTCTTTCCCACGTACATTCAAAACAAAAACAAAAAAAATTAAGTAGAGGGTGATGTAGGGAAGCAGCCTACTCACGCCGTATAAAATTCACATCCGTCTTTACATTGTGTGCCAGCCTAGTCTGCTGTAACTAGCTCTGACATCATAAATGTTGCGCAATACTTTAAAAATCAAGTAAATTACCTGAAAGATTTCCAGCATGTCAGGAGTAATACTAAATCAATATGTGTTGAATACCAGTTCAATAACTTTAACCATTTTCCAAATGTGGACGTTTTTCTGTAAAAATCGTTGGCGCAACAGAAAAGAGCTAGAAACTTAAAAATTTATATTTGGATTCCTTTTGCATAATAATGTAGTACAAACAGTACTCTGGATCTCACAAATTAAAATTTTAATTGAAATTCACGATTCTCTGGTTTTTGTCTTAGAAATTAACGAAACAAGATAGATTAAGTAGCCGAATAAATAAGGCTAGGATGTTTAAATTTAAGTAGAAGGGAGACCCGCTATAATAATAAAAAATTTAGAGGTTTCAACTGAATTACTACAGAACTATAGCAATACCGTATCTCCAAAGGGCAAGTTCAGAGCTCGTCTACTGCGTGTAGTGTAATTAAATTAATTCTCTCGCCCAAAATATTTGACTTAGCCATGTCAGACTCTTATTATGATTACTTACCTGTGTGCTGAATGCACATTTAAATTCAGAGCTTCATCGGCCATCAGCAAAGGAAGCGATGATTTATTCAATAACTGAAAGTGTTGCATTACTAGCCCAGCGGCTAGTCGGGAGAGCAATTTTGATCAGGCGTTCCCTTAGCCGTCCGCACCGCGGCTTTATATATAAGAACGCTGCGCGAGAGTAAAGAGGCCCCAGTTCTCTCCAGACGCTGAATAGCACAACCACCTGTGCCGGGAGCCGCGTCGCGTCGGTATCATTGCTATAAACAGCCTCGGATGCCGTAATGAGATATTTGGGATACGCGTAACCATGAAATCGTTTTCGAGTGAAGTGTTAATTCTGGGATGACTTTAATGATCTATCTTCAGTTTGCGTATGTCGTATTTTCACGTGCCGTCGCGGGACAGACATTCTACCATTGTTTAGCGTGGCGTTTGATGAACATTATCATCAAATTACGGCGACTATTCAGTTAAACATTTAATTTGAACAGTTATAGTTGCATCAGCGCATTAGACTCTGAACTGCTCTAGTAGTTGGATTGTGTGGATGCTTTTTGGTCTGTCACTTTCAGAATATAGTGAACATTTTAGAGAATCGTTTTTGATTATGAATCCCAAACAATCTCCTAATCCCTCAGAGCTATAAGCTGTAGCTATAAGTATATTTCTCAGATGAAGTGGGCACTAGGAATTCTAATTAGAGGCTTCACGTTTTGCTAATCACTTTCTGGTTGCCAATATTGTAGTTAGAGAGCCAGTGTTGAGAACGGCAAAAGACTGCATAAATAATAGGAATATTTAACAACAATTAATTCCACCCGCCGCCCCACATATGGTTGATCGGCCGGGAATTGCATCTTTTCTGCATAATATTCTATTTATATTAACAATTAAATTCCACCCACCGCCCCACATATGGTGCATCGGCTGGGAAATGCATCTTTTCTACGTAACATTCTACATATATTAACTATTAAATTCCACCCGCCGCCCCACAATACATGGCTACACTCCATACAAATACTTTCAGAAATAACTTCCTGACACTTAAATCTATACTCGGTGTTAACAAATTTCTCTTCTTCAGAAACGCTTTCCTTGCCATTGTCAGTCTATATTTTATATCCTATCTACTTCGACCATCATCAGTTATTTTGCTCCCCAAATAGCAAAACTCACTTGCTACTTTAAGCGTCTCATTTCGTTATTTAATTCCTTCGACATCACCCGTTTTAATTCGACTACATTCCACTATTCTCGTTTTGCTTTTGTTGGTGTTCATCTTATATCCTCAAAATCTATTGGTCACGAAATGCAGATTAAATCTGAAGAAACTGCGGAAAGGTGGAGTTTATGGAGATGGGCCCTGGATACACTGACAGAACCAGAGGTTGTAGAGAGTTTCAGAGAGATTAAGTTATGCTCTGTGCAAAATTCTACCAGGCGGCTTCCTCTTTCATTTCTATATGTGTTGTCATATCTTATTCTTTACATGAATGAAGTAATTAGCCACAGACGTGTAACCATATAGTTTGTTGCAATGAAATGAATACCCCCAGCTGCATACAGGCGTTGATGTAAGTCAACGAGGATAGTTGAAAATGTGTGCCCCAACCGGAACTCGAAAGCGGGATCTCCTGCTTACATGACAGATGCTCTATCCATCTGTTCCACTGAGGACACAGAGGAGAGTGCGACTGCTGACACTTATCTCTGGCACGCCTCCCGTGAGATCCACATTCGCAACTTATTGTCCCGCACTATATTCTTAGTGCCCATGCCCATTATACTGATTACTCGCGGCTTTACTGTCGATTCCCGTAAGAGTTCGGGCACTGTGCGTCTGCACAGAAGAAGATGGTCAAATGTCCGAAAGGACAGATACCATCTTCATATATACACATAGGTTGTGTTTTGATAAAAATGCAATGACGCAAATGTAGCGTTGAAAATAGTTACTTTTAGAGTCAGCCACTGTCCTACGCCCACAAGAAGGGAGAACTTTAACAAGCAAAACGAAATACGTGTAACGCAGGAGCTCTTCTGATAATTGACAATAAAATAGGAATGCTTACGCAGCACTACATACAGCATAGTCTATCGACTATTGCAGCCAAGACAGAGAGAAAGACACCTCCTATCACAGCACCACAAGAGTACAAGCTTACTACAAGACAATGAAGTGCTTGAAAAATGTATGATGAGAGTTAGAAAATAGTTCAGTAAGTTAAGGGAGACGAAAATGTAATAGCAATGGGAGAAAAGAATTCTGTTGTGCATTGAGAGAGAGGAAAATGTAGTAGGGAAACACAAAGACGAGCCCCGTGGTGTCATTTTGCAGAGAATGCAATTTAATCATTGCAAACAACTATTTCAGAATCAGGAGTAAATAACTGTATACGTGGAAACTTACTACGCAGCAGAAAGTTTCATATGGATTATAAAATGATATACAATTCAAAATCAGTTGTTAAACTGAAAAGCATTTCCAGTAGCAGGTCTGGGCTTGGAACATAATTAATTAGGTATAAAACGTAGGCTGAAAGGTATTGCCACTATATGAATAATACAGATGGGCCCACGGTAAGTTGAAACTTTTAGAGAACGTATACTTTCAGGTTGAGAACTAGGCAACGAATAGGTGAAAGAATGGCAATTAAACCAACTGAAGATGTATGAGAGTGTGATTATAGCAGAAGAAATCCTAAAGAAAATTTAGCACAATAAATGAATAAGGCATTACATGTTAAATGTAAATGATAAATGGAAAAATAAAATGGCAACAAACGAAAAAGACTAAATATGGAGACTCACAGAGAGCGCAAACGTGGTAACAGCAAGAGGAGAAATGAAATGTGGAAACGTAACTATGAGAAAGAGTGATGCTGCTTGTTCGGAAATCAAAGAAACAATGATAAAAAGAGAAGCAGCCGTAAGAACATCACGAACTGTGATTGCAAGACAGTTGGAAGCAAAGGCTTAAAACGCAAAATATGTAGAAAAGCTAAGTAAGATAATGAAACTTGTAGACATTATTACACAAGCTGAAGAGGAAGTAGACGACGTGAGATACTCGATACATAGTTGGTCATAGAAATACCGAAGACGATACGAGATACGTAGAAAAAAATGGTTCAAATGGCTCTGAGCACTATGGGACTTAACATCTATGGTCATCAGTCCCCTAGAACTTAGAACTACTTAAACCTAACTAACCTAAGGACAGCACACAACACCCAGTCATCACGAGGCAGAGAAAATCCCTGACCCCGCCGGGAATCGAACCCGGGAACCCGGGCGCGTGAAGCGAGAACGCTACCGCACGACCACGAGCTGCGGACAGATAAGAAGAGTAGACTATTCAGAATTATTAAGACCTTTAGGAGAAACTATCATGACAAAACTGTTCAGTCTTATAGAATATGGACTCCGCCATTTTGCAAACACACTGGGATTTCTATTTGCCCAGACATGTTTCAGCACCTCTGCGCCATCATCATAGGGATTTTTCTTTTTGTTTATTGAAAAATTGTAAAAACTGGAAATGTTTTAGGTTATAATTTATTTAAAAAAAGTTAGACCTAAAGAAAGTTTTTGTTCAGTTTTCTTCTTACTGTCATTTTACATTATATGGTTTTCACGGCCAACTCTACAATGTCCTGCACTGATAGCTTGTCATGTACTAACCAAACGATGTATTTGGTGCAGATGACATGCTATTTACAGAGTTTTTTTATACAGTATGGAATGACATAATAGGTTAGACAATTTTTATCAAACTGTGTGTTGAGGGTTGTCTTCTGTAATTTCATTACGGTGTTCCTGTATTTGTTGTAGACCTTGCTGGGGAATGCCAGTCTGGGCGACGAAATATTCATATTTCGGATTTAGAGCTCTCGTCCTTTCTTTAAGCATCTGCAGGTGCTGAAACACGTCTGAGTAAAATTAAAAAGCAATGTGTTAGCAAAAAAAAAAAAAATGAACAGCTTCACTCTAATACAAGAAAAAATGACAAACCAAAAGATGTTTTGCGAATTGGTCCCAAACTGATATTCACAAAGTTGTCGACGGAAAATGTACAACTGTAAACTTTGGTGCCCGTTGGACGAATGTGTGACGTTGGAACACAATTTCAGCGTGAATCTGGCAAGGATACTAAACAGGGGCATGTCGATACCAGGGCATAAAGTCTTTGCGAATTTAATTCCGTGTACTCTGACAGTAAGTCAGAGTACTTATAGTCGCATACAGGCGCGTATACGAGTATAGTATAGAGTTGAGAGAGGGGATGTAGTTGGGCTCAAAGAAGCCGGTTGGAGTAATCGGCAAATCGTTAGACATTTCAATATGAGAATGTCACTGTTCGACGATGTTGGCAGCAATGAGTGAACCTTGACCGAACATAGCGTCAAGAAGGAAGCGGTCGACGTAGAGAGATGACAGGATGTGAGAACCGAACACACGTCATAGAGGCACTAAGAGCTACGGAGTCATCTTTATCATCTATCCGACGTGCAACTGGTGTTTCAGTGACCACAAGGACCATTCATGGGCGGCTCACATAAATACACTCCTGGAAATGGAAAAAAGAACACATTGACACCGGTGTGTCAGACCCACCATACTTGCTCCGGACACTGCGAGAGGGCTGTACAAGCAATGATCATACGCACGGCACAGCGGACACACCAGGAACCGCGGTGTTGGCCGTCGAATGGCGCTAGCTGCGCAGCATTTGTGCACCGCCGCCGTCAGGGTCAGCCAGTTTGCCGTGGCATACGGAGCTCCATCGCAGTCTTTAACACTGGTAGCATGCCGCGACAGCGTGGACGTGAACCGTATGTGCAGTTGACGGACTTTGAGCGAGGGCGTATAGTGGGCATGCGGGAGGCCGGGTGGACGTACCGCCGAATTGCTCAACACGTGGGGCGTGAGGTCTCCACAGTACATCGATGTTGTCGCCAGTGGTCGGCGCAAGGTGCACGTGCCCGTCGACCTGGGACCGGACCGCAGCGACGCACGGATGCACGCCAAGACCGTAGGATCCTACGCAGTGCCGTAGGGGACCGCACCGCCACTTCCCAGCAAATTAGGGACACTGTTGCTCCTGGGGTATCGGCGAGGACCATTCGCAACCGTCTCCATGAAGCTGGGCTACGGTCCCGCACACCGTTAGGCCGTCTTCCGCTCACGCCCCAACATCGTGCAGCCCGCCTCCAGTGGTGTCGCGACAGGCGTGATTGGAGGGACGAATGGAGACGTGTCGTCTTCAGCGATGAGAGTCGCTTCTGCCTTGGTGCCAATGATGGTCGTATGCGTGTTTGGCGCCGTGCAGGTGAGCGCCACAATCAGGACTGCATACGACCGAGGCACACAGGGCCAACACCCGGCATCATGGTGTGGGGAGCGATCTCCTACACTGGCCGTACACCACTGGTGATCGTCGAGGGGACACTGAATAGTGCACGGTACATCCAAACCGTCATCGAACCCATCGTTCTACCATTCCTAGACCGGCAAGGGAACTTGCTGTTCCAACAGGACAATGCACGTCCGCATGTATCCCGTGCCACCCAACGTACTCTAGAAGGTGTAAGTCAACTACCCTGGCCAGTAAGATCGGATCTGTCCCCCATTGAGCATGTTTGGGACTGGATGAAGCGTCGTCTCACGCGGTCTGCACGTCCAGCACGAACGCTGGTCCAACTGAGGCGCCAAGTGGAAATGGCATGGCAAGCCGTTCCACAGGACTACATCCAGCATCTCTACGATCGTCTCCATGGGAGAATAGCAGCCTGCATTGCTGCGAAAGGTGGATATACATTGTACTAGTGCCGACATTGTGCATGCTCTGTTGCCTGTGTCTATGTGCCTGTGGTTCTGTCAGTGTGATCATGTGATGTATCTGACCCCAGGAATGTGTCAATAAAGTTTCCCCTTCCTGGGACAATGAATTCACGGTGTTCTTATTTCAATTTCCAGGAGTGTAGGATTGAGTTCACGGCAGCAGGAGCCTTTTGGTTGTCAACCGTCGCAACCCTACAGTCACAACGGTAGGCCGACGATATACTACCCGCAGTTTTGTTGCTCTTCATGACAGACCATCCTGAGTTCGCATTTCAACAACATACTGCCGCTCTGCACACAGCGAGAGTCTTAACTGCTTGTCTTCGTGCTTGCCAAACCCCATCTATTCCTGCAAGTTCACCGGTTGTCTCCCCAAGTGAGAACGTTTGGAGCATAATGGGCAAGGCCTTCCAAACAGCTCGGGATTTCGACGATCTAATGCGCCAGTTGCACTAAATTTGACGCGACATACCTCAGGAGGACACACAACAACCCTTCCAGTCATTGCTAAGAGGAGAAACTGCATACATAAAAGCCAGAGGTGGACCAACGTTTATTGACTTGGTCAATTTGTGAAGCTCTTCCTCTTGAAGAAATCACCCAATTTATCTTAAATTGTAAAAATTTTTTTGTCTGTAGAAGGACAGTGAAGTACTGATTTCATTCCCATTCAGATAACTCTCTCGTCTTTTTTTCTTTCTTTTTTTCTTGAGAAAATGTGTTATCGAATTATCACTTTAAGAAGCAATGCTTACAAAATACCAGCAAGTACTATCAACAGACGAATAGAGTGATACGCAAAAGTCGACATGGTCACCATCAGCACTGATACAGGAAGAATGCAGAATCGCTAGAGGCAATACTGTCCCTACGTCGTATCTTAAAAGAAAGTTTGAGTTAGGACTAACATTTAAACCATTTTCACGTTCAGAATAGCATATTCACAGTGTTAAGTGGAATCCACTGTTTGTATTTCCGAAGTTACCTAATATCAGGTACAGGAATTGAAAGGTATTCTAAAACTTGTACAGAAAACAGAGCGCAGCTAACAGAAATACAGTGAGATATAAGACAACGGTGTCTCGAATTAGCGATAGGCGAGCATTCAGCAAAAGCGGTCTTGACCGGCTAGCGAAGCGAAGTGACAAAAGACATCTTTGCAACTGACCATGGAATTCTGAGAGAGCGAGAGAGCCGTCGCATAGCGTGCCCCAGGCCAATGAGTCAGATGGAATTTTTCCGGCAGTATGCCGTCCTAAATTTCACCTAGCGGCTGTCGCGAGGTGCTGAAAAATATAACGTCATTTCTATATCCTATCATGTGAAGTCGCCATAACCTCAGCCCTGTAGATAGTAACCGATAGCCGAACATACAGCTCGACTAAGGCAAAATACACAAATTACTTAAAACACGGTCATCTTCCATTGGTTAATAAATACCGAGTCATGACAGAAGTAAAGAACACACATTAACATTTACTTTCAAAACTGATAATACTTGTAGAAAAACTGTCACAGCTATAATCAAGAGGTCATTTGATGATGCGCCTTATGCAGGAACGAAGATATGGGATAGCTTTGATTAATATTCAAAATTCAAGCGTTTATTTGACATAGCTGCCATTGCATTTGACTGATTGGATTTTGGGGTAACTAAAAGCAAAGCGCAACAAGAAACTACAGAATAACATAGAGAAGAGTTGGAATTAAGAATCTTTCAGGTAAAGGTGCCACCCATTCCCAATAAGAAATTTTAAGTCATTAATTTTCAAATTCGGTAAGAACTAGTAAAGATTGAGACATGTGATCATCACAGTAGAGAGATCGGAAAAAGACTTTTGGAAATGAATGGGCTCATGCTTCGTCTAAAAGATATATTTTAAATTAATCAGAGCATAGAAACTTATGCTGAAGCCGAATAAAAAATTCGAAACCGACGTCTAGAAATTATGGAGACAGGTTCTCTGCTGCTCGAATACCACTGAGTGAAGTTTGTACAATTGGGAGTTTTCTTGCCTAAAAACAGAATATATGGATCTCTGAATTTTAGTAGTTAGTAGGCGACTGTCTGCAGCTTAGCAAATTGAAGATGAAGTTTAAATTCGAAAGAGAACGTCACTCTCAAACAATCAATCGCTCGACTAAATACTTGAGCGTCCGCTATGCACAATAGACTGGCGACATATGTTACCAAACACAATCGATTAAACAGAACATCAAACAAATTCTACAATGATGCCTAGAGATATTACCCACTTCCTGTATTTTAATAACCAGTTGCGTTTAGAAGGAAGTTTAACGTTTAACGTCCTGCTCACAGCGAAGTCATTATAGACAGAAAACAACCTAGGATTATGAACGGATAGGGAAGAAAATCGGTATTCCATGTAGCCATTCAGACATTTGCCTTTGGCGATTTAGAGGAATCACGAAATTCCTAAATCTGGATGGTCAGAAAGGGTTTTGAACCGTCGCCCTCCAGAATGTCAGTTCAGTGTCTAACATTGCGCCGCCTCACACACTTGGGTGAGAAGCAGAATGAACTTGACAATAACAATTTGCAAGCATTTGTGGTCACTCCGATAGACAACTAATGGCGAAACAGTTTAGCGGTCACACGCGTTTCTAGCAGCCTTGGTGTTGACAGAAGACATAAGTCCCTTTAGCCCACAAAGGATTATTCAGAAGAAGGTGGGATTGAATTGTAGTCGGCCCTTTACGAGGTGCATTCAAGTTCTAAGGCCTCCAATTTTTTTTCTAGTTAACTACTCACCCGAAATCAATGAAACTGGCGTTACTTCTCGACGTAATCGCTCTGCAGACGTACACATTTTTCACAACGCTGACGCCATGATTCCATGGCAGCGGCGAAGCCTTCTTTAGGAGTCTGTTTTGACCACTGGAAAATCGCTGAGGCAATAGCAGCACGGATGGTGAATGTGCGGCCACGGAGAGTGTCTTTCATTGTTGGAAAAAGCCAAAAGTCACTAGGAGCCAGGTCAGGTGAGTAGGGAGCATGAGGAATCACTTCAAAGTTGTTATCACGAAGAAACTGTTGCGTAACGTTAGCTCGATGTGCGGGTGCGTTGTCTTGGTGAAACAGCACACGCGCAGCCCTTCCCGGACGTTTTTGTTGCAGTGCAGGAAGGTATTTGCTCTTCAAAACATTTTCGTAGGATACACCTGTTACCGTAGTGCCCTTTGGAACGCAATGGGTAAGGATTACGCCCTCGCTGTCCCAGAACATGGACACCATCATTTTTTCAGCACTGGCGGTTACCCGAATTTTTTTTGGTGGCGGTGAATCTGTGTGCTTCCATTGAGCTGACTGGCGCTTTGTTTCTGGATTGAGAAATGGCATCCACGTCTCATCCATTGTCACAACCGACGAAAAGGAAGTCCCATTCATGCTGTCAATGCGCGTCAACATTGCGTGATCGTCCGTCAGCACTCGTGGCACCCACCTGGATGACACTTACTCGCATTTTCAGGTCGTATTGAAGGATTGTGTGCACAGAACCCACAGAAATGCCAACTCTGGAGGCGATCTGTTCAACAGTCATTCGGCGATGCCCCAAAACAATTATCTCCACTTTCTCGATCATGTCGTCAGACCGGCATGTGCTAGCCCGAGGTTGTTTCGGTTTGTTGTCACACGATGTTCTGCCTTCATTAAACTGTCGCACCCACGAACGCACTTTCGACACATCCAGAACTCCATCACCACATGTCTCCTTCAACTGTCGATGAATTTCAATTGGTTTCACAACACGCAAATTCAGAAAACGAATTATTGCACGCTGTTCAAGTAAGGAAAGTATTTAAAACAGTTCTCATTCTCTCCGCTGGCGGTAAAATTCCATATGCCATACGGTGCTGCCATCTCCGGGACGTATTGACAATGAACGCGGCCTCATTTTAAAACAATGCGCATGTTTCTATCTCTTTCCAGTTCGGAGAAAAAAAAAATCGGAGGCTTTAGAACTCGAATGCACCTCGTATATTATTAAGTCTCGCAGTGAGGGAAACCAAGGAAAAATTTCTAAACAGCATTTATATTCGGGAATAAGAAACGAAACATCATGCTGTGTCTTCAGCATTGCAGTTCATTCAGAGACACCAAAGGGCTCAGTAGAGAAGCTGAACAGTGACTTGAAAGGAAGATGAATATCGACAATGTTAAAACGAAAGTAGTGAACCAATAATGTGGCATTAAAATTCAGGGTCAAACCATGTCAACGTTGAGTTTACATGATGACATTACTACCCTCAGTGAGAATGAAGAATAATTACAGGACATTTTTGGATTGAAATCAACAATCTGAGACTGAGAATAAATCGAAGAAAAACCAAAGTAATGAGGAGTAGCAGAAATGAGATTAGTGATAAGTTAACATCAAAATTAGTGGTTAAAGAATAGATGTGTTGAAGAATACGCCTTCCACATCGCTGGCAACGGGTTCTACACTTCGCTAGTGACTATTTTTGTTCAAATGGCTCTGAGCACTATGAGACTTAACTTCTGAGGTCATCAGTCCCCTAGAACTTAGAACTACTTAAACCTAACTTACCTAAGGACATCACACACATCCATGCCCGAGGCAGGATTCGAACCTGCGACCGTAGCGGTCACGCGGTTCCAGACTGCAGCCCCTGGAACCGCTCGGCCACAACGGCCGGCTCGGGTAGTTATCCGAGCACTACACGTTTACATACCTCCACTCGTCTCCTCCTGAACTGCTGTGGCCACTGCTTCCACTGACGTCGAATCAATTCGTTTCCTCCCTCTACCAGGTTGCACACCAAAAGAAACAGTCTTTTCGAATTTCCGAATTATTCTTTCCAGGCCCATGGCGATCATCGAACCAACGCCTTTTCTCAAACCTTTCAGTGTCAGGAAACTTTTTGCAGAGCAACGTGCGCACAGTCATCATTCTTGAAATACAGCTTTACAAAGAGAGCGTATTCCTGCACTGAGACTGTCCTAGCGAACGCCGCAGACGCGAAAGGAAGAAAAGCCGCGAAAGGAAGAAAAGCCGTGTACCCTGCGTATTTATACTAACGTAAATGGGTCGTGCGCACGACAGGTGTTTTCATTTACGTATTCTGACACATACAGCGCCATCTATTGACCAATTTTCACACTATTTTATTTCTTCTGCCTCACGTTTTCCCCCTTCTCCGATAATATTCCTCTGCAATTCGATGTCATTCGGACCAGTGGCGTTATTTCTACAGCGTTTTGAAAGTTTAACTTTATTATAATCATCCTGTATATAATTATATGACCTTCGAAACAACAAAAGAAACTTAATGTAGACTCTTTGACCGGTCAGTTCCATATTTACTCTATAGAACAGTTATGTCAAACGTTATCAAGAGTTGTCAAAGCCTAAGATTTGGCAGCAATGACATTCATGACAACCCGCATACTGCATTATAGTACAAATTGCAGATCGTGTCGTACCAACTGACATGCATGCCACTGCTGTACAGGTACATAATGTAAGGAGACTTACATTAGTGCCACTATATATAAGGTTGTAATTTTGTAGAGATTGATGTACATTAAGTTCTTTGTTCCTCTGTACCAGATGCCACTGATGATGAGTATAGATTTCTACTGCACCTCATAGTTTATAATAACATACATTGACAGTTGGTTATTCGTTTCAGTCATTATTCATTTTTAATAACGAGAACACAGCTAAAAAGCGTGCAGGATTTTCTCAAAAGTTATCATTTAATATATCTTTTGATGCTATTTTGTGTTTTCCTTGAAATAACACGATGGACGAAGCAAGGACGACATGGAAGTAGACTAGCAAAGACAAAGAGAATTTAACTGATGAAGACTGCTAGTATCAAACATATGCTTTTATCTGTCTAGAAAATATGTGACAGTGTATGTTTGAATCACAGCAGTGTATTGTACTGAATCATGGACTGTGGGATAACCGGAACAGAAGAGAAACATTTGGGGTGTAGTGTTACAGAAGCTTGTCTACATATGAGACATAAATAGCCGTATCCTTTCATTTCATAGACTTATAATGTTCCGTTTCTTACACCACCAAGACACTAAAGATCTTATAACGTGATATAAATTTCAACTTGATTCCTGAGAAAAAGGGATTTCAACAGAACGACAGACGCGACATTGCAGTGCCTGTATTATCAGAAGTACGTCGGAATGTTCCTTTGGAAACGCATGCACGTCTGGAGGAACAGGCACTACGATGACATGAAATGTTTTCACAGTCGTGTAAATGGGCAACCATCAGCTATATAATGGAACGACGCCAATGAAAATATGTGCCGAACTGAGACTCGACCCCGAATATCCCGCAAATCGCGACCGGTCGTCTTAGCATTAGGCTACCTCAGCACGACTCACTGCCAGACCGAACTCCCATACGTCGTCAACCATGAGCCTACTATGTGCACACGTAGATCCGTTTTGTATGTTCCCGTGCAAGAGAGAAATTTTACTTGAGAGTCACTTTCCTGTTTCGGTGGTTAGGTACAATATTTCTGTGCCTGTGTTATTGCACAATTCGATGCATTGCTCCTTCGGACAGTCGTGCATGTTCAGTCTGCATTTGGCGTGACGTGATTGCTCCGAAGCGAGGCGGAGGTAGCCGGTATTTGTGTTTACCGCAGCTGCAAGCGCGTGGCGTCGTTCCTAGTAATACATGATGGAGTTCAACTACCGCAAAGCTACATGGCAATTAATTTTTTGCCACGATTTCACCCGTCCCAAGGCGATCGATGACGGACGATTCCTGTGCGACGAAGTGGAAGTATTACCGGCCGAAATCATAGGGATCTATCATTCTATAGTACTATGTGAAATGGTTAGCGATGCGCCCACGATGGACTACACTTCTGTCGCCTTGGTAGCAATGTGGGACCCGTCACAGTTGACCACGCTGGTGTCAGAACGATCAGAGAATTCGAACTAGCGTCCAGTTCCCTACGGACTTCGTGACTGAGGCCTTCGAACCATGCAGTACGTTCATAGAGGAACTTGCCGAAAAGTGGACACAATTCCTGAACAGTGTTCGGCAAGTTCGCATCGAACTTCGGAGCTATGTGTAAGTAGGCTGTTTAGGTTCTTATATTGGTAACGCCGCCGCCACGTAGTGCTCTCTGTATGAAAACCACTGGCTGTGCTGTGTGCAGTCTGTGGCTAGTTTGCATTGTTGTCTGCCATTGTAGTGTTGGGCAGCTGGACGTGAACAGCGCGTAGCGTTGCGCAGTTGGAGGTGAGCCGCCAGCAGTGGTGGATGTGGGGAGAGAGATGGCGGAGTTTTGAAAGTTTGTAAAAATGGATGTCATGAACTGCTGTATATATTATGACTTTTGATGACTATTAAGGTAAATACATTGTTTGTTCTCTACTAAAATCTTTCATTTGCTAACTATGCCTACTAGTAGTTAGTGCCTTCCGTAGTTTGAATCTTTTATTTAGCTGGCAGTAGTGGCGCTCGCTGTATTGCAGTAGTTCGAGCTACCAAGATTTTTGTGAGGTAAGCGATTTGTGAAACGCATAGGTTAATGTTAGTCAGGGCCATTCTTTTGTAGGGATTTCTGAAAGTCAGATTGCGTTGCGCTAAAAACATTGTGTGTCAGTTTAAGCACAGTCATGTATAATTGTTCAAAGGGGACGTTTCATATGTACCTTCCTACCCTCTTATCGGAGATCGCAGAGCCATAATTTTGTACGTTGGTCGACAGATAGCATGCTCCGGTTGCGGGAAAGTGGACCATTTACGGTCAGAATGCGTTCAACGACGTGTTGCGCAACTTCCTGTTACAGAAGTACCACCTCCGACCACCACGAGAATCCTGCCAGCTATGCATGCGATGGCACTCACTGCGACGATTTACAAGTCCTTTCCAATGCCACCCCGACCAACATCATGCGTTTCCCCATCATCACTCGGATATCGTTGTATGTGCTTACAACGAGGAGGCCGCCTTACTACCGTCTTTCTCGGCCTACAATGGAGTGAGTGGCTCCACCCAACGGCCACTCGACGCATTTATTGTGTCTAGGACGGACTTCGAGCCCGGATCCCGCACCTTGTCGCGTCGTCTGACACGTTCTTGGAAAGAGATCACCACGCTGAAGCAAACTTCGCAGCTGGTCTCTCACGCGGCCCAGGACCCCCCACCATCTCCGGCACCTTAAACCAAAGTTGCCACCACCCTACTGCACCGATAACGAATAGACCTCCAATTGATACTGCAGAACAGGGTGGTAACGTCCGCGTCGACAATACCTTCCATCGCTTCTTACTGTGGTAGACCAGATCGCAGCATCACCACACTACACATACAAGTTTTCAACGCTCAGCATCAGTATGGTCCGTGACGTGTTCAGGGCGTCCGAAGTTTACGTCACCGTTCTGCAAGGGGCGTGTCTTGCTATTGTTTCGACTCTTTAAGTATTCGAGTTGATTTGCTCAGTCGTCAGCCACAGAGGGTGATAAGTGACCCTGTACATCTGGGAAAGGTATCCCAGTCAAACATGTGGTTGTTCTCCGATTGGGATGGGGTGCGGCTCTCACACTATTTGATATATGGGTCATCAATTATACGCCCCTTCAGGCTCACTGAGGGCAACGAACTACATTCTACACAGAAGAACTAGTGCCATTGGTTATGAGATGATACCATCATTATGTTGTAGGAGGCGACTACTTCCATCCCCATACCAAGAGATTTTGTCAATGGCATTCTCATACCGGTGCCCAAACCGATAGGGGAATGCACGTCACATACTTTCACCCCCTGGCATTACTCAGTGCGGATTATAAAACCTATGTGAGTCTCTTGGCGGTGGGCATCTGTACACTGTTACCTGCAGTACTTTCTACAGAACACACAGGGCCACCCTCCAGATGGTCAAGGTGAATGTCGGGACCTTATTGCGCTGGCTGCGTCCTGCCGCCTCCGTGAGGCAATGGTGTCGATAGATTTCAGCAGCGCCTACGACTAGGTCCACCACCATTTTCTCCTTACGGTGGTGGAACGCATAGGGTTCCTCCCCTCACTCATAGACGGCCATTCGTCACTTACTTTACAACGCCATGCCCATGGTCCAGCTGAACGGATGATCCCTGTCCGGCATTGCGGCGTTAGGTCAGGCAGGGATTTCCGCTGTCCAGTATTCTGTACACAGTCGCCCTCGAGCCTGTGATCAAATGCTTCCGACCCCATCCTATGGGACTTACATCACACATCACGCGGTCACACGTTCCTCTGCCGAGTCTATGCGAACAAACTTCTACTTCTCGCAGGCTCGCCCACAGAAATACGTGTGCCATAACTTGGATTCAATGATATAGACAATCGGTGGGAAGTCACCGCACGTTACCAAATCAATGATAATGAACACTGTATGCAGAACCCCCCCACAACACCCGCCCCCCCCACCCTCCATTTGGCTTTTGGTGCCATGTACTGCCGGATAACAGTACGCTCGTACGTTTGCCCACATATCGTCGGAACTTTGCCAACTACTTGCACACCATGATCAACAATCCCGCCCGTAGTTAGAGAATACTCAACCTCCTGTGTTCTTGATACGTGTACGATTATGTCTTATCGGTATCAGGCCAGCGAGCTCGTCGTGTGCAGGGACAATTGCATGGTTAAATGCTAGTTTTGTTCTGAACTGAAATTTTAGTTCACGTCCTTGCCTGTCCATTGTCATGGGTTTCGTCCTCGGCCCGTATGGCTCCTTTCCTCCTCCCCCTCCCCCCTCACAGGAACGGCCTCATACTATGACGCACTGCCGTCTCGTGGATATAAATTAAAAACACCGAAATAAAATAAATTAAAAATTAAAAGCACTGTTGTCAGTTACTTTGATCTAATTCCTTTCTGCCACATCAGTTGTGGCAGAGGGGAGGGTCCGTCCCGACTCCGTTTCTGTGATCAGGCAGAAAAAGACCATTAAACCCTTAACTTCAACAGCGGGAAGTCACTGGATCAAATCTCTCTATCGTTATCTCTTTGTCTCATTCCAAAAAGAGTGGTAAGGCGACCGTTCACGATAAGTGTGAAATCCGGGTTCGGGTCCCGGTCCGGAACAAATTTTTACTGTCGTCATTCGATTATACAGTTGATGGTTGTCCAAATTCGCAGCTGGGAATATATTTCATATTAGATAGACAGTCCGATAACAAATGACGGCCGGACGGAGTGGCCGTGCGGTTCTAGGCGCTACAGTCTGGAACCGAGCGATCGCTACGGTCGCAGGTTCGAATCCTGCCTCGGGCATGGATGTGTGTTATGTCCTTAGGTTAGTTAGGTTTAATTAGTTCTAAGTTCTAGGCGACTGATGACCTCAGAAGTTAAGTCGCATAGTGCTCAGAGCCATTTGAACCATTTGAACAAATGACGGAACATTTTCTTTCGTGCGATACAGTTACAAATTAACAACTTTCTGATTTTTTGCTTTGCACTGTGAAACCTTGCTTCTTGCCAAATTTCGTGACTCTAGGATAACGGGAAACATTCTATAGGTTTTGCTGAGCTTCAGTTTTTCCACCGGCAAGGCACCGCAGACCTCAGTATGTGCCATAAATTTCAGTGTGATAAGTCTAACCTTTCTTGAGGTAAAGGGTTTTTAACAATCGAACAGACAGTGATGCAGCAGATAGACAACAAATTGATCATTAAAGACTCCTGTTATTACCGACTGAGTTAGAGAAACCTAAAAATGATTTAGGGCGGAATGGACACTTGAGAAGACGCCAGTTAGCAGAATTACGACGAGTACAGCGTTGCTTTAACGTTGAGTGGTACATGTACAGTAATCAGTACGCCCATGCAACATTAAGTGTCAACAGACCATAGCAACTGGACAACCGAAAGGACAGTGATCCTGGGTGAAATACATTTTCCTACCACTCGTTCTATGAAGGTACGCCGAGAATCACTTCTCAGACTGAATCTGCTCCAGAAGCGCACATGAAGGCACTCCTCGTTGATTCAGTCCATGTGCTCCTGGCACCATCGCAAACGGAGCCTCCGATACGCAGATATGAACGGAAAAACGTTCTGGTTGTCGGGGAAAGAAAACACTACCGTGGAGCGCAAGACTGCGTGCTTTGAAATTCTGCATAAGACTGTAATTGCACCAGCTATATGACGTGGATCCCCTCTTGCTTGTTGCACAATGTAGCGAAGATGTGGTGATGTACTTGGTTCTGAACGCTCCCCAAGGCACGAAACAGTGCAGTGAGCAACATGGAACTCCTGGGCTATTCTTGTCACACTGTTACAGGGTTCCCGGTGATTCTTTCCAGTCTGAATTCATCCATATTTTGTTTCCGTGCCATGTTGTAACGAGGAACACCAACATACTGCCCTGTAATTGCTCGCTGATTAACGCACACTCAGTCTTTTTCCGTTCCTTAGAAAGTCGTATTTGCTAGCCATGAAATGCCTATGTACACTGCGCCCACGTAACTTCATAACCGCCCAATATGAAAATAAACCAAAGAAAACATACCAATAAAAACGCATTTATACTGTAATACGTGATGAACTTCTGTTTTTCTAATTAAAATCTTCATAAAAACGTTTCGTCACAAACTTTAGTTAAAAATGGAAACGGAAACGAATTCTATATATTTTTTATTGTAAAACAAATGATATTGCAATTCATTTGCTCTCGCCGTTCTGTGGCGACTTTCTCTGTCTGGCTATTGCTGAATATGCACACATGTTATTTTCGGTGAAATATGAGATACTTTTTCAAATGCTTAAGTGGAATTTAACTGCAATATCAGACAAAATCTTATTCTATGATAATAACCATTGCTTTGTATGAATATGTGCTTATTTCTTTACAGAGGCCGTAAAGAAAGGATTGGCGACGAATAGTTCGACGTTAGAACGACCGAACACGTTACATGTTCTCTCGTTACGTACTCAACATTGCTATGCAGAGACACCCTGAGATCGAGTTGCCGATCACTTCTTTTGGCCCTTTAGTATGTTTTTTTACGTAAGGCGACGTGAGGTTGGCCGTCCTATTACCTTCGAATAATGACATCGGCAGTCGCTTCATTAGCTTCACATCAATGGTCGATCGCCTGATAATCATGATTTTGTTGTTGTGTTCTTGTGAGACTGGTTTCATGCAGATCTTCATTCTAGTCTATCCTGAGAAAGCTTCTTCATCCCCCGATACCTACTCCAACCTACATCCTTCTGAATCTGCTTAGAGTATTCATCTCTTGGTCGCCCTCTACGATTTTACCCTCCACGCTGCCCTCCAATACTATACTGGAGAACCCTTGATGCCTCAGAATTTGTCCTACCAACCTATTCCTTCTTCTAGTCGTGCCACAAACTTCTCGTCCCTCCTATCTGTTCAGTACCACATAATTATTTATCTGATCTACCCATGTAATCTTCAGCATTCTTCTGTAGCACCACATTTCGAAAGCTTCTATTCTCTTCTTGTGTAAACTATTTATAGTCCATGTTTCACTTCCATACATGTCTACACTCCATACAAATACTTTCAGAAACGACTTCCTGACACTTAAATCTATACTCGATGTTAACAAGTTTCTCTTCTTTAGAAACACTTTCCCTACCAGCGACAGTCTACATTTTATATCCTCTCTACTTCGACCATCATCAGTTATTTTGCTCCCCAAATAGCAAAACTCATCTACTACCTTAAGTGTCTCATTTCCTAATCTAATTACCTCGGTATCACCCGATTTAATTCGACTACATTCCATTATCCTCGTTCAACGCACTGTCCATTTCGTTCAACTGATCTTCCAAGTCCTTTGCTGTCTGTGACAGAATTCCAATGTCAACGGCAAACGTCAAAGTTTTTATTTCTTCTCCATGGATTTGAATTCCTACTCCGAACTTTTCTTTTGTTTCCTGTACTTTTTGCTCACTATAACATCGGGAATAGGCTACAACCCTGTCTCACCTCCTTCCCAACTACTGGTTCCCTTAGATGCCCCTCGACTCTCGTAACAGCCATCTGGTTTCTGTGCAAATTGTAAATAGCATTTCGCTCACTGTATTTTACCCCTGCCAGTGTATTCCAGTCAACGTTGTCGAAAGCTTTCTGTAAGTCTACAAACGCTTGAACGTTGGTTTGCCTTTCATTAACTTATCTTCTACGAGAATTCGTAGGATCAGTATTGCCTCGCGTGCTCCTATATTTCTCAGGAAACCAAACTGATCTTCCCTGTAATCAGCTTTTACCAGTTCCTCCATTCTTCTGTAAAGAATTCGTATTACTATTTTTCAACCGTGGCTTATTACACCGATAGATCGGTAATTTTCGTACCTGTCAGCATCTGCTTTCTTTGGAATTATACGAGGGTTGGAACTTAAATAGTGGCAACTATTTATTCACAACCGATACAAAAGAGATATATTTGTCCGTGTTATTGTCCTTCAAAGTAATCGCCAGCGTTGTGTAGAACCCGTTACCACCGATGTGGAAGGCGTAGTATACCGTTAGTAGACCCTGTTCTTTTGATGGTGCGAATGGATCGGTCTACTGCCTGCCTAATCTCTGGAACAATTCTGGAGCGAATGCCACGAAGCGGTTCCTTCATCTTCGGAATAAAATCAAAGTCACAAGGACTTAAGTGTAGGGAGTATTGTGGATTGTACAGTACTTCCCAGTCCCATCGACCGAACAGAGTAGCTACAGCTTGCGCTTGCGCTGTATGAGCCCGTGCTTTGTCGTGCAAAATGATGGGTGGGTTGCGCAGAAAGTGTCGCCACTTCTTTCCCAAAGCTGATCGCAGGTTATGCTCCAAAAACGAGCAGTAATACTGTGCATTGACGGTCTGCCGTGGAGGAACTTAGTGCGTTAGGATAACACCATCACAGTGGGGAATCACCATAACTTTAGATCGCTACATTCGTACCATCAACAGCACCGGCTTATAACACTTCCGTCTGCTACTGCTATACCATAACCTCGAAACTGAAGGCAATTTGCAAAACAGAATTATTTTGTTAGAGTAATAATGGTATAAAGCAACAGATCAGTGTTACCCTCTGAGAGGAATTTTGTTATTTTGACCGTGTTGTACCTAACAGAGGTGGCTTATCGGAAGTGAAAGTCAGAATTACGTAAATATTTGAACAGTAACAAACAAAATTTTGCCTAGCTATACTGTTTATAGAATAAGGAAAACGGTCGCCAGCCTAATTAGGCAAGAGAAAGGTTAACGTTCTCGTTTAAGAAAGTAGGTATAAGTAACTATAATGGATCAACACAACCTATACTTTGTCACATGCGAGTGCAGTGAACTCTGACACATACATATGTTTACGGTAAGATTGAAACTAACAGAGCAGCAGAAACAATTTGCAAAATTATAACAAATACCGAAACACACTATTACTTTCAGGGCTTACACAAAGTGAATGGTCTTTATAACATTACTATTAATATGCACTTCTAATACACAAGAGACACAAACAATTAGCAAACATGAATATATAACGTTTCACAACTGCAGCTTTCTACTTTTACTACAGTGAGACACAAAATTAACATATATGTAAGATACTGACTCACCTTCTGCGATTTACAACAGGCAGTAATGTGATCATTTACTAAGCAAAACTTTATAAGCCTCAGTCTTAAGGACTTTTAATTTGAAGTTGGCAACAACACATTAATAAGCAGTTTTACTAGGAAAATTATTTTCAGCAAGCATCATTGACTTTAACTCACTCTCTTGCCACATTAACTTTAACTTTCTTTTTACTATGTTGAAGAGGCATTAATGAGCAAAATATTGGGCTTTAATGTTCTTTTAGTAAGGACACTCGGATATCACTTTAGCTCAAACGGAGAGGAACCTGAGAGGTGTTATGACGAGGAGAAAAATCAGGGTAGGTACATAAAGTCAGATATAAATTACCTTATATTTGAGCACACTAACACATCCATTAAGCTTATCCTTCACTGTACATCATTGTAGTATTCCGATGTAATGATTGCGCAATGTGGTGGCAACTGCATGTTGTTAGGTGGAATTGCAGGTAGAATTGCTGGACGCTGTCATTTCTTGGCGGCGATGATTGATACCAATCCCAGAATATTTCCAGCTATTTATCCATTCTTCCGAGGCATTGGAAAGCGGCAGGAAAAGCCTCTCTCGGAACCAGCATAATATGCATCTTTTACATGGCAGTCCACCGACTCGTAGCTTGTCCCCGACTGACTATCAGTTCCACCTTTTCTACCTAGGCCAACCACAATATTACATAGTTCCGTTCCCGAGGGGAACCACAACAACTTTTACATACACAATAACTAAGAACCCTAAGTGAGGATCAGCAGTTTACATAACAGCAACCAAACACATTAAATAAGACAGAACATTTTCACATATTGAAATTTCTACCAAAAATTATTCACACAAAATTACAATTATATACAGTAAGTTTCGTTCCCTCCAAATGGGACAAAGAGTTTAAATGAAAGATATGCTACACAGCATAGAACCAAACCATGACATCAAAATTTGTATAAAGAAAGCAGTATACAATTTTATGTTATCGATTCAATTACACACATTTACAGAAGCACAGCAATGTAACATTAAATGAAACAAAAGCAAAATAAATCCATACAGCATAAGAGCTATGGTGTTACAGGCTCTGCTAACGGTATACTACGCCTTCCACATCGCTGGCAATGGGTTCTACACTTCGCTGGTGACTACTTTGGTTCAAATGGCTCTGAGCACTATGGGACTTAACTTCTGAGGTCATTAGTCCCCTAGACCTTAGAACTACTTAAACCTAACTAACCTAAGGACATCACACACACCCATGCCCGAGGCAGGATTCGAACCTGCGACCGTAGCGGTCGCGCGGTTCGAGACTGTAGCGCCTAGAACCGCTCGGCCACCCCGGCCAGCGGTGACTACTTTGAAGGACAATAACCGGTGCAAACATGCAACTCTTTTGTGTCGGCTGTGAATAAATAGTTGCCACTATTAAAGTTCCAACCTTCGCAATTATTATATTATATTTGAAGTCAGAGGGTATTTCGCCTTTCTCGTACATCTTGTTCATGAGATGGAAGATCTTTGTAATGGCTGGCTCTCCCAGGCTATCAGTAGTTCTAACAGAATGCTGTCTACTCTCGGGGCCTTGTTTCGGCTTAGATCTTTCAGAACTTTGCCAAATTTTTCTCTCAGTATCATCTTCATCTATGTCCTCTTCCATTTCCATAATATTGCCCTTAAGTACATCTCCCTTGTATAGACTCTCTGCATACTCCTTCCACATTTCTGCTTGCTCTTCTTTGCTTAGGACTGGTTTTCCATCTGAGCTCTTGATATTCATACAGGTGGTTCTCTTTTCTCCAAAGAACACTAATTTTCCCGTAGGCGGCTTCTGTCTTTCCCATAGTGATATATACTTTTAAATCCTTACAACTATCCCCTAGGTATCCCTGGTCAGCCGTTTTGCACTTCCTGTTAATGTCAGTTTTTATTAGTTTGCTGCATTTTTGTGTTTTGTCCATTCATCAATTAAATTCAATACCCTTTGTGTTGCCCAAGGATTCCTACTAGCCTCGTCATTTTACCTACTTTATCCTCTGCTGCCTTCAATTTTGTGTACAATTCAATAAGCTGTTTTGGGCCACAGCCATCGTTAGATACCACCTTCTCCAGTGTATGTAATTCAACATCAATATTCGTCGAGTTTAAAGGTTATTTGTTTAACTTGTGAAGCGCTCAGAGGAAATGTGCCTCTTTATGTGATCTTGGATGCAATAAATGCTGTGAATTATGCAGACAGATGTAGTGGATTTCCGGAATATGTCGAAAAGGTCAAAAAACTACTACCACCATTAACTGCATGTTCTGTGGTGAAGATGATGTCCTTACGTAACTAATTATTTGTTGGTAACATGTATTAACTTCGTTTGGAGTGCCATCGAAGAAGACTACTGTATCATCTGCATAAATGTCACTAACGATTTAACCAGTTTCATAAGAACATGTTAATCAAATACCATTTACAAGATGTGAATATTAATGGTGAATTACATACACCGGAGGAAGTAGCATCTCACAATGCCTATAACCCAAAACTAATCATGAAATAATACACAAACAACAGAAA
Source organism: Schistocerca cancellata (assembly GCF_023864275.1). Taxonomy (NCBI): domain Eukaryota; kingdom Metazoa; phylum Arthropoda; class Insecta; order Orthoptera; family Acrididae; genus Schistocerca; species Schistocerca cancellata. The sequence continues at coordinate 1,059,082,314 of NC_064626.1, read as the reverse complement.
TAACACAGCAAGAACTGAAATAATATCTCGTCAGAAAAGAGAGGACGAGTAGAAAAAATAAGATTGTAACCTTACCATTACGGGGTCACATTTCCAACAAAATAAGTCTTTTTTTTTTTTTAGAAAAAATTGTCTGCAAATTGGCTTCACGGCAGAGAAAAATGTAAGATCACGTCTTAGGTGCAGTATAGGTAAGAGTCAAATATAAGACATGTCAGGTTGGGAGCTAACACCGTGTAGTGAATTTGACAAATTTTATTTTGTCTTCCGTGGCTCTAATAGTGAGACACTTCTATGCGATATTTAGATAGAATATTAAAGTTAGTGAAGACAATCTCTCAGTATTTTGTGCTCATTTAAGAGAACGAACAAGCAGAGTTATAGAATAAGATGTAAATACAAACGTCAACATTGTTTTAACTGAATAATTTTGGTTTTAAGTCTATATCCTGCATGTATAACCTAATTTGATGTGATATGATGTATTATTTCACAATTTTATATTTTTTTCAAATTCTGTCTTCGTATACCAATTATTTAGAACTTGTAACTTGCACATGTGAAGGCATGTCACATGTATACAGGGTGACTATAATTGAAGTTAAACTTTCAAATATAACACCACTGGTCAGAATGATGTCAAATTGCAACGTAATATTATCGGTGAAGAGAGAAAAGGTACGGCAGAAGAAAAATTAAGAGTTACAAATTGTAGCAATGCCTAAGGTGTACGTTTGACATTAAACAATCTGTACTACTAAGTGTACATGGATGTACAGTTGTGATACCATTAGTTACGTAAGCCCATCCACCAAGGCAAGGTCATATCACATCGGATGGGAAAAATCGGTTTTCAACTGCCCTATGCCCAAAAACGGCATAAAAAGCATCAATTAAAATCAAATCGGATTATTAATTTCCGTGCTACTGGCGCAAAACATGTTCAATATGCTGTATGCCGTTTTCTGCAACAAGTTGAAATGGAGAAGCAGCATGTTACAAACGTGATCGAAGTATTTCCGTGGTCACGTTCAGAATGTGTTGCGCAATGTGTGCCTTCAATGCAGCTAAGTTTGCAGTCGAAGCACTGAACACAGCATCTTTCAGATAGCCCCAATGCATGAAGCTACACAGATTAAGATCAGGTCCTCGGGGTGGCCAGTCTTTATGGAAATGGCTGCTGATAATTCTAGAATGGCGCTTCAGCAGCTACTTAACTGGATTTTCAATGTGCGGAGGTGCAACTTCCATAAGAATAATTCCATTCACACGTCCACACAGATGGATAGCTGGAATGACGTAGTTGCGCGAAAGACACTCATAGCGCTTACAGGTAATAGAACTGGAAGCATCTATCTCTTGGAAAAAAATAAGTGTCGCCAATTCGTTCCCAAAGCTGATCGCAGTTATGCTCCAAAAACGAGCAGTAATACTGTGCACTGACGGTCTGCCGTGGAGGAACTTAGTGCGTTAGGATAACACCATCACAGTGGGGAATCACCATAACTTTAGATCGCTACATTCGTACCATCATACAGAACAGGCTCTGCTAACGGTATACTACGCCTTCCACCTCGCTGGCAACGGGTTCTACACTTCGCTAGTGACTATTTTGGTTCAAATGGCTCTGAGCACTATGAGACTTAACTTCTGAGGTCATCAGTCCCCTAGAACTTAGAACTACTTAAACCTAACTAACCTAAGGACATCACACACATCCATGCCCGAGGCAGGATTCGAACAAGCGACCGTAGCGGTCACGCGGTTCCAGACTTCAGCGCCTGGAACCGCTCGGCCACAACGGTCGGCTCGGGTAGTTATCCGAGCACTACACGTTTACATACCTCCACTCGTCTCCTCCTGCAATGCTGTGGCCACTGCTTCCACTGACGTCGAATCAATTCGTTTCCTCCCTCTACCAGGTTGCACACCAAAAGAAACAGTCTTTCCGAATTTCCAAATTATTTTTTCCAGGCCCATGGCGGTCATCGAACCAACGCCTTTTCTCAAACCTTTCAGTATCAGGAAGCTTTTTGCAGAGCAACGTGCGCACAGTCATCATTCTTGAAATACGGCTTTACAAACAGAGCTATTCCAGCACTGAGACTGTCCTAGCGAACGCCGCAGACGCGAAAGGAAGGAAAGCCGCGAAAGGAAGAAAAGCCGTGTACCCGACGTATTTATACTAACGTAAATCGGTCGTGCGCACGACAGGTGTTTTCATTTACGAATTCTGACACATACAGCGCCATGTATTGACCAATTTTCACACTATTTATATTCTTCTGCCTCACGTTTTCCGCCTTCTCCGATAATATTCCTTTGCAATTCGATGTCATTCGGACCAGTGGCGTTATTTCTACAGCGTTTTGAAAGTTTAACTTTATTATAATCATCCTGTATATAAGAATATGACCTTCGAAACAACAAAAGAAACTTAATGTAGACTCTTTGACCGGTCAGTTCCATATTTACTCTATAGAACAGTTATGTCAAACATTATCAAGAGTTGTCAAAGCCTAAGGTTTGGCAGCAATGACATTCATGACAACTCGCATACTGCATTATAGTACAAATTGCAGATCGTGTCGTATCAACTGACATGCATGCCACTGCTGTACAGGTACATAATGTAAGCAGACTTACATTAGTGCCACTATATATAAGGTTGTAATTTTGTAGAGATTGATGTACATTAAGTTCTTTGTTCCTCTGTACCAGATGCCACTGATGATGAGTATAGATTTCTACTGCACCTCATAGTTTATAAAAACATACATTGACAGTTGGTTATTCGTTTCAGTCATTATTCATTTTTAATAACGAGAACACAGCTAAAAAGCGTGCAGATTTTTCTCAAAAGTTATCATTTAATATTTCTTTTGATGCTACTTTGTGTTTTTCGTAATCGAAAGGAACTTTTTCTTTTCGCAATAATTAAATCAGCACAAGTCACAAATCATGCGATTTGTATTCACTGCAGTGTTCAAATATTGACAAAATGTCTATTATAATCTACTAGTTTAAGTAGTGCACTTCATCCTTGGTGCAGTGACCGTATTACTATTCGTTATTTAGTGGCCGTGCTACCTAATAGGGAGTTTATACCGGAGAACAATAGTCTTAATGTGGGCTCCTAGACTGATATCGTTTATTCATTATTCACAAGTTCAGAGCTAAGGGACGGATTGCTGTGATCAGGCAACAACAAACTTTACACGTGCGCCACTCCTATTAGTTGTTTCAGAACCTTGTCTGGTTCTGGATGAATAGGTTCGTATCACTCGGCCTCCTGATTAACCAATTGGGGCTAAAAGGGCTTACATTACAAAGGCTCTCTCATCTTCTCTAAAGGGCCATGGATGGGAACATTTTATATAGTTAGTGCTTTTTAGGGATAGGAGAAGGTTGTTGAAAATATATTTTGAGAGATATTTACATGTTCACATCCAGAGAACTTAAAAAATAAGTGACGAAGAAAGTGCTTTGAATAAAATTAACGAATTTTTCATAAAAATTCTGTTTGAAAATGTAGAAATGGAATGTTGATATTGACTTTTCAGTGAAACCCGTCACTTGTGTATTTCCTGTTTATGCAATATTTTTTACTGTCCTAAAGACGTATTCTAAGAAATACGTCGTATGTGTGCTTTATTGATTAAATTCCTTTTGTTTCCTGATTATGGCGTAGTATCCTTGTCTCTATGCCTGACATGCTTTTCTCATGTGCATCACTGCACGGTCGACAGTCTAACTCTGTCTGCCTATATTATAGCTCTACTCCGCACAAGGATTTATAGCCCATAGTTTTTCATTGCTGACACTCATGCCATTACTATTCAAGGGCGCAAGATTACATCCCAAGTAAGAGATTTTGTTGTATAACATCAAATAATGAACACATTGGTAAAAACACCCTTAAACGGTAAAACAACGCCAAATTTTTGTATATCTGAGGTGATTACTAATGTAGATCATTTCACTCTCCTATAAAAAATTAAGTGTTATGAAATTGATGGCCTTACAGACAAATAATTCAAGTCGTAATTAACGAACAGAATGCAAAAAGTTGTACTTAATAATTCAATGTCGAAAGGATAAAACCATTTAATGACTGTGGAGAAATGACGAAAGGAGTGACACAGACTTCAGGTTTGTCTTCATTTCCACTCCTTCTTACTCTTTACATACGTAAATGCCCTTTCGGTCAACATTCATGTCGCGAATATGGTACTGCTTATTTAAAGAAATCCCATTAGTGAGAAGAGAAGAAATTGATACTGATTTTTTCGAGGAACTATTGAGTAATTTTCTGAATATGGACTCATCCTAAATTTTGACAGAACACGCAGTCTTCTGTTCTGTAGAGGAAATAGAGTTTTTATGAATCCATACTAACAGTTGATACAGGACACGGAGTCAATAAAGACGTAAAATTTTTAAAAACTTTTGGTTGTACTTATTAATAAAACTTTAAATGACAGAAACACATCACTCAGCTGCTCAAGCAATTAATTTCACCTTCTTTGGCTTTTCGAATAATTGTTAGCCTTGGAAAGAAATGGATCAGCTCTCAACGTACTCTGCATATTTCCGCTCAATAATCCGCTGGAATAATTTTGTAGGGTAACTCGTTACTCAAAAAGAAAGTATTTGTTGAACTAAAATGAGAAGCAAGAATAATATGTGAAACGTCCCCTTAGAACAATTATACAAGACTGTGCTTAAACTGACACACAATATTTTTAGCGCAACGCAATCTGACTTTCAAAAATCCCTACAAAAGAATGGCCCTGACTAACATTAAACTATACCTTTCACAAATAACTTACCTCACAAAAATCTTCATTACTCGAACTACTGCAATACAGCGAGCGCCACTACTGCCAGCTAAATAAAAGATTCAAACTACTGAAGGCACTAACAACTAATAGGGATAGTTAGCAAATGAAAGATATTAATAGAGAACAAACAATGTATTTACCTTAATAGTCATAATATATATAGCAGTTCACGATAAATTACAAAACTCCGCCATCTCTCTCCCCACATCCACCACTGCTGGCGGCTCACCTCCAACTGCGCAACGCTACGCGCTGTTCACATCCAGCTGCCGCTGCCCAACACTACAATGGCAGACAACAATGCAAACTAGCTACAGACTGCACACATCACAGCCAGTGATTTTCATACAGAGCGCTACGTAATGTTGCCAATAACAAAATATAAACAGCCTACTTACATAGCCCCCATGCTCCCCACAAAAAATTTTACAAATTGTTGTGGGCTGTGGCCAATAATGATTTGAAAAAATTTTTCATAATTACAATAACAAAGATATCAAATGCACACACTTATTTATACAATGTTGGTCAAAAGCTAAAATTTTCTCACAGTCCATAAAGACAGTCCAGATTGTTCATCACAGTAAAATTTCAGTGTTTTTTTTTTTCTAAGTCTGAGCAGTAAAAGACAATGCACACGGAAGTAGTGGATTTCCATGCAGTCTTGAAGAAGTAGTGTTGTCCTTCCAACTGAAAGACAGTGCTGACTCTTGACATGCTGACAGGTAATGGGCCACAACAGAGCAAACCCACAGCAGTGTCAGTCGACGTTTTGAAGACGATTGGTAGGTAGGTCATCACAGAGTAGACCCACTGTAGTCCTGGTAGAGATTACAGTATTGGTGGGCCACCAGAGGTGTAGACCCACTGCAGTCCTTGTAGAAATAATGGTATTGGTGGGCCATCAAAGATGCAGACCCACTGTAGTCCTTGTAGAGATGGCCAGCAGCCATCTGTTGTGACTGTGCAGGTGCACAATCACCATTGAAGAGTCTTCCAGATAATATAGCAAGTCCATAACCACCACTTCTGCACTCTCAATTTTTTTGGAATTGTCCTTAGAACCAGCAATGCTGTTATCCAGTCCCTTGCTGAATTATTAACACACCTGCAAACGCTAACAGTCCCAACTTCTCACATATTGTGCATTACTATGACCAACAGAAATGTGTGCAGTGGAATGAATGCTTACAAGTTACTTAATTTGATGAACTGGTGTCAATTACAATTTTATAACACAAGAATACGATTACAAAGGTACAAAATACATCATTAAAGAACATACCAATACAGATAACATTTGTAGTACAAGCTTTACACAAGAATCGAACTAACATATACACCAGTGTTACAGGAATCATACATAAAAGATCAGAATATCTTTCGAAACATCAACTTTACACACGAGCATTAAAACAAAACAGAATAAATAATGTCTAAACATCTTTACAAGGTAAATAACATATTATTAATGCCAATTATATTTGAGGATAACAGTATTCCTCATCATCGTGAATATAGCTTAGTATTAGAAGAAAAAAAAATTCTATGAAACTACACAGAGACAGGAAGAAAACAACTACACAAGGGTACACAAACACATAGTGGGATAACACAAAAGGAAAGGGTTTGTTTTCAGTGTAACATTTGGTACTGCAGTCCAACCCAAAACTTCATTCCGTACATCTTTTGTCTTATTTCAACCTTTGTTTCCACCAAAAAAATTCTATCTAAGCAAGCTTTCTGTATTTATATGTTCACACATTTCTTACCTCATCATTTATTTCCAAGAAAATCCTACCTAAACCTGTTTCCTGTACTTTTTTTTCATATAACTTCTCAATGCATTTCTTCCAATTCATCGCAACTCATTCTCTTATATAGTCTACCCCCTCTTAAGCTAACTTAAATCTACTGAGCTCAGATGCTAAACTAAGGGATGAGGCAATGCAGCAGCACAAAACAATTAACACAAACATCAATGACAAAAAAATTCAAATTGGCAAAGCAATTGCAATATTACAACTAATATAAGGCACTGTGCAGCAAACAATAAAACTAAATCCATAGTAAAACTGGCTTAACAGCGTAATACAAAGTCAAATTCTGTAACATTATGCCTGGCAAACAGCAGCACCAAATAACAAAACTTATATCTAAACATGACATAGCTCAAGCAGAAAAAATATTACACTAAAATGGCCATGTCTAATACCTATGTCACATCTTAACACTAGAGTGATGCATCACGAGAACTTACACTAGCAGATAAGTTACCAAATCGTAAAGAAATTATTTATGCAATTCCTGTGAAGGGAAATGTCCATTTATGTGCCCTCGTTTTCTTAGTAGTAAATCATAAATTTCTTATTGACTGGATCTGTAGGCATAAAATAATTATATTAGTACATATATTAAATTTTATTTTAACCAATGCTGCAGTGCAGCTAGAAACTAGATATTAAAGAAAATGAACAAATATGTACAAAGTAAAGCATAAGAACATCATTCAGTAGTCATGAGGCATTTCATAAGTTAGTAGAAAAATCTCTCAACTAGAGAGACAGTAGTATTAATCAGGTGTATAGATATAAAAATATTTCTCGTCATTTCATTAGGCATTTCAGTAAATATCATAAATTAAGAGCTCCACAGTGTAATCATATATTTTCAAGTTCGACCATGTCGTTTTTGCGATGCTTTCTACAAAGGAATGTCAACAGCGAGGTTAATGGCCTCTTTTTTTCTCCACCTAATGGCTTTCTTTTGTCAGACAACTACCTCTCAGCTGGGTGTCCACGACGCATTACGTGCAGGTGGTCACTTAACTTTCTTACGGAAATATTTGAGGATAACAGTATTCCTCATCATCGTGAATATAGCTTAGTATTAGAAGAAAAAAAAATTCTATGAAACTACACAGAGACAGGAAGAAAACAACTACACAAGGGTACACAAACACATAGTGGGATAACACAAAAGGAAAGGGTTTGTTTTCAGTGTAACATTTGGTACTGCAGTCCAACCCAAAACTTCATTCCGTACATCTTTTGTCTTATTTCAACCTTTGTTTCCACCAAAAAAATTCTATCTAAGCAAGCTTTCTGTATTTATATGTTCACACATTTCTTACCTCATCATTTATTTCCAAGAAAATCCTACCTAAACCTGTTTTCTGTACTTTTTTTTCATATAACTTCTCAATGCATTTCTTCCAATTCATCGCAACTCATTCTCTTATATAGTCTACCCCCTCTTAAGCTAACTTAAATCTACTGAGCTCAGATGCTAAACTAAGGGATGAGGCAATGCAGCAGCACAAAACAATTAACACAAACATCAATGACAAAAAAATTCAAATTGGCAAAGCAATTGCAATATTACAACTAATATAAGGCACTGTGCAGCAAACAATAAAACTAAATCCATAGTAAAACTGGCTTAACAGCGTAATACAAAGTCAAATTCTGTAACATTATGCCTGGCAAACAGCAGCACCAAATAACAAAACTTATATCTAAACATGACATAGCTCAAGCAGAAAAAATATTACACTAAAATGGCCATGTCTAATACCTATGTCACATCTTAACACTAGAGTGATGCATCACGAGAACTTACACTAGCAGATAAGTTACCAAATCGTAAAGAAATTATTTATGCAATTCCTGTGAAGGGAAATGTCCATTTATGTGCCCTCGTTTTCTTAGTAGTAAATCATAAATTTCTTATTGACTGGATCTGTAGGCATAAAATAATTATATTAGTACATATATTAAATTTTATTTTAACCAATGCTGCAGTGCAGCTAGAAACTAGATATTAAAGAAAATGAACAAATATGTACAAAGTAAAGCATAAGAACATCATTCAGTAGTCATGAGGCATTTCATAAGTTAGTAGAAAAATCTCTCAACTAGAGAGACAGTAGTATTAATCAGGTGTATAGATATAAAAATATTTCTCGTCATTTCATTAGGCATTTCAGTAAATATCATAAATTAAGAGCTCCACAGTGTAATCATATATTTTCAAGTTCGACCATGTCGTTTTTGCGATGCTTTCTACAAAGGAATGTCAACAGCGAGGTTAATGGCCTCTTTTTTTCTCCACCTAATGGCTTTCTTTTGTCAGACAACTACCTCTCAGCTGGGTGTCCACGACGCATTACGTGCAGGTGGTCACTTAACTTTCTTACGGAAATATTTACTACAGCAGTTTCCGCTACAGTGACAGTCTCATATAAAAATATTTCACAGGGCAAGAATTTGCGTTACAAATCTGTAGAAACAAAATGCTATTGATATAACAATGTCCAAAAAACTTTCGTCGGCATTGTAATACATTCACGCATTTACATACACATTTCATAACTCTTAAAGTACGTTTCTTGGTTTCCAACATCCTTTTTCACAAGTCAGAGTCCCTAACCACTATTCATTACTTCTTACTTTATTCGTCGACACTTCTTCAATATTTCATCTTAGTAAATATGTAGCATAATCAAATTCCTCATATAACATCGGCTTATTGATCATAAACATACCTCAACAGCATAATACACATCATCGTCGTAAAAATAACATCATAACACCTCAGTCAAATCTCAAAAACATCGTAGCTTTCTGCAATAATTTCGAAACCTAAAGAAAATTTTCTGCCCATGTCAAAAGTGTCATCTACCTCAAACGTTCTTTAAAAATCATGATCCCATACCAAATACATCATTCAAAGCTCTCATAGTATCACAATGGTTCCAAAAAAATATGAACAGTGCACAAAGTACAGACAAAATACAATTTCGTAAGTGTGAAGTAATCCAACTCTGTAATTGCATAAACATGTGTCACTGACGTAGTAAAAAGATGTTTGTTTGTCTGTTAAATGATCAGATAGCTGTGTAATTTATGTGTTAGAGAAATATGGTAACGATGTGTTAAATTGTATAAGCAAATACCATATTAGCTAGGGCTCCTTGTGCTTGCCAAACACATGGTACACAAAGTAGGCGTGTACCCACCTGAGGTTGATTGTAATTATACCCTCAGGTGTTACAGATTACAGCAATGGAATTAAATGTATCACGGAAAACTTTCTTTGTAATTCAAAAATCTTTAAAAATAAATGTTTTAAGTACAAAATTAATCACTCAAATACGTGTCCTGTAGCGCTAAACTGTGCGTCTTGTTGTAAGATAATCTCTGTGGAAGTGTCGTAGTTATCGTCCTCCAAAAGCTAAGTTCTGCAGAAGTCAATGTACTGACCTCATGATAAACAAAAGTGAAATGCTTTGCGTATAGATATCTTACTTATTACGCTTATTGCCATGATGAAGAAAGTACTATGCTGTAACATATTGTTGTGCTACGGAAAAGGCTGTCTCATTGTAGCTGTATCACAAAAGTTACTATTAAACATGTTTTACTTTCCAGAAGAAATCAGAAAAACTGTGCAGATATGAAACAGAAACACCGCAAAAGCAACATTGTAAATTGTGACTCATTAGTAACATCATGATAAAATCGTGTAGCTGTCACATAAACTAACCACTGTGTCATCTGGTATCTCACAGAAAGTACTTTAAATCCAGAATGTATTTTCAAGTAAACCAAAATTTTGCATTAAAATCTCATTAGCAGTACTGGTAAATGTTCTAAGTATGTGAGCCTTATAGTCATTCGTAATCGTGCAACTAACAAGCAAGAATGTACACACACAATAACACTGTGTCGTCTGTTCGCAGTAACAATGCATTCGTAATTTCTGTTTGAATAAGTTCTCTTGGTTCTTGACTAGATATTTAACTTTAAACATTGTTGCATGGTAACAGTTTCTAAAGCATACTAGTAACGTGAAGTGAAACGTATTATGGCAAAGACAAAGTTAAAAAGTAGATTATCTTTCAATAAACGGTTTTACACATGAAATGTGGTGTAATCTTTTACCCTTTATAGCGCGCAGAGTTTCGACTTCAAAGCAAGTATCATGTTATATACGTCGGTAAGGAATGCTAAAATTTTTTTCAAGGTTAGCGTGAATGTTACTTTTCCCTGAGCCAGCGGGCGCAAGTGGCTGCCTGCGGTGTGAGTCATTGTCTGTTTCTTTGTTGGCGCACATCATTATTGGGATTAGGAGACCTAACTTCTACAAATTCGCCTTGCCGAGAGGGCTCTACTCTGTTTAAATCCCGCCAGTTCTGATGCAGTTCAGGTCTGTCGTTACGATCATATCGTCTGTCGTCATGTCGGTAGATTCCATAGTTTCTTTCCTGTCGGTCACGTGGTGGAGAATTTCTCCCTGAATCGTGACTGCGCGCTGGACCGTTGCATCTGAAGTTATTCTGTCTCCCGTGATAATAATTGTTCTGGTTGCCAAATTGTCTGTTTCTATGAGTGTCTCTGTCATATTCATTACTACGGAAATGCGATCTCTCTCTGTAACTATTACTATGCCAGTGGTTGTCATACGGATGGTGTCTGTTTTGGTCACGATTTACGTTGTAAGAATAGGCTTGTCATGGCCAGTTATTGTTTCTATCATCACGGAATTGTGACAGATGTGACCTGTAGTGATTGTTTTCCTGTTTTCGCATCCCGCGATTGTCAGTGCCAATTTCTAGTTCTTGTAACAGTCCCTGAAAAGCTTCAATGTCGTCTTTGCAACGTCCTGCTAAAATAATATGTCGTAAATGTTCAGGCAGTTTGATTAAGCAAATGCGGATGAGTTCTGAGGGGCTGTATGGGTTTGACAGGTACTGATTCTTGTGCAACATGTCTTCAAAATATTTCACAAGACTGGAAAATTCAGATTGTTCGAAATGTTTCATCATTATGATGCCATGTTTTACTCGGTCTTGTGTGGCTTGAGACCAATATGCTGAGAGGAAGGCATGGTAAAATTCTCCTTCACTGTGGCAATCGTGAATGACCGATCGCATTCTTACAGCTGGTTCATTCTCTAAATAGCCACACATAAATTCTAATCTGTGCTCTAATGGCCAGTTGGGAGGAAAACTATGAGAGAATTGATGGAGCCACGCTTGTGGATGAATGTCGTTGGCAGAATTCTTAAACGTTTTGAATTTACGTGTAGTAATGAACAGCTTATAGTCAAAATCATCATGTCGGCGAGTCGCATGTCGGTCATTGTTACGTCGTTTCGGCGGTTCCATCTCAAAATTCGGTGTACCTTGCCAATTTCTTTCATAATTTCCGAAGTGTCCTGTGTTATTATTTTGTGGCTGTTCCATATTTCTATGTCCCTCTTCCAATATTGGAGCTCGAGTGTCCTATGAAATACGTAATTCTTGTATTACCTGTGTCAGCTGATCTTCTAGTTCCCGGATTTCTCTTTTGTACTGTGTATTGATTTGATTTTGATTTTGTTTGAATTTTCTTATTTGTTCATACTCTTCTGTGTCGGTGAAGGCTATGGGTCTTGTGTCATTCAGATCATCATCTACCTTTGTAGATAAGTTAGTGACCCGATCCGAAAGTTCGGCTACTTTCTCCGATAGTGAACACATCTCATCAATGTGTTTTTCTGAACCAAGTTTCAGAGTGTCCATTTGTGTTGAAATCGAATCTACTGTGTTCTTTAAGTTTTCCTGAGTTTTTGCAAGTTGCGTAGCCGAATCGGTAGATGCAACTGAGTCCATTTTAGCTTGCAAGGTCTCATGATTTTCATGAACAATGGTTTGCAGTTCTTTTATGGCTGCTTCGTGATTCTGTAATGCATTTTCATGCCGCGAAAAAATAGGTTGAAAATGCTCACAAATTTGTGTTTTTACGTCATTACAGACTTTTTGACATTTCGGTTCAATGTTGTGTAACTCAGTAGTTAAATCTTCACGTGTTTGTTCAAGTGTAGTGTCTAACTTCCGAAGATTTTGTTCCATTGTGTCTAACTTTTGAAGATTTTGTTCCATTCTGTCTAACTTTTTAAGATTTTGTTCCACTGTGTCTAACTGTTGCTGTGTTTGTCTCTGGTGTTGTTCCATTGTGTCTAACTTTTGAAGCTTTTGTCCCATTTGTTGCATTAATTGTAATAACAATGCACTGGTGTCTGAAACATGTTCCTCAGTGCTTTTCTTCAGTGAATTTGCACCGGCAACATTCACATTTTGACAAGCAGAAAATGTGTCTTGACTTATTTGAGAAAAGGGTGAGGACGCAAAACCTGAATCTACAGTATTTGCAAGATTGTGTCCTGTCATTTCGGATTCCTGGGGCAAGCTGTTGCCGACCGATCGATCGATAATGCTTCCCTGTTCACTAATTGTTTCACTGTCTACGCCATTATTTGCCGCCCGCTCCATTTCCCTATGAACAATTACCAAATTACTACTTTGAACATTAGTTACTTCATTACACGGTGGCGCTAACACACTACTTTCGTCTTCACTGTCATTTCTCAGTTTACTTTGGAGCCTAGTATTACGTTTTTCACACGCCATTATTGTCACAATATTTCACACAATAACACAAAAAGACACAATTTGAAGAGCAAAAATAACTGAAAATAATAAGTAGTTAATTGCAGCTGCGAAATACTTGGTGCAAATCTACATGCAAGCCACAACTGTTTTACTGTGCAACAATGAAAGACCACAACTACCAAGGAAATTCTCTCTATAATTACGCGCTAGCAATAAACAAAAGCTACACTAAATACACAAACTACAAGAAAAAAGTCAGAAGATTCCAGTGAGGTATCCTAGGCTAAGGGTCGACATATGAAACGTCCCCTTAGAACAATTTATACACGACTGTGCTTAAACTGACACACAATATTTTTAGCGCAACGCAATCTGACTTTCAAAAATCCCTACAAAAGAATGGCCCTGACTAACATTAAACTATACCTTTCACAAATAACTTACCTCACAAAGTCTTCATTACTCGAACTACTGCAATACAGCGAGCGCCACTACTGCCAGCTAAATAAAAGATTCAAACTACTGAAGGCACTAATTACTAATAGGGATAGTTAGCAAATGAAAGATATTAATAGAGAACAAACAATGTATTTACCTTAATAGTCATAATATATATAGCAGTTCATGATAAATTACAAAACTCCGCCATCTCTCTCCCCACAACCACCACTGCTGGCGGCTCACCTCCAACTGCGCAACGCTACGCGCTGTTCACATCCAGCTGCCGCTGCCCAACACTACAATGGCAGACAACAATGCAAACTAGCCACAGACTGCACACAGCACAGCCAGTGATTTTCATACAGAGCGCTACGTAACGTTGCCAATAAGAAAATATAAACAGCCTACTTACATATGTGCTGTCCATCCACTTCCATCTTGTAGGTATTTGTTCACTAAGTTACATATATATAACTTAGTCTACAAAACACGATTATAGCAAATTGAGGATGCCAGTTCTTTGAAAGTAGCCTTGTCCCTAAAGAGGACTGATCACAGATATCCCACAATTGTGATGGTCTGGTGCAAAAATCATCGAAAAAAATCCTTCTCGGTTAGTGTCTGTGAAAGTACTTGTTTTGGTTTAGTCTTGATACCTCTCGAACGTACACAAATACCGTCTCGGCTTGTTCCTCACATGAATACAAAACCATTCTGCAGTTTACATTACGGTGCGTCAATAACACAGCCTGAAACACACAAGGAGTACATGGAAAAAGGTCAGACGAAGTTTAATTCGCCAGTGCCATCTACTGTGACAACGATGAATTTCCGGGTACATGTTCGTGGGACCTTTGTTCATCCATTTCCGATCACCATTATATCCCAGCAGTTTTTTAGTGTTATAAACGCTGACCCTGCATTTATATATGACCTCTAGCAGTCATGAGTGCCAACTGCACTCAGCATAGTGAGTGGTGATGACAGGCCGGTAGAGCCCAGCAGATAGACGATCACCGAGAAACCGTAAATTATTAGCTTCAGGTATACATCACGTCATCGGCAACTTGAGGCAGACCATCCCTGTTACAGCGATCTAGGCGTATTTTATTTTTGCCAAATTATACACCTGTTACCTGATGTCCTAAAACAGGTCGTACATCTTACAATTTTCGTTTTTCATCCTTTTTGCAATTTTCTTTCCTTCTGTTTTATCAATAACATTTACAAAAAATAGCACTTTTCAAAAAAAAAAACTTAAAGTTGAAAAATAAGTAAAATTTTGTTTTTATTGTGAAAAGATGATAGGATAGATGAGAGATTTGTTAGTGACATCCCCGATTGTGACTGACGGTGAATATGTCGGAAAGGTTTCTTCGAGCTGTTGACCGCTGGTCACAAAGACAAAAAAATTGATTGTTAGTAGAGAAATAGTATTGCTAACCCTATGTATTAATTTTAGGTCATCATCCGTGTACATCATTTGGTGGTTTCTTGGCTAGATCGCCAGCGTCTTATGGTTATTTACTGTCACATCTGGTCTTCCTCCTCCTGTTCTTCTTCAGTGGTACGGTTTTCGCTGTCACTGTGGGTATCGCTGTCGACCCTCTCGAAATTGTTGTTACCTTGCATGTAGCCATGTCTGTTATGTCGTGTCCGCAGTTACTCTTCATGTGTAAGTTTTGAAATACTGTTTGTGAACACGTTTTGTTGTGCCCTTTGTTCTTTGTCTCTTATTGATGTGAATACACTCCTGGAAATTGAAATAAGAACACCGTGAATTCATTGTCCCAGGAAGGGGAAACTTTATTGACACATTCCTGGGGTCAGATACATCACATGATCACACTGACAGAACCACAGGCACATAGACACAGGCAACAGAGCATGCACAATGTCGGCACTAGTACAGTGTATATCCACCTTTCGCAGCAATGCAGGCTGCTATTCTCCCATGGAGACGATCGTAGAGATGCTGGATGTAGTCCTGTGGAACGGCTTGCCATGCCATTTCCACCTGGCGCCTCAGTTGGACCAGCGTTCGTGCTGGACGTGCAGACCGCGTGAGACGACGCTTCATCCAGTCCCAAACATGCTCAATGGGGGACAGATCCGGAGATCTTGCTGGCCAGGGTAGTTGACGTACACCTTCTAGAGCACGTTGGGTGGCACGGGATACATGCGGACGTGCATTGTCCTGTTGGAACAGCAAGTTCCCTTGCCGGTCTAGGAATGGTAGAACGATGGGTTCGATGACGGTTTGGATGTACCGTGCACTATTCAGTGTCCCCTCGACGATCACCAGTGGTGTACGGCCAGTGTAGGAGATCACTCCCCACACCATGATGCCGGGTGTTAGCCCTATGTGCCTCGGTCGTATGCAGTCCTGATTGTGGCGCTCACCTGCACGGCGCCAAACATGCATACGACCATCATTGGCACCAAGGCAGAAGCGACTCTCATCGCTGAAGACGACACGTCTCCATTCGTCCCTCCATTCACGCCTGTCGCGACACCACTGGAGGCGGGCTGCACGATGTTGGGGCGTGAGCGGAAGACGGCCTAACGGTGTGCGGGACCGTAGCCCAGCTTCATGGAGATGGTTGCGAATGGTCCTCGCCGATACCCCAGGAGCAACAGTGTCACTAATTTGCTGGGAAGTGGCGGTGCGGTCCCCTACGGCACTGCGTAGGATCCTACGGTCTTGGCGTGCATCCGTGCGTCGCTGCGGTCCGGTCCCAGGTCGACGGGCACGTGCACCTTCCGCCGACCACTGGCGACAACATCGATGTACTGTGGAGACTTCACGCCCCACGTGTTGAGCAATTCGGCGGTACGTCCACCCGGCCTCCCGCATGCCCACTATACGCCCTCGCTCAAAGTCCGTCAACTGCACATACGGTTCACGTCCACGCTGTCGCGGCATGCTACCAGTGTTAAAGACTGCGATGGAGCTCCGTATGCCACGGCAAACTGGCTGACACTGACGGCGGCGGTGCACAAATGCTGCGCAGCTAGCGCCATTCGACGGCCAACACTGCGGTTCCTGGTGTGTCCGCTGTGCCGTGCGTGTGATCATTGCTTGTACAGCCCTCTCGCAGTGTCCGGAGCAAGTATGGTGGGTCTGACACACCGGTGTCAATGTGTTCTTTTTTCCATTTCCAGGAGTGTACATATCGATGTCTGTTTCTGTGTAGTCTAAGTAGAGTGTATGTCTATTATTCGCTAAGCCTCGCAGGTGCCAACTTCCACTCGGGCGAGTAGGAACAGCGGCAGTGGCCAGTGATGCTGACGTCAGGCAGGACGACGGCCGAGGACCTCACAGCGGGCCACAGTCTTGACGTTAGTGGCAGTTTGCGTTGTGCTGTGACGGCGTTCTCCAGCGGCAGACGCCCATATTTAGGCAAAGCAGGCCTAGCGACGTCCACTGCAAAGGCGCAGGAAGACTGCCGTGTACGGGACACGACTTGCTGCACCCTGGCAGGACACAGAGGAAAGCGTGGTTGATGGCTCAGTGGCGCCAAGTCCCACATCGAGATTTAGCGCAGGACACAGCTGGCCAGACCCGGTCTCAAACCCACGTGTGCAGCTGGTGATACCAGTCGTCTCAATGTACGTCGTGGTGGTGCTGCTGCTAGACCGCGAGTGCCTCTGTCTCAAAATCTGCTACTAATTATTCAACTCCGGCACGCACTTGTTATACCAAAATCCTGCACCCAGTCACATGGTACATATCAATACTCTTCCCCTGATGTGGTGACACCATCCTTACCGCTCCAGCTATTACCATAGCACGGTGCAGATTGCTGTTGAGTACAGCTCCCCTACCATGCAATCAAATGGTTCAAATGGCTCTGGGCACTATGGGACTTAACATTTGAGGTCATCAGTCCCCTAGAACTTAGAACTACTTAAACCTAACTAACCAAAGGACATCACACACATCCATGCCCGAGGCAGGATTCGAACCTGCGAAGGTAGCGGTCGCGCGGTTCCAGACTGAAGCGCCTAGAACCGCTCGGCCACACCGGCAATAGGCCATCAAACATAGGCCAAAGTTGCGAGAGAAAATCTGAAGAAAGGATCATTGTCTTTGTACGCTACTGTGTCGCATCACTTCAACCCAGGGTAAACACGTTCTATAAATTGCAACAAGAGGTATGTCCAGAGGTGACGATTGTTAGATTCAATAAGCAGTGTAGTACCAAAGTATGACAAAGTAATTCTCTCGCAGCACTGTGACCTGGCCTACACTGTATTGCCTACTGTGATAATGGGCTAAAGCTGACAAACGGCTCCAGTTACAGTTTGCCCCTCTAACGGCCTCCAGTGGCCATAGAATCCAATTTTCAATTTTCCCTGTAATTACTTATTGAATTCAAAAGATTGAAGTTGCTATAATGATCTACTCAGTAAAGAATTATAATCTTACAGGTAAAGTCTAACACAATAAGTCAAGTATTCCAGTTACAAGCACTGTATGTGTCTTGAGGTAGTGTAACTCACGGCGCACAAGTTATGCAGATTATATTCACCCGTTAAATAGACATCTGAAGCTCATATAGATGTTTATAAACGTTTAAAGAATCAGTGTGCTGGGTTACTGGTTATAACTATTCCACTATAATATCTTCGTGCGGTAGCGTTCTCGATTCCCGGCGGGGTCAGGGATTTTCTCTGCCTCGTGATGGCTGGGTGTTGTGTGCTGTCCTTAGGTTAGTTAGGTTTAAGTAGTTCTAAGTTGTATGGGACTGATGACCATAGATGTTAAGTCCCATAGTGCAGAGAGCCAGAGCCAATATCTTCCAACGATGCCAATTTGGCATAATCTTATTAGCCTTCTTGTGGTTTATTGAGCTACGTCTCACTCCATTTTTAAGCTAGTATTTTCTATACATTGTGTCCGAGGAGGAAGGATCATCCTTCAGAAATTTACAGAAACGATCATTTGAAGTTAATGACTTCATATGGACGTATTTCCAACGCCAGATGGCTTCTGAGGTAGAAAGCAGGTGATGTGCACTTGTTATTTTTTTCTGCATTATTCAATACATTATCAGTTTTATGTATGTACACAAACATTACAACTTGAGGCTGAGTTGAAAAATAAGTACTTTTAATACATTCATCTCTAAGCATTATCTTACACCTTACAAATACAGGCGTAGTACATTTCACAATAAAACTACGAATATCCCACCGTGACCTTGAATGCATTTGCGCGCTCTTGGGAGAACTCGTTGTGTTGCTTGCTTGAGACCCTCTGCACGTTCCCTAATGAGGGCAGCAGCATCCATGAAGCGATTACGCATGTCATCTCGCGTATTTACCGTTAGTTAAGTCCACCTGAACCTTCAGCCAACCTCAAAAATAAAAATCCAATTTCGTAATGTCTGGCGATCTTGGTAGCCAGTTAAATCTACGAACACTACAAACACAGCGATTAGGGTATGCCCAGTTGAGATGCTTCCTCAGACGTCTGATAAAATCTGTAGGGGCTCCGTCATTCTGGAAGTACATTGCAGTCCGCGAGGCAAAAGAAGCAGTCTCAAGCTATTCAAAAAACGAATTTTCTAAAAGAAATAGAATTAACCGTTTTCCGTCATTCTCTCTTATAAAATGGCTGGATATATCGAAATGTTACAAAAAAATGCCGTACCAAACGTGTTTCATCACGGAAACCATTCAGAATTGCGCAGGTGTCCACATGAACTTTATTGCTCCAAATGAGCGTTCCTGTCATCTCCCTGAACGTTGACGATCCCTCGTGGAACACCCTCTATAGGCGTGCATGAAATTAATACTTTTCCATTATTTTATACGTTATTATGCACAGTATTATATATATATATATCCAGCAATGCTATTTGGTTTCACTTTTCCTAACAGATCTGAAGATGGTCGTTACGGACAAAAATCAATAGCTTTGCGACAGTTTGTGATCGTTGACCGGAATTATATAAGGGCATTAATTGCTTTGTAGCGCCATTTATACAGGGTGTCCCAGAATGAATACACCTGTTTTAAGGCGTTGTAGCATTTATTTCTTTCAACTTACGATTTAAATAATGCATCAAATGAAAAAGCGACTCAAACAGTTTTGTTTGTATAACTGTGCGCAGTGAGGAGAGAATGGAATGACAAAGATTGACTGAAAAACGTGTTGAACGAGTGCGAGTCTTTCACGCTTAGCCACAAGAAATATCCCCGCCGAAAGCTTATGGGCCTCTCTTTACCGGTGAATCAACTGTACCTGGTGTTTCGTATCTTGATATGTTACAGCTGTGGCCCGTGCCTCAATGGGAAGAAGCTGAACACATCTTTATTGGGGAGAAAGATGGTGCACCGCCGTATTGGCATAACTCAGTACGCGACTGGTTAAACGACGTTGTATCCGACCGGTGGCTTGGGTGCAAGGGGCCGGTTGACACAGCATTTTATGCATGACCTCCACGTTCACACTCGATCTGACGCTATTATGTGTAGGTACCTCCGATACCAGCTGATCTATCTGACTTTAGAAACAGTGTTATTGCAACAGTTACTCTTGACACATTGATCAAGGTTTCGGTCCAACTTGGTGTTCACACAGAATAATTGTAAGAAAAACTGTTTGTGTTTCTCTTTCATTTGGTGTATTATTTATAATTGTAAGGAGAATGAAGTATGTGCTACAAAGCCTTAAAACTCGTATATTAATTTGGAAACACCCTGTACACTGGCGGAAGACAAACCGCAGCACCAAGAAGGAGTTGTGGGACATAAACGAAAGTTGGTAGGTGTGTTTCTATATCTAAAAGATGACGTTTATTCAGATTTCGCACCAGTACTAATAACGCCACTATGAGGATGCAAATCAGATTCGCTTCAAACATACGCTTTAACGTTCGTCAGCTATAGTGACCTTTGAGATTGGACTAGTGAGTTGATGTCAGGAAGCCCCTTAAGGCGACCAAGACGCCATTATCATCACCACACTGAGTTTCAAATGGTTCATATGGCTCTAAGCACTATGGTACTTAACATCTGTACTCATCATTCCCCTAGACTAGAACTACTTAAGCCTAACTAACCTAAGAACATGACACGCATCGATTCCCGAGGCAGGATTCGAACCTGCGACCATAGCAGCAGCGCGGTTCCGGAATGAAGCGCCTAGAACTGCTCGGCCACAGCGGCCGGCACACTGAGTTTGAAGGAGGTCGTGTAATAGGACTACGATAAGTCGGATGGTCCTTCTGCAGTGATCCAGACAGACTTGACAGGTATGTAATCACTAGACATGATTGCTGGCGGCGGTGGTCACAAGAATGTACAGGCGCAAGAAGACTGGGGTCCGGACGGCCATGGGGGCACTACCGAGAGGGAAGACCATAGTGTTCAGGCTATGGTTCTGGCTCCTCCTACTGCATCATCAGCAGGACCCTGAGCAGCAGTCGGTACCACAATGACACGACGAACTGTTACAAATCGGTTAGTTCAAGGACAGCTCCGAGCCAGACACCATGTACCGTGCATTTCACTGACCCCAAGCCATTTGGGACTTCAGTGGTGTCAAGCGACAAGTCACTGGAGGGCAGTGTAGAGGTGTGTTGTGTTTACTGATGAAAGCAGTTGCCAATGATGGTCCTGTGCTGGCTAGAATGTGGCCACTTTAGGGCCTGCAACCAATCTGTCTGTGTGCTAGTCGCACAGAACCTACGTCTGGTGCGGTTTCGTGTGACAGCAGGACCATTATCGTGATTACCCTGCGCACCCTGATTGCAAAATTGTACGTCATTCTGGTGATTCAACCAGCTCTGCTGCCATTCGTGATAAGCATTCCATGGGATGTTTTCGAGCAGGATAGTGCTCGTCCACACACCGCTGTCGTAACCCAACGCGCTTCACAGGGTGTAGACATGTAGCCCCGGCCTGCTCGATCACCAGATCTGTCTCCAGTCGAGCACATGCAGGTCATCACTGGACGGGAACACCGACCAAGTGCAACAGCCATGAACTCCCTCCCACAAAACTGCCATCCGACACCTGTGCAATACAATGATAGAACGTTTGCACATTTGCCTCGAACAGTCTTGCAGTTACATCAGTTGTTATTCTATCAGCGCTTCACGTTTGCAGTGGCTAATGTCGCGCTCATTAACCTGGTATCATGGAATGTTAATAACTTAAATATAAATATACTGCCGAGGCAAATGTAGTTTCGAAATTCAATAATTCAGGCAGCAGCAGCCGACCGCGACAGACGCAGCGACAGATAAGTAACCGAATTTATCATTTACGAGTTCCTAACCAGGGGCGAACTTTATTAGATAATCTGTGTGCTTTAATAGTTTAGTTTCTTGAGTTTCTGCTACAAAATTTAACATCTAATAGCCACAGTTCTCGCGTTTTTGTTTGCGTCAGAAAGTAAACCGATTTTGTGACATATTACAAGTTCAAATTATTTAGTTTCAACTGAGTACTTCGGTAGTTAGGTTTCTGAATATCTGCGTATTACTAGACACAGTTCGTGCGTTTTCGGCAGGTTCTACTGTAGAATTGCGCAGCATGTGCTGATAGTCCGTTTATCTGCATAGTTTAGTTTTCCACGGTCTTAAGTGTGGACAAGGACTGCTATTGTTGTGTGTGGATGCGAGCCGAGTTGGTGACACTTCGCTCTCAGCTTCAAGCTGTGATAGCTTCGGTTACACAGCTTGAGGCTGCAGTGGATGGGCACCACTGTTGCGGGCCGGCCGTGGGGATCCAGCGGACGTCCAGCACGTCAGAGTCCTCGGATCGGTCCTCACCTGTGACCAACCTAGTTACTGCTCGCACTGAGGGTGACCCCTCACCTGTGGTCGAGTGGAAGGTCGCCCCGGTGCGAAGCAGGTGGCGAAAGACTTCCCAGGCGGCCGCACATAATGCCTCCCCGGTTCTTCTGACAAACAGGTTTCAGGTGCTGTCTGTGGCTGACACTGTCGCTGAGCCAGATGCTGTCGCCTGTCCTGTTTCAGCGGAAACCACTCCGCCTGCAAGATCCGGGCCATCGCAGAGGGTGGGATTATTGGTAGTTGGGAGCTCCAACGTTAGGCGCCTTATGGGGCCCCTTAGGGACTTGGCTGACAAGAAGCGTAAGAAATCCAATTTGCACTCCGTGTGCATACCGGGTGGAGTCATTCGAGATGCGGAAAGGGTCCTCCCGGATGCCATGAAGAGCACAGGATGCAGCCAACTGCAGGTGGTTGCTCACGTTAGTACCAATGATGTGTGTCACATTGGATCAGAAGAGATTCTCTCTGGTTTCGAGCGGCTAACATAAGTGGTAAAGGCTGCCAGTCTTGCTTGCAAGATAAAATCAGAGCTGACCATTTGCAGCATAGTCGACAGGACCGGTTGCGGACCTCTGGTATAGAGCCGAGTGGAGGGTCTGAATCAAAAGCTCAGACGGTTCTGCAACCGTGTAGGCTGCTGATTCCTCGACTTGCGCCAAAGGGTGGTTGGTTTTCGGGTTCCGCTGAATAGGTCATGTGTCCACAATATGTAGGAGGCGGCTACACGGGTAGGAGGGGCTGTGTGGCGTGGACTGGACGGTTTTGTAGGTTAGGTGGTCTCGGGAAAACGCAAGAAGTGCTTCAGTTAGAAAGGGTGCAGGCTGAACACAGGAAAAACGTAGATACAGGAAACATTTGTATAACAGTTTTAAATTGTCGTAGCTGTGTTGGGAGAGTACCAGAGCTCCAAGCGCTAATAGAAAGCACTGATGCTCAAATCGTTATAGGCACTGAAAGGTGGCTAAAGCCGGATATAAGATCAGCCGAAGTTTTTGCAAAGAATCTAACGGTGTTCCGAAAGGATAGGTTAAACACGGTTGACGGAGGCTTGTTTGTTGCTGTCAGAAGTAGTTTAACTTGTCGCGAAATTGAAGCAGATACTTCCTGTGAGTTATTATGGGCAGAGGTCATTGTTGGGAACCGGAGTAAAATAATAATTGGATCCTTTTACCGAACTCCCAATTCAGATTATACAGTTGCTGAAAGCTACAAAGCCGGCCGAAGTGGCCGTGCGTTTCTAGGCGCTGCAGTCTGGAACTGCGAGACCGCTACGG
The DNA here is from genome assembly GCF_023864275.1 of Schistocerca cancellata. Classification (NCBI taxonomy): domain Eukaryota; kingdom Metazoa; phylum Arthropoda; class Insecta; order Orthoptera; family Acrididae; genus Schistocerca; species Schistocerca cancellata. The sequence goes on along the minus strand of NC_064626.1, from coordinate 1,059,058,505 downwards.
TCGCAGGGTCGAATCCTGCCTCGGGCATGGATGTGTGTGTTGTCCTTAGGTTAGTTAGGTTTAATTAGTTCTAAGTTCTAGGCGACTGATGACCTCAGAAGTTAAGTCGCATAGTGCTCAGAGCCAATTACCTCGAAGAAAATGGTCTATTGACACACACTCAACATGGGTTTAGAAAACATCGTTCCTGTGAAACACAACTAGCACTTTATTCAGATGAAGTGCTGAGTGCTATTGTCAAGGGGTTTCAGACCGATTGCGTATTTCTGGATTTTCAGAAGGCTTTTGACACTGTACCACACAAGCGGCTTGTAGTGAATTTGCGTGTTTATGGAATAGCGTGACTGGATCTGTGATTTCCTGTCAGAGAGGTCACAGTTCGTTGTAATTGATGGAAAGTCATCGGGTAAAACAGAAGTGATTTCAGGCGTTCCCCAAGGTATTGTTATAGGCCCTTTGCTGTTCCTTATCTATATAAACGATTTGGGAGACAATCTGAGTAGCCGTCTTCGGTTGTTTGCAGATGACGCTGTCGTTTATCGACTAATAAAGTCATCAGAAGATCAAAATGATTTAGAATAAATGTCGGAATTGTGCGAAAAGTGGCAGTTGACCTTAAATAACGAACAGTGTGAGGTTATCCACATGAGTGACAAAAGGAACGCGTTAAACTTCGGTTACACGATAAATCAGTCCAATCTAAAAGCCGTAAATTCAGCTAAATACCTAGGCATTACAATTACGAACAATTTAATTTGGAAGGAATACACAGAAAATGTTGTGGGGGAAGTCTTACCAAGGACTGCATTTTATTGGCAGGACACTTAGGAAATGTAACAGACCTACTAAGGAGACAGCCTACACTGCGCTTGTCCACCACTTTTAGAATACTGTTGCGCAGTGTGGGATCCTTACCAGATAGGACTGACTGGGTACATCGAAAAAGTTCAAAGAAAGGCAGTACGTTTTGTATTATCGCGAAATATGGGAGAGAGTGTCACAGAAATGATATAGGATTTGGGATGGACATGATTAAAAGAAAGGCGTTTTTCGTTGCGAAGGAATCTTCTCACGAAATTCCAATCACAAACTTTGTCCTCCGAATGCGAAAATATTTTGTTGACACCGACTTACATAGGGAGGAACGATCATCAACTTAAAATAAGGGAAATCAGAGCTAGTACGGAAAGATATAGATGTTCATTCTTCCCGCGCGCTATACGAGATTGGAATAATAGAGAATTAATGTGATTTGCAGAGTATCCATGTAGATGTAGATTTAGATATAATTATGTTTTGGTGTTGCGATTTCCATCAATGAAATTCAGTCACCACCGAGATGTCACTGACTGAATACTACAGTTTCGGTGACAGAATTCTCATAAATATGTAAAGCAGAAAGTAAAACACGAAAGTAAATCAGTAACGCGTGAGCAACTATCCAGTTTATGGCTGTATCCCTAATGCAACAGGCACAAGGCTCGCGCAGCGCATTGTAAGACTGAGAACTGGGCCAGAGGCTAAGGAACGGCAGGAGGAGATATGAGCCGAGCAGTTATCTCGCGCAGCCTCGTTTCCGGAGCATCTGCTCCGGCCACCTCTGCTGCTCGACACCTGCAGTACAGCGCCGGGCGTCCATTGTTTCCGCATCAGCTGCCACCGTTAGGCGCGATCCTTCGTTACTGCTGGTGCCAAATGCGAGGAATTTGCATGCATAAGACTGGTCTTACATCCTCATGTATTATGCAACGCTGCCGGCACCCACGCCGCACCTTGTGATCTTGTCTCTTGCGCAGTGAGCAACAGCCACATAGTTTTCACAGGCGTGCTCCTAAGACGCACAGCTGTCTTCTGTCCTTGGCACTGTAGGTAAGCTGCGTCGCTTCGTAAACCACGGAATGTCTCCCTGCTTCTTGCTCTGTTTGTGCTTACAACAGCGAACTGTAGGTGAGACTGTAGCAGTAGGAAAATGTCCAATTCCCCAGTCTCAGCTTCAGTGCTATCTACTATCAAAATTTATGGTAATGAGATTACATGAATGTGCTAAATCTACTCATTTGATCCATGCTGCTTCCATCCGCAAACATACTTTGTAAGACTGAGTCAGTAAAAAATATTGGATGTGTAAAAATTGTCGCACATTCTTACGAAAAAAAAAAGGTTCAAATGGCTCTGAGCACTAATGGACTTAACTTCTGAGGTCGTCAGTCGCCTAGAACTTAGAACTACGTAAACCTAACTAACCTAAGGACATCACACACATCCATGCCCGAGGCAGGATTCGAACCTGCGACCGTAGCGGTCGCACGGTTCCAGACTGTAGCACCTAGAACCGCTCGGCCACCCCGACCGGCGCACATTCTTGCAGGTACTGATTCAAACTGGGAGAGAAGTTTCTATAATTTTAAGTCGGGAAACAGGTACCTGTTGAGATGTGGGCGAGTCAGTGCTGTCATTCCCATTTGTCTGTTACGTAGAAACAGATACTATAAGCAGGCTTGTATATGGTTACAGCGCTTTCTGACATATCCTTCAGCCCTTCTTCACAATTTATCACGCACTCTTTAAAATATACCTGTTTCCAATCGGACTGTCACATGCATAGGTCAGCTGCTCCTATAACGTCTACACGTATTGGCTGGATTGGGTATAGGAATGTACCAGTGCTTTAAGTGTTCACATAGCCATAAATCCAACGCATTTTGGTCCGGTAATAGGAGAGACCACGCTACCGAACCTAGTTAACTCTGTCACACATGAAACGTAGCGATGAGGTATTCTCGTACGTTTCATAGAAAATGGGGTGATGTCCCGTCGTTGTTTTCCGCGAGGGTAGTACTAGTAGTTTTATTCATTCGTAGATCTCTGTTTACAAGGAATAGGACATGTCAAGTAATTCATCAACGCAGCAATCGGTAGTACAGAACACCTGTTAATTTGCGTGTTATAGTGTCTGACCTTATACATCTGTATCGGACAATTCCTACATATAGATTGATTCCGATGCCCCATTTCCATGATTGTTCGAGAGTTTGCATCTGCCCACGTGTATGTATTACAGTAATTTACTACGCCCTCTACTGTCAGTCCTGCCTCATCTGTAAATACTACACGTTAGTAAATCACAAGTAAAACAGCCCGTACCTCAACAAGTATTGTTTACCAGAAGTAAAATAACAGGGACTTTTCTTTTAGTTTTGCTGGATACTATTTCTTGTATTTCTACTGTCATGTGGTCATCCATGCTCGAATCAGTGTCCTATGAACTTCAAATTGGTGTCTGGTGTTTCACTGACGGTATATGAAGGAGCTGATTGCCGTGACAGGCTATACTTTTCTGCCGCACATCCTTCATGAGCCACTATTTTGCAACTTTTCAACTTTTCTTCCTTCGAAGTCGACTAGGTGTTAGATGGTAACTTGTTTCCCACTAAGTGAGACTTCATTACATAATTCAGCAGCCACACAGTAAATGAATCCGTTATGAAACATGTACTAAATGTCTCCAGAGTCACTACTAAGACGTATTATTATCATTACTGCGTATTCCAGCATGTAGTAAGTCCAGCAGCAGTACTAGATCTATATTGTATACGTATGTCAAAGAAAAAAATATAACAGTGGTTAGCAAATGATAACCGATTTTCAACCGTCAATTTTTTCTAGGGCTTCTGCCCTACTTCTGCCTTTCACCTGGTAACCATTTTTCTCTCATTGTCTAGACTCCAGAGTACCTTCCAGATTCCTTATAGCAACATGTTGCACCTGATATTTTCTACTGAATTTCCACATAATCCTGTTAGCTTCTCTCTTCTTTATTTTTTTATTTCTCAGCCAGTGTCAGTCTTCCCTTTATCAGCGGTCCTTAAATCATCGTCATTTGATATTTCATGACCATTCTACTTTTGCCAGTAGTTCGAAGGAAATTCTAGATTCTCTGTTTAATTTTTTTAAAGATCGAATACTATGAGCCATACAGTTCGATGATCAAAATATCTGATCTTCAGATAAACCCTTGCAGTTTATTCAACCTAGCAATCAGTAAATTTCTTCCTTGATGGATACCTTTTCGACACCACTCCCAGTTCTGATTGTCTAAGTGCTATCCACTCTTTCATTAAATAATATGGCAAAGTTTTTAAAGTGGTCAACATTAACCGGCACCAGGTTTTCCTTTCAGTTTTCACTGTTTATTCATTCAGAGATACTATAAATTCCTTTCTGGTGATCTTGTGTACGGAAGGAACTCATTATCCAACGAACTATGTATCGTTTAATACATAGACGGTACTTCAGACGGATTAAAGCTCACAAGATGCATATTACAGGATCCTATGACAATGTATTGTAGGGAACACCACATCATGGAAGATTATCGAACACAAATACCATTAACAGCATTGCTGGTGAAGTGTCGAGATCTAGGACATTAAGGACGCCAAGAGAATGGATATACCTGTGGACCAAGCTACAGGATGTCAAAACTACCGTGTGTAGATGCCAATGAAGTTACACGTCTATGTCTCAGGTTTACCAAAACCCAACAATTTGTGAGACATCAGGTATCACTCGGGATGATCGTAAAAGCTCAAGGTCCTTCCGTAATTTTGCCACAGCACAATGAATTGAATTATTTTGTTCTGATATGAACTGAATTTGGAAACTTGATACCTGTAGTGTGAGTGAGTTAAGTTACTTTGCTTCATTTTGTACTTTATGGGATATGTCAGGTCAGGCTGGTACATCATCACGACAGAGTATCTTGAGATCACATGTAATGCTAATGATTCACACTATCTGACGATGTATTCCATTCTTAATCTGCGGGCAATCACCTTATGAATATGATAGTGTTTTTTTATAAATTCAGTCTCACACAAACAATTTAGATCGACGTCGACAACGCAGTGCATACTCTTTCTGACACGGAACACTCGTAACAACTAGCATTTTTTGTCGGGAATTGGTGAAACAGTCAGTGAAGTGGATCATTTTAAATTTTTACAGATGATGGTAGACGGAAGGCTTTCTGGTAAGTAACACATTCCAGACCATTAAATACTATGTACTTGTGGTAAAGTGAGAAGCATGAATATACATTTAAGGCACACAGACGTCTTGGGCGACTAGGGAATATAGACAAATCGGCTTTAGCAGAGCATCTGTGAGGAGTTGCTTGCGCGTTACGAGCCTGATCATGATAACTTTTTATCGAACATCGTTACAGGCGATGAAACATGGGTTCATCACTTCGAACCGAAAAACAAAACGGCAATCTATGGAGTGGTGTCACACCACCAATCCTCCGAAAGAAAAGCTCAAACCCGCATTCCCAATCGGTAATGTCATAGCAACGGTCTTCGGTGACTCTGAAGAGTTCTCCGTTCATAGTGCAACGATCAACTCTGAAGTGTTCCGTGCAACCCTCAAGAAACTGGAGAAAGGACTTCGACTTGTTCGTCGCTCCGAAAACTCGAACGAACTCCTCTTTCTCTATGACAACGTAAGGCCTCACACAAGTCTACCCAGCCGACAAGAGCCAACCAAACTTCATTGTACGATTATTCAAATGGTTCAAATGGCTCTAAGCACTATGGGACTTAACATCTGAGGTCATAAGTCCCCTAGACGTAGAACTACTTAAACCTAACTAACCTAAGGACAACAAACACATCCATGCCATAGGCAGGATTCGAACCTGCAACCGCAGCAGCAGCGCGGTTCCGGACTGAAGCGCCTAGAACCGCTTGGCCACAGCGGCTGGCGTACGGTTCTCCCTTATCCACCGTACAGCCCGGATCTCATACATTTCGACTTCCATCTGTTTGGCCAAATGGAGGATGCACTTCGCGGGAAGCAATAAGTGGATGATTATGAGGTTTTTGATGCAAGGAAGACTTTGACTCCGACGTTGACCAGCAGAGCTTTGTCATGCCGACATGCAGGCTCTACCAGTAAAATGGCATAAGGTCCTATTGGAAAATAACGTGCTGCAGCCAAGCAAGTGGGGAATAAGATCGTATTACGGTGTATTGGAATCCTGAATAAAACCAATCATCTTTTAGAAAAAAATGTGTTGCATGAAGTATTGAACGCCCCTCTTATGCAACGAGTCGTTCTTTGACCAAATAGCTTTAGTCGCATCGTCCTCGGATCCTGATAATGAAATAAACAGATAAGTGAGCAAATGAAACCACTAATAGAGCAGTGCAGCCAAAATGGGTTTCCGAGTGCCTAATAACGGGTTCGTAGCAGATGGTCACCTGCCAGTGAGTGTGTATTGTTGTTTTGCCTCGAGAGTGAGACTACCTTAGTACTCATCAAGGTTATTTCGCCACGGTTTGAGCTTGCAGTTACGTAAATAAAATCCTGTGTTGAAACTATGTGAGTGACCAGAATGAACATTCGCGCTGATGTCGTATCAACGCAAGCAACTTAAACTGCCACAGGGATGTCGCAGCCTGACGGGATTTATATGTATTGGATGCTGGTCTAACAGTAATTGTGGAAGACTGGATGTGACGATATGTGGAGGAGGGATCGGTCTGGAACCGGCGATCATCGGTAGGCCTCAAGAGAAATGTAGATTGCATTATTAGCAACGACAGCCTAAGTGGACTTCCACCATTGAGGATGGGTTAGGATTAGCATTTATATTGCCGCAGGTGTCACGTGGACGCTCCCGCGCAGGCAAAGTTCTCCAGCAACGGCGATTAGTTTACAGGGGGCCTCGGGAGGCGGCCAATATCGGAGGCTGTAGCCGTTTTAAGGCCGCACCGGACTCCGTCGCTACCTGCGATCCGGCTCTCCTGAGCCGGAAAAGCGGAACAGCCTCTCCGTACGATCCCATCAGCCTGCCGACCCTTATTCCGAATTCGGTATTATCGGGCGCGGCGTTGGAAAGGACGTGACTGGCATTCCCTTCCAGGCCCTATTCTCCGTGCATTATCGATTCCTAGGCTCAAATATAATCAGATTTCTAGACTTCACTCGGCTTTGTGCGGTTTCATACGTGCAATGTTTACAGTAGAATGCATGATGCATGTGACAGGAAATGCTGTGATAAATACGTTCCACACTATGAGAGAGAACTTTTGCTCTTGCGCGATTGTATATGGTTAGCCTAATGAGTTCATTATAATAAGATTTTGGTTTAAGATAAGCTTCGAACTCTTTTGTTTACATTGCGGAGATCTTCCGATTGCTGGTAAATATACTTAGTACTGCACGAGTTTATCACGTCACCGGATACAATCCACAGGTGATTCACGACCGTCCACGCTAGCACGAAACCTGAATGTAAACCACAACTGCTGTAGCGATTATAAAGTTACTAGCGAATCTGGCCGTGCTTCGCAATTGCTTAATGTTTACAGGAATTGTATATATGTCTTTATACCCTTTTCCCGAACTCTCTGTCAATTTCTCCCTTTCCCTCTCTATGTCCATTACCTGCTTCTCTCTATCTATCTATCTCCTCCACCTCACTATCTCTCCCTCCCCCCCCTCAATCTCTGTCCATCTCTTCATCGTATCTGACCTTGAACCTTGGTTATTGGCATTGCAAACGAAACCTTGATAGAGTACTGAAGTCGCTTAAAGCGAATGGGCACATCGGGTGGAGTGATCGGTATTAGGGGTGTGGATCCATGAGGATAGTAGATTCAATGACTTTATTTCGCGTAGTTTTAACCTGTGAATGGGTAGGATTACAAAGTTTCGGAAGATTCAGATTCCGCAGTAGTGTCCTAATCATAGGCGGTAAGTCTTAAATACAACTTTGCTGTTTTCTACTAAAACTCACTGTGAGGAAGGAAAGAAACCCACGCGTAGTTAAGCAAACAATTTTTGTTGAAAATTACACAGAAAGAGAAAAAAAATATATCGGGGAAATGATTTATCTAATGGTTTAAATTACCTGCTATGGAAGTTAAAATGACCTGTGAGAAAGAAAATGAAAGCCCACCTTTTCACAGCATAGTATTTTCTTCTTCGCAGTTGGTTGTAACAGACAACCTATACGTTATTCTTTAAAAAATATATCCAATGCTTCGTCTTAATATTTAAGAGAGGATCCTGTAAAACTTTGAAGTAGGTCAGTTAATAACTTTTGGAGATTTTTGCTATCAACTTTTCTCTCTTATATATGTATTTATATATTATGTGCATTAAAGTGGCCTTCGTCAGTTCATATGTTTCTCAGAGTACCATGTAAATAATTAAATAATATATATAGATTTTGATAATAACGTTTGCTGAGAGAGAGAGAGAGAGAGAGAGAGAGAGGGAGAGAGAGAGTGGGAAGGAGAGAGACCGTACGTGCGTCCCAACATTTATGAAAGAATCACGTATGCATTTGAAGCAAATCGGTAAAGGACTTTTCTAAAGATTTGCTAACGACTAACGTTAGACCTTTTATATAGTATATACATGTTTATGTACCACATATATTAACAATATTTAGCCTTTGTTAGTACCAACATTTATTAGAGTATTGTGTAAACTTTTGAAGAATATCGGTAGAGAACTTTTCGCGATGTTTGCAAACAACGTGAAGCAACAAATTTCATTTATCCACCATGGATATAAAAAAATGTAGCGTACGTGCATCAGAATGTTTATTAGAGTATCACGTAAAAATCTGAAGTAATTCTGTCGAGAATTTTTCAAGATTTTTCGCAGAAACTTTAATCAACGACTTGTCCTCACGTAGCAGTATAAATACAGGTAAATGAGTGAACTGCCAAGTATGTCTTAAAATATAGCCCCATCTCTCACTCTCGGAGGGAGTTAACTTTTGTGGTTTGTGTTAAAACATTTTATTACATGACCAACCTATGTACATCGTGTACGTGTGAATAGACCAAGTTAAAGTGTTTTATGGACGATGACTAATATACGCTGTATGAATGTTTTCAGTACGCTGCGTCATGTAGCACTCAACTAATGAAGAAAAGAAGTTTTAACACCAAAGCTGCTGTTTATTCACTGTACTACTTCCGGGCGTTGCCCGTTTTCATAACCCGCATATTTGTATTTAGCGTAGTTGGTGTGGTACTTATGTCATCACTAACATTTCTCATATCTTCACTATTAAGTATGAAATGATCCGCATGACAACGACATTTCATATACCGTTAAGAATATTTGTTCTTATTAAATTACACTGTAATTTTGGCATTTAAGTGTGATAAGATAACTTTCTACACCAAAAAATTATTAAATACAAATACGTGGCTTGTGAAAACGCGTCAGGCAGTAATCAGGCAATAAATACACAGCATCTTTCGTGTTAAACATCCAAAAACGTATTTTCTTTAACATTCATTGAATGAAACTTACTACCTTATTCAACAAAGAACATTGTGGTCGATAGTGACTCGAAATCCCAAATTTAGATACTACACTAGAAATATGCTGCTTACAGTCAAATGGCAGCGTATGGTGCATTCTTTCAACAACAAAAAAAAAATCACGGAGGTCTGTTAGCGCCAGTTTACAGATAAACATTGCATTATAAATTATCAAATGGGTCACTGAGTTAATGTGTACTGCAGATCTCATTTATTTTGCGAGACATTGTTACCTCACAATTCTGTGTCACATGTTCGGGCGTGTGTCATTCAAAGTTCAGAATTTTACTTAGTCCGAGTACGTAAATTTGCAGGTCATTTTGACAGAAGTGTCTTGTAAAATTTACTCTCTTCGTTTCGTGTGCTAGAATTGGAAGATACTTGCTGTAGCGTCACGCAGTGTAGCACTGTTCACTGCACTGCATAATAGAGAGTTGCAAATGATAGCTTCCTTATTGGACAGATTCAGGTAAATTTATTAAGCTGATAGTCATAGTGTATCATGACAACTCTGCAGTGCCCAATCTCAGATACAGTTGTGGTTACGAGACAGCATGCGGTAGGGATATCACAAAATGCACTATTTGATCAAAAGTATCGGGGCACCTCAATGTAATGCGGAATTGACCACTGGACATCATGAAAGGCAGACCTGACAGGGTAAAAGAGGTGAGTGGTTCTGTCAGTACAGAATCCTAAATGAGTTGGTCAACATAGGTCAGTGGCTTCGAAAGTGGGCTAGTCATTGGATGTTACCTGGGTAACAAATCCATCAGGAACATTTCATCCCTTATAAAACTGCCCAAATCGACTGCTGATGAAGTGACTGACAGGTGGAAACGTGAAGGAACAAACACGGCTAAGCGAAGACCTAGCAGACCACATGTAGAGACAGACGGAGACAGTCGACAACTGCGGAGCGTGTTTGTAAAAAGATCATATGAAATCATGAAATCAGCCAGCTATGAAAAGTAGCTCATTCCGATGTAGGTCAGATAATAGAGACCTCACTGCCAACAGACAGAGTGATGCTAAACGAACCCTTTGAATTCTGTGGGATCGAATTCGCAGAGCCTTTATTCTCTAAAACAGGACGCCTTGATACCAAGTTTTACACTACTCTGTTTACCCGCGCTGTAAACAGAGCTAGCCACCCTCGGCTCCTCTCCGACAGTCTTTACATTCCAATCAAACCTACAGTATATCGCCTAAAGGAGCTCATCTGTAACTTCATCGCTATACTTGCGGGTTGGTGGGGCAGCTGTTGGGTCGATAAAACAATTCCTTCATAAAGTACATGGGCAACGTTATATGGTCGAGGAGATACTACAGATTATTCTTGTAAGCATCTTTGCCACTCCCAACTCGGGACCTACCGCCCACACTAATGAAGTGCTCCCGCCAGAACATTTTGTGGTTCAGAGGAGACTTCCTACTTTACCGCGAGGAATCTAGCCAGCACTTCCAACTGATGATCTGGCCTTCGACATCAACTGACGTAGTAAAGGAATTCAAGATCCAACAGAAAAATAAGGTTAAGGGATCGTTGGAGCAAAAAGTATCTACCATTACTCAGGAGCTTTCATCCATTTCAGAATATTAGAATCGGTGACAACGTCCTTCTCTAATAAGTCGTCTTGCACCGAAACATATGAAAAAAATGCGGGCAAAAGAATGAATTGACCGAGACAAAATTTTCTCCGGAGAAAACAGAGATTACCTGCGCAATCCAACTGATCATACAGTTGCGGTTGTCCACGGTAGGGAGTATGTCGCATTGCATTAAGCAGTGTTATTTATCATACTACCTTTGTTTGCCCCATTGCGTACTCTTTGATATAAATAAAGGTTTTTATTGACATCAAGGTAAGCGTTGAGTCTTAGTTACATACTGTCAGCGACAGAATTCGCGAGACCCTCCCCTCATCGTTACGCTGAACTGCATAGTTCTACTGTCTATCAACACAGCATAACATGTAAGAAAACGAAGTGCACCCAATATATTGTCTATAGGAGTGAAGTCGAAAAACTATTCGACATTGTGGGACTCTCGTAGATAATGTGGGAGACTATACTGCTCCATCAAGATCAGAACGAAAATCCAGTCCACAGTTTCAGTCAAAGAGCGTACACTTTACCAGTTAGCCAGCATAGAACTGCACCAAACAGCGCGTCGTTGTTGTCTCAGTGATGGCTACGACAGAGAATTCGCAACGTTGGTAGTAAAGTTAGCTGAGATACCTGTTTGAACGAGGTTCCTAAATTCAGAACCGTAAGTTTTCTACCTCTTTGTCATTCCTTAAGTGAGCATAATTCAAAATATATAAAGTAAATGACAAGGAAATAAAGAGAGAAATTATCGGGATAATTCTTAACCAAACCAGTTAGTAAACGTACGGTCACATTGTTCCCGAATGTATTCTACAGTCTAGCCAGTTCTCCATATTCGCAATGACCGAAAACCAGGACCCAGAATCAGCGAGCATTAGTAAACATGTGCATCGTTGAGTGTAAGTTCGATTTGTGCTCTGATAACATGAAATGAGAAGGAGTTGTGATGAAAAAGTGAAACAAGGAACAAAAAGTGCCGACAGTAATATGTCAAATATGGCATTCTTAAGAAAGACTGTCATCCTAAAGAAACCCAAGAGACGAAAAGTATCATCTGTTCCTAACGGTCACAATCTAACTGCTTGTGACTCATTTTCAATAACAGCAAAGAGTGCTTATGAAAGTACTTCTCAACTTTCAGACACATTAAGACAGAGAGGAACCAAAGTAATAAGGAGAAGTTACCCCAGGAGTGTGTGGGACGGAATTTCTGTGGACTATCTCGCAGGTGGTGCATTCTGCTCGTAGTATATTTCTCGATTGTTCCATATTTATAGACATCCCACCATATTAAATCATTTAAACTACGAGCTTTTTAGTTGTTAACAACAGACTGCTATTTTAAATATTACAGCACTTGTGGCCAGATGTTACTTAGTGGACAATGCTAATTGTAATTTTAGTTCGTGTTGGGTACTAGTTCAGAGGCTTATTAATGCCTTCAAGATAATCACTGCGCATGTCAGTTTCTCTCCTGAGACAATTTCTCATCAGCTCAGCGACAATAATAAGTTGAGGGTCTCATAAATAAAGTAAATACGTTGAAAAACTTAAACGTTGATAAGGTAATGAATTTCGTTGCAACAAAGTTGATGAAATGAATTAAACACCTCGGAGGGAATTCTAGATTATTTCTTTACTGTGGTCCTCTCAGTGTCGGTGCGATGCAGTCCCCAACTAGCACCCAGTAATTTCTCCGAAAAGATCAGTAGTGATATAGTACCAGGAAGAGCGTTAAAAAGCCAGAATAAAAATGTCCATAAGTCACAGGAAATTCCGCTTCCACGTAATCCGTGTTGTTCAACCTTCCTTTAAGAAGCCTGAATAGACATGAGGGATGCAGGTTACTGCGATTAATTTCAGTACTGAATTCGTTTCCCGAGATCGATGTTTGGGGCCATGCTTCTGGTGTAGAGATACTGCAAAAACTACATGTTCTGTGTACGAGAGCGAACTTACATCAGGAGTTCCTTGTAACTACCTATTTCAAGAAGGAGTCACAATAGTGCTCTCTCTGCACAGTCAAAACTTCGCCTGGTGAAAGAAGGGCTAAAATAAATGGACACATTTTTTCACAGGTACCAACACCTAACAGTTCCCGAGAGAATGACAGTCAAACTTTTGATGTTACTGCATTACATTGTACACATGCTGTTATACCAAGCGATCTGTTAGTGCAGTGACTAACAACATAGCTTCCAAATTCTGCACTAAAGTGTTCAGATCCAGTCTTATGTTGGCATTTTTTTCCTATTGTTGACGTGGTAAAGTGTGACGTCAATGTTTTTGTGATGTCGAGAATTACAATGAAGTTATCTACAAAATAAATAAACATTTAAAATGTTACTGACATTAAAATTTACTATCACAAATGTTATACTATCTTACCTATCTAACAGTAACTCACAATAAAACCATATGCATTTTAGAACATCAACTTTTGATTTGACTTTTACTTTCATACTTCAAGATGTATCTGCAATAAAATCGTTCAAAGCAAAAAAAATCTAAGCACACCCAGCAATGTGCGAAGGCACATATGCTCCACTAGTACTCTTTATTGTGAATATCACTATTAAAGAAACTAATTAACGTTCTAAATACCTCACGATGCGGCGATAATTTCACAGCAAATTTAAGGCTTGGAATTCAAAACTTTATGACAGCAATCGGGCTACTACAGCCATTGCCCACTGCCATAATGTTCGTGTAACAAACACATATCCATTGTTTGTATTCTCTGTAAAACGATCGAACATTCACGAATAGATCTCTTATATTTTTGTCGTGTCGATCCTCCACTTGTCGCTCGTGTCCTTCATAGCCATAGTTGTTCTGTACTTGAAAACTTCTTCCCTCGTACACAGACCAGTATTTATTACCACTTTCCGAAATACTGTTACTAACAGTTCTTGTTCATCTCCAAGAAATCAGTGACCACCTATCAAACAGTAAATGGAACGGAACCGTAATCTCCACACAAGAGTGAAAAAATGTGGCAAGCTCACGAAAGATAGCTTCTGTCAATTTTTAAACAAAGTTTTGAAACCTTAGATAGAAATGTACGTTATTGACTCATTCCATAGGCAAAGCCCATCCCTCCTGACGCGATAACCTGGTTGTTGAATATCGATGATTTCATTAAACGTAATTCTACCAATGTGTGTGCCATTCTGTCTACCCTACGACGTATCATTTTACAGACAGGGGAGGAATTACACTATCCCATTAGAAAATTGCCCAATTCTCATCACAGAGCAAACGGAATTCACGAACAGAAGATATGAAAAATAATAAAATATACTCCTGGATTCATAAGCACTTGCAGGCTCCCGTCTTCGGGAAAATTTTTTGATGTGCTTGGTTTGCTGTGAAATTATCGCCAGCTTACTTTGAACGTCAACGAAGATGATTTTCATAATGATATTCGCATAAAGAATATAACTAAAGCGTATGTGCCATCGCACGTTGCTAGAGGTGCTTTGCTTTTTTGTGCTTTGAGCGATTTTATGATAGACATAATCGTTCGGAATCCACCGGTTCTCTTTAAATATAAAAGCAAAAGTCAAAGAAAAAATTAATGTAACTGAAAACATTTGTCTATTATTTTTAATTAGTGTTAGTTACACAAGACTGTATAGTATTTGTGGCGATAAAATCTAATGTTAATAATATTTCAAATGCTTATTTATTTTGTAAGTAATTCTATCAATGTCACAAAACTAATGATGTAACTGATGTCACGCACATCCCTGACAACAATAGGAAAAAATAAAAAAGTAAATTTTGAACATGGGGCATAAAAATTCAAAGCTGTGCTATCAGCCACTAGACTACCAGATCACTTTATATAACAGCATGTGTGCGAAGTGATGCAGTATCATTAAAACTTTGATTGTCAGTTTCTCGGGAACAATTGTGTACTGGACTTAAGACAAAATAACTCTCCTTTTACTTACACCCTTATTTCGCCAAACAAAGGTTTGGTTGTATCAGAACGCGACACACTGCAGCTCCTCTATGTAAGATATAGTTTCAGAAAACTACTGACGTAAATCCACTCCCGCAGACGGAACACGAAATTCTAGCAGTACTTCCCCACCACAAACATAGCTCGGCCAATCCCTACATCTCAAGAGATATTATTACATGTATTTGACATTCGCTTGCTGTATAGGAGCAATTTCAAAACGGAAATACTTGTGGAAGGAATCGTTTACGTTTCCTCTTGAAATGTTTAATCTACTTCATAGGCCCCATTTCATCTAAATCCGTTGCCTTTCCGGTCTTAACTTTTTCAAGTCATTCCACGGTGACGTAAAGGGTGAGGAGTCTACTCTTCATGCACTTTTGTCCATCTGGTTTTACCTTATTTGTGTGAACCTCAACTTGTTAATGTAGTAGTGCTGATGAGCAATCATCTACGGAGACAACATGATGTATGCAATGTTTATCTTGAAAGCGTTAATAAACCTTTGCACTAGTATCCAGGGTGAAATTAAATTACAATTATTGTTGGGAACTGACTGAGATCTGGCCACTAGTGCCGTGATTCACTGACGGGAAGAAATTGCAACACCAAGAATGAGTTGTGCGACATAAACGAAACTGACAGGCGTATTCTACATCTGTAAGATAATGTTGGACATGGTGTGTTGCCCTGAGTCAAGAATGGCTTTAAGGCGACAAAGAAGCTATTACCAACACCTCGCTGAGTTTGAACGAGGTCGTGTAATAGGGCTACGAGAAACTGGATGTTCCCTCTGCGATACTGCAAAAAGTCTTGGCATTCAATGTAGCCAATGTACGTGACTGCTCTCAACCGTGGTCACGGAAATGTACGGTCGCAAGAAGACCGCGCTCCGGAATGCCACATGACACTACCGAGAGGGAGGACCGTTGTGTTGGGGTATAGATTTTTACCTGTTATGTCAAACAGCCACGAGCAGACAAGTCGGCAATCAGTATAAGAAATACTAAGATAACTTCTCGCTCAGAAGCTTTGTCGCTACATTGATTCTGAACGTTCTGAATCTGAAGGTAAAAAACTTGTTGACCTGTACAGTTGTTACTGCCCGCTCTTTCTGCTTCTGATATGTGTATTGTCTTGACTGTGTCACTGACTGCTTTGTTAACTGGATCTTGTTGTTTACATACCGCTACTGCTACATTTGTATACTTTCCTGGTAGTCATGTAAAGCTACTTCAGTTTGGCTGCTGACTGAACGTAGACACAGGCCGTTTTGAAGGCGAAAGTGTGTATTGTGGTGCTAATTCGTGTCACTTTCGGGTACTTTGTCTTATTAAAAAAGACTTTTTTCGTAACATTATCATGATAAGCTGTAATTCGTTTGTATTTACAGTACACTCTAAATAGCGGTTTTTCGTTACTATATTGAACACAGTAAATAAACATAAGAGATATATAAATCTGCAGCATTATGGTGTCCCATACTATCTAGAATAGTTTTGAAATTTCGGATAGTTTGTCGACTTCACTCCTATTGAGAATATGTAGCTAGTACTTCGCCTCCTTGCAGGTGTCAACAGACAGTAAAGCTGTGCAGGTCAGTGTAACGATGAGGAGACGGTTCTTGCGAATTCTGTCACAGACTGTACCTAGGGGTATACAAAAGATCAGCAGTATAGTAAAAGTGTCACAGTGCTGGGCTATTCAGATGCAGATGTTAAATGTCTGTAATACCTCAATGTTACAGCAAGTTCACGAATGTTAAAATATCCTACATGACACTTCCGGCAGGTAAAGATTAATTAAAGTTTAATAAAGATAGAATAAGTAAAACGAGAGATCAAGGACCTTGCTGCGGTGGGATGGTTTGCGTGCTTGATCAAAACAGATAGCCGTACCGTAGGAACAACCACAACGGAGGGGTGTGTGAGCAGAGGCCAGGCAAACATGTAGTTTATGAAATGCACCAAGAGCATGTACAGAAGTTTAGGTTGAACCATCTGTACTTTACGGTTCACTGATTCGGCCGTGTCACATTAGCCAACGTGGTCTTACTATGTTGCACTACAAACGGCTGAAGGTAAGGGGAAACTATAGCCGTTATTCTTCCCGAGGGCTTGCAGCCACACTGTATGGTTTAATTATTATGGTGCCCTCTTGGGTAAAATGTTCTGCGATTAAAAAGTGAAAAATTCTGGTCTCTGTAAGGTCCCTTAAAAGGGTAAGTTGTAAGTTCACCACTGTGTGTTTCTGTATGAAATGTAGTCAAAATTTACGTCCAACTCTATAAATTAGCAAAGCTATGTATCCACAAACTGTTATTCAACTTAAACTCATATGCTAACCCTTCACTAACCAGAAGCTAAACTGGATAGAACTGTAACTTGTCTAAAAACAACTTGTCTTTATATTAAACGCACAACTGAAGCAAAACAATTATCTGGCCATAATCAAAATTTTCGCTTACCTAGCGAGTTGACAACATTATCGCAGATTTCTCGAAAGCGCTACAGCAAACAGGAGCAGGCAGCGGCTACACTAGATTTCTATGTTTAAACAAAATTTCCTAACATTATTGAAAGTCGTGCATACCACATGGTGCAATACGGTAATGCGCGATAAAAATCTGCTTTAAACAGTGGGACGGAGACAGTAGGGCCTAACTATTTCTACGAAATGGTATTCCAAGATAACCATTTTAGAATGAAGTATGTGTTCAAAAAGATAGAGTAGAACTTCGAGTGATCTTGATACCTAACATTTGTATGAACAATACTACGTTTACAAAAGTGAACAATGACTTAAAAATGGTAAAATGTCAACAGAGAATTTCTATAAAATCGAAACAGCTTTATCATTTGGTATGTTACCGCAAGACTGAAGGAAGTGGCGTCGTCTTTCTCTCACCTCTGAGCGAGCGAACAAAGTTAATTAGCTGGTAATAATCATTCCGACAAACTAGCTGCTCAGTGCTGCAGTCTACCTGCAGTCTCTCTTAAATAGAAAAGTTCATTTTTCCTTTCAATACATACGTCATAGCCATCCTTTACAGTAAATCTTTCTTCATCGAAAAGGTATCATCACAGGTCAACACAGCATTACTTAATACGTCCGTCACATACGAAACGTCAACTAAGAATGTATCGGATAGCGCAGAGGCAAAGACTGTGCCATAACAAGACCAAAGTTTGTTTAACAGTAACGTAACTCACTCTCACTTTGACGTGCACATCGATAACTTACAGAAACCAAAATGACACTTCCACTTCACAAAGTATGTTAGAGGAGTCACTTCCAGAAGCATGTGTGGACTTATTGGGTATGAACTGCAGATTAATATTGAGATGGGACGCAGATAAATTGAAATAACCAGAATATTTTGAGTGTTTCAAACAATGGATAGTAATAAAACCAAGGACAAGTTGATAGCTTTGAGATGTGAACTAGTGAAGCCATCAGAGAATCAGCAGCCAAAAAGGCGATGACAAACAGATACCCTTCAACAAACCACGAAATAATGGATTTAATTGACGAAAAAAGAAAATTTAAAACTCTAGCAAATAAAATAGACGAAAGCGAATACAGATTATTATAAAACGAGACAGAAAAAATTGCGAAATGGCTTTGGGGATACGGCTAGATGACGAATACCAGTCTGCAGTAGCATACTCTACTACATACAAGATATATGCCTGTGACAGAAATATTAAAGACGTTTCGATAAAAAAGATGCTAATTTATGAATATCAAGAGCTCAAACTGAGCTAAGAAGGGAAAACTGAAAGGTAGGAAGAATATACGGATTATCTATACAAGAAAATGAACTTCAAGTCAACAGTATAGAAGGGAAGTAAATGATAATTATATTAGAGAAATGACTCTCAGATAATAATCTTACAGATCACTGAAAACTCTAAGTCGAAACAAGGCCCCTGCAGCAGACGACAATCCCTCAGAATTACGGAGAGTCTTCGGAGAACCAGCCATGACTAATTATTCCATTTCATGCAAGATCCATCAGACAGGAGAAGTATCCTCGGATTTCAAGAAGAAAGAAATAATTATAGCCCGAAAAACTCAGTTGTTAATAGTTTTGAATATTACTGGACTACCAATTTAATAACTCATGTTTACAAAATACTGACAAGAACTATTTACAGAGGAATGGGAAATCTGTAGTATTTTATACTGGGAAAATTCGGTTTGGGTACCGAAAAATGTAGGAATACTCAAGGCAATATTCAGCCAGCTTGTCTTACAGGTTATGTATATGGAATTCCCTATGCTTACAATGTTAAACTGAGCTTAAAGTTAGGAACATTCTCATTGGGAGTATACTTTTGATTTTTTCATAGAACGTGAACATACGTTTTGCTTTTATATTGAATTGATCATTTTAGAAAAAGAAAGTTTCGTTTTCGAGTTATTTTACTTTTACTAAGCGTCAAAGAACTTATACATTTCAACAAGTATTTTAAAATACAAATTCCTTAATGCGACATAATTTCACAAATCTTTTAACACAGACATGCTACAAGAACTAAAGGAATAACTCCTGAAAATTTCTTCCTTCTGCTATAAATAGACTCTGAGAACCTTAGATACAAAAAAATTTACAATACAGGAAATGAACTTAAAAGTTTATACTCAAAGCCCGCTTAGTCCGTAGCTAGTATCAGCAGCATTGTCCAACGGCTTTCTCTTGATGGCTCTCCTATGCTGTCTAGCCATCTTTGAATAGATTTTCACTGCGTTATCTGAAGACATGAGCCGTTCCTTATCAAAAAAAAAAAAGTATAACCGCTGCAGCTCGTAATCCGACGCACAGCCTCATCTTAAGGCTTCTCACATTCTAATAGTGCCTTGAT
Source organism: Schistocerca cancellata (assembly GCF_023864275.1). Lineage (NCBI taxonomy): Eukaryota > Metazoa > Arthropoda > Insecta > Orthoptera > Acrididae > Schistocerca > Schistocerca cancellata. Next base: position 1,059,038,703 of record NC_064626.1, on the reverse strand, counting down.
TGAAGGACCGGCTACAGCGTTATTTTCAAGCCGATTCTGTTCAACTTGTCGCTCAAGACTTGGAAGAACGTCGACAGGCTCCTGGGGGGCAAGAACTTCGGCCGGAACGCCTAACACGGCAGACCACGCTAACACAACATCATAATTCACAGGACTAAAATGACGAAAAACGGAAGATAAAACGTCTAGCACAGCTTGGACGCCATCCAGAACGTAATTCTGCTATATTGACAATGGATAATAAGCACAAAGTACGCGCACAGCGGTCGGAACAGCCGCGGCTAGAAGAAAACGCTACAGCCACTGCTATTGGTCGGCGCACACCGAGGACACAGCGCCAGATGCGGCCGGACCGGAGAGGGAACGCCTAGCACAACGTAGGCATAAATACCGGACCCGTTCCACACTAGAATCAGTATCTAACAGCACCTGAAGAAGACTGCGAGTCACGCAGTCGAAATATCGTGCAGGAAAGACGCGAATAACCGGCAGAAAACCGATTAATCAACATGACAACGCCTCGCTGGGAAATCCTGATGAATTACATGAAATAAAATTAATGGAATACAGTAGAATTACATCGTCTGAGATTATTAGTATCAGATTAGGAAACGTACACTTAAATTAGATGATGAGTATTGCTATTTGGACAGCCGAATATGTAACGACGGTGGAAGTAGAGATCAGCACGCTGGCAATAGCAAGAAACTCCTTTCTGAAGAAGAGTAACATCTCTGCATCGAATGTAGAACTGTGCCAGAAAGTCTTCTCTGGAGGTATCTGTCTTGAATGTAGCCTTGTACAGAAGTGAAACATGGACGTTAATTAGGACAAGCAAGTTTTGAAATGTGGTACAGGAGAATGCAAAAGATTTCATGAGTAGTTAGGATCACTAATGGGGAGGTACTGAATATAAATGAGGAGAAAAGAAATTTTTTGCACAACTTGACTGACAAAAGGGTTCTTTTGATAGGACACTGACGTATAAAGGAATCCCAATTTAGTAATGGTGGAAAGTTTGGGGGCTGGGGGAAATTTATGAATGGAGACATTCTTGACTACAATGAGCACCTTTAAATGAATGTAAGCTGCATATTTTATGCAGATGTGTGGAGGCCTGCACAGGATAGATTAACGTGGAAGCTGCATGAAATCAGTCTTGGACCGAAGATTACAAAAAACAAGGGGCTAACTGAATGGTGTGCTACAATCTCATGCCTTCGGTGTTTCTTCGTGTGGGTTTTCTCTCTTAACCCGACTACGACAGTTCTGGAACTACTACGGATATCACCACCATGTACGATGGAGTTGGATTTGATGGCAGAGTACAGTAGAACGTAGAGGCATTTAGTACAGATTTCTTTCTCTGAGTTCATCAGCGGATACCATTCTTTTCTTTGGCCTCAATATTAATTTCGTTTGATTTACTACAAAATCGATGTGATACAAGGTTTTGCATTTTCGACAAATCAGCGACACCCCTGCAGTGGTTACGTACAAATCCTCAGATTACGCTATCAGTGGTAGCACTTCAATTATTCAGTGAATTTCAGGCGGTAACAGATTATTTGTATTATTAATCGAAAGAACTTACTGAACATTTATGTAATACACTCTAATTCTTCGAACAATGCTTTATCAAATTATATCAATCGTTCTGACCAATCACGCCAGCAAAAGCATTTCTTACCGAGGAAGGAGAACAACAAGAGGAAATGTTAAAAATAACAATTGCAGTATCCGCCCATTGAAATAATTTGCAATTAAAAAGAAAAGAGACAGTGAGAATTAGAAACGGAAAATCAAAGAAGTCCCTCAACTGTTGGTTCCAGCTTTTGCCATACACCAACTGGAAGATTCCCTTTAATTTCAACGGAACAGAGAAAGGGCCCCAGAGCGCCTTGCAGTTAGCTAACCGAACCGACCACGCCGATATTAGGGTTGCGTGTCTCCAAGGAGCGATGTGAGTGCGTCCTGTTCCGTAAATGAAAACAAAACACTGTTTGTGCCTCTAATAGGAATTATTGCGAGGGGAACGTCGCTATATTGCTCTTCTTGCCTCCCCAGACTGGCTTCACGAATGAGTTTCGTGTCTGTGGAGTTACCCGTTATTTCGACCTACAAAAAAAAAAAAAAAAAAAAAATGGTTCAAATGGCTCTGAGCACTATGCGACTTTACTGCTGAGGTAATCAGTCGCTTAGAACTTAGAACTAATTAAACCTAACTAACCTAAGGACATCACACACATCCATGCCCGAGGCAGGATTCGAACCTTCGACCGTAGCGGTCACGCGGTTCCAGACTGAAGCGCCTTTAACCGCACAGCCACACCGGCCGGCTATTTCGACCTACACCCAGATCCACCACATGTTTGGCTTCCACGCATAGATGGAAACGGCAACGATGAAAGGGTCCTGCCTCATCCCCTCTCATGTAATTTTTGTCTGAAATACCTAATCCGCATTCAGTTAGTCTGGTAGATTACTCTTCTTCTGTTTGTTTGTTATAAATCATAGCTGGGAGGATGACTACATAGGAAATTGGCGTGTCTTGATTTTATTTTTCTTTATTTCACATCAACGAACTGTTTTATTCTTTCTCATGATCACCAACATGGATAAGCTCCATAATGCGTGGATGGATGGGTAATTAGATATGCGGTTGTAACTGGGGCATCAGGGTGGTTAGGTCTTAGTCTTTCTTTGTAGAGGCTGGATAGCTTTCGTTAAACTTGTTTTCGACCCCGGCTTGTGGTCTGTGGCCGGGGACAACGGGCACCCCGTCTTTTTTAAAAGACAGATTGTGACTGATCAAGTAATAATGAAGCAGAAAGCTGTGAAAATTTTCACTACTTTCTCTGTTCGGACATTGTCCGATGAATTTCAGTGGGAAGAAGTCAACGACCACTTCGGCTGTTTGCTAGCTGTCCCCCTACGAGATAAGCAGCTGGAGCCTCCTAAGTATTTTTCCACTTATGGCCGGCTAATGCTCGCACTCTGTCACGATGTCCTGGTCACATAGTAGCTAACGCAGATTTCTAGAAATGTTAAAGACGGCACTCTAGCTGTGTCTGCCTGATAAGTTAGATGTGTTTTTACAATTTCATATGGTGTAAGTTCGTTTTCCGTTATGACCCGTTAATTAATTCGTAGATCAACGTTGGTGATCATTGCATTATTTAAATTCAGCCACCAGTAGAATAAACGCTTTCTAGTGACGTATGAAGCCACGATTTCTGTAAGACTATGCCTTTTCTGTTTGCGAAGTATGAGTGTGATCTCATCGATCAAATTCTCATACTAACAACAAATCATAGCGCTCGTCGCTGGACAGAACGAAAACCTGAATCAACATCCAAATTTGCTTCTGCAATTTTTAAAGTACACCAGAGAATTGTCTCCTGTGAGCAGAGACAGAGTTTGGTTTCCAATAATTATTTGGTTAATGAACTACTATTCATTTTTTAATGCTTTGTGTGTGAACATTTAAATACAGCACAAACCATTCAACATTTTCAGGTCATCTAAAACAAGAACACCATAGACCAAGCAATACTGAAAAAGAAACGAATATCATAAGAAACAGTAAAGACAGACACTTCCTCCCTTTCCAAGAAAATTTCCACTTAACACAAAATTTCCACTTAACACAAAATAAACAGTTGCTCAATGACCAAATAAATATTGGAAAGCAGACTCTGTATAAAATAACAGATGAAATTACATGAGAAAGGAAAAGAGCCTTTTCCATCGCTAACCCCCTCTCATTCTCCCACCCAACACCCGCCCCCCCCCCCCTCTCCACCCAAATTCATTTCACTGCTTGCGCCTCATCTTCTCCTCCAACTCATACACCATCGCACTACTATACACTGACGTCCACGTATCATAGTTTCTCCCTCCCCCATTCACAAAGAAACTACTCCACCACTATTCCTTCTCTACTCTTACACAGTATGGAAATACACAGCGATATTATGAAATAGAATTACACACATACAATAATCTAAAAAAGAAAAGCTTGTAGGTCAAAGACAAACTAATTTCAAGGTTATGATGTCAACACTACAAAATACAAACGACAACACCTACTTAGAAGTAAAGAAAGAAACAAAACAACAGTGGTGTGAGAAAAGGTGTGCTGTGAAAAACATAAGAAATGCATAGTGCTACAGAACAAGTAAAAATTAGACAACTATCAGTGTTTAAAGAAGGAAAAAGTTAACGATGTGCTAGCAGGCGGCATTTCCCGGTGTTAGCGAGAATCAAGGGTAAATTGTCGTAAGGACAAACCAACAAATTGCTAACGAACTGTTTGTCGATCTTAAAGCGAGTGAAAATTTAAATAATTTAATTACAGACCACTTATAACGCATTTTTATAGTTGCAACGACACAACAAGAATTGTAAAGCAACTACGGAAAATATGGTCATACAAATGAAGAATGTAATGATGTCCATTGAAGATTTTTAGCAGTAATACATGTTTTCAATAATTAACTGAACGAAGTATGGGACTATACATATTCCCATTATCAGTACAAAATTACGGAAGTTAGTTGAAATTTTGTAGGTTTCCTACATCCAGCTGGTCATTCTGGATGCAGTCGGGTTTGTTGTGAACTTGGCTGTATATTTTCAATTTTCCCAACCTATATTAAGGAAAAATGTATGATTGTAAGTTTTCTCCAATGCTATTCTATGTATCTTCGTGTTGAATATTGTAGCCATATCTGTTGATTATACTGCCTTCTCTATTTCTTCTAACAGCTGCTCAGTTGCCTTCCCGATTCCTTCCAGGTCGTTAATGTTTGCCAAGCCTGATTCTTTTACTTCGGTGTGCGGAAATATGCGTTTTGTGGGGCTATGTGTACTCTGTCAAGTTGAAGTTATATAACAATTGGTTCCCAAAAGTTCCATGCTGCTTTAGAAACATCATGTATTCGTTTGCAAATTTCAGTTACACCAAGTGTGTAAAACATGATTGTAACGGAGAAGTCCTGCCTTCTTTAAAATGAATTAGCGTTTTCTTGTATGGTTGCTTATGTGGATGTTACCAAGCAGGTGTAGCTATTGGTTTTTTACATTTTGAGTTTATATTACAGATAAGTGAGGACAATGGCCGGTTATTGGTGTGGTTGTTGTAGGGGATAATCAGATTATTTTTTGAGGGCTTTTCTCTTAGCATCTTTACCGATTACAAGCCCATCTTAAGAAAGCATTTAGGAGCAGGATCTGCTGAATGTTTGCAGAAGGGAGGTAGAATTCCTCTGGATGAGAAAAGGATTTATCATGAAGATGCCACTTCTAATTTTCTCGGAGGATTATGTTATGGCGTCCCCCACCATAATTTCGCGAACTTTCTCTATTGGTACTCACCTACGAAAGCTTTAGAAACTTAGGAGACTAGACCATCAAATCAAAGAATTACAAAACGTGAGACTGAAATATATTTTATGTTCCTTCAATATATTCCGATAGTCTTGCGAGCTTTTCCTTGCAGTCACAGAAGCTTTATTTAATTCAATTTCATGTTTTAATTGACGTTTGATTAACATACTATGCATTAACTACATATGAAATTAGTAGTTCACCTGATAATTAAAGCAAATTTGTATTAAGTCTCATGACCATGCCTGATAACAACTTTGGTGCTCCAGGACTTGAGCAACCACGTGAATAAAGTGGGTTTCCCACTAACCACTTACCATTGTCAATAAATAATAAGTAATCAGAACACTGAGGTTAAAGTTAAAATTTAAATGGATTTAAAAAAGATTTCCCGGTGGTAAAAGGCAAATGAAAGTTTCAGGGTTCTAGATTAACATAGGCTTCATCATTCATCCGCGACTGCTCTAGCAATGTCAATACATAAGATAGGAAATATAAAAAATGTACCAAGATGATTTTAAAGACAATAATGTGACTTCAGTTCTTAAGTTAGCAAGGAATGTCAATTCGGAGTCACACCGATGAAACACTAAACATTCATTAGTTGCTGCTGTTTAGAGCAGAAGCTGTTCCTGAGTTGAAACCTCAGCTCCAGCGAACTGCAAACAAGATGTTGGAGGTATAAGGGAAGATATTTTAATGCTAACTGAGGGCAGTGTACTGAACAACATTACATCAGTATTTGTTTAATGAGAAGTCTAATAACACTGTGCAACAATGAAAATGTAAATCAAATAAAAATAGCCAGTTTCTATCAATTCCAATGTGCTGATCGCGAATATCACAAAGACAATTCAAAATTAGCTATAGTTTTCATTTTACATTGTTTTATTACTATGAGGTAATTCTATACGACTTTTTGTGTTAAGTTTAAAATCAAATATTATAATGGTTTGTCAAAGTCATAATAACTAGTAACAATGGATTATATTATGGTCCCTAGTCTTACTAAAGTGCAATATTTTGGATAAAAAACATTTTGGTACCAATTTTAGTGATATTTTTGTCTCCCTCTTCTTCAACTTCAGTGACTTGATTAATGCATGTAATAATTTTTGCAAATTTCTTTCCAGATTAAGTAGCAGTTTTTCAAGTTCAATGCTACTGAAGTGAACAAAAATGCCACGAGTTTCTTGTTAACAGTGCTGACACATTTTGCTATGTGTGTGGAGAAGTGACATTTCCTTCATAAAAACAGCACATAGCTCCATTGATTAAATAAGGTTACAGCTGTTAATTTGGGTGCAAAATAGGTGATCAGGATAAACCATGGGCTCCACACGTGATCTGCAACACTTGTGTCAGCAACCTCATAAAAATGGTTCAAATGGCTCTGAGCACTACGGGACTCAACTGCTGAGGTCATTAGTCCCCTAGAACTTAGAACTAGTTAAACCTAACTAACCTAAGGACATCACAAACATCCATGCCCGAGGCAGGATTCGAACCTGCGACCGTAGCGGTCTTGCGGTTCCAGACTGCAGCGCCTTTAACCGCACGGCCACTTCGGCCGGCAGCAACCCCAGGAACTGGATGCATCCGAAAGGAAGTTCAGTGCCCTTTGCAGTACCCATGATCTGGCGTGAGCCAAAACAACATGTCAGTGGCCAACAATATCGTATGGTTCCTCCTATCAAGAAGGGAATACCTAAGAAGAAGAAACGGACAGCGATCTATCCTAACATTCCATCTGCCATACGTCAAGTTCTACATGGGGAAGGATTGCCAGTATCTGAACCACCGACAGAGTACGAGATTACATCTGATGGGGATTCTGACCCCCCATGAACCATGGACCTTGCCGTTGGTGGGGAGGCTTGCGTGCCTCAGCGATACAGATGGCCGTACCGTAGGTGCAACCACAACGGAGGGGTATCTGTTGAGAGGCCAGACAAACATGTGGTTCCTGAAGAGGGGCAGCAGCCTTTTCAGTAGTTGCAGGGGCAACAGTCTGGATGATTGACTGATCTGGCCTTGTAACATTAACCAAAACGGCCTTGCTGTGCTGGTACTGCGAACGGCTGAAAGCAAGGGGAAACTACAGCCGTAATTTTTCCCGAGGACATGCAGCTCTACTGTATGATTAAATGATGATGGCGTCCTCTTGGGTAAAATATTCCGGAGGTAAAATAGTCCCCCATTCGGATCTCCGGGCGGGGACTACTCAAGAGGACGTCGTTATCAGGAGAAAGAAAACTGGCGTTCTACGGATCGGAGCGTGGAATGTCAGATCCCTTAATCGGGCAGGTAGGTTAGAAAATTTAAAAAGGGAGATGGATAGGTTAAAGTTAGATATAGTGGGAATTAGTGAAGTTCGGTGGCAGGAGGAACAAGACTTTTGGTCAGGTGATTACAGGGTTATAAATACAAAATCAAATAGGGGTAATGCAGGAGTAGGTTTAATAATGAATAAAAAAATAGGAGTGCAGGTTAGCTACTACAAACAGCATAGTGAACGCATTATTGTGGCCAAGATAGACACAAAGCCCATGCCTACTACAGTAGTACAAGTTTATATGCCAACTAGCTCTGCAGATGATGAAGAAATAGATGAAATGTATGACGAGATAAAAGAAATTATTCAGGTAGTGAAGGGAGACGAAAATTTAATAGTGATGGGTGACTGGAATTCGTCAGTAGGAAAAGGGAGAGAAGGAAACATAGTAGGTGAATATGGATTGGGGCGAAGGAATGAAAGAGGAAGCCGCCTTGTAGAATTTTGCACAGAGCATAACTTAATCATAGCTAACACTTGGTTCAAGAATCATGAAAGGAGGCTGTATACATGGAAGAAGCCTGGAGATACTGACAGGTTTCAGATAGATTATATAATGGTAAGACAGAGATTTAGGAACCAGGTATTAAATTGTAAGACATTTCCTGGGGCAGATGTAGATTCTGACCACAATCTATTGGTTATGAACTGCAGATTGAAACTGAAGAAACTGCAAAAAGGTGGGAATTTAAGGAGATGGGACCTGGATAAACTGAAAGAACCAGAGGTTGTAGAGAGTTTCAGGGAGAGCATTAGGGAACAATTGACAGGAATGGGGGAAAGAAATACAGTAGAAGAAGAATGGGTAACTCTGAGGGATGAAGTGGTGAAGGCAGCAGACGATCAAGTAGGTAAAAAGACGCGGGCTAATAGAAATCCTTGGGTAACAGAAGAAATATTGAATTTAATTGATGAAAGGAGAAAATATAAAAATGCAGTAAATGAAGCAGGCAAAAAGGAATATAAACGTCTCAAAAATGAAATCGACAGGAAGTGCAAAATGGCTAAGCAGGGATGGCTAGAGGACAAATGTAAGGATGTAGAGGCTTGTCTCACTAGGGGTAAGATAGATACTGCCTACAGGAAAATTAAAGAGACCTTTGGAGAGAAGAGAACCACTTGTATGAATATCAAGAGCTCAGATGGCAACCCAGTTCTAAGCAAAGAAGGGAAAGCAGAAAGGTGGAAGGAGTATATAGAGGGTTTATACAAGGGCGATGTACTGGAGGACAATATTATGGAAATGGAAGAGGATGTAGATGAAGATGAAATGGGAGATACGATACTGCGTGAAGAGTTTGACAGAGCACTGAAAAACCTGAGTCAAAACAAGGCCCCGGGAGTAGACAACATTCCATTAGAACTGCTGATGGCCTCAGGAGAGCCAGTCATGACAAAACTCTACCATCTGGTGAGCACGATGTATGAGACAGGCGAAATACCCTCAGACTTTAAGAAGAATATAATAATTCCAATCCCAAAGAAAGCAGGTGTTGACAGATGTGAAAGTTACCGAACTATCAGTCTAATAAGTCACAGCTGCAAAATACTAACACGAATTCTTTACAGACGAATGGAAAAACTGGTAGAAGCCGACCTCGGGGAAGATCAGTTTGGATTCCGTAGAAATGTTGGAACACGTGAGGCAATACTGACCTTACGACTTATCTTGGAAGAAAGATTAAGAAAAGGCAAACCTACGTTTCTAGCATTTGTAGACTTAGAGAAAGCTTTTGACAATGTTGACTGGAATACTCTCTTTCAAATTCTGAAGGTGGCAGGGGTAAAATACAGGGAGCGAAAGGCTATTTACAATTTGTACAGAAACCAGATGGCAGTTATAAGAGTCGAGGGACATGAAAGGAAAGCAGTGGTTGGGAAAGGAGTGAGACAGGGTTGTAGCCTCTCCCCGATGTTATTCAATCTGTATATTGAGCAAGCAGTAAAGGAAACAAAAGAAAAATTCGGAGTAGGTATTAAAATTCATGGAGAAGAAGTAAAAACTTTGAGGTTCGCCGATGACATTGTAATTCTGTCAGAGACAGCTAAGGACTTGGAAGAGCAGTTGAACGGAATGGACAGTGTCTTGAAAGGAGGATATAAGATGAACATCAACAAAAGCAAAACGAGGATAATGGAATGTAGTCAAATTAAGTCGGGTGATGCTGAGGGAATTAGATTAGGAAATGAGACACTTAAAGTAGTAAAGGAGTTTTGCTATTTGGGGAGCAAAATAACTGATGATGGTCGAAGTAGAGAGGATATAAAATGTAGACTGGCAATGGCAAGGAAAGCGTTTCTCAAGAAGAGAAATTTGTTAACATCGAATATAGATTTAGGTGTCAGGAAGTCGTTTCTGAAAGTATTTGTATGGAGTGTAGCCATGTATGGAAGTGAGACATGGACGATAACTAGTTTGGACAAGAAGAGAATAGAAGCTTTCGAAATGTGGTGCTACAGAAGAATGCTGAAGATAAGGTGGGTAGATCACGTAACTAATGAGGAGGTATTGAATAGGATTGGGGAGAAGAGAAGTTTGTGGCACAACTTGACTAGAAGAAGGGATCGGTTGGTAGGACATGTTCTGAGGCATCGAGGGATCACAAATTTAGCATTGGAGGGCAGCGTGGAGGGTAAAAATCGTAGAGGGAGACCAAGAGATCAATACACTAAGCAGATTCAGAAGGATGTAGGTTGCAGTAGGTACTGGGAGATGAAGAAGCTTGCACAGGATAGGGTAGCATGGAGAGCTGCATCAAACCAGTCTCAGGACTGAAGACCACAACAACAACAACAACGGGGATTCTGAATGTCCTGAACCATGTACATCACGAGATCCAGAGTTTCTTCCAAATATATCATCAACTGATGATCCACAAAAATTGTCTCAAAATGAGTTATGTGTCCTCATTAGAGATTTGGAACTCTCTTAAACTAAGGCTGAGATTTTAGCATCAAGATTGCAGGAGCGCAATTTTCTGTAAAGCAATGAAAATGTTTCATTCTGCCACAGAAGAGAGCAACAATTCACTCCTGTTTTTAACTTGCAAGTTAGTCTTGTGGCATATGTGGACACAAATGGTCTAACGAAGGCTATCAGAATTAATTATAACCCTTAAGAGTGAAGACTCTTTATTGATTCGTCAAAGTTGTGCATAAAAGCAGTGCTTTTACATATTGGTAATGAGCTTCCTTCTGTTCCAGTTGGGCATAGCGTGCATATGAAAGAGTCATACCGAAACATAAAAATTTTACTATAAGCCATCAGGTATAATGACTCTCAATGGCAGATTTGTGGTGACTTGAATGTGGTCACACTGCTGTTACGTAAGCAGTTAGGGTATACTAAATATTGCTGCTTACTCTGTGAATTGGATAGCAAAGCTCGCGCATCTCATTACAGTAAACATGAATGGCTCTTCAACCAGGAATAAAGAACATTAAGAGTGAACCTCTAGTAGACCCTCAAATGATTCTGCTCGCATCCAAAGATGGTGACGCATTTAAGTACTTAAGCTTAACTTCCCTGCCAAGATAAAGATAAAGGAGGGTAACTTTGTAGGCCCACAGATTCGAGAGCATTTTAGAGACCATACTTTTGATGGAATCATATAAGGTGATGAAAGGCATGCATGGGAATGTTTTAAGACTGTCTGTCTACAGTTATTAGGGAGCAAACGAGCAATAAATTACAAGGAGATTGTAGATAACATGTTGTCATGTTATGAAAAACTTGGATGCAAGATCTCATTGAAAATGCATTTCTTACATAGTCATTTTGACTTCTTCCACAAAGATTGTGGTGCAGTAAGTGATGAATATGGGGAGCGACTTCATCAAGATATTGCCACATTTGAGGAGAGATATGCCGGAAACTGGAGCCCTACTTTTTTAGTAGATTACTTCTTAACTATCAGAAGGGATGTTCCCGAGTGTGTATATAAAAGTCACGCCAAGCGAAAACGGTCATCGTCTGAATTTACCTCTGAACAAAATATGTAATTGTATACACTATACATATAGACATTTAACATTTGTAATCCTTTATATACATCTGTGACCAGTTATTTTACATATTTTCTTTTGTACTTTACTTGGTTCCGATACAAAGTAGACTTACAAAGTATTTTCATTCGTATAATATTATCTTCATTTTTTTTTTAATATTTAACTTTTGTACTTCCAGAATGGCACTGGCATTTATTATTCCACAACACATAACATAATTCAAGTAATTATTCACTTAAAAATTGTTATGATGAATCTTGGAACATGAAAGCTTATTTAGTTAGTGAGCTATTTATACAAAAACGCAGATTACTTTCTTTAAAAATGAATAGAGCTAAATATTGAATATGGCGATTTTGTATAATTTTATACTGAAATAAACATAACTAACTCAAAATCATTCAGTTTACACACTTTCACTTCAAATTTGTTGTTCAGTGTAGTCATAGTTGTTAGGTGCACTACGTTTTTGGATTGTTTAGTACCCCAAAGTATGCGCAGCAAGATCAAGTAATTAATATTCATTCTCCTCTGGGCAGCAGGTTAGATACTGCAGAGAGAACACGTGGATGCAGAATAGTTAGTTAATATCGACGACCATAGCCAACTTGCGACAGTGCACTAAACATGGGTTAGTAAATTATGTGACGTGTTTGCTGGAAAACTGATCGACGGAGACGAAAAACAACTAACACACTGACGTGGGTACACATCGTGGTATCAAAAATATCACAATATCTGTTCCTACACCCTTAACACCTTGTATAAGTGGGTATATTGAATGAAAGTCTCTTTATCACCCAGCGATGTACAGCAAAATATTGTGAAGTCTATTAAGGCGGCAAAATATTTTTGTCTCGTTGTAGACGAGAGTTTCGACATATCAGCAAAGGAATAAATATGCATATGCTTATTTGTCCATCAAAATCTGCACCTTGAATAAGTGTGTATGTGCATCTATGAAGGGGCTTCAACAAGTTCTAGGGCATTGAAGTCGTCCAGAATGTCATAAGACGTTTATCTCTCGACATAAAATAGTGCTGTTACGATGGCGCGAGTAGCGTCAAGTGAACCCTTAAGTAGATTACAAAATAAGACGACTCATTTGTAACCAAAAGCTATATTTGTTCATTGTTCACGCATAATTTGAACTTGGTAGTGCAGGATGATGCGATGCTGGGTATTATACACGTACGAGACTTTCTCGTGATTTTTTTGTGTATTAATATCATATATAAGACAAAGAAGTCAGCAGTGTTTCAATCGCTACAAGAAGACTACGAAAATTGTGTTGTAAAAAAACATTCCCACACTGACACTGCGATCATTCTGCCCCACAAACTGGTGTCTCAGTGTACAACAATAAAGCCATTAGAAAGTGATTATTAAGATCTTTTACAGATTTTGGATGATCTGTGAAGTCAATGGGAACGCTAGTGAATATTTTTGAAACCTACATCAGTTCAGATTTTCCTGAAAATGTTGGTTTCAGTCTTCAGAGGATTAAACAACTTCAGTGTTCTTTTCATAAAAGTTATTGGCAGACCGAGAAATCAAAACTTTGTGGGAAACTTTGCAAGTTTAACTTCAGAAAGGGGTAAGAAATCATGAAAAACATGATAACTGATGATAGTTTTGCCTGGCTAAAGAAGACGGCAAAACGTTACGAAGAAAGTAGTCATCGCCATACATATCACATGCTGGAGGGACTGTGCAGACAAATATTGTTACGATATAACTGACTTGGCAGTAGATGTGGTAAATCGTAAATTCCAAACAAAAGTTTTGGGACTTATTTCACAACTTGAAACTTCTGCTGTGGATCAGATTGGGGCTGATAGAGTTCTGCAGATCTATTGGACAGATATTGAGAAAGACAAGCTAACACTGCACAGGAATATGTTTCTAGTGTGGGCCGAACGAAGACAGAAGAAACGGCCAACTTGTCAGACATTATAAATATTCTAAATAGAAGAAACAGTGATCCCAAGCGCGAAATGCTCACGGAATTGTGAAGCCTGTACGGATGATTTTAACCGTAGTTAGTACTTCTAGTAACTCCGAGAGGTCGTTTCCAGGACTTAGACGATTGGAAACGTTTTTGCGGATCCCAAAAGGATAGCATGATATGGCAATTTTGCACGTTCACCAAGAAATTACCAATATACTGGCATTTCCAATGTTGCAATTAAATTCACAAGTGAAAATGACGTAAGAAGTAATGTATTTTATATTTGAAGTCAGCACTTCATGTTTATTTTTATTATTTCATACATAAAGTTAGTAATTTTGAAGTTTCTGTTCACATAAAAATCGTTGAATAGTTCTTTCTGCAATACAGTTAAAATTATTTGCATTTATGAATTTTTTTAATTTTAATTTTGTATTGACTGTGGTATTTTCTTTTCGTAACGTACGATAATATCATTGCCTCTTGCAACCATTTTGCGTGTACGCTGTTTACAGGTATAGTGTACTTGATAATTACTAATGTAATTGGAATTTTATTAGTGAAGTAAAAGTTTGAAGACAGATTGATGACTTAATACACGAAGAAAGTAAGGTTACGATTACATTCGTCGAGAATATTCATGACAGTATTTTATACTTATAACGTAAACCCACTAGCGTGACAGCCCTTTCGGACCACGACATGTCATAGAACCGTTTGTGCGGGCGGACACATTGTCAATGCGCCTCTTTGGTCCCAGGGTTGCCTCCGGTATTCAGGTTAGACTGTATCGACGTCGTATAAACGTGTGACTTGTAGGACCATCTGAGTACAATTGGACCCGGGTTTGAACCCATCTCTCTTTAAGTCATCCGTGTTACCGACTGAGCTAGTGCAGCCACAACTTACACTTACGGTACAGGTATATTTTACTTTACCACAGCACAGCCCTTTATGAAACAGGCAGTATTCATAAAATATTATAAATAAAAGTAAATCTTTTTAAGAAATGTAGAAACTCTCCCAAAAACATATACTACGTTCAGCCATTGATATGAGCCACAGAAATATTGGAAAGTTGGTGCCTTTGGTTACAACACATAACAGCAGATAATTATGTGTATAAGTTACAGTCTCTCAGATAAAATAGCGCCTGTTATGGAAGTTATTACAATTCCTGATGCGAGAAAAAATATTCTATATTAGAAGGAAATTGCGGTTTCCATTTTCTTAGTCCCATGCACAAAGTCAGTCTTTCGCCATGCTACGCACTTTCCAAATAGTACCACACTACCTACCTTCTAATGTGGCATCGCATAATCAGGTTAGCGTACTTATAACTCATATCCAGTGGAGGTGAATGGGGATGTTACCTTGATGGAATCGTATCCTGATTGGTGTTAGATACTTTCAACCGCGTGTTTAATCTGGAAACGAAGATCTTTAGTAAGAAGAGGCTGAAATTTCTGGTTGTGGTAGGTTCTCTGCAATGGAGTTCCTCTCAGTCTTCTTTTCATGCGTTATATGACTTCGCTTTACTTGCAGGGATGTGGTCGATTGCATTGAAATTGGGGATTGGTTAAGTATCAGTCTTGTGTTCTTTCTTTTTTGAGGAGGCCAGAGTATTAATTTGTTCGATACGTGGGCGCAATGGCATCCAGAGAAAGTTCTCTAGACCTCCATACCACTGCAGTTGCATCATCTTTTAACTTGTGTGTGGCGATTGGAAACTGATCTACTTCCCTGAGTAAATAGATAAAGCATTGACACACGAAGCTGTGCTCTAAATCATAAATTTTAATGCGTCCCTGTATTCAACTGAAATGCAATCTGACCACATGTAATTGAGAAATTGTCACATTTTAGCAAGCAAGATAGATAGTCGCTGTAGTCCCTGCGTATTGCTGGAGTCTTCAGATCCCACGATACACTCACTGGGTCACAGAGGTTTAAGGCGTAGTCCAGCCTGATAGTCTTGAGGAAGTAGATGTTTGCCAGATGGTAACTGCTGCTGTGGGTGTCCCTGTTCAGCTACGAGATCAGAAGATTAGAAGGTGCCACCAGTAAAAGGATGGTAAGTTATTAACTAGTTAGTGACTATTTCAGTCGCAAGTGGCCACATAATTCGCACGATTGTAAAGTATATTTGGTAAATCTTCGTTTCAGGATCTTCATTTGTTCATGTAATGCATTACAGCAAAAATTCTTGTTGGTCCTGCGCAGATTTTTCACTTCCGTTCATATGGCTCTCACCACTATGGGACTTAACATCTGAGGTCATCAGTCCCCTAGAACTTAGAACTACTTAAACCTAACTAACCTAAGGACATCACACACACCCATGCCCGATGCAGGATTCGAACCTGCGACCGTAGCGGTCGCGCGGTTCCAAACTGAAGCGCCTAGAACCGCTCGGCCACAGCGACCGGCTTCACTTCCGTCCCATATTTCTTCGTTATGTGTTCGTGTTGTGCTTATACAGGGTGTCATACGAGGAGTAATAAATACTTTACGAGGTGGCAGCATAATTAATTCGAATGAAACAATCTATACCACCAGTGACCCGTTTTTGTTAGTTACAGAGATACAGAAGGTGTTAAGTGAAGACAATCGTTTAAGTTCAAAGTTTATTTTCATGTATCCCACCTCCACCTCTTAACAACACCATGTGAAGCACTTAGAAGGTGGTTTTGGTTGGCTTTATGAGGGTAGCACTGTTCATAACAGGAAAGAATATTCTAGTCTGGGACACTTTTCTGACTTTAGGTTGCATATGGCAGTTTCCACTGCTCATTTCTTCATGTCGTACTAAAATCAGCCGTTAGACTGAAGTACCGACCATGCAACATCATGTGTTCCCAGGTACAACCCTTTCTTTTACTGTCAGTTCGTATTTCGCGTCATTTTTTCTTTATAGACTTCACCTTTCAATGATTTTCACAAAGATGCATTTAAAAGGGTAAATTCCGCGGATCTTGGTGAGCAAGTGACGTGACCCTTTCTGCCGATTCGTCTTCCGGTGAATGTTGGATTTAGATACAGCGATAACAACCTTTCCCAATAATTCTAGAAGTTCCCTTCAAGAAGAGATGACAGGGCCCTGCAAGACGATGCAGCAACATAATACACCTAATCAACAGGTTGTCCGTCATACAACACCACACATCTACAAGTAAACCGTCTCATAAATACGACACCTCATAACGTTTTGATTATTAGTAAAAGACGCTATCCCTAGTCAGCAGGTGTTATCGGTGGAATATGTGCCAGCAGGAAGTAAAACGGCAAGTGGCCTACAGGGGTTAGTTGCTGGCCCGCAAGTTGTGTCGGGCTGCCGCCAAGGCGTAGCTTCACAGAGTACGAGGCCGCAAGAGGCCAATGATGTTTGTGGCAGTCAACGCCCTACATGTTGTATACAGTGCAACCACAAATATTATATTGGCCGCTAATGGCAATAGGGGGCGGGACTAGATGTATCCAATAGTGAACACAGCATGAGGTTGGGGTTGGGTTGTTTGGGGAAGGAGACCAGACAGCGAGGTCATCGGTCTCGTCGGATTAGGGAAGGACGGGGAAGGAAGTCGGCCGTGCCCTTTGAAAGGAAACATCCCGGCATTTGCCTGGAGCGATTTAGGGAAATCACGGAAAACCTAAATCAGGATGGCCGGACACGGGATTGAACCGTCGTCCTCCCGAATGCGAGTCCAGTGTCTAACCACTGCACCACCTCGCTCGGTGTCAGCATGAGGTAATGGAGCGTAGTTGAACTGCTTATGCGACGAGTCGAGTAACTCACAACAACGATACAAAGCAGAGCAATGACAACGATAAACAAAGCAAACATTCCATTATATCTACAACACCAGTTGTCGAAGTTAAAATTTTGACAGAGAGGAACATAAGGAATTTCGCAGATGAGAAAGAAGCGGCAGATGAAATGTTAGCGTTTCTGCAGGTTGAATCAATGGAATGTGTGGTGGATGATGTACATAATGATTAAATGATAGCAATACCCGCTTAATGAGTGAAAGCGATACTGAAACAGGTGTCAAAACTGGTTCAAACGACTCTGAGCACTATGGGACTTAACATCTGAGGTCTTCAGTCCCCTAGAACTTCGAACTACTTAAACCCAACTAACCTAAGGACATTCACACACTTCCACGCCCGAGGCAGGATTCGAACCTGCGACCGTAGCGGTCACGCGGTTCCAACCTGAAGTGCCTAGAACTGCTCGGCCACAATGGCCGGCGAAACAGGTGTCGAGCCGTGTCGTTCGTCATCCTTGTCGGACACGGAGCAAAAATACCGTCTTCAGTGAAACGTAGCAAAGCACAATCGTTGTCGAAGAAGCGAGTACTGAACATGTTTACATTCAAAGAAGATCGTACGCGACGTAGTAAAAAACAATTAGGCCTATTAACGGATTTTGAATAAGACCGAAGCTGTGTAACTGTGTAGTGGAGAAGAGAAACTACGGATATTCTCAGGAGGACAAGGAACACCTGCCACAAAAACTGGTGGGTGCGCGTTTCAAGCGTGCTCGATACAATTTACAGAATGTGCATGACAGCGATCTAGTACGTTTTGCTCATCAGACAGCGCGTGACATAGATTACAGTGATCTCGAGGGAAATGGTTAGATAACTTCAAACAGTGCTACAGAAATGGAAGACGTAAGATAATGAAATTTCAAACAAAGCGTCAACTTGGCGAAGCTGCCTTCTCTAAAGTTTTGAGTCCGCTCTAATCGATAATGACAAAGGGCGTGTATTCGGAATGTCCTGACTCTCCTGTATGTGGAACAACGACACATGTACAAGTTTAAATAAGTACTACGTTCTGCCAACCGAATAATGTCGTTTACTTCATCCACACACTGTATAGGTAAGAAATGACAGCGGTGCACATCGCCTATCTCAAGCGTTTTAGTAATAACACAAGTTAACACAGCTGAATCTGTTACTCTGAAGTTAGGATATCGTCTACCATATTCTATACAAGCAGCGTTCCCATTACAAACCCGTACACAAGTACCATATAGGTATACTGATCATTTGTAAATACGTGCGACGTGCTTAAGCGGTACAGTGCAAACACCGAAAAAATCAGTGACAGTTGAAATATTCAAACATGTGAAAGACAGTTTCACGAACGTCAAATGAAAGACAATTGATAAATAAAATCGTAGCAGATAGAGTAATAAACAACAAATACAACTTGTATCTCTTTCACCATTTGTATCTCTGTAACCAATAAGAATTGCTTACATGTTACATGGAATGTTTTATTCAAATTATTCTACACTGTTACTGTGGTGTCACCGCCATGCACCACACTTGCTAGGTGGTAGCTTTAAATCGGCCGCGGTCCATTAGTACATGTCGGACCCGCGTGTCGCCACTGTCAGTAATTGCAGACCGAGCGCCACCACACGGCAGGTCTAGAGAGACGTACTAGGACTCGTCCCAGTTGTACGACGACTTTGCTAGCGACTACACTGACCAAGCCTTTCTCTCATTTGCCGAGAGACAGTTAGAATAGCCTCCAGCTAAGTCCAGGGCTACGACCTAGCAAGGCGCCATTAACCATTTCTAGAGAGAGTCTCACTTGTATCATCAAGAATGCTGTATACAAATGATGGATTAAAGTTAAGTATTCCAGCAGCTACGTACTTTTCTTTATAGCATTCATTACGTATCCTGTTTCAGACCTAACGCCAGCCTGCGTGAGTGAACGCGTGCCTTTCGGTTACCCGTCACTGTGGACTGGCTGTCTTGTCAGTCCACTACAGTTACTTCCTACAATCTGTAGCACTACATAATCTGCCCCACCTGTATTTTATTAATATCGCAACACTATCTGTTAACATATTATACGTACGGAATTCGATTAGGGACAAAGACCGGACTAGTCAAGAATGAAGTGTAAAAAATAAATGCAGCCACGATATAACCACCACAATAATAAACCATTTCTCGTACTATGACAAGTTAGAACGAATGAGAGTCATCTCTGCATTTTGTAGGAGTTTTAAATTTACATCAGGAAATGTAATGTATTGAGAAACGTCCATCTAGTGTTTACCACGGATTTTTTCAGGTTCTAAAGTTACCGCGCGTTCTTCACTTCCAGTTTTTTCACCGTATCTTTCCGCGTTTCAAAAGATGGCATTTTCTAAAATTTTAGTAATTGATTTCGTGTTTTTCCTCTTACATTACGGCGATGTTCAAAGACATAGGCATTTTTAAAAGTGTTTCCATCTCTCTCGGCCTCTCGCTGCCTCTCCCCTCCTCTCTCTCTCTGTGTCTCTCTCTCTCTATCTCTCCCTCTCTCTCTCTCTCTCTCTCTCTCTCTCACACACACACACACACACACACACACACACACACACACTCACACACACACTATCACACTACACGGGGTGAATAATAAAACCGACAAACTGCAGGGACGGGTCCTTGACTGTAAATGCAGGAAAAATGATGAAATGAGCATGTGTCTGGAAATGCATCTTTGCCATGCTAGATGTCGCTGGCGAATGAAGATTCCTCTGACCACATACCGTGTGTGTTGCAGAGTGTGTGGCTGATGGAGCATACCGTAAGCAGCATAATGATCTGATATTCTGGTATTCTTGTCGGGAACAAGCCGAGATGGTATTTATGTATCCCACTTTGACGTTACAGTTCGCCGACATCTCAACATCGCACCCGGACGGTGGATACGACCTAGAGGCCCTGTAACATGGCCTGCTAGATCATCGGACTTAAGCCCCCCCCCACCTCCCGGACTTTTACCTCAGGGAGCATCTGAAAAGCTTAAGTGCTGAAGCAGATGATGATGTGCAGACACTTCAACAAAGTACGTCACCACGCATTTGACAATGTGACACGTGAATGCGTTCATTGCATCCCGTGGAGGCCGCTTTGAACATCTGTTGTGATATGGATGCGATGCAGCTCTGTTCTGTATCCCGGGACGATTTGTCGTTGTTGCACGCGCATCGTCCATTTCCGAACACATCTTCGTAGCACCTGTCTGCCTCCATTTCCCGTCAGGAATCCGTCCCTGCAGTTTGTCACTTTTATTAATGTTCACCCTATAGAGGGAGAGAGAGAGAGAGAGAGAGAAAGAATTTTTAAAATTGTTTAAACCCGCATTTACAGCCCTACATTATCCGTTACACATTGAACGCATTCGTAAATGTGGTGCTTGTGTCGAAGAGGACATTAGTTTTTCAAAGATTTATCCACGAATGGATCCAAACCAGTGGCTTAGCAAAAGGATGTTGTCATCACAGGGCACCATCACCATGGGGGTGATAAAATTTGCTAGGTTCTGTGGCACGAGCTGTCAAAAGAATATTAGGTTTCCTTAACTCAATCGGTAAAAACGGAACGCTTATATAATAGTTTTACTGTCTGTCTGTCAGACTGTCAAATATATTTTTTCTGAGGAACTGGTAGATTTATGAAGTTGTTATTTATGCCACGCATTAATCTTACGATCACTTGATACAGTAAAAAATTTAAGCTTCTAAGATATGGCCAATAATTTCATATATTTTGATACTCACAACTTACTCAATATAGCCTATAAGGCACTTCCCGTTGACCTACAATAATAAAATTAGGCATGAAGCAAGATTTCGTAGTATAAGTAAAGCAAAAAATCCCAAAATTGTAAATCTGTAATAATATCACACGAAAAGAATATATTTTTTGTCATTTTTGTCCGTCTGTCAAGACCCATTCTTTCTCAGGACGGATGTGCGTGTTAAGTTGAAATTTATATCACATACCAAGGTCTACAATCCCTTGACGCGGTAAAACATTTAAGCTTCTGCATCAGTCCAATAGAAAGATACGGCCTCTTACGTCACAAATTTTGGTAATTGCAAACTCACTTGTGGGAAATTAGTCTATAGGGTACTTACCGTTGACATGCAATCATGAAATTAGGCAAGAAGCAAGGTTTCACAGAATAAGACCTCAGTTGTCATTAGAAATCGTGAGAGAGAAGATTGGGGCGCTCCACAGAACTCACGGACTTCGAACGTGGTCAGGTGATTGAGTGTCCCTTGTGTCATACGTCTGTACGCGAGATTTCCACTCTCCTAAACATCCCTATGTCCATTGTTTCCGATGTTATAGTGAAATTGAAACGTGAAATGACACTTGCAGTACAAAAGCGTACCGCCCGACCTCGTCTGTTGACTGACAGGACAACCGACAGTTGAAGATGGTCGTAATGTGTAATAGGCAGACATCTAGCGAGACCATCACACAGGTATTCCAAGCTGCATCAAGATCCACTGCAAATACTATGACAGTTAGGTGGGAGGTGAGAAAACTTGGATTGCATGGTCGAGCGACTGATCAGAAACCACACATCATGCCGGTAAATGCCATACGACACATCGGTTGGTGTAAGGAGCGTAAACATTGGACGATTGAACAGTGGAAAAACGTTGCTTGGAGTGACGAATCACAGTACACAATGTATCGATCCAATGGCCGGCGAATGCACGGTGGACGACATCTGCCAGCGGGTGTAGTGCCAACAGTAGAATTATGAGGCTGTGGTGATGTGGTGTGGTCGTGTTTTTCAGGGACGGAGCTTGCTCCCCTTGTTGTTTGGCGTGGTATTATCACAGCACAGGTCTACATTGATGTTTTAAGCATCTTCTTGCTTCCTACTGTTGAAGAGCAATTAGGGTATGGAAATTGCATCTTTCAACATGATCGTGTACTTGTTCTTAATTTACGGCCTGTGGCGGAATGGTTACACGACAGTAACATCCCTCTAATGGACTAGCCTGCACAGAGTCCTGACCTGAATCCTATAGAACACCTTTGGGAAGTTTTGGAACGCTGTCGTGGTGCCAGACCTCACCGACCGACATCGATACCTCTCCTCAGTGCAGCACACCGTGAAGACTGGGCTGTCATTCCATAAGAAACCTTCCAGCACCTGACTGAGCGTATGCCTGCGAGAGTGGAAGCTGTCATCAAGGCCAAGGGTGGGCCAACACCATATTGAATTCCAGCATAACCGATAGAGGGCGTAACGAACTTGTAAGTCATTTTCAGCCAGGTGTCCGGATACTTTTGATTACATAGTCAGTTTTCGATACGGTCTTAGAATTCCCTGTTCCGATACCTTGCCAGTGTCGATATCGATGATGGGCAAAAATTGTATAGATTTTCGATTCGGGGATGGATGAACTATGTACATACGTATAATTACGTTTGTACAGAACACTCATTGCACGAGATCTACTCGCACTTGGCCGAACTTTTTTCTCACTTTTGACACTTATGGGAATGGGCGGGCCACTACATGACCTCTGTATGCAACCAGTGAAATAGAGTGTGAACAAAACATTGAATTTTACTCAACTCAGGTGTGGACTAAGGTTGTCGGAGTCACTTCAAAAGTGAAACAGGCAAACCATTACTGAAAAACGCAACAACTTTGAGGGCTCGGTTTTGCAGTCAAGAAATACGTATCTCCATAGGAAATGAGAAACCTGTAAACAATAGAATAATAACAATAACCCTGAAGTTTGCAAATAAGACAAACATATTAACAAGTGCACAGATACCAATCAGTGTTGAAAATAAAACAAACCGCGAAAAGATAGACAACTCATGGGCAAAGTTAGAAGCAAAAATATCGAAAATTCCTCAGAACCAAGTCAAAATCGTACTAGGCGATTTACAAAGCAGACGTAGGCAAAGAAAAGAAGTAGAGGAAACCAACTAGAAAACACCGATACATTAATGGACTAACCAAAACCGACGAAGATTAGTTGAAATCTGCAGAATATACGACCTTGAATTCAAGTCAGCATGACCATCAAAACAGATGAGGCAGGATTCGAGCTTACGTCCGTAGCGGTCGCGCGGTTCCAGACTGAAGCGCCTTTAACCGCTTGGCCACCCCGGCCGGCTATGAATGCCAATCTGCGGTATTTTCCTCCGCGTTCCACAGCACTATGAACTGAATGCTTGTTTCAATGCAATGTTTTGGTTTTGCGTTGAAACAAGCATTCAGTTCATAGTGCTGTGGAATGCGGCGGGAAAAATCCGCAGATTGGCATTCATAAGAAGAAGAACAACACCAAAAATGCAACAGGAGCGCAATATGTAAGAAATTGTCCACGTAACCTGCCACTGAAGATGCCTTGCAGAAAATAAAGGCAAAACGCGTATGGCACTAAAATTGTGTTTTATTCAGTGGCTGTCAGACGGTCCACAGTAAAAATTATCAAGATACCGTAATATTACACGCAACTGAGGAAGACAGGACTAAAAAAGTTGAATATATCATTACGTCGGTATGATACTTACGAATAACTAAGATTGACGCTCTATCATTACTTCATGTCAGGCTCTGGATGTTCCTGGTTTATCCCCCACTTGTAGTTTAATGCTGTCATTCCACATCACACTAGACTTATTACTTAGAGGGAAAAAGGTGTATACACGGCCAATATAGTTGCACCATCACAGCTGAATGCCTTTGGAGTTTAGTTCGGTTAAATAATAAATCGTGAATTTATATAATAAATGAAATTATTTGCTGTGATCTCCAAAAATATGAAGAAAACTTCTTTTCCCTCAAGTTTTTCTGCGACGCGTAATTTTAGTATCTATAATTCCTTTTGTTGTTATGGTTTAACATGCTTTATAATCTATGAGACGTTACGATCTTAGTAAAAAATACGACAGAATCCAAGATTCGACGCATTTCAGAAAGAGTGGAATTATTGAAAACTGGCAAGATTACCTACTAGCATGTGTTCATTTCGGTACGTCATCACTGTGTAAATGTAGAAAGGCCGTATTTTATAATGACTTCTTTTAATCGTGCATTATGGGAGTCTCTTCAGGTCGCTGCATACCTGGAGAAAAATCGATAGCCCTGTTACTCATGCGAATAGTAAGCTGCATGTTCGAACTTAATTTCCCACGGGGGCAGCGTAATCTTCTACTTGAGAACTTTATCCAGTAGGATGAAAAATGTAGCGAAGACTTCGGCAAATACGTGCTCTAGGACCGAATATTAAATTGGAACTACTGACCGAACAAGATAGCGCAAGGGTAGGACTCTGGATTGCTATACGGGAGTTTGACGGCTCAAATCCCCGACAAGCCACACGTATTTAGGTTCTGTGTGCTTTTACTAATTTATTTAAGGCGATGTAAAAATGGTTCCGCTGAAAGCGCGAGGCCGGTTACCTGGCCTTTCCTTTCGCAATCCGAACTTGGGGGTGGTCTCTAATTACCACGTCGTAGACAGAATTTTGAAACGTCCCCTTAGAAAAATTGTACATGACTGTGCTTAAACTGACACACAATATTTTTAGCGTAACGCAATCTGACTTTCAATGGTCCCTACAAAAGAATGGCGCTGACTAACATTAACCTATACGTTTAACAAATCACTTACAAAAATCTTGGTTACTCGAACTACTGCAATACAGCGAGCGCCACTACTGCCAGCTAAATAAAAGATTCAAACTACGGAAGGCACTAACTACTGATAGGCATAGTTAGCAAATAAAAGATTTTAATAGAGAACAAACAATGTATTTACCTTAATAGTCATCAAAAGTCATTATATATATAGCAGTTCATGACATCCAGTCTTACAAATTTCAAAACTCCGCCATTTCTCTCTCCACATCCACCACGGCTGGCAGCTCACCTCCAACTGCGCAACGCTATGCGCTGTTCACACCCAGCTGCCCAACACTACATTGGCCAACAACAATGCAAACCAGCCACAGACTGCACGCAGCACAGCCAGTGATTTTCATACAGAGCGCTACGTGGCGTAACCAATATAAAAACCTAAACAGCCTACTTAAATAAGAACATTACCATTACTGCTAATGAGATTTTAATGCAACATTTTGGTTTACTTTAAAATACATTCTGGATTTAAAGTACTTTCAGTGAGATACCAGATGACACAGTGGTTAGTTTATGTGACAGCTACACGCTTTTATCACGACGCTACTAATGAGTGACAATTTACAATGTTGCTTTTGCAGTGTTTCTGTTTTATATCAGCACAGTTTTTCTGTATTATTCTGGAAAGTAAAAAATGTTTTAGTAGTAATTTTTGTGGTATAGCTACAATGAGACCGCCTTTTCCGTAGCACAACAATACGTTACAGCACAGTACTTTCTTCATCACGGCAATAAGCATAGTAACTAAGATATCTATACGCAGAGCATTTCACTTTTATTTATCATGAGGTAAGTACATTGACTTTTGCGGAACTTAGCTTTCGGAGGACGATAACTACGACACTTCCACAGAGATTATCTTGCAACAAGACGCACAGTTTAGCGCTACAGTACACGTATTTGAGTGACTAATTTTGTACTTAAAACATTTCTTTTTAAAGATATTTGAAGTACAATGACACAAAGGTTTTCTGTGATACATTTCATTCCATTGCTGTAATCTGTAACACATGAGGGTATTATTCATTAATCCTCAGGGGGGCACACGCTTACTTTGTGTACCATGTGTGTGGCAAACACAAGGAGCCCTAGCTAATATGGTATTTACTTATACAACTTTACACATCGGTACCATATTCCTCTAAAACAGAATTACACAGCTATCTGATTATTTGACAGAGAAACAAATATCTTTTTACTACATCAGTGACACATGTTTACGCAATTACACAGTTGGATAACTTCACACTTATGAAATTGTATTTTGTCTGTACTTTGTGAACTGTTCATATTTTTTTAGAACCATTGTGATACTGTGAGAGCTTTGAATGATATATTTGGTATGAGATCATGATTTTTAAAGTACGTTTGAGGTAGATGGCACTATTGAAATGAGCAGAGAATTTTTTTTATGTTTTGAAATTATTGCAGAAAGCTACGACGTTTTTGAGAGTTGACTGAGGTGTTATGATGTTATTATTACAACGACAATGTGTATTATGCTGTTGAGGTATGTTTATAATCAATAAGCTGATGCTATATGAGGAATGTTATTACTTGTTTATATGTATATGAATAATGAATAGAAGTTATGGACTCTGGTTTGTGAAAAACGATGTTGAAAACCAAGAATCGTACTTTAAGAGTTATGAAATGTGTGTATATGCGTGAATGTATCACAATGCCAGCGAAAATTTATTGGACTCTGTTATATTTATAGAATTTTGTTTCTACACATTTGTAACGCAAATTGTTGACCTGTGAATTTTTTATATGTCACTGTAGCGGAAGCTGCTGTCGTAAATATTTCGGTAAGAAAGGTAAGTGACCTCAACGTAATGTGTTTTGGGCGTCCAGCTGAGAGATAGTCGTCTGACAAAAGAAAGCCATTTGGTGGAGAAAAAAAAAAGAGGCCATTATCCTCGCTATTGAAATTTCTTTGTAGAAAGCATCGCAAATACGACACGCCCAAACTTGAAAACATATGATTTCACTGTGGAGCTCTTAATTTATGACATTTACTGAAATGGCTAATGAAATGACGAGAAATATGTCTATACACCTGATTATGACTACTGTCTTTCTAGTTGAGAGATTGTTTTTACTACCTTATGAAATGCCATATGGCTAATGAATGATGTTTCATGCCTTCCTTTGTACATATTTGCTCATTTTCTTTAATATCTAGTTTCTAGCTGCACTGCAGCATTGGTTATTATACAATTTAATAGATGTACTAATATTACTATTTTCTGTCTACAGACCCAGTAAAGAATACGTTTATGATATACTTTCTTAGAAAAGAGAGCACAAATAAACATTTCCCTTCACAGGAATTGCATAAATAATTTTTTAATGACTTGGTAACTTTCTTGCAGAGTAAGTTTTTGTGATGCATCACTCTAGTGTTAAGATGTGACATAGGTATTAAAAATTGCCATTTTTACTGTAATATTTTTTCTGCTTGAGCTATGTCATGTTTAGATATAAGTTATTGCATTTGCTGCTGCTGTTTGCCAGGCATAGTGCTACTAAATTTCACTTTACATTACTCTGGTAATCCAGTTTTACTGCTGATTTATTTTTCTTGTTTGCTGCTCATTGCCTTATATTAGTTGTAATTTTGCTGCTTGCTTTGCCAGTTTGCATTTTTTTGTCATTGCGGTTTGTGTTAATTGTTTTGTGCTGCTGCATTGCCTCATCCCTTAGTTTAGCATCTGAGCTCAGTAGATTTAAGTTAGCTTAAGATGGGGTAGGTGATATAAGAGAACAAGTTGTGATGAATTGGAAGAATGCATTGAGATGCTATAAGAAAATGGTTTTGCCAAAAAAGTATTTTGAAAGAGGGTATGAACAAAAAAAGTAGGGTTTAGGGACAACAGGTTTAGGTAGGATTTTCTTGGAAATAAATGATGAGGTAAGATAATTGAAAATAAATAATGAGGTAAGAAATATGTGAACATATAAATACAGAAAGCATGCTTAGATAGGGTTTTTTTGGTGGAAACAAATGTTGAAATAAGATGAAAGATCTATGGAATGAAGTTTTGGGTTGGACTGCAGTACCAAATATTACACTGAAAAGAAATCCTGCCATTTCCTCTTGTGTTACACTGCTATGTGTTTGTGTACGCTTGTGTATTTGTGTTTTTCCTGTCTTTACGTGTTTAGCTGATGAGAGTTATGTTGTAGAATTTTTCTAATACCATGTTATTTACTTTGTAAAGATGTTTGGACACTATTTATTCTGTTTTGTTTTAATGCTCATGTGTGAAGTTGATGTTTCGAAAGTTATTCTGATCTTTTATGTATGTACTCATGTCATAATTCCTGTAACACTGATGCATATGTTATTACGATTCTTTTGTAAAGCCTGTAGTACAAATGTTATCTGTATTGTTATGTTCTTTAATGATGTATTTTGTACCTTTGTAATTGTATTCTTATCTTATAAAATTGTAATTGACACCAGTTCATCATATGTGAAGTTGATGTTTCGAAAGTTATTCTGATCTTTTATGTATGTACTCATGTCATAATTCCTGTAACACTGATGCATATGTTATTACGATTCTTTTGTAAAGCCTGTAGTACAAATGTTTTAATGCTCATTGCCTCATTTGTAAGGTACATTTCACTGCACACGTTTCTGTTGGTCATAGTATATGGACAATATGTGAGAAGTAGGGACTGATAGTGTTTGCACGTGTGTTAATAATTCAGCAAGGGACTGGATAACAGCATTGCTGGTTCTAAGGACATTTCAAACAAATTTTTTGTGAGTGGACAAGTGGTGGATTATGGACTTGCTATATTCTCCGCAAGACTCTTCGATGGTGATTTTGCACCTGCACAGTAGCAACAGATGGCTGCTGGCCGTCTCTACAAGGACTACAGTGGATCTACACCTTTGATGACCCACCAATACCATTATTTCTACACCGACTGCAGTGGGTCTGCGCCTTTGGTGGCCCACCAATATCGTAATCTCTACAGGACTACAGCGGGTCTACTCTGTGATGACCTACCTACCAATATTCTTCCAAACTTCGAATGACTCTGCTGTGGGTTTGCTCTGTTGTGGCCCATTACCTGTCTGCATGTCGAGAGTCAGCACTGTCTTTCCGTTGGAAGGACAACACTACTTCAAGACTGCATGGAAATCCACTACTTCCGTGTGCATTTTCTTTTACTACTCAGACTTTGAGAAAAAAACCACTGCAATTATACTGTGATGAATGATCAGGACTGTCTTTATGAACTGTGAGAAAAAAAGTGTTTGCATTTGATATCTTTGTTATTGTAATTATGATTATGAAAAATTTTTTCAAACCTGTATTGGCCACTGCCCAAAATAATTTGTAAATTTTTTTGTGGGGAGCCTGGGGTATATGTAAGTAGACTGTTTAGGTTTTTATATTGATAACGCCACGTAGCGCTCTGTATGAAAATCAGTGGCTGTGCTGCGTGCAGTCTGTGGCTGGTTTGCATTGTTGTTGGCCATTGTAGTGTTGGGCAGCTGGATGTGAACAGCGCATAGCGTTGCGCAGTTGGAGGTGAGCCGCCAGCAGTGGTGGATGTGGGGAGAGAAATGGCGGAGTTTTGAAATTTGTAAGACTGGATGTCATGAACAGCTATATACAGGGTGTTACAAAAAGGTACGGCCAAACTTTCAGGAAACATTCATCACACACAAAGAAAGAAAATATGTTATGTGGACATGTGTCAGGAAACGCTTACTTTCCATGTTAGAGCTCATTTTATTACTTCTCTTCAAATCACATTAATCATGGAATGGAAACACACAGCAACAGAGCGTACCAGCATGGCTTCAAACACTTTGTTACAGGAAATGTTCAAAATGTCCTCCGTCAGCGAGGATACATGCATCCACCCTCCGTCGCATGGAATCCCTGATGCGCTGATGCAGCCCAGGAGAATGGCGTATTGTATCACAGACGTCCACAATACGAGCACGAAGAGTCTCTACATTTGGTAACGGGGTTTCGTAGACAAGAGCTTTCAAATGCCCCCATAAATGAAAGTCAAGAGGGTTGAGGTCAGGAGAGCGTGGAGGCCATGGAATTGGTCCGCCTCTACCAATCCATCGGTCACCGAATCTGTTGTTGAGAAGCGTACGAACACTTCGACTGAAATATGCAGGAGCTCCATTGTGTATGAACCACATGTTGTGTCGTACTTGAAAAGGCACATGTTCTAGCAGCACAGGTAGAGTATCCCGTATGAAATCATGATAACGTGCTCCATTGAGCGTAGGTGGAAGAAACTAAAATGAGCTCTAACATGGAAATTAAGCGTTACCGCACACATGTCTACATAACATATTTTCTTTATTTGTGTGTGTGAGGAATGTTTCCTGAAAGTTTGGCCGTACCTTTTTGTAACTCCCTGTATATTATGACTTTTGATGACTATTAAGTTAAATACATTGTTTGTTCTCTATTAAAATCTTTCATTTGCTAACTATGCCTATCAGTAGTTAGTGCCTTCCGTAGTTTGAATCTTTTATTTAGCTGGCAGTAGTGGCGCTCGCTGTATTGCAGTAGTTCGAGTAACCAAGAGTTTTGTGAGGTAAGTGATTTGTGAAACGTATAGGTTAATGTTAGTCAGGGCCATCCTTTTGTAGGGATTTTTGAAAGTCGGATTGCATTGCGCTAAAAATATTGTGTGTCAGTTTAAACACAGTCATGTATAATTTTTCTAAGGGGACGTTTCAACTTTAAAATGTAATCTTGTTTCTTTCATTTCTGAAACTGCTGCATGACATTCTTAAAATATGCTGCACTTGTATTCTACCACCTACTCTGTAAATCACATCGAAGTGCCTGGCAGAGCGTTGAACGAACCACTTTCACAGTAATTCTCTATAATTCCATGTCTAACAGCGCGTGGAAAAAACGAACACCTACCTCTTTCCGTGCGAGCTCTGATTTCCCTTATTTTATTATATGATCGTCTCTCCATATGCAGGCAGGCTTCAACAAAATATTTTTGCATTCGGAGAAGAAAGTTGGTGACGAGAAACGTCTTTGGCTTAATGACGTCCACCCCAAATCTTCTATCATGTTCGTGGCTCTCTCTCTCTCTCCTGTTTCTACATAATACGAAACCTGCTGCTCTTGCCTGAACTTTCTCGATGTACCCCGTTAGTTATATCTGGTAAGGACCTCACACAGCGCAGCAAACTCCGAAAGAGGACGACAAGCATAGTGTAGGCAGTCTCTAGTAGATCTATCGCATCCTCTTCACAATAAAAAGCACGCTATGGGTCGCTTTCCTCGCAACACATTCTAAGTGTTCTTTCCAATTTAAGATTTTCGTAATTGTAATTCCTAGGTATTTTGTTGAATTTGCAGGGTTTAGATTTGATTAATTTATCATGTAATCGAATTTTAATGGATTCCTTTTAGCACTCATATGGATAACCTCACACGTTTCAATATTTAGGGTCAATTTCCAGTTTTCGCACCATACAGGTTTCTTTTCAAATTTATTTTTATATTATGATGACTTTACTAGGCTACAAACGACAGCGTCATCTGCAAACAACGCAAGACTGCTGCTCAGATTGTCTGCTAAAACGTTTATATAGATAAGGCACAACAAAAGGGCTTATATCACTAACTTGGGGAACGCCACAAATCACTTTTGTATTGCTCGATGACTTTCCGTCAGTTACTGCGAACTGTGACCTTTATGATAGGAAATCACGATTCCACTGGCACAACCGAGACAATATCCCATAAGCACGCAATTTGATTACAAGCAGCTTGTGAGGTACGGTGTCAAAAGCCTTCTGAAAATCTAGAAATACGGTATCAATTTGAAAGCCCTTATCGATAGCACTCAACACTTCGTGTGAGTAATGAGCTAGTTCTGTTTCATAAAAACGATGTTATCTAAATCGATGTTAATCGATGTTAACTATGTGGCAATAGACCGTTCTCTGCGGGGTAATTCATAATGTTAAAACACAATATATGGTCCAAAATACTGATGCACATCAACGTTAATGATGTGGGTTTTTAATTTAGTAGTTTACTGCTACTACGTTTATTGGTGTGAACTGTGTAACTTTCCGGTCTTTGGGTACGTATCTCCTGTCGAGCGAGCAGTTGTATATGATTGTTAAGTATGGTGTTATTGCATCAGCGTACTCTGAAAGGAACATAATTGGCATACAGTCTGGACCAGGAGATTTGCTTTTATTAAGTGATTTAAGTTGCTTTACTAATCCGAGGATATCTAATTCTAAGCTACTCATACTGGTAGCTGTTCTTAATTGAAATTCTGGAATACTTACTTCGTCTTCTTTGGTAATCGTTTTGAAGAAGGCTATGTTTAGTAACTCGGCTTTAGCAGCACTGTCATCGATAGTATTTCCACTGCTATTGTGCGGATAATGCATTGATTGTGTCTTGCCTTTAGAATACTTGACATACGACCTGTATCTCTTTGGATATCTTGCTGGGTTTCGAGACAAGGTTTCGTTGTGGAAACGATAATAAACATTCCGCAATAAATTTCGAGCTTCTGTAAAAGATCGCCATTTTTGGGCAATTTGTGTTCATATGAATGCGGAAGGAAACTAATAAAAAACATTTTTCCAATTGAGTTTCACGTTGAACCATATTGCGGCTTAAGAGCAAACGAAGAAACAGAGATATTTTAAGAAGATACATGAATACATTTCGCTCATTCTTGTTCATCTTAGCATTACTTCAGCAACCTATATCCATTTCCGCTTTCTTTCTTTATTAGAGCCTTACTTTCTTCCATATTATTTACTCTGTGCACATCCTTCCACTATTTCTTCACGCCTCAGGATGTATCCTATCAAACTACCATTTTTTTGGTTACGTTGTGCCACAAACTGCCTTTTTCTCCCACGTTCCAATCAGAATCTCTTCACAAGTTTTCTATTCAACCAACATTACAATCATTATACAGAGAATAAAACCTATTAACTCTCTTTAATAATTGTATTTGTCTTCAGCTAGCCGTCTTTATATTTACTGAGGTTTTTGATCTCAAAGCACAAAAGGGATCTCCAAACGACGGCCAACGAGCACCATCAGTCTGGCCCGCGATAACCGGCAAACCATATTTTTTTTATTTATATATGTACTTATTTATTTATTTTGTTGCAGTCAAAGCCTGCTCTCATAATGAATGATTCAGTCAACGAGTAGAAAACAATGCAATTTACTGATTCGGTTAACAAAGGATGTTTCTCATAAACAGACAGTTTTTTCAGTCTTTAACAGCCATTTCAAAAACAACCACCTGGGCCTGATCAGTCTCTTTGGCCTCCACAATTGAATACTAAACAGGCGTTCTCGTATAACCTACCGCTCTATAAAGTAGAAGTTCGGGTAGGAGTGTACCGAGTCAGCTGTACTGATCGCTGTGTGCCTCGCGCTGCACTGTCACCGTACCACGGCTCCGGCTTGCACGATGATGTTGCAAATTCTGTGCAGCAAAGTTGCGAGATCGTTTCTTCGCTGGCACATGGCAAACATTTCCCGTACAGTATCTGTTCATGAATTCCATATCTGATTTGTAATCGTTAACTAACAAGAATTCATTAAAGATACCCATAAGGCATGTGGGGCGGGGAGGCAGAAGGGGGTAAATATAAGAATAAGAATTTTCGCCATCGTTTACAGGATACTGAAATCTATTTTTGCGATCAGCTAGAAAGTGATGGAAAACATAGTGGCCATAATTTCCAGTCTGCAATTCCACATTCTTCTTGTGCTCACTCAAAGAATAGTTCGTACTTCCAATTTACTCACTGGAATAAGAACTATGTCTATAAATAAAAGTTCTGAGTTTCAACTCTAATAAGTCAGTAAAAGCTCATCGATCTACAAAGAAATATTCCTGATAAAAATAGAAATGGTACCTGCATCATAAGCAGTAGTACGAGCAGTTCAGAAGCGACCTCTATGGTAAGTGCCAATTAAAATGATCCTACACCCAAATTTCCAATCATCAAAGTTAATTGCTAGCGACAAAAGTGGAAAATAACCTCAACACTTGACACGCAGTTTTTTCAACACTACCGGAGGCACACAAACAGCTATTCCCGGGATGGTGTACAATCCTCGCGAGTTCACTTGTTACTTTTACCACATACGTTTGGTAGTGTATAGCTCTGACGTCATTAGAGCCATCGGCGTTTGACTGACATGGACCGATTGATATCTGGGTCGAATATCTCACGAAATAAGCGTCAAACGAAAAAACTACAAAGAATGAAACTCGTCCAGCTTGGAAGGGGAAACCGGATGGCGCTATGGTTGGTCCGCTAGATGGCGCTTCCATACGTCAAACGGATATCAATAGCGTTTTTTTTTAAATAGGAACGCCCACTTTTATTACATATTCGTGTAGTACGTAAAGAAATATGAATGTTTTAGTTGGACCACTTTTTTCGCATTGTGGTAGATGGCGCAGTAATAATCACAAATGTATAAGTACGTGGTATCACGTAACATTCCGCCAGTGTAGATGGTATTTGCTTCGTGATACATTACCCGAGTTAAAATGGACCGTTTACCAATTGCGGAAAAGGTCGATATCGTGTTGATGTATGGCTATTGTGATCATGTGCTATGTATGCTGCTCGGTATCCTGGACATCATCTAAGTGTCCGGGCTGTGAGCCGGATAGTTACGTTATTTAAGGGAACAGGAAGTATTCAGCCACATTTGAAACGTCAACCACGACCTGCAACAAATGATGATGCCCAAGTAGGTGTTTTAGCTGCTGTCGCGGCTAATCCGCTCATCAGTAGCAGACAAAATGCACGAGAATAGGGAATCTCAAAAACTTCAGTGTTGAGAATGCTACATCAACATCTATTGCAACCGTACCGTATTTCTATGCGCCAGGAATTGTATAGCGACGACTTTGAACGCCGTGTACAGTTCTGCCACTGAGCGCAAGAGAAATTACGGGACGATGACGGATTTTTTACACGAGTTCTATTTAGCGACGAAGCGTCACTCACCAAAAGCGGTAACATAACTGGCATAATATGCGCTATTGGGCAACGGAAAATCCACGAAGGCTGCGACAAGTGGAACATCAGTGACCTTGGAGGGTTAATGTATGGTGCGGCATTATGGGAGGAAGGATAATTGGCCCCCGTTTTATCGATAGCAATCTAAATGGTGCAATGTATCCTGACTTCCATCGTAATATTCTACTGATGTTACTACAAGATGTATCGCAGAATGGCGAGGTATTTCCAATATGATAGATGTACGACACACAGCTCCCGTGCGGTTGAAGCGGTATTGAATAGCATGTTTCATGATAGGTGGATTGGTCGTCGAAGCACCATACCATGGCCCGCCCGTTCACCGGATCTGACGTCCCCGGATTTCTTTCTGTGGGGAATGTTGAAAGATATTTGCTATCGTGATCCACCGACAACGCCTGACAACATGCGTCAGCGCATTTTCAATGCATGTGCGACCGTTACGGAAGGCGAACTACTCGCTTTTGAGAGGAATGTCGTTACACGTATTACAAATGCATTGAGGTTGACGGACATCATTTTGAGCGTTAATTGCATTCATGTGGTATTTACAGGTAATCACGCTGTTACAGCCTTCTCAGAAATAAGTTCACAAAGGTACATGTATTACATTGGAACAACCGAAATAAAATGTTCAAATGTACCTACGTTCTGTATTTTAATTTAAAAAACCTACTTGTTACCAACTGTTCGTCCAAAATTGTGAGCTATATGTTTGGGACTATTACAGCGCCGTCTGTCACAAAGCGAAGAAAGTAGTCCAACTAAAACATTCATATTTATTTACGTACTACACGAATATGTAATAAGAATGGGGGTCCCTATTTAAAAAAAACGCAGTTGATTTCCGTTTGAACTATGGCAGCGCCATCTAGCGGGCCAACCGAAGCGCCATCTGGTTTCCCCCTTCAAGCTAGACAGGTTCCGTTCTTTGTAGTTTTTTTGTTTGACTCTTCTTTCGTGAGATATTTGGCCCGGTCACCGTCAATGGCCCACCCTGTATATATAGGCGCAGCGCACGGCCAAACGCTCTATGCACAGGTAACAGCATCTAAATGGCTGCTTCCCCGAACCCGCATTATTTAATGACCCTGTTGTGTATCAATTTACAATATTCATAATTTTTTTATGGACACAGTTAAGTTGGCTTTAATGACACAAAAAATTTCAGCTCGACTGCATTTAAACTTTGGCGCTTACAGTTTGTAGAACGGAACCGACAATAGAACATGACCTCTCAGCTACTTCTCTACGAGCCATCTATTGATTGTTATTTACATTAAAGTCTTCAAATTTGGTAAAATTGTGTTACTTAATGGATATAATCAAGTGCTATAATGAAAACCTTCTAGCTTTAGTACAAATGATACTTAATATATTACAAACAAAGATTTTTTAATCCAAATTTAGTTTCTAGTAAATTTCTTAAAAACTATTAGGGGTAGCTTAATGGGTCACACATTTAATGTTTTTATATCAAATTGAAACTTCATACGAATTTTCGTCTTTCTAAGTCTAATATTTCGTGCCTTCAATTTTTTGTAAAAACACTGATTTAAGCCAAAATATTGCTCCGATCAAACCTGTAACAGTTGATTCTGACATACATTTTCATACTGTGAACGACTTTTAGCTTTCTAGCTGCATTATTTTGCACAACTTGCTTTTTCTTAAGACAATTTATTTAGCGAAAGTTATTCATCTGATTATTTTGAGATCTAAAGATTGTAACATTAACATTCTGAAGCATATATTGACAAATTTTGGAAAAGTGTCTTTAATATTTAATTTCATCCTTAGATTATGGCGCAGTGCTTTGCATGCTACACACAGGCGCGTTATGATGATGTGGCGCTAGTAGCAGTAAACTGGGACACACGCTCACCTCTGTATCTCTCAAATGACGCAGCGCTTGTTTCGCCACAGGCAGCAGCTATGCACACTATTGATTTAATTAGCGATAATGCCTCTTTTTCGACAAATTTTGAAGCGCAGGCTTAAATATCTACAGACAACTTTCTTCTAAAATAGTTGTAATGTAATATAAACAATAAGGGTGTAACTGTTATCTTCTGGTCTTCAAAAGAGTTTTTGTTGTATTATTAGTACCTTATGCCATGTTATCATTATGGTGGACAAAATACAGCACGTTATAAAGACGTCTATAGACAATAAAACCATTTATAGTTAAAAACACCTTGTGCACATGGGCATGTTCGCATAAGTAACACTCACAGATGTTTTTGAATCCTTAAGACGCACGATATACTATAAATGCACATTTGTACATCTGTTTATGTTTGCGTGACATGTAACATGCATAGTGATTCCATCTTAGACGAACTATACAGCGTAAATGGTTTTATTGCATACAAACCTATGTACAATGTGCGGTATTTTATTCACCATAATAACAGCGTGGCACGAGGTACCAACTCACAATGGAACACGTTTTACAAAAAAAAATTTCGAGACCAGAAGATGACAGTTACACTTATCGAAACAGTTTGTAAACAATAAAGTATAATTTATGCGATCCTGGCTACTGGAAGCTTTTTCTCAGAATTTATTTTTAAAATAATTACAGTTTCAGTTCCAGAATCCTCCGGGAATGGAGTCTCTGACTGCTGGCTAAATGTTTCCCATGTATTAACATGCGTAAAACACTTTTTGTTCACTTGAGACTTAAATAAAACAGTCTTTTCTCAATAGGATGTAACATGAGTGGACAAATGATGCAGTATCTGGTTTTCTCCTTTTCATTTTATATTAAGATCGTTTATGTCTTTAGTTAAATTTGTATAAAATGATAAATTCCATAACAACTCAGTGTTTTGTAACTCAAACAAAGGACGACTTCTTTCACTCAAGAAAATTTCGATTGTTGTTCGGATCTTAAAAAGTCGCATCAGAGCTTTTCCACAGCCAAGTCGTTTTGTTTTGATTCTCGTGGAACTGACGATGACTGAGAGCATGTGACTTTATGGAATGAACAGTTGCCATGACTGGCTTTGAAACTTCTGAATCGTCCGAGCATTTTACGCACAAAGACTGCTGATGAATGAAGCAGTGTACGATTGATGGTTTCGATCCACCGTCATTTTCTGCTGCCTTTGACGCAAGAACAACGACATCTTTATTTTTTCCACACATGTTTTCCCCGCCATCAGTTGCGATACACCTTAAGTTTTCCTACTGAAGATTTTTCTCTGATCACCATTTTCCACTCCTGTAAAAATTTCCGCTCCTGCGACAGTGCTCTGAATAACGCTATGAACGTCAAGAAGTTCTTCATACACTTCGTAATTTTTGTTTATCTTTCGATTAAAAAGTAGCGCGTGTTCAGTATCTGAAACATCTGTCGACTCTGCCGAAGCCAAAGAGAACCACTGTAAGTGTAGAATTTTCTCAGACAACTGAGTTAATGTATTTTCAGCAGTATCATTTACTCTTCGAGCCACTGTGTTTGCTGACAAACTGCTGTTTAATAATAAATTAGGTTTCTCTGGCTACATTTCTTCAACTTCGGCAATCATACAATCCCTTATAATTTAGCCGTCGGTGAATGGGATTCCATACTTTGCTGTTAAGTAAGCCATGAGGAAACTAACACAAGTTACTGTTTCTTGTTCAGTATTTACATTCTCAAACAACGTTTCTTGATATTTCAGACCGCTTTTCAAAGACATATAAGTTTCTACCATTGCCTTCCGGTTGGAATAACTCTGAGAATGTTTGGTCTCATAATAACGTTCTATATTGCGTTCTTTGAGAACTGACATTTTTTAATTGCAAATTATACACACTGTCTTGTTACTTGACTCAGTTAGAAAATATAAAGATGTCCTTATTGCTCTTTAAGATTTCTGCACTCACTAACTATCCTCCGTTCCTCAGCATATTTACACAAATCCATACAAAAAGGATGTAACTGCAAATGAAAATGACGGCAATTAATAGTATTAAGAGCAAGGGTTGTGACTAAGGAATTGCACTGGTTTTATCCTTAAGGCATTTTTAATTAAATTATTTACCCAATGTGGAACACAGTGTATCTTCACTTCATATTCATCTTTAACTCTGTATTGTAATATATATATATATATATATATATATATATATATATATATATATATATATATATATATTGTTTCATATGTGCGTTTCTTGTGCACTTGACACGTTCCACATCATAACGGCTACCGTACCGTGCAATTGATCAATGGAACACGCAACCAACCAACTAACTAACTAACTCACTAAGAAGCTGTAGCCATAAAACGCACTAGGTAAACACACTAGGCCCATTATATTTTACTTTTCAGATCGCTCATATCGCCACTACCCACAAAATGTTGCTGTGTTGCTGAACGTTTCTACTCTCCTGAAGACGTCACTGTCATTCATCATTGTCTGAAGTAGTCGTAAAAATACGCAAAGCCCAACGGCTACCACTGTCGCAGTGAAATGACCTGGACACTTGTTCGTAAGTGCCGACAGAAAACGCGGGTTTGAGTTCGCCGCCGCACTCCTTGCCATAGATTTCTTAATTACCGTCCACGTATTCAACACTGAACTACGTTGGTATGATGAACGATAGTTTATCCAAGTGTACTGGAGCCATGCCATTGGTGACCGCAGTTGATCAGTTGGCATGGTATGTTGTGGTGGGAAGATATCCCGTCGTGCTGATAACACATGCAGCTCTAGCTATGTTCTGACCGCTTGCTGTGATGTTAATCACGTATGGAAATAACAAACGTTCGTGAAAGCGCGTTACAACGTCCTTTACGAGTGGTAATCATTTGCACCAATATATAAATGAAATTAAGACCAGATCTCAATGTCAAACAATAAGCACTTCGTTGGATAATGACTACTGTAATTCCACTCAGCGTCAGCTCTTTAAGGTGGAGTGGAGGTAAGCGTTACGAAAACTTCTGAATCGTATCGACGAGTTCCGAGCAGTACTAGGGTATAAGGGTATTAGGCCTCCAGAAAACGTAGATAGTTTGTACCTCGGTCTTGGCCCTTGGACCTCAGTGGAAGAAATAGTGTGGCCCATAGGCTAAATGATTGGATATCCTTCTTAAGAACGTGTCGTGGTAGTCGATACAAGTATAGTGGGTAAGTATAAAGCACCTTCACATTGTACGTCTACACCGCAACAGCTAAACTTAACTGAAATGCCAGTTTTGTATCCGTTCCAGTTTCAGGCATTCATTGAATGAATTCAAATAAAACAAACCAAAAAAGAAGAGTTACACTTGGCGGCGGCCCTGCCATTTCTTGGCTTTGTGAAATTTTTATATTAAAACAGTCAGATATATAATTATATCCTGTCCTCTCAACCACTCTGCAGCGATAACAGTAGTCAGATATTTTTCGGCGCAAGGTGCTTTACTAACTTGTGCAAAATTTTTCCACGGTTCATCGGCATTCTTATGTTCCGCCTTGTTTTCCACTGATTTGATTGTCGAATATTTTTTGTCTTTGGTTTTACTCTGTATGTGATTTACGATGCCGCACAAAGGTGTTAAAGTTCCGGCGCGTAATCTGATACTTACAAATACCGAAATCCATGATTTTCAAATTATTCACGACACTGAAACTTCCTTACAGATTAAAACTGTGTGCCGGACCGAACTCGAATCGGGACCTTTCCCTTTCGCGGGCAAGTGCTCTACCATCTGATCTACCCAAGCACGACTGACGACCCGCCCTCACAGCTTTAATTCCGTCTCCTACCTTCCAGACTACACACAAGTTCTCCAGCGGACCTTGCAGAATTTGGGTAGCTCAGTCGGTAGAGCACTAGCCTGCGAAAGGCAATGGTCGCGAGTTCGAATCTCGGTCCGGCACACAGTTTTAATCTGCCAGGAAGTTTCATCAGCGCACACTCCACTGCAGAGTGAAAATTTCATCCTGGAAACATCCCCCAGGCAAAGCCATGT
The DNA here is from genome assembly GCF_023864275.1 of Schistocerca cancellata. Lineage (NCBI taxonomy): Eukaryota > Metazoa > Arthropoda > Insecta > Orthoptera > Acrididae > Schistocerca > Schistocerca cancellata. The sequence goes on along the minus strand of NC_064626.1, from coordinate 1,058,997,506 downwards.
CTCGGAATTATCCTTTCTTGCAGGAGTGCTAGTTCTGCAATGTTCGCAGCGGACCGGCTGTGGAGTTTGGAAGGTAGGAGACGACCTACTGACGGGATTAAAGCTGTGACGACTGGGCGTGAGTCGTGCTTTTGGAACTCAGTCGGTTGCCGGCATGGTAGCTAAGCATGTGTGGTTAGAGTGTTAGCCGTCCTATGTAATAAAAAAAACTGAGTTAATGGAACGACAATGAACTTGAACAAGCATCATAGGACGTACGCTCCGAACAAATAGAACTAACAATCTCTACCGAAGTCAGATATTTAAAGGCAAATCCCTATCTTTAAATAGTTCCTTAATTAGGCTTAAGGCCCAAAGAATCTGACACTTTAAGAGCAAATAATTTAAATTCAAAATCGGCTGAAGTCGCAACACTTAAGGTTCAATAACATTAATGTTAAAAATTCCAATGGCTTTATATAGAACAGATCTTAAATTAGAATGGAGGCCCAAAACGTCAGACGGCTATACAACCTTAGTCAAATAATCGGCTAGAAGCTACAGAAGTACAAACAAGAAGAACAAACAAGAAAATGTCTGCAATTCAAACACTAACGCTCGCGTAGGTGAGACAGGCAGTCGGCCCAACCATTGTCGATCCGACGACAACCCAATCGACAGACAGTGAACGGACCCACCAACGAGATAACTTCCGCTTCACCCGAACAGCGCACAACAGGGAGTTCAATGGAACATCGTAGAGGGTATTGGCGCCCACAACCAATTACACATTGAGCTGTCAAACTACACACCATGCTGGACAGCGACAAGACAATTAGGTAAATACACTGCCTGAATTTACGTCAACAGCCAGGGCAGGTAACCGGAACATTAACGGCCACAAGGCAGCAGATTCCCCTGGTGCACTTCAATTCAAATAACCAAATACAGTTAAACTCCAACGGACGGTGGCTAAAATTTGTCAACTTGAAAACACACGTTGTTGCTCGCGGGACTATCCCAACAGCCGACAACGAACTCCAAACGACACAATTTGAACAGTCTTGACTTGCTGGTAGATTAAATCAAAATTCAACTTTCGTGTCCAGAGTCGGTGAGCCATGGACCTCATAGCAATGGGAACAGCCCCATACACTCAGACACCGCGTAGAGACCGCCAGTGGCACCAGTCAAACTACTCGCTGTGGAGATTTCCTCGCTGCTCCACGCCAACGGACCAACTACTCAGGCCCGGAAACGGTAAAGGACCACATGTACATCGGCCGATGAGACGACCAAACGAACGACAAACCAACGGTCGTCCCACTCCAATCTACCTCCATCAGACAGTTCACTTGTGTCGCCAGCCGTTGGCGAACACTGGCTGTCTGCGCCTCGCCGGCGCTCCGTCCCCCGAATTCACTGTTGCTGGATCCTGACTGCACTGCTGGTCTGTCCCGAACTGACTGCCAGGCGACCCGGAAATACTATCAGTTGCTCCAGAGAGGGTACAACAGTGCATTTATCGATACACTCTGCTGCTGCCGCTCACGGTCAAGTAAGGCAAGACGTTAGTGACGCCAGTAAATGGAATAGGAAAAAGAGGCGGCAGTACCGTAATAGAAGATGACAGACAATAAATGGGAAAAACACGAGCCATGCATGGCTCACTGCTATTTACATATCCTTCGGCTTTGTATGATTTTTTTTTTGTTACTTTTCAGGAACTATGATACTTGCCAAATTTTTTACTGATTTTTGTATTTATATTGCCAGCTTCCATATATGCCTAATCTGATTTACTCGTACATATGAGTGTACATAGCAATATGACCACACAGATTTTTTACCTGATACATTTTTCATTCTTATATGTATTTTATTTGTACATACTTTTCATGCTTCCTTGATTATTAAGCATTTTATTAGGTGGCAACATGCCCGATAGGGAGAATCTTGCAGCTAGATTCTCTTACTGTAAGATTCGGCCTTGCACATTTTTCTGCTTTCATATGTATGTGCACAAGAACAACAACTGAAAGAGATTCCATTGATTTTGAGATGTGTCCAGTGGACCACATCCCTTGGGTGGTCTGACAGCTGCAAAGTGTAACTCAATTTTTTTTTTCATAATAAGAATTTGTGTCTTTTATATAAAGCCTCTATATACCTTAAGGTCATTTGCTTCTGATGCTATTTTGTCTTTACTGATATCATGTAACGTTTAGTTTTTCTATGATGCTATGCCACTCTCTTTTGCCATTATTGCACACCCTATGCAAAATGCTATTACTACTGAAGATTATGCTATTTCATCATAATGTATTATTACATTTTTGTTAGTTACCCTTTTTTATAATTTATGATGTTGTCACATTTCATTTATGCCCATTCTTGATCTCTATTTTGCTATATATCTCTTGTACTTGATGATGTCACTATTTTACTTGCTTTTACCTATGAGAATGTAAGAAATCACAGTACCATGTAACTCATGTCCATTGCATTTACTCATCCATTTTCGAATTTCTACAGAACTAATATACCGAAGTCTCACTGTATCCATATGAGCCGTTATGCTCATAAATAGAAGCACATGAAAATGTGAGATGTGCCAACTGTAAAGTTGTGCAGGTAATGCATTACATAGAAAGCATAACATAAGCAATTTATATGGAATACTAAACACCACTGACACTTCTCACACAGTTTCCTGGCAGGCCTTTATAACCATTTTCCTTTTAATGTGCTAGGTAAATTAGAAATATTTCCTATAGAGATTTAGGATACAGATGCTTCTCCGCAATTTGTGCTATGTATAAGAATATTGATAGAATATTTAATGAGTGTCAATGCCATTGGCTGCACTAAAGTTTTGGAATAATAGTGGAATGTTGATGTTTGACGAGTGTTCATGCTCTGAGCTGCACTCTGATAATAAGGATTATATTGATATGTTGATGATTCTTCTAAAATCATGTTGTGTGATGTTAATATGTATTTTGTGTATGTTTTGTCCTTTCTAGGAAAATTGGTCTTACCTTGTGCTATATGATTGGAGGTGTTTGACGGAGACTGTCACAGAAGCTTCGCACCAAAAAAAATTTCACCATTCCTTTTGAGATATCATATAATATTGCCTTCTTATGTTAGCATGCATGACTGCTTTTTTTCCATGTTAATAGTCACATTTCCAGGTTCCATCATTTCTGCAGTTTACCCTCAATGTTGCTTATTTATCTCATGATTTACTGTGATATGTTACCTTTACCTAGTGACTAAACTGTATTACAGTTAGTGCTGCTGTCTTTATGCTTGCATGTACTATAATCAAACTTTTTCTTTGATTTGACCATAGTAGATTTTGATTCAAGATAAATGACGAATGATTGTTAATAATTTTCTTTACATATGAAGTGCATTGCCCTTATCAATCACTCCCATGTCCTTCCCTGTGAAAATGTGCAGTGTTGGAAATATAGGGCATTTAATAGATTGAAATTTATGAAGCAATGAGGGTGCTATACAACCCATAGATATTGTGTCTTTACTTATACATTGCCAAACTTTTATTTTATGATGCTATTTGTCTAATACGTACATGTACAGGGAATATAGAGCCATACATCTGTGTAATACGGCTATTAATGCACTATGTTCTTGTAAATGTCATATTGAGTTACATATCCTCATTATGAATTACGAATAAGCTTCTGAGTGCCATATATAGTCGTAGGTAAATGATATCTTATGATAATTTCTAATCTTTGATGTTTATACTATGTAAAACTAGGACACAATGAGCCACAAAGATGATTTGTGTCACATTAAGGTCAGTTATTTCTGTCACATTTTAAGCTATCTGGTGTATTGGATTGCTTTGAGCCACAAAGATGATTTCTCTAAGATTAAGGTCACTTTGAGCCACAGAGATGACTTCTGTCACAGTTTTAGCTTTTAAGGTCTGCTTTTACTTCATGTACTAGGCTACTTGGAGGCTCAATCATTTTATAGCTATTAAGATCAGAATTTATTTGTTTTACACACAAAGATTTGCATGTATTCCAAGTATAAGTTCACCTGAAGCCATTCAGTTGTTGATTTCACTGTTAGGTTTTCTTAAATAATTATGTCACAACACTGCATATACAAGGCCACTGAGAGCCACGTATAATATTATGAATCGCTGATGTTCTCTGTTATGTTCGGTTATTCTATGTGAAACTGGCAGCCTGATGCCACACTTATTGATTTGGTCTCATTCAGAGTTCACTGTCAATTTTGCCTATTCACTTTGATGTAAAGCGTTGTTGTGTCATCAAGTCTGTAATTTTATTAGGACTCTGAACTTTTCTGGACAGATAGATTACCTCATGCCGACATAGATAAAAATGATTGTTCCACTACCTTACCTTTGCTACCTTTTCATACCTTCCATTATCCGTTCTCCTACCCCTGTTCATGGTATTGGAGCAATTTATTACTGGTAATCATACTTCGACATAAGTTACTACATATATCTTTTTGATGCCTGAAGAATCTCCACTAGAAGAGCAGTGATGATGCTGGTCATCACATTGCTGATATTACCATAATCGCCAACTGTGGTTGTTGGTATTTTGTTTCAAAGTACCTATTGTATCTGTGCACATCACTGAGGAAAATAATTGGGAGTTCAGATATCTTTGTACACTGAATGCAATCCACATTGGTTACTGCCCATTTGTTGAACCTGCAAGAAATAAAAAGAAATGGACTTGTTGATGCAGTCACTTCAATACGGCTTCAGCCATGTCCCTTCCTTTCCCTTGCCCAATCCCATACCATTATCTTGATTTTTAGGACTCTACTGGTTTAGCTTTATATGATTTATTTGCCAGCAAACTTTCAAGACAGTATACTCATATTATAACCAGATTGTGATTAGTATCAGCGCACCTGAGCACTCTCAGTTCTTTCAAGTTTAAAGATGTTGTGCAGCTCAAGACATGTTAATTGATAATGGTCCTTAGGACTATACTGTAATTGTTCTATACTACTCGAGATTTCTACTTATCAGTAATGATATACATTTACCTCACATTTGTTGTACAGTGTGCCAAATTTGTTAAACACGGCTGGAGGAGTGTGAAAGGAGTTTAATGCGGTACACTTATATGTGGCGCCCGAATATTGTAATGACACTAATGTAAACTAATATGAAACTATTATATAATGCATGATGTATGTCTCTGATGGGCACTACAAAGCGGATCGCTGATTGAGCACGACAGCAGAGCCAAAGGTACTGCTTCTGGTCTGACATTGTAATGCTGAAGTAAGAGAGCGCTTGGTGCACAGCAGTGGGTACCTGTCTGTCAGCAAAAATGCATCAGATTACAAATAGATGTATTATTGGAAACATAAATGTGGAAGCAGAAGTCTTTTTGCAAGCAAGGTAAAGATGATAAACACTTAAGACTTTCGTTTTGGCAGGGCGTTATTGTAGATGAGTTGGCTGATAAATGACAATTGTTTAGTAGCCCCAGAATGTATGTAAACAGATTTGATATAAAGGCTAGTTAGATACTTCCCTTTTGTAATGTTTCTACAATTTGTTAACACAGGTATACGTGATCTCATGATTTGTCGTTATGTTTTTTTAGGGAGGTTAGATAATACTTGCTGTATAAATCTCATTGTTTGTGACTGAAATAGTAAAAAGTATGTAATTTTAATGAGTAATGTAAATTCAGTTGTCAGATGTTTTGGAAAGCGAAACTAAACTTCAAATACAATTTCACTATTGGAAAATTTATTGTTAGTAATTCACCCAAATCAGTAGTGTCTCCCTGTCCAGATAATATGCCCTTCAAATACACACATCAGAAAAAGTTTTGCATCACCCCAGTTCCCAGAACTCCTGAAGATAGACATTGACTGTGCATATTGTATCACAGACACAGTCCCTTTGACTGTTTAGAGATGTCATTAAACCGGCCGAAAGATGTAAACAGCCATGCATGTGCAGCGCCTATTAGACGAAGGGGGTCGGACAGCCGATCAGTTCTAGTCATTCCACCAGGAAGGAGCTACACGGCTCATGTTGTTTGTAGTTCAGTCACGCCTAGATGGACAATACTGTGGTTCGATCGCGTCTGCATTGTTACTTTGTGCCAGGAAGAGCTCTCAACAAGGGAAGTGTCCAGACGTCACGGAGTTGTTTGGACATAGAGGAGATACAGAGAGACAGGAACTGTCGATGACACGCCTCGCTTAGGCCGCCAAAGGGCTACTACTGCAGTGAATGACCGCTACATACGGATTATGGCTCGGAGGAACCCTGACAGCAACGCCACCATGTTGAATAATGCTTTTCGTGCAGCCACATGACATTGTGTTACGATACAAACTGTGTGCAATAGGCTGCACAACTTCACTCCCAACGTCCATGGTGAGGTCCATCTCTGCAACCACAACACCATGCAGTCCGGTGCAGATGGGGCCAACAACATTCCGAATGGACAGCTCAGGATTGCTATCAAGTTCTCTTCACCGATGAGTGTCGCATATGCCTTCAACCAGATAATCGTCGGCGACGTGTTATGAGGCAACGCGATCAGGCCCAAAGCCTCATACACACTGTCCAGTGAGTGCAGCAAGGTGAAGGTTCCCTACTGTTTTGGGGTGGCATTGTCTGGGACGTGACGTATGTCATCGAAGGCGCCGTAACGGCTGTACGATACGTGAATGCCACCCTCCGACCGATAGTGCAAACTATATCGGTAGCATATTGGCGTCGCACAATTCGCGCCCCCATAGTCCACGTCTTGTGAATGTCTCCCTTCAGGATAACGACATCGCTCCACTAGAGTGGCCAGCATGTTCTACAGACATGAATGCTATCGAACGTGCCTGGGACAGATTGAAAAGAACTGTTTATGGACAACGTGGCACACCAACCACTCTGAGGGATCTACGCCGAATCGCCGTTGAGGAGTGGGACACTGGACCAACAGTGTCTTGATGAAATTGCCGATAGTATGCCACGACGAATACATTCATGTATTAATGCAAGATATTAGCAGTAGGATGGATAGGGTGTGTGCGTGCTGTGTGCGAGCGCAGGAGGAACTGGCCGCGGTTCGCGAGCAGCTGAGCGTGCTGTTGGCCACGGTCAGCTGCCTTCAGGCTGCTGCCTCGAGGTGCAGCGACGGCGGAGGGTCTGGCGCGTCGCTTGATACACCCCAGGTGTCGCTTGCTGCGTCCGCTGACTCAGCCACTGAGGCACCTTCTAGTGTACTCACCTCAGGGTGAGTGGCCGACTGCAACGGGTTCGCGTCGCTCGAGGTGGAGGGCCAATGTGGAGGCTGGCCGGCTGGCCTCGACCGTTCATCCTGTCAGTGGGCAGGTGGCCACTCCTTCTGCAGGGCCCGAGTAGGCACACGGGGGCAAAGGCTTGCTGGTTATTGGCAGCTCCAACGTTAGGTGGGTGATGGAGCCCCTTAGGGAGATAGCGCACAGGGCTGGAAAGAAAGCCAACGTTCACTCAGTTTGTCCCCCGGGGGGCCTCATCCAAGATGTGGCGGTGGCCTTGCCTGCGGCTATCGAGCGTACGGGGTGCAGTCGTCTGCAAGTAGTTGCTCACGTCGGCACCAATGATGCCTGTCGCTTGGGTTCTGAGGCGATCCTCAGTTCGTACAGGCGGCTGGCGGATTTGGTGAAGACCGCTGGCCTCGTACGCAGGGTGCAAGCAGAGCTCTTTACTTGCAGCATCGTTCCCAGGGTGGATCGGGGTCCTTTTGTTTGGAGCCGAGTGGAGGGTCTCAACCAGAGGCTTCGTCCACTCTGTGACGGTCATGGCTGCAGATTTCTAGACTTGCGTTGTTGGGTGGGGAATTGTAGGACGCCCCTAAATAGGTCAGGGGTGCACTACACAAAGGAAGCGGCTACTCGGGTAGCAGAGCACTTGTGGCGTGCACATGGGGTTTTTTTAGGCTAGGCAACAGTGCGAGGTGTCCTGATGAACACTCATCAGTCGACGTGCAGGCAGGGAAATCAGGACGCGCTCATTGTAAAGACACTTCAGCTCTCAAGATATCAGCAGTAAATTTTCAGAATGTTCGGAATAAAGTTCCTGAATTTACTGCCCTCCAGGAAGCGTGTGGCGCGCAAATTATTTTCGGGACTGAGACCTGGCTGAACCCTAAGATAGGAAGCTCTGAAATATTTAGTGAGGGTTGGAACGTGTATCGGAAAGACAGATTAGACACCGTAGGAGGTAGTGTCTGCATTGCAGTTGACAAAAATATAGTGTCAACTGAGGTCGAAGAAGAGTGTGAGTGTGAAGTTATCTGGAAACGTTTAACAGGGCTAGGGCAAATAAAGTTAATTGTGGGGTGTAATTACCGGCCACCAGGTTCCACTGTGACAGTTCTAGAACCATTCAAAGGGAGTCTACATTCTGTATCGCAGAAGTACCCGGATCATGCTATATTAGTCAGAGGCGACTTCAACCTACCTAGTATAGACTGGGATGTCTGTAGATTTATTACAGGTGGTACAGACAAGCCGTCGTGTGAATTACTTTTGAGCACATTATCCGAAAACTGTCTTGAGCAGCTAAATCGACAGCCAACGAGTAATGGAAATATTTTAGATCTGGTAGCCACGAACAGACCGGACGTCATCGACGGTGTCAGTGTTGAGACAGGGATTAGTGATAATGATGTTGTCTTTACGACTATTGTTACGAAAGTTAAAAAGTCGGTCAAGAAGGCTAGGAGAACAGTTGTTAGCATCCCACTTAGTAAATGAATCGACTTCATTTCCTTCCGGTACGATGGACGTGGAAGATTTATGGGCAAATTTTAAACACATTGTAAATCACGCATTGGACAAGTATGTGCCGAAAGAGTGGGTTACGGACGGAAAAGACCCACCGTGGTTTAATAGCGCAATTCGGAGAATGCACAGGAAGCAAAGGCAGCTGCACTCGTGGTACAAGAAAGATCGGGAGAATGAGGACAGGAAAAAGTTAGTAGAGATTCGTGCTGTTGTAAAAAGAGCGATGCGCGAAGCATTCAACCACTACCACCGTCATACCTTAGCAAAAGATCTTGCTGAAAACCCACGAAATTCTGGTCTTACGTAAAATCGGTAAGCGGGTCGAAGGCTTCCATTCAGTCACTCACTGATCAGTCTGGCCTGGCAACGGAAGACAGCAAAACGAAAGCTGAAATTTTAAATTTAGCATTTGAGAAATCTTTAACGCACGAGGATCGTACAAACATACCGCCGTTTGAGTCTCGTACAGATTCCCGTATGGAGCAAGTGACAGACATCCCTCGGGTTCTGAAGCAGCTGAATGGGTTGAAAATAAATAAATCGCCAGGTCCTGATGGGATTCCAATTCGGTTTTACAGGGAGTACTCTACTGCATTGGCTGCTTACTTAGCTTGCATTTATCGCGAATCTCTTGCCCGACGGAAAGTCCCGAGCGACTGGAAAAAAGCGCAGGTGACGCCTGTATATAAGAAGCGTAGAAGGACGGATCCTGAAAATTACAGACCAATATCCTTAACATCGGTTTGTTGCAGGATTCTCGAACATATTCTAAGTTCGAATATAATGAATTTCCTTGAGACGGAGAAGTTGCTGTCCATGCATCAGCACGACTTTAGAAAGCATCGCTCCTGCGAAACGCAACACGCTCTTTTTTCACATGATATCTTGCAAGCCATAGATGAAGGGTATCAGACGGATGCCATATTCCTTGACTTCCGGAGAGCGTTTGACTCGGTGCCCCACTGCAGATTCCAAACTAAGGTACGAGCATATCGGATTGGTTCCCAAGTAAGTGAGTGGCTCGAAGACTTCTTAAGTAATAGAACCAGTACGTTGTCCTCGATGGTGAGTGTTCATCAAAGGTGAGGGTATCATCTGGAGTACCCCCCAAGGAAGTGTGGTAGCTCCGCTGTTGTTTTCTATCAACATAAATGATCTTTTGGATAGGGTGGATAGCAATGTGCGGCTGTTTGCTGATGATGTTGTGGTGTACGGGAAGGTGTCATCGTTGAGTGACTGTCGGAGGATACAAGATGACTTGGTCAAGATTTGTGATTGGTGTAAAGAATGGCAGCTAATTCTAAATATAGATAAATTTAAATTAATGCAGATGAATAGGAAAAAGAATCCTGTAATATTTGAATACTCCATTAGTAGTGTAGCGCTTGACACAGTCACGTCGATTAAATATTTGGGCGTAACATTGCAGAGCGATATGAAGTGGGACAAGCATGTAATGGCAGTTGTGGGGAAGGCGGATAGTCGTCTTCGGTTAATTGGTAGAATTTTGGGAAGATGTGGTTCATCTGTAAGGGAGACCGCTTATAAGGCACTACTGACCTATTCCTGAGCACTGCTCGAGCGGTTCGGATCCCTATCAGTTCGGATTGAGGGAGGATATAGAAGGAATTCAGGGATGGGCTGCTAGATTTGTTACTGGTAGGATTGGTCGTCACGCGAGTGTTACGGAAATGCTTCAGGAACTCGGGTGGGAGTCTTTATAGGGAAGGAGGCGTTCTTTCCGTGAATTGCTACTGAGGAAATTTAGAGAACCAGCATTTGAGGCTGACTGCAGCACAATTTTACTGCCGCCAACTTACATTTCGCGGAAAGACCACAAAGATAAGATAAGAGAGATTAGGGCTCGTACAGAGGCATATAGGCAGTGATTTTTCCCTCGTTTTTTTGGGAGTGGAACAGGGAGAGAAGATGCTAGTTGTGGTACGAGGTACCCTCCACCACGCACCGTATGGTGGGTTGCGGAGTATGTATGTAGATGTAGATGTAGAAGAGGACGTGCTACTTGGTATTAGGGGTACCAGTGAGTACAACAATTTGGCCACCACCTCTGAATGTCTCGCTGTATGGTGATACAACATGCAATGTTTGGTTTTCGCGAGCAGTTAAAAGGGCGGAAATGCTTATGTTGATCTCTATTCCAGTTTCTGTACAGGTTCCGGAACCGAGATGATGTAATACCTGTTTTGATGTGTGTAAATTGAATTTTTCTTAAACGTTTTCATTTATATGCCAAAAAGCTTCATGTACATTTCAAATTAACACAGCCAGCACTGCACACCTCAGTGCCTGTAGCTAGTATATATTTTTTTTTTTTTTTCATAAGAGACCAGAACATATCGCGATCCACGATTGCTGCTTAAGATGTAGTACAATTTTGTTTATTTGTAATGTGCACCGGTACTAAAGATAACAGTTTTTAACGGGGCAAGTGAATTCAGTGCCTAAGGGGATGAATGTATTTTGCAGTGACTGCATTCCTTCTCTTCCAGTTATAACACACACCATGATAACACCAGTTTAATGTGCATTTCAAGTTCAGGAATTTATTCAATGAGTTCAAACAAAAAAACAAACAAAACCATTGTTACAGGAGTACAAAGCGAGCATCTCACAGTCTCTCTCTCTCTCTCTCTCTCTCTCTCTCTCTCTCTCTCTCTCCCATAAATTTCTTTCCCGATTCGGATTGAAGCCAATAGCAGTCTAGATCCGGCTGGTGGGCATCTTGTTGCCCACCCGTGTTTTATACACCACAAAAGTCTCTGTTGTCTCTGGTAGGATGTCAGCATGGCAACTCGAGATCTCATCGCAGCTTCGAGTAACTCTCGCCGACGGTTTGTGGTGATACTGTAAAGTTTCATCACGGATGTCAGTAGCTGCCATCCGCCTATTCGTCTGTCGAGAGTTGGCAAGATCCCGTCACTTCACTAAACCACATTAAGTGAGTCAGTCTAGGCTAGGGAATCCGTGGAATATTGTGTAAGAGTCATAGAATATGAATGGTTTGCTTATCCTTCCGAAATTTGTAAAGACTAATTTCTACAAATAAATGCCTCTTCCCATATGAAAATGAAAGCAACAATCTGCTTCAGCAGTGAAACTTCAGAATCATTCCCTGTTAATAGTGGTGTGTTAGGTCAAACTCTATTTCAGATCTTCTTTGGAAATCTTTTTCAACGTTCCCTACCTCAAGCCAATTCAGAGGAAATACAGCAACTATTCGTGATTTGTATACAGACGAAGCAGCTCTGGTCACAAACACAGAAGATCAGATGCAGTACCTAATTAGCAAATTATCACATGCATGTGAAAAATTTAGTCTTACCATCAGCCCAAAAAAGACTAAGCTCGTGGCGCAGGACACCACCAACCTTCCATTCATCAGCACTGACGACAGTTCTCTCCAGTAGTTGATGACTTTACCTACTTGGGAACTTGGAATCTACAATATGTAGTAACTTGTGTGTGGACACTGGGATTAGTAACATAATCGCAAAAGCATTGTCTTTCATGGCTAGATTGAGAAACAGAGTATAGAAAAACGGACTACTCAACTAAATTACAAATATATAATCAAATAATAATGAACCAGTCGAATAAAACAAATTTAATTTGTTCTGTGGTTACTTCTTCAGAAGGATGTGCCTATCGCATTATTTGTGGGTGTCAATAATAAGTGTGTACAGCAAACTGCCGTGCTCCTAAAAAATACAAGCAGAAGAAATAAGTAACACAATAATGAATCCATTCATACTGTACGAGCTCTTAGATGACTACATGTAGTTCACAGTGACTGCATAAAACTGCGTCAACTTTACGAGGTGCATTCAAGTTCTAAGGCCTCCGATTTTTTCTCTAATTAACTACTCACCCGAAATCGATGAAACTGGCGTTACTTCTCGACGTAATCGCATCGCCCTGCAGACGTACACATTTTTCACAACGTTGACGCCATGATTCCATGGCAGCGGCGAAGGCTTCTTTAGGAGTCTGTTTTGACCACTGGAAAATCGCTGAGGCAATAGCAGCACGGCTGGTGAATGTGCGGCCGCGGAGAGTGTCTTTCATTGTTGGAAAAAGCCAAAAGTCACTAGGAGCCAGGTCAGGTGAGTAGGGAGCATGAGGAATCACTTCAAAGTTGTTATCACGAAGAAACTGTTGCGTAACGTTAGCTCGATGTGCGGGTGCGTTGTCTTGGTGAAACAGCACACGCGCAGCCCTTCCCGGACGTTTTTGTTGCAGTGCAGGAAGGAATTTGTTCTTCAAAACATTTTCGTAGGAAGCTCATGTTACCGTAGTGCCCTTTGGAACGCAATGGGTAAGGATTACGCCCTCGCTGTCCCAGAACATGGACGCCATCATTTTTTCAGCAGTGGGGGTTACCCGAAATTTTTTTGGTGGCAGTGAATCTGTGTGCTTGTATTGAGCTGACTGGCGCTTTGTTTCTGGATTGAAAAATGGCATCCACGTCACATCCATTGTCACAACCGACGAAAACATATTCCCGTTCATGCTGTCGTTGCGCATCGACATTGCTTGGCAACATGCCACACGGGCAGCCATGTGGTCATCCATCAGCATTAGTGGCACCCACCTGGATGACACTTTTCGCATTTTCAGGTCGTCATGCAGGATTGTGTGCACACAACTCACAGAAATGCCAACTCTGGAGGCGATCTGTTCAACAGTCATTCGGCGATCCCCCAAAACAATTCTCTCCACTTTCTCGATCATGTCGTCAGACCGGCTTGTGCGAGCCCGAGGTTGTTTCGGTTTGTTGTCACACGATGTTCTGCCTTCATTAAACTGTCGCACCTACAAACGCACTTTCGACACATCCATAACTCCATCACCACAAGTCTCCTCCAACTGTCGATGAATTTCAGTTGGTTTCACACCACGCAAATTCAGAAAACGGATGATTGCACGCTGTTCAAGTAAGGAAAACGTCGCCATTTTAAGTATTTAAAACAGTTCTCATTCTCGCCACTGGTGGTAAAATTCCATATGCTCTACGGTGCTGCCATCTCTGGGACGTATTGACCATGAACGCGGCCTCATTTTAAAACAATGCGCATGTTTCTATCTCTTTCCAGTCCAGAGAAAAAAAATCGGCTGTCTTAGAACTTGAATGCACCTCGTATATGAACTACAGGTGGGCATCTAAGATGTCTTATTGTGCGAATGGATTCATTATTGTATAAATTACTGCTCCTACTTATATTTTTAGGGCCATGGCATTTTTATGAATACACTTTATAATTGACACGCACAAATAATGTGATAGGCACATCCTTCTGAACAAGGGCAATACGTGCCCGATGCTGGTAATGAAATTAAATTTCTTTTATGTTACTGGTTGCTTATTATTTCATTATATACGACTATAGTTGCTGAAGATGGATAAAATACTTTTTTTTATCATCAGTCTACTGACTGGTTTGATGCGCCCCGCCACGAATTCCTTTCCTGTGCTAACCTCTTCATCTCAGAGTAGCACTTGCAACCTACGTCCTCAATTATTTGCTTGACGTTTTCCAATCTCTGTCTTTACAGTTTTTGCCCTCTACCGCTCCCTCTAGTACCATGGAAGTCATTCCCTCATGTCTTAGCAGATGTCCTATCATCCTGTCCCATCTCCTTATCAGTGTTTTCCACATATTCATTTCCTCTCCGATTCTGCGTAGAACCTCCTCATTCCTTACCTTATCAGTCCACCTAATTTTCAACATTCGTCTGTAGCACCACATCTCAAATGCTTCGATTCTCTTCTGTTAAGGTTTTCCCACAGTCCATGTTTCACTACCATACAATGCTGTACTCCAGACGTATATCCTCAGAAATTTCTTCCTCAAATTAAGGCCAGTATTTGATATTAGTAGACTTCTGTTGGGCAGAAATGCCTTTTTTGCCAGAGCGAGTCTACTTTTGATGTCCTCCTTGCTCCGTCCGTCATTGGTTATTTTACTGCCTAGGTATCAGAATTCCTTAACTTCATTGACTTCGTGACCATGAATCCTGATGTTAAGTTTCTCGCTGTTCTCATTTCTACTACTTCTCATTACCTTCGTCTTTCTCCGATTTACTCTCAAACCATACTGTGTACTCATTACACTGTTCATTCCGTTCAGCAGATCATTTAATTTTTCTTCACTTTCAGTCAGGATAGCAATGTCATCAGCGAATCGTATTATTTATAACCTTTCACCTTGTATTTTAATTCCACTCCTGAACCTTTCTTTTATTTCCATAGATGCTTCCTCGATGTACAGATTGAAGAGTAGGGGTGAAAGGCTACAGCCATGTCTTACACCCTTCTTAATACGAGCACTTCGTTCTTGATCGTCCACTCTTATTATTCCCTCTTGGTTGTTGTACATATTGTATATGACCCGTCTCTCCCTATAGCTTACCCCTACTTTTTTCAGAATCTCGAACAGCTTGCACCATTTTATATTGTCGAACGCTTTTTCCAGGTCGACAAATCCTATGAAAGTGTCTTGATTTTTCTTTAGCCTTGCTTCCATTATTAGCCGTAACGTCAGAATTGCCTCTCTTGTCCCTTTACATTTCCTAATGCCAAACTGATCGTCACCTAGCGCATTCTCAATTTTCTTTTCCATTCTTCTGTGTATTATTCTTGTAAGCAGCTTCGATGCATGAGCTGTTAAACTGATTGTGCGATTATTCTCGCACTTGTCAGCTCTTGCCGTCTTCGGAATTGTGTGGATGATGCTTTTGCGAAAGTCAGATGGTATATCGCCAGATTCATATATTCTACACACCAACGTGAATAGTCGTTTTGTTGCCACTTCCCCAATGATTTTAGAAATTCTGATTGAATGTTATCTATCCCTTCTGCCTTATTTGACCATAAGTCCTCGAAAGCTCTTTTAAATTACGATTCTAATACTGGATCCCCTATCTCTTCCAGATCGACTCCTGTTTCTTCTTCTATCACATCAGACAAGTCTTCACCCTCACAGAGGCTTTCAATGTATTCTTTCCACCTATCTGCTCTCTCCTCTGCATTTAACAGTGGAATTCCGGTTGCACTCTTAATGTTACCACCGTCGCTTTTAATGTCACCAAAGGTTGTTTTGACTTTCCTGTATGCTGAGTCTGTCCTTCCGACAATCATATCTTTTTCGATGTCTTCACATTTTTCCTGCTGCCATTTCGTTTTAGCTTCTCTGCACTTCCTATTTATTTCATTCCTCAGCGACTTGTATTTCTGTATTCCTGATTTTCCCGGAACATGTTTGTACTTCCTCCTTTCATCGATCAACTGAAGTATTTCTTCTGTTACCCATGGTTTCTTCGCAGCTACCTTCTTTGTACCTATGTTTTTCTTCCCAACTTCTGTGATGGCCCTTTTTAGAGATGTCCATTCCTCTTCAACTGTACTGCCTACTGCGCTATTCATATTGCTGTATCTATAGCGTTAGAGAACTTCAAACGTACCTCGTCATTCCTTAGTACTTCCGTATCCCACTTCTTTGCGTATTGATTCTTCCTGACTAGTGTCTTGAACTTCAGCCTACTCTTCATCACTACTATATTGTGATCTGAGTCTATATCTGCTTCTGGGTACGCCTTACAATCCAGTATCTGATTTCGGAATCTCTGTCTGACCATGATGTAATCTAAACGAAATCTTCCTGTATCTCCCGGCCTTCTCCAAGTATACCTCCTCCTCTTGTGATTCTTGAACAGGTTATTCGCTATTACTAGCTGAAACTTGTTACAGAACTCAATTAGTCTTTCTCCTCTTTCATTCCTTGTCCGAAGCCCATATTCTCCTGCAACCTTTTCTTCTACTCCTTCCCCTACAACTGCATTCCAGTCGCCCATGACTATTAGATTTTCGTCCCCCTTTACATACTGCATTACCCTTTCAATATCCTCATACACTTTCTCTATCTGTTCATCTTCAGCTTGCGACGTCGGCATGTATACCTGAGCTATCGTGGTCGGTGTTGGTCTGCTGTCGATTCTGATTAGAACAACCCGGTCACTGAACTGTTCACAGTAACACACCCTCTGCCCTACCTTCCTATTCATAATGAATTCTACACCTGTTATACCATTTTCTGCTGCTGTTGATATTACCCGATACTCATCTGATCAGAAATCCTTGTCTTCCTTCCACTTCACTTCACTGACACCTATTATATCTAGATTGAGCCTTTGCATTTCCCTTTTCAGATTTTCTAGTTTCCCTAACATGTTCAAGCTTCTGACATTCCATGCCCCAACTCGTAGAACTTTATCCTTTCGTAGATTATTCAATCTTTTTCTCATGGTAACCTCCACCTTGGCAGTCCCCTCCCGGAGGTCCGAATGGGGGACTATTACGGAATCTTTTGCCAAAGGAGAGATCATCATGACACTTCTTCATTTACAGGCCACATGTCCTGTGGATACACGTTAGGTGTCTTTAATGCAGTGGTTTCCATTGCCTTCTGCATCCTCACGTCGTTGATCATAGCTGATTCTTCCGCCTTTAGGGGCAATTCTCACCCCTAGGACAAGAGAGTGCCCTGAACCTCTATCCGCTCCTCCGCCCTCTTTGACAAGGCCGTTGGCAGAATGAGGCTGCCTTCTTATGCCGGAAGTCTTCGGTTGCCAATGCTGATTATTTATCAAAATTTAGTCAGTGGCGGGGATCGAATCCGGGACCAAAGACGTTAGGATTATGAATCAAAGACGCTACCCCTAGACCACGGGTACCGTATTGCTATATTACTGTATTACAAGTATATAAATGTTGTGTTTTCAGCACCCTTCTCTATAGCTGTGAAACATGGACTACTCTTGCTATGAGCGAATCTCAACTGATCAGCTTTCATCCTCATTGTCTCTGGGGATCCTTCAGATGTCTTGGAGAGATACAGTATCCAACACTGAAGTGTTACAGTTTGCAAACAGAAGCAGCACACATGTACTTCTGAACCACCGACATTTAAGGTGGCTGGGACATGTCAGGTGCATGGATCCTGAGCGAATGCCGAAAACCTGCTGTACAAGGAACTTCAGGAGGGTGTGAGGCCAATGGGAAGGCCGTACCTTCGCTTCAAGGATGCCTTCAACGTGACCAAGGCTAGTATTAATCCAAGTCACTGGGAAAGTACTGCTGATAACCGAGTCAAGTGACGACTAACTGTGTGAAATGGAGTCGGACTAGCAGAGGACGAATACACACAGGAATACTGAAACCTTTCCGTCTTCTCTATAACTCTTGTGTTATTGATAACCTTCCCTTTTACAACAAACTACGTAACCTTTCCTTAGGATTTCTATTTCTTGCTTAATAATAACAAAAGAACTCTTCTCTCTGAAATTTATTCTCTTTCTCAATCTTCGCATACAAATTTAATTGCTGCTTGTTAAAAGTGTTTTTCGGATTATTTCGACGAAATATAGAATGTGTCGTCGTCGTGTGGCCCTCAGTCGTTATCTGCAGTAACCCAAAACTGTTCCTTAACTTTTTTACTGTTACTGGATCGCCATCTGACTGCTACATCGAACTGCGACATGAATATACTTACTCTGTTTTGCTCTGATTGCTGATAATAAATTAGTAATTACTGTCGCTCCTCAAAATGATATTTGACCTCAAGGTAAAACGTATCCTATAAATGCAGTTGCTATAACTAAGAATAAAATTACTGTACCAATTATTCAGGTGTGTACGTATATGTAAGGTCCATAGTCTGCTGGTGGGCTGTCATAATAAGTGGCTGTATTTATTACCAAAGCTGACGTTATTCTTTAATTAATTTTTGTGTTGATGGTTATTTTTGGATGGATTATAATCAGTAATGCAACATTCCTGGCAAAAATTACTTATATTCTGAAAACGCTTCAAATATTTACAGTTGGTAATGAAATAATTTTACAAACGTTCGAATGGGACTTACTTTTTACAATACTCTTACAACTAGCATTGCGCAAACATACCTTCAGTAGTCTTGATTTTCTCAAAAAATTAATTCAATAATATTAGTTCCTCTTATTATAATACACTCCTGGAAATGGAAAAAAGAACACATTGACACCGGTGTATCAGACCCACCATACTTGCTCCGGACACTGCGAGAGGGCTGTACAAGCAATGATCACACGCACGGCACAGCGGACACACCAGGAACCGCGGTGTTGGCCGTCGAATGGCGCTAGCTGCGCAGCATTTGTGCACCGCCGCCGTCAGTGTCAGCCAGTTTGCCGTGGCATACGGAGCTCCATCGCAGTCTTTAACACTGGCAGCATGCCGCGACAGCGTGGACGTGAACCTTATGTGCAGTTGACGGACTTTGAGCGAGGGCGTATAGTGGGCATGCGGGAGGCCGGGTGGACGTACCGCCGAATTGGTCACCACGTGGGGCGTGAGGTCTCCACAGTACATCGATGTTGTCGCCAGTGGTCGGCGGAAGGTGCACGTGCCCGTCGACTTGGGACCGGACTGCAGCGACGCACGGATGCATGCCAAGACCGTAGGATCCTACGCAGTGCCGTAGGGGACCGCACCGCCACTTCCCAGCAAATTAGGGACACTGTTGCTCCTAGGGTATCGGCGAGGACCATTCTCAACCGTCTCCATGAAGCTGGGCTACGGTCCCGCACACCGTTAGGCCGTCTTCCGCTCACGCCCCAACATCGTGCAGCCCGCCTCCAGTGGTGTCGCGACAGGCGTGAATGGAGGGACGAATGGAGACGTGTCGTCTTCAGCGATGAGAGTCGCTTCTGCCTTGGTGCCAATGATGGTCGTATGCGTGTTTGGCGCCGTGCAGGTGAGCGCCACAATCAGGACTGCATACGACCGAGGCACATAGGGCCAACACCCGGCATCATGGTGTGGGGAGCGATCTCCTACACTGGCCGTACACCACTGGTGATCGTCGAGGGGACACTGAATAGTGCACGGTACATCCAAACCGTCATCGAACCAATCGTTCTACCATTCCTAGACCGGCAAGGGGACTTGCTGTTCCAACAGGACAATGCACGTCCGCATGTATCCCGTGCCACCCAACGTGCTCTAGAAGGTGTAAGTCAACTACCCTGGCCAGCAACATCTCCGGATCTGTCCCCCATTGAGCATGTTTGGGACTGGATGAAGCGTCGTCTCACGCGGTCTGCACGTCCAGCACGAACGCTGGTCCAACTGAGGCGCCAGGTGGAAATGGCATGGCAAGCCGTTCCACAGGACTACATCCAGCATCTCTACGATCGTCTCCATGGGAGAATAGCAGCCTGCATTGCTGCGAAAGGTGGATATACACTGTACTAGTGCCGACATTGTGCATGCTCTGTTGCCTGTGTCTATGTGCCTGTGGTTCTGTCAGTGTGATCATGTGATGTATCTGACCCCAGGAATGTGTCAATAAAGTTTCCCCTTCCTGGGACAATGAATTCACGGTGTTCTTATTTCAATTTCCAGGAGTGTAGTTAGCTGATGTCTCTGTACATCCGTTTATAATCTCTTGTAAGTCATAGCTGGTGGCTGGCAGGCACACCGCTTCTCTCAACCTCTCGCTTCAGACCTGCTGCCGACTCGCTTCACTTCTCGCTTACTACTGACTTCCTACGAACGCTAAAGTGCGGTCTCTCCTGCCAACAATGCTTTCTGGTGCAGAAGATCCCTGCTACAATTACAAAATGTATTAATGCGTGGTATTTCCCGCTCTTGTCTTAAAACGTATCCATACGCGGTCTCTCCCGCCCTTTTTTAAAATTTTATCAATTTGCGGTCTCTCTTGTCAAAAATACTTTGGTGCAGACATTCCCTGCTACCACAGTTATTTCCAACATGACATATGCTAAGTATTCCTACTTAATCCTATTAATAAAATATAAACATCTTTCATAAATTGTAATTTGACAATAAACAATAGAAATATACACGTCTTACAATACATCAGAAAGAGCACAAGATGGAATGGGAGAGCGGCTTCTGTTCAAATGCCCAAATTAGAGTAGGGATTGCCACTCTCGTGTGGAACTTTTCAGGCACAGCAGACGATGCAGACTCTGCATTAAGTCTGCTACATCATCATCCTTCCAGGATACACTGATGCCATACATACGACAATCCGTCCTTGTATTATTTTACTGAGTCGTCGTGTGGATTTCCTCCCAACTTTTTTGCCATGAAGCTCTCGTAGCTGATGGCCTCGCTGCAGCTATTGCAGCGCCTTCGAAGTCTTTGAAACATGCGATTCTACACCCTGTAATTCTAAGTGACGCTGTGGGTAGTTATTTTACCTTAAATGCGTCTGTGGATGCCATTAAGATGTGTCTGCGAAAACATCATACAGCGAGAATAATGAAGCAATAAACCAGAAATTAACTAACAAGTAGGCGTTTTTAGAGCTACTATTACGACATAAATAGATCGGAAGGCACCCTATCGGTGATTGGCAAGTACGGTACGCAGTCTAGGTCTCGTACTTAAAAATCGTGAAACATGGTAGCTGTTCATACAACTTCATTAACTTAAACATTACTCATATATTTCCTGAAACAAATGATTCCCTGTGTCAAATTGGTTGTAATGGCTCTGAGCACTATGGGACTTAACATCTGAGGTCATCAGTCCCCTAGAACATATAACTACTTAAACCTAACTAACCTAAGGACATCACACACATCCATGCCCGAGGCAGGATTCGAACGTGAGACCGTAGCGGTCGCCCAGTTCCAGACTGAAGCGCCTAGAACCGCTCGGCCACTCCGGCCGAATTTCCTGCGTCGTAATATTGCTGTAAGAAAGTGGTTATGTCTAAGTAGGCTTGTGCTAACACTTGTAGCGGGAAAAGTTGTTTTCATTAGTAAATGTTTATTAAACAATATAGTCGATTTCGCACCAGAATGGCAGTGGTTTCCCTTCTCAGCGTATGCTGACGAGCTTTTCCCACTGCTTACCGCTGCGCCTCACCCCACCGTCTACTGGCAGCTCCATGTGGTCCAGAGGTTACTTCCGCTAGAGTGAGAACTAAAATCTTTCGCCCTACTAATGCGTTCTGCAGTACTGATTGAGCTCATGGAATGCTACTGATCTCTGCAGTCGTAACATAGAATGTAAATTTGGAAGATAAGGGGTACGCAGTGTGATTCGAAGGTAAGGGGTACTTTACGTGTTTCACGATGCTGTTGTGTTCTAGTCCTTCTGCGAGAACCTGTCCCACCCTCTTTGCCCAACTATCACTACTCGTTCTGCGCTCTTTGTACTACTGACATCTGTCTGTGGGATGCGTCCATGTGATACTCCCATTTCAACTGTGCCAATGATTTGGTCTCTTCCAAATCCTGAAAGACGGTGGAAAGCTGTACGCGCATGTCCTCTAAGCATGCTGAGATGTGATAACCTGAAATGTTCCAGTAACGTTAGACGTATGCAGTAATCATACAGACTCGCACCATCCTTCATCGGTTGCAAAGGCTTTCTTTAGCAATGAAAAATAAGATCACAGGAGCATGAAAATCTAAATAATAAAAGGGGCAATCAAGAAGTATCCGTTCGAAGGGCGTACAGTTGACAATCGGTACGACAATCAGGCTAGATCACTGTGAGCACTGAGCCAATACTACCACTAACCACTGATGCACCAGGTAGAAGATACCCATTTGGTAAAACGGCATGTCCTGCTGCATCAAGAAGTCCATAACAGCCCGCTGCAATCCGCGTCCGACAGGAGCCGTCGACCGTTCAATGATTTTTTAAGGGACCGGAAGTCGTGACAATCGCATCATGACTGTAGGGTGAGTGCCCCTCTCAGATCCACCGGCGTCTTGTGTCGGATTGCGACCAGCACAAAAGCTGGCGGACCATTCCACAGCAGAGGTTTTCGACAGCTATGATGGCGCATATGTACACTTCTTTCTCCTGTGGATAACTACTTGTGTTTTTCCTCTGAGAGCCTAGAAAAGAATAACAACACGTTGGTCCTTCTTGGACACATTTGATAACATCGTCGCCATTGTTCACACTCCCACATTTATCGCACTCACGTCGGAAAGACACGATGTAAGTAGGCAGTTTAGGTTTTTATATTGGTAACGACATGTAGCGCTCTATATGAAAATCAATGACTGTGCTGTGAGCAGTCTGAGGCTGGTCGGCTTTGTTGCAATATTCGCTATTGTAGAGTTGGGCAGTTGACTGTTAACAGCGCGTAGAGTTGCGCAGTTGGAGGTGAGCTACCAGCAGTGGTGGATGTGGGGAGTGAGATGGGGGAGATTTGGACAGAGACAGTAAATTTGTAAGACTGGATGTCATGAACTGATATATATATTATGACTTTTGAACACTGTTAAGGGAAATACATTGTATGTTCTCTATCTTTTGTAGGGATTATTGAAAGTCAGATTGCGTTGCGCTAAAAATATTGTGTGTCAGTTTAGTGTTTATCAGAACAGGTTTTTTATTTGGTCATCAGTCTACTGACTGGTTTGATGCGGCCTGCCACGAATTCCTTTCCTGTACTAACCTCTTTATCTCAGAGTAGCACTTGCAACCTACGTCCTCAATTATTTGCTTGACGTACTCCAATCTCTGTCTTCCTCTACAGTTTTTGCCCTCTACAGCTCCCTCTAGTACCATGGAACTCATTCCCTCATGTCTTAGCAGATGTCCTATCATCCTGTCCCTTCTCCTTATCAGTGTTTGCCACATATTCCTTTCCTCTCCGATTTTGCGTAGAACCTCCTCATTCCTTACCTGATCAGTCCACCTAATTTTCAACATTCGCCTATAGCACCACATCTCAAATGCTTCGATTCTCTTCTGTTCCGGTTTTCCCACAGTCCATGTTTCACTACCATACAATGCTGTACTCCAGACGTACATCCTCAGAAATTTCTTCCTCAAATTAAGGCCGGTATTTGATATTAGTAGACTTCTCTTGGCCAGAAATGCCTTTTTGCCATAGTGAGTCTGCTTTTGATGTCCTCTTTGCTCCGTCCGTCATACAGGCTTTCAATGTATTCTTTCCACCTAACTGCCCTCTCCTCTGCATGTAACAGTGGAATTCCCGTTGCACTCTTAATGTTACCACCGTTGCTTTTAATGTCACCAAAGGTTGTTTTGACTTTCCTGTATGCTGAGTCTGTCCTTCCGACAATCATATCTTTTTCGATGTCTTCACATTTTTCCTGCTGCCATTTCGTTTTAGCTTCTCTGCACTTCCTATTTATTTCATTCCTCAGCGACTTGTATTTTTGTATTCCTGATTTTCCCGGAGCATGTTTGTACTTCCTCCTTTCATCGATCAACTGAAGTATTTCTTCTGTTACCCATGGTTTCTTCGCAGCTACCTTCTTTGTACCAATGTTTTCCTTCCCAACTTCTGTGATGGCCCTTTTTAGAGATGTCCATTCCTCTTCAACTGTACTGCCTACTGCGCTAATCCTTATTGCTTTATCTATAGCGTTAGAGAACTTCAAACGTACCTCGTCATTCCTTAGTACTTCCGTATCCCACTTCTTTGCGTATTGATTCTTCCTGACTAATGTCTTGAACTTCAGCCTACTCTTCATCACTACTATATTGTGATCTGAGTCTATATCTGCTTCTGGGTACGCCTTACAATCCAGTATCTGATTTTGGATTCTCTGTCTGACCATGATGTAATCTAATTGAAATCTTTCTGTATCTCCCGGCCTTTTCCAAGTATACCTCCTCCTCTTGTGATTCTTGAACGGGGTATTCGCTATTACTAGCTGAAACTTGTTACAGAACTCAATTAGTGTTTCTCCTCTTTCATTCCTTGTCCGAAGCCCATATTCTCCTGTAACCTTTTCTTCTACTCCTTCCCCTACAACTGCATTCCAGTCGCCCATGACTATTAGATTTTCGTCCCCCTTTACATACTGCATTACCCTTTCAATATCCTCATACACTTTCTCTATCTGTTCATCTTCAGCTTGCGACGTCGGCAAGTATACCTGAACTATCGTTGTCGGTGTTGGTCTGCTGTCGATTCTGATTAGAACAACCCGGTCACTGAACTGTTCACAGTAACACACCTTCTGCCCTACCTTCCTAATCATAACGAATCCTACACCCACCATTATCTGCTGCTGTAACAGGTACAGAGCGAAATGCCTGAGTACGTTCAGTTCTGCTCAGCTGTTTGAAAATCAAATAACGTAAGAGGTTTGTCAGCACAGTAATTCATTAATTTTTCTAAGGGGACGTTTCAACTAAAATCTGGAGTGTTCGTTTGGCAGCATTCGAAATTCTGAGACAAGCAAGAGGAAGCTATGGGGGAAGATGTGTAATACACAGTATGTAAAATGATCAAGAGAGAATACTAAGAAAGGAAAATAAAGAACGAACCACTTGGATTTAAAGAGGTATAAGACAGGGCTGTATTCTTTCGGTACTACTGTTCAGTTTACACAAGACAAAAGTAATAACGAGTTGCAGAATCTGATTAACGATAAAATTAACGTCAACGTTGATGACCATGAAGTAAGCGTAGAAAATGATTTCTCCTACCTTGGAAGAAAATAACACACAGTGTACGAAGCAAAGAGAACCTAAAAAAGCGCGGGGCATTCGTGGCTCTAAGAAGTTTGCTAGCGTCGAACATTGGCATTAATGTGAGGAATTTTGTAGGAATGTACGTTTAGAGCGAAGCGACGTATAGTACGGAATTATCATCTGCGGAAAACGGAAGAGAAGATAATCAAGGTGTTTGAGGATGCTAATAATAATGGCATGTGACGAGAGCCTCCTGTCCGGTAGACCACTTGCCTGGTGAAAGTCTTTCGATTTGACGCCACTTCGGCGACCTGGGCGTCGGTTGGGGTGAAATGATGATGATTAGGACAACACAACACCCAATCCCTGAGTGGAGAAAATCTCCGAACCAGCCGGTAATCGATCCCCGGCCCGTAGGATTGACAGTCTGTCGCGCCGACCACTTACCTACCGGGGGCGGAGGATGCTGAAAATTACGTACACCGGTAGGGAGTGCAGAGGCTATGCGCAGAACCGGTGAAGAAACTAACATAGGGAGAACACTGACGAGAAAAAGAAGATGATAATAGGACATGTACTAAGACGTTAGGGAACGACTTTCACAGAACCAGAGACAGCTGTTCAGGGTAAAACTATAGGACAAGACGGATGGGAACACATTCAACAAATGATTCAGTGTGTAGGGTGCAATTGTTACAAAATGAAGAGGTTGGGCGGTATAAAACCAGATAGAAGATTGACATCTCAAAAATTTCAATAAAATATCAGCTTTCAGTCATTGTCATCATGGTGTGACACTTCCCATTTCCGGCAGTAAATTTATGTTCCTAAAGAGTCCGTCTTACGATTACCAGTCGGAATTTTATATCTTCTTCTCTTCAGTCGTCACCAAATACACTGTAAGCCAAAAAAACACGCACCACCAAGGAATTACACGAATGGGACGAAAATTGGTAGATGTGACGTACATGCACAGACGCACAAATGATAACAATTTCAGAAAAATTGGATTTACTAAAGGGAAAAAGCTTCACAAACTGAACAAGTCAATAACGCGTTCCTCCACATCTGGCATTTATGCAGGTAGATATTCAGCCTGGTGCTGATTGACAGAGGTGACCTGAGTGATGTCATGGCAAATTCTTTCAAACTGTCGGGCTAGGCCGTCAAAATATCGAGATGGTGAGAGGGTCCTGCCATTAATACACCAACCGTTCTTAACTGGAGAGAGATCCGACGGTGAAGGTAAGGTTTCGAAAGCACAAAGGCAAGCAGTAGAAATACTCACTGCGGTACGGACAGACATTATCTTGCTGAAATGTAAGCCTGGGATCGCCTGCCATGCAGGGCAACAAAACGTGGGGAAGAATACAGTCGGCCTACCGATGTGCTGTAGGGAGCCACGGATGACAACCGAGTTGACCTGTTATGTAACAAAGTGGCACCTTTACCATCAATTCTATATGGCTGGCGATAGTCATGTTGGTATCCCACCGCTGTCTGGGACGTCTCCAGATGCGTCTTCCCCGGTCATCGGAACTCAGCTCGAAACGGGACTCATGACTGAGGACAATTCTATTTCATTCAGTGAGATTCCGGGCTAAATGTGAACGACATCACTGCAAACGGCCTTGTTGATGTATGGAGGTCATCTGTAGTCTGCGCTGAGGCCTCAGACTCCTTTCTGTGAGCCGCCTATTAATGGTCACTGTGGTAAATGAAGCACGGTGGGTCGATGATAGTGATGAATCCGGGCTCTGAATACCTCTGTGATAACTTCCCTGAACTCACATTCTTTCGTCTGTATTCGTCGACAGTTTACTTCTTGAAGCTGTGTTTTGCCACGGTTCACCCATTCCTGTCAACAACGTCGAATAGTGTTATCGGTTCAGTTCAAATGTCGAACGATTCACCAATCACTCCAGCTGGCTTCTTTCAGCCCAATTACATGTCCTCTGTGAAATGTGGACATCTGCGTATACTGATCACGCTCCTCACAGCGAGGCATAATTTCTGTCCAACTGAGTACACGAAATAAAATTTGTGATGATACCCTGGTATCAACACGTTCCCTGTTTACCGTCCACACCTGTTGCAGCGCCAAACATTAATCCATCGGCCGCCAACTTTTGCAGTTTTGCATTATCCATCGATACCTGTATGAATATCAGTTTGTGATCAATTTGCATAATTGCTTCATGGTGCGTCTTTTTTTTCTCAGAGCGTATTTTTTAGTTGTATAAACAATTACTGTACCTCATGATCTCGAAGTAATCTAATTTATGCAACATCTGATTTAATTCTACTACACTCACCTAACATTGTGTTGATAATATTAATCTTGTAACTTATTTTCAGCTCTACGCATTCCGCTCAATTGATCGTACAACTCATTTACCTTGTCTCGTAGAACTGCAACGTCATACGAAAAAGTTTAATAATCTATTTGTTCTCTCTCAACTTTCATTCCTTACCGAAACTTCTCTTTGCTTTGCGTTACTGCTTACTACGTACACGGATTGAATAGCATAAGGGATGGGCTAAAAACCCGTCTCACTGTCTCCTCAACTACTGCGTCCCCATCATGCCCTTCATCTCTTACAACAGCAGTCTGGTCGAACGTATTTTCGCATCATTATAAAAAGTTTTCTTAATTCGAAAAGGCGTGATCAAATCGTGATCGATGCATAGCGATCGCGTCTTACACTCGTACACGTGCAGCTCCAATGTGGACAAAGGGGGAGAGTACGATACATGCCATTAGATTTCTGTTATTTTAAATATTAGTTCTCTGTACTGTTTTTGGGCAACATTTATTCAAGTTTTACCTGCCGATACATCATACATGGATGGAAGAAATATTTTCTCGTCACTTGTGTATTTGGATCATGGGAAGGGCCTCATGCTGTTAAAGCCTGACATGTGCAATGAAATCTCGGTTTAGGGCAATGCCACATTTTTCATTTAGGGGCTTTGAGCTCTTTTAGTTGGGATTTTATACTCATTGTTTCAAAAGCGGCTTTCAATAGTCGCTAAAAGTATAAAGCTGTGTCAGAGTTGTTTGCAGAGGGGCAGAAAAGTTTCAAGACCGGAGTACGACAGCAATAAAGTTTGGGCCATAAGAATTTTATGGGGAACTTAAGGTTCTATTACGGACATTAAAGAGAGTAACCTAGTAATTAACCTCCCACTTTATTACAGCGGCTTCATGAAGTAGAAAGGTGAATATCTACGAAAGGTGTGTGTGTTGTGTAAAGTATGATCGAAATTTAGCACTTAGTATGTCTTCATGCGCCTTTGCAAATCATTTGCACAAACGTATATAACCCACTGTCTGCAACAAAGAGAGAAATGAATAAAGCAATGCACGCACACCATGGAGGACGCTCTGCAGTATTTTGATATTCTCGTTTATGTGTTATTTAAGGATTCTTGGCATTATAAATATATATTAGGCTCTCGATCATTAATTTGGATGCCGTCAGTGAAGGTTTGTTAGAGATAATGTGAACCTCAAGCGGCACAACAGACGTGATAGTATGGAACCTGAGAGCACTTCATAACGTGATTCTTCAGGTTTTCCTGGGTACTGAATTATCCAATCACTTTTCTGGCCTGTATACGCGACAGCAACATGTTGTCCTCCAATATTATGGTGGTGAACCATACAAT
The DNA here is from genome assembly GCF_023864275.1 of Schistocerca cancellata. NCBI lineage: Eukaryota > Metazoa > Arthropoda > Insecta > Orthoptera > Acrididae > Schistocerca > Schistocerca cancellata. The sequence continues at coordinate 1,058,968,522 of NC_064626.1, read as the reverse complement.
CAGCTACTTTCAAGGTGCGTCGGTAACTATGTGCAAACCACAAACTTTACGCATGAATGATGCACAGAACTGCAGCGGTACAGCTGATATTTATAAAGCAACAAATCTTCGATGGCCGAACATGGAACAGAGTCACAACAATGTCTCTCTCTTAATACAAAAATTTATTTCTAAGGAACTATGCGATTACAGATTTGCGGTTTGTTGCTAATGGCAGATTAACTCATGAGGTATTTATGGATCTCTTCCGTATGTATTCCGTTTGTTGGCTGTACAATATCTAGGCGACACTCAATTTCTCTGTCCGTACCCGCATCTCTTCTGTCATGTCGTATTCGTGTCGTAAGTGCTTGCACATCAGGAACTGGCGAATTGAACAATTTATACTTAACGCAGCCCCATAAAAAAGTCAAGAAGAGTTATGTCCGTTGAACGCGGTGGCCATATTCTTGGACCGTCCATACTTATCCTCAGGTTCGGAAAGGTCTCACCAAAGATCTGCGAACAAATTATCTACCGTGTGACTATGCAGCAACTTGTTGAAACAATAGCCATGGCTGAAATTGTTCCGACTAAGTTGCAACGTAAAGTTCAAAAATGTTCAGGTAAGCTGTTGACGTAAAAGTAAGGTCAGTGAAAAAGAACTGTCAAATAACTGTTTTCTAAGTTAAGCTGCACCACACTATCAGTTTCGAGATATCCGCAGAATAACGATACATCGGTTCTGCGACCCACAGATCCCGAAATTATACCTATTCACTTTCCAGGACATGCGAAAGGTCGCTTAATCGGAAAAACGAGCTTTATTAAAGTAGTCATTGTCTGCATCGATTCGTTCCATCATATACCTAGCAAACTTATCACGTCTGGAACAATCATCTGGCTGCAAATCTTACAGGAGCTGCACCTCGTATGCATGGAAATGCAACTGCTTTTGTTATATATTCACTGTAATGCTCCGAGGTATGCTTGTTTATCTGCGCAAAGTATCAACTGTGTTGTCACTCACTCCAGGTCTACCGCTTCTTGTCTTATAACCAACACTGCTACTCTGGAAAAGAAGACATTCAGTTTCAGGAGACTGGTGATTGACTAATTATCAAGTTTTGCTTATTTTTGACGCAGTCACTTTTTGTGACATACTCTGTTTCGGCCCACAATGGCCATCTTCAGATGCGATGGGCGCCATTTGGTAAACAAAAGTTCATGGTTTCTTGTCAAACTCAACGCAAGAAAGTCTGCTCACCAAATGGTTCCCATGGCGTCTGTAGATGAACACCGTGGGCCAGATTCAACACATGAAGGTCCGAACAACAAATGTCACCCAAAGCATTTGAAATGGCCATTGCGATTCGAGACCAGTTATGATTGGGTCAAAAAAAAAGTGACTGTGTCAAAAATAAACAAAATTGTATGGTCTCTTTAAACTTTTCATGACATCCTTTCATGCTTTTCACGAATGGCAAATCTCGACCATAGGCACTTCGGAGCTGTCACTGAATTGTAAGAGGCCACCATGTTTCATGAAATTACAAAACACATTTCGCTTTATCCTGTATAAACATTAACGTGGCAGCAGCACCCTTAATTACTCTAGGTGCAAAGACAGAGAGAGGGAAATGAAATGTTGCTGGAGCACTTATAGAACTATGTCCATAAGAATGTTATGAGTTAAGCTACCATTTAGAAAAAATCGCATATTTCTGTGGAAGTGCACCCGTAAAAAGCTTTGTAGTTAAAACTACCATTTGCACAGGACACATATCTGTACCGAACATCGATCCTTGGATTTTGTTTTGTTTTGTAAATTTCTAAAGAGTTTATCTTCAGCCTCTATTTCTATTGGTCATTACGTGGATTATTATTGGCCAGAGCCTCATCCTATTAGCATTCAGTGTTTAATTATTATGAAAATAATACAACTCAATCTGATCAGCGAAATTTCGTGGAAATGTGGAAACAACGTAATCCGCATCCGCATTCTCAAAGAGCTTTTGTTCTGTGTCATCACTGTCAAGCATTCCGACACCAGCGGTCCTCTTCAATAATCAACAACTTATTTTATAAGCACTGTGGATATGCAGACTCGGCTCCCGCAACGTTTTTATGTCTTGACGCATAATATTGATGTATGACTGGTGCTGGACTACCTATTGTGATACCTGTCATGCATATATACTTTAATTGGCAGTACAACTTGAATCACATAGTTTCTTGGCTGTCAGAGTATAGGCACGGTTGGAGAGCGGGAGTTCTGTCACCGGTTCGTCTTGAACATGGTTGTAAGCTTTACAACCGAAGTATCAGACAAGGAATTATTACTGCCCAAGTACATCCAAACAAATGATGGAATACTCCGTAATGAGATGGGCTTGTGTATGGAGAATTGCAAAGTCAACTGTCTTTTAAGCTTGCAAAATCGTATGCCTTTTGAGGCTGTGTAATGAACTATGACCAGTCTTGTTCTTATGGTGCGCGCAGGAGATCTCTACATCTACATCATACTTCGCAAGCCACCTAATGATGTGTGGGGGAGGGTGCTATCTGATCCCTCCAACCCAGTTGCACTCGCGAATAATGCATGGGAAGAACGATTGTCGGTAAGCCTCTGCATTGGCTCTAATTTCTCGAATTTTCTCCTGTACGGAAGTGATACTAATTCACTTACTTTTTTATTTTGGGCTCAAGGGGTCTATTTATTTGTTCTATAACACAATTACATTCATCACTACTTTCCAGTATACACCTGAAGCAACCTGTGAGAGCCGGTCGTGAATCTCTGACTTCAACTAGTCAGTTTGGTACATGATCCCTTCTGGACTTCCGGAAACCTATACGCTCCACGTGAGTTGAAATGCAGAATGCAACAAACATTTGTCACGCTACTGACAACGCAAAGAAGCCCTTACAAATTAGTCTTGAAAAACTATTTAAACCAGAGAAACGACAGGCATTCTGTAAACTAATAAAAGATAAAATAAGTCCACGTTGCCCAATTTATTTGACCTTATAAACAGAAAAGTAAAAAGGGCACTTAAAAGGTATTTATCTGGGGAACAGAACAGAGACAAAAGAACGAACTATTAATGAACATAAGAGGAAATTACTTGACTGCTCTGTAAACATGATCAAGCGGACCACATGCAACTGCAAAAAAGATTTCTTAAGTTATTGCTCAAGCCACCCTTCGGAGGCTGGACAGAAATGATTACACAATTGCAGTATGGTAACATTATTAATCACGTAAGAAGTTCATTGTTCCATCAAGAGAACCATACGAGCAGCTTTAACAAGAAATGAGTGGATCAGGATCAACTAGGGTAAGTTCAAATGGAAGTTAACAGTAAACAAGAACAGAGGAACGTTATTGTGGTAGTACAATCAAATAGGCAACACCCATAAAATCCCTCATGAAACTGTTAATACGAACTCTGATCTCTGTCATATGTCCTGAATCTATATAGATCACGGATCCATGCAACGCTCACCAGTGAAGACACGCCTTCAGGAACCTGAAGGCAAAGTCTTCCTCCACGAGGCTCACATGCTGTAAGTGCAGTCCGCTCCCATTGGGAAGTGGTACTAGAAAACAAGCATCTGCATCTACCAGAACCCAGTCTTTTCCCCATGCAACCTAACTTGTGAGCATTTCTGTCGAAAATTATCACCAGAGATCTTTTCATCAGAGACTAAAGCTCGACTGTTCTTAAAAATTCACTTCAGTACTCTCCTTAGGGTCTTCAGAAGAGAAACGCACCTAAAATTCTTTTTGGGCAATAAAACAGCTAGCTCGTGATCAGGAAATGACGAGTAAGTATCAAGACTTCTAAGCCCAGTCATAACCAAACTTTGAGAAAAAGGTCCCAGTGGAAATTTTCCCGCAGGGAAGGAAAGAGAGGGAGAGAGTTGTGTTAACAACTGGGACTGCATCAAGATTTCGCTGCATTCTGGTCTTCAGAAAGCTTAAACATTTCACTGTCCCTTGTGTGTCTCAAATGAAAAGGACACCATCTCTGGCTGCTTCGCGGAGACTCACCATTACCTTGACATGAAAGATTGGCTTGCGAGTCTTGACAATGACAAAGAAAACAAGCCAGTAATGAATAGTACGGTGTCGGTTTGTCCCACCATTTCACCTTGTAAACAAGCCCTTTCATACTAACAAGAGCAGTGGGCATTCCACTGGCCCACAACCAAGCGGCGCCGGATGAAGAACTCCAGGAGCCACAGTGTTTGTTTCAGCACTAATTTACTCCACTGTGCTCAAGAGCAAAACAAAATACCCCCCCCCCCCCACCACTCCCCCTGCGACTGTGTGGTTCGGGCGACCACTGCATCGTCTTTTCAAAGAGAGCTCGTAGGGGGCGGAATGTATTTCGGGAACCCCGGCCGTGAGAGGAGAAACGTTTCCTTCAGCGAAACTTTACAAAAAGGCTCTCCCTTGGCCGCAATTCTGCCTGGAGCCAGTACAACGGCAAAAGCATTCATTTATTTAGCAAGTAGAAACTTGTTCCCTTATTAACGAAGAATAAAAATTTCCCATGCCATGTCTTTACCGACAGAGTCAATTACGTTACAATGGGAAGAATAGGATGAACTTATGCAGTTGCCTCATACTACTTGAAATCCATTATTATTCCTGTTGCTGCAGTGGCGCAAATTACCATCATATGAAAAGAGTCATCCAGAGAACTGGCAGACGCATTTCGAAGTTTCTCTCTCTCCCTCTCTCTATCTCTCTCTCTCTCTCTCTCTCTCTCTCTTAACTTTTTCTTAGTTAATTGTTTAACAAGACGCGATTGCTATGACGACGTACACACACACACACACACACACATAGAGAGAGGTAGTCACTAATTGCTTTCATGGAAGAAGAATGGAAGGAAAATTGGAGTTTAACGTCCCGTCGACAACACGGTCGTTAGAGACGGAGCACAAGCTCGATTTATGAAAGGATACTGTGTCCTTTCCAGAGGAACCATTCCGGAATTTTCCTGGAACGATTTACGGAAATCATAGAAAACGTAAATTTGGATGGCCGGACAGGGATTTGAACAATCTCTTTCCTGAATACTAGCTCACTGCCTGAACAAGTGTGCCATGTTTTTCTTTCGCCTTCACGGAGGGAACTTCTTCTACGTCGAGACCTACAATCTTCAACCTGTCGAAACATTCTTCTGAAGTCCAGAATCTGCCAGGAAGTTTTATTTTCCTAAAGTGTGTTTCTGTAAGAAATTTTGCCAAAATTTACCTCTCAATGTATTAAAAGTCTAGGTATTACCAAAACCACGTACCAACTATTCGTTATCCAACTTAAACTCGTTCTGACTAAACAGAATCTAAACTGAATTGAACTGAATTGAACTGAATACAACATGTCTTTATATTAAATGCGCAAAGAAATTAAAACGATTATCTGGCCCTAATCAATATTTCCACTTACCTGGCGGTTGGGCAGCATTGTTACAGATTTCTCGAAAGTACTACAACAAACAGCAAGCAGCAGTGGCGGCATTTGGAGTCGGTGACGTCGGCTACCGCTGTTGGCCTCATGCCATATGTTGTTGAAGATGTTAAAATTTTAGGCACTTAGTTGTCCGTCTCTATTTCCGCACGAAGATAGTATTTATCTAGGGTCGTTTCTGACAACATTATGACAATTAAGCCCCATTACAAGACGCATCCAACGCCAACGGCTACACATATGCGACAGCGAGCCAAGCGTACTAGTTTGGGACTGCAGACTGGTTCTGTTAGGCGTGTTACATTACACAGTTCGCGCATGATATACCTGTTGTGAATCAGCCTAGGCGCACTAGACGGCAGTAACGCATGGAACTCGAAGGAGACTGTTTCGTTGCAAAATCGTTCATACAGACTAAAAAAATTGTAAAATAAATTATTAAATTATATACTTTGAGAGGACGCTGATCGCCATACCAAAGAAAGATGCGTGTTAAACGGAAAATACACTTACTTTTTCTTTATACCATATTCACAGTCCGCTTGGTATTTACAGTTTTCTCCGAATTGACACTTCGATCCAACAACGAGCAAATGCAACAATGCTTTGTGGAAGAGAAAATATAGGCAGAAGCAATGTCTTGGCCCGTAATGCCATCTCTCTGAAACCAATCCTACCAAGTGATCACGCCTTTTTCAAGTTACCGAACTGGTACAAGTGAACAACTCTTTTATCTCTGAAGGTGTGGTGGTTCCAATTTCTGCCATACATACTAAAGGAACTCCGTCCTATGGTAAGTCAGGATACAAATAAATTTCTTAGCTTATTTATTCAGCTGCTATCATATATGACAGAATAAAAAAAATATTCTGCCATGTATAATAATCGCACAGCCTGATCCCTCTATACTAGACAGTGAATACTTTAAGTACCGCTGTGTACTAATTAATGTACTTAGTAAAAAATGTTTCTTAGATCATCATGTCTGGAGGACTCTCAAGAGACAGAGACATACGGATAAAATGGGGATCCTGTGCATCAAAAAGAAAAAGAAAGGTTGAGACGATTATATCCAATTAAGTTATGAGTTCGAGTATGATGAAATTTCTTAAGAAAACTTCAGCTGTAAGTGCTCCAGAGGCCTCCGATGAAACTTTTACCCCAGATTTAAGTTTATGAAACAAAATAAGCTTCAGGGCCGAATGAATCTGTTACCCAATCTGATACAGCATCAGTGTTTGGTGAAACTCCTGTATTCCAAGATTGTGAGCTGAATAAAGACTTCAAAAGTGATAATCAAGAGCAAACCGTTCATGTAAGAGAGTCATTTATGGAGTTAGATCCTGGAAGTTGGGTATGTCCAGTAACGGATTCACAGCTACATGATTTAATTCTAACTGGTCCCCAACAAAACCTAGAGACACCTGATTAAAGTTACCCCAAAGAGGCAAATATAGGACATTTTACTAAATTTCATTTTTCTAGATAATGGAGTAACGGCGAAAAGCAACATCGCAGTTGGTTAGCTTACCCCATATCTCAAGACAAAGTTCATTGCTTTCCATGTCGACTTTTCTCACATTTGCAGACACAAATGGTAAAAGAAGGATGTTGTGACTGGAAAGATCTCAGTAGGATGTTGCAAAGGCTTGGAGAAAGTCAAGGACACATGGAGTGGACGATTACATGGATGGAATTCTGTAAAGGAATGAAATACGTAAAAGCAATAGACAAAGAAAAAGAGAGAATGATTATGGAATCACAAAAGTATTGGTATAACTCGTTTGAAAAGTCGATCTATATTATAAAACATTTAGCTTCACACAGGCGATTAGAGGGCATCGAGAATCCCTCAGCCTGAACGATAGCGAAAACAGTGGAAAGTTTATAGACCCATTCAAACTGTTATCCAAATACGATCTAATACTAAAAGAGCACTTGAAATGTATTAACGAAAAGCAATTTCGTCAGCATTCTCTGAGCCAAATTACATAGTCCAAATCTGTTATCAACGAAATTATAAACAGAGTCAAACAAGCAAAATATTTTTGCTTCATGCTCGATTGTACCAGGAACTCGAACCATGTGGGACAAATGTCAATGATATTAAGATTTGGTAATTCCTCAACTGGGGAGATAGAGGAACATTTCGTTAAGTTTATTACCGTCACAGAAACAATGTGAGAGTATTTAACAAATACAATTTTAAGGGAACCAGAAGATAATGGCCTACACATCCAGAACTGTTTGGGTCAGGTATATAATAACGGTTTCAGTATGGTTGGTAAAAATAACGGTGTTAGAACAACACTACTCAATATTAATCCACGAGCTTTGTTCACCCCATGTGGATGCCGTTCTGGAAATTGCTTTAGCTAGGTGCTGCTAACATTTCCACAACAGCTAAAGCGTTTTTCGGCTTCATCAGTAAAGTTTATGTGCTTTTTACAAAATCAAGCAACCGTTGGGATATTATGAAAACTAAATTGAAATTGATATTGAATCCTCTGTGTGAAACCGATGGGAAAGTAGAGTCGAAGCTGTAAAAACGACATTTTTGCAATTGGATAATGTCATCGAGAGTGTGAGTGACCTGAAATACAGAACGGTGAAGCAGTCTTCAAGGAAATGTCAACTTTTGATTTTCTTGTTGCAGTATATGTGTGGTAAGAGATTTTACGACGTGTCAGCATCATAAGTAAACTATGGCAATAGGTTCAAGTGAACTTGAAAACCATTATTGATACTTTACGTTCATTTCATGATTAAAGTCAAGAATACCGTAACACGGATTTGAAACAAGCGTTGCAGAAGCTCGATTGTTTGTAGAAAAAAGTAGTTACGAAACTGAATCTCAGTTTAAAAAAACAGTAGCACGGAAAAAACGATTGTTCGGTTATGAACAGATTGATGAACCTATACATCTGCTGAAATGCAGTGCAGAGTTAACTTTTTTAACACAACGATAGACGCTGTAATAATCGACACTGAATGTCGATACAAAGCGCTCAACGAATATTTTGAACTATTTGGTTTTATTTACGATACGAATTGTTTGAAATCGTTATCCAAGGACGACCTTCGCAAACATCGTGATGATTTAGGTACCGTACAATACTTCGAGAAAGCGAAAATAGCGACATACAGCCCTTCGAACCTTATGAGGAACTCCAGCTTTTAAAACCCAACCTACAGGACTCATTCAAAGACGCAAAACAACTTATTCACTACATATAAGAAAATAATTTGTAAGAACTATATCGAAATATTTTCATAACAATAAGAATAATGGACACAGTTCCGACCAGTGCAGCTTTGCCGAGAGAAGTTTCTTAAATTTAAAATTGATTAACACATACTTAAGAAGCACGATGTGCCAAGAAAGACTACATGCGTTGTCAGTACTATCAGTTGAAGTGGAAATAACGACTGGTATTAACGACGACGTAATATTAAAATAAATTTAGTGATGCGTAAAGCCGAAAATTTAGTTAATTTTATTGTGTGTGTGTTTAATGTAATTTTTGCCACTGCAATAATACTTGTAAATTATAAAAATAAAATTTGTGTGTAATTATTATTATAGTATCATTTAGCTCATTTAATTTAAAATTTTCTATTTGACTGGAAACTGAAAGGGGCCTGCCAAAGCTGATTCGTCGCCGACGTTCGGTTTTCACCTAGCGCCGGCGCTGTTAATCAGGCAGCTGAAAGGCTAGATTTCTATTTTTAAATAAAATTCCAAACAATATTCAATATGTAGCATACCTCATGGTGCAATGTGGTAATGTGTAGTGATAAATCTTCTTTAAACAGTGGGATAGAGAGAATAACTGTCCTTACGAAATGATATTCCAAGATAACCCTTTTATAATGATGTACGTGCTCAAAAAGAAGAGTAAAACTTCACGCAATAATCATTGCGTCAAACTATCTGCTTATGCCGCAGTCTTAGCTCAGACTAATTCTCTTTACAAAAAATTATTAAATATTTTTATTCTTCTCGCCGTTCAGTATATACATCATATTCATTTTTGCTGTTCTACACAATAAATCTTTCTTCATCTAACAGATACAGTAACAAGTCAACACAGCACTACTGAACACGTTTTTCATCTACTACACTTTAACTAAGAATGTATCCGATTGCACAGAGGCAAAGACTGTGCCACAACAAGACCAAAGATTGTTTAACAGCAACATAACCTGCTATCTCTCTGACGTGCTCATCGATAACTTATAAAAATCAAAATGACATGCCCACCTTACAACTGTTTTGAGACAACATGGAAATATTTATAGGGGCAGATTGGTGTTCCGAATATTAGCGTTCCCCATCAAGCTCCTCAAGTCACTGTAGCACTATTCTGGAATATGCCATCATCGCTGGGGAAGGTATTAAGCATGACTGTATGATACAGTCAGCAGACATCATGGTGACTGTTTGAAGCAGCCGTTCACCTGCATGAAGGCATATCCGGCAAGGAGCGTCATCATGGTGTACTGGCGATTAATCCGAACAGGCGACAGCTTTCCATTGATTCACGGTTCAGTTTCTATGATACTGTGCCAAAAGCAGTCATAAATGTTGATGTCGTTATATCAATATGGGAACTGTGTCGATATGGAAACATGTAGGGGTCGTTTGCCGCGGAGTTCCGTTTTGAACTAGATGTGCTGAACAGTGCGCTCCGAAGCAGTGTTGCCTGTTCCAAGAATGTACTGTGTCGTCAGATCAGCCAGATAACGCTGACTATCCTGCTTGATAGACGTGGTAAGCCCCTACCTGCACGTTCTATGACGAGATATGGACGTCCAACACTTTGCCACAAACTGGTGGTTTCACCCTGGCGCATTTAGCTCCGGTATTTTAATAAAGTGCCAAAATGTGTAAAATGAAGTTGTCAAATTTATTTAATTTGTCGTATATTGAGCAATGGAGTAACGGTTATTGTTGATGATTGCACGCGTTCTTCTTGTTGCATCCGATCCACGTCTAAGAAGTGGCGTTTATTTCAGAGTGAAATTGGCTCCTGAAGATTTTACCGTTTACGAGCCGTAGTAATCTAACACCACCATCAGTTCCGTGGAGCCTGTATCTGACTGAAGTGAGAGCAGCAGATTAATTGTTCGAAGACAGTGGCCAAATCATGCGTAATTGGGACTTGCTCAAAATAATTGTAAGTCACTGTTCCGCAGACAGTCTCAGGAAAGCGCTTTACTTATAGAGGAATGAAATCATGGCTAAACGTGGATTGTATTCGGCACATTGTGTCTCTTTACTATGATCTGCTGATCTCACTTGGTAGCTAGTTTTTCTGAAAGAAATATGTCAAAAACCACAATTACATACAACTTAATAATTGCGGGGGAACATACAACTATAAATGCATATAAGAAAGTAACCTGTGTTTAAAATGTATAATTATGAATCAAGTCTATATTTATTACAGTCTTACTTACACGAAACACGTCTTTTGTTCAATGAAGACATGGCAGGAAGTCAGTTTCTGCAGTTTGAGAGAAGCTTCACTCCTTTCTCTTTTCTTAAAAGACATGAAACTACAATTCCTCCGAGTGATTTCTCTTATATTATTGTTCTGAATTTACGGTTATACACATTTCTTTGGAAACCTTCAAATATTACTTTAATAAAAGAGCGCACATTCGTGCAAGAAAATTGTTTTGAAGTAATTTTATACTTCAAAAGAGGTGACGTTCTTCATGTAGAGCTCCAACGCCTGTTCGAAAGCTTTAAGCAATTGTGCATGCAAATTGCCTTCAACACTTCAACAAAACCTTACGAATTGTTCATTAGACTGATTCAGTTGAGAAAAACATTTTGATTGCAATATTTCAGTGTCTGTTGTACTCGATATGCTACTTTTGAATATTTGGTATTGTTTTTATGCACAAATCGAATGACAAGAACTTTCATGTATGTGGAAAGTGAAAATAGTAATTTACAGAGACGTACATATATTTTGATCCCAGAATGAAGCTTTCAGTCTGCAGCGGAGTGTGCCCTGATATGAAATTTCCTAGCAGATTAAAATTGTGTGCTGGACCGAGACTCGAACTCGGGACCTTTATCTTTCGCGGGAAAGGCTCTACAATTTTTTTTCTTTTTATGATCGTTGTGTTTGGTCGTTGCGGACGTCACATGACATCCGTTCAAGTTCGTTTGTTGATCCTTCCACTCAGTTTTTTATTGCAGGGGCCAACCAGCTCTCTGACCGAACACGCTGAGCTACCGTGCCGACATTCCATCTGAGCTACCCAAGCACGACTCAAGACCCGTCCCCACAGCCTTAATTCCTTCAGTACCTCGTCTCCTACCTTCCAAACTTCACAGAAGAGTAAAGGAAACCACGCAACGAACGATACAGAACAAAATCAAAAAAAGAACAGAAAAAAGAAAATAAAAAAAAATGGTAGAGCACTTGCCCGCGAGAGGCAACGGTCCCGAGTTGGAGTCTTGCTCCGGCACGCCGTTTTCATCTGCCAGGAAGTTTCATATAATTTGATGCCGTAAGTTGACACATACTGAATCAATGGAAAGTAAGCAAATCTTACTTTTTTCTTTATCGTTAAAAGTTGTTTCATTTGACGGGCTAACAAATGGTGGCTTGTTCACTCAATTTCGTTTGCTTTGTGGGAATTCACAGAGTTTTCAATGGTCTTTTCTTTTCTTTATCAAATGCTATTGAGACTCGTTGAAACCAGACGGTAGATGCATTTGCAACAAACTGGAGATACAATTTGGTTTTTTGTGGGTTTGTTATTGTTTTGGCGCTCGGCGACTGTAGGTGTGGGCATGGCGCGAAGGAGTGGCAGGCACCGCACGCCACCAGTCAGACAGTTGGAGTCCGAACACGCCAACACCTGACCGGATCAGCTGTCATAGGCTGCGTTGACAATTGACAATCGGGGCTACTTAAGTATGCAGTAGTAGTGTTACCAATTCCCTCCATCGATATCCGTGTTTGATTATGAAAGGATAAAACAGCAGTGTCAGTCATATAACAATGGTCGTAAAACGCATTGCTGCAAACACAAATATCACTGTTGAATAGTTTGTTGATGTAAAATGAGTTCGCAAGTAGTTCACGTGATCGCAATCTGTAGGTGTAAGATTTGATGCTCGGTACACAGATTCGTTCGGGTTTCACTTATTCAAATTTGGTATTGTCCCACGTCCGTAGCTTCACAAAACATAGTATTCAAACTAATTCAGTTCGTTAGGTGCTACAACAGTTCATTATTTAATGTTTTCGTTTCAAAATAAACTAATTTCTGCACACGAGAATTTAGTCCTGTTTACAGGAATTGATGACCGTGTAGTTTGGTCACTATACTCTCCAAACCACCCACCCCAACTTGTTTACATAGTTACTCGAGTACACACAACTGATTTAAAATTCAAATACGCGCTTAACGCCGCTCTCCAACAGTCAGTTCCTGTAGCAGAGCCCACTGTTATCAGTGGAAATTTACACCTGCGGTCTCTCACGGTATTTGCTATTCACTGGTAAGAATGTTGTAGTATTTGTATCCGTGTTTGGAGCATCCCAACGGTTCACAGGGTACAGTATTTAGAAGTTTATCATTTGTTTCAACCAACCACACAAATTCCACCCACCCCGCTTTTGCAACACGAGTTCACGTCTTTTGTTTCCACAACCCTCTCTTGTTTCTGTTCGGTAACACAACTTGTTGTATTAAAACGTCTCTGACTGTCCGTTCCGTTTTCGAAAGAGCATTTCCTATTTACACTGTCCATGCGTTTACACATTACTCTTTGATTTTTGTAAGGAACTACTGTAGTACTTTTTGTTATTACAGCAGATCGTGATAATTATTTACAGGTTACAATTCACTATAGAATTTTTTTGTTTGTAGTACAGTGAGAGGATACAATTTGTTTCTTTCAGTGTGAATATTTAACATTTATAGTTCTCCAGTCGTGGAGTATTTTGGTCAGATACTTTTTTTTGGCCCAATATTCTACGTGCTTGAATTATTTATATGGAAAAGGTCAGGATACCAGGTCCCATAGATCAGCAAATATCGTCATAAAATGCCCCTAACAGTATGAAACTGGAAGACAAAACGTCAGCAAAACCGAATGCCACAAACCGTCATGAACAGAAATGAAAAAAACTATATCCATCTCAATCTTCAGTTTCGCTTGCCTCTCCTTTGTCTACAGTATCATGGATACACATATATACGCATATAAATGCAATGCAGTTGTAGGAAAAGGAACAAATCTTATCTTACTTTTAATATACATTACTGAAAATTGAATAACGTAGTATCATAATATCTAAGCCAAGTAATCTGCTTTTTGTTGGTTACTCAAACGAATCCACAAAGTTAGGTACAAATCTTTGCATGTCCTTTGGATATACTATTTTATTTACAAATCTGCACCTTTTTTAAAGTGCAGAGTACATTGTCTCTGTACACTAAGCAAACTGTCAACATTTGACATGTTACGGGTTTTCAGACCTTTAATTTTATAAAAATTCTTTTATTTTGTAATAAAACCTTAAAAACCAATCCATTAATTACAACACAAATATTTCCTGTACAACACAATTTTGGTTACTCTGCTCTTGTATTTTCATTATACAGTCAAGCTGTATCTGCGCTTGAAATGTACAGTTCAATTCATTTTCTTAGCCAGTTTCTTGATATCACCAGTGATTCTTCCTGTAACTACGCTTTAGCATGTAATTTCAAAGAATTTACATTAAGTAATATTCATAATTATCGCATTAAAACAACGGTTTCTTTGTTACATGAAAATACTTTTTTAACCACTACAAGATGCAAGCCTATCACCTTTTTGGAGTTAGTACATGGTAACAAATCTGATCTTCATGAGGAATTTAAGCAATTTTTAATGCACAATTGTACAATAATTGCAATTTCTTGCTCTTACGTGTATGCATAGATGGTTTAGGATGACTTAAGTAGAATCAAACCTCCTACAGAGAAGTTTTCAGTCTGGCCTAGCCGTTTTCTATAAGCATTCTTTCTTGTTTGCGCACATACATTTAAGGAAATGATTGCTTGACGTATCTTTTCTTGAGAGGATATACTATCCTTTAGTGTTTGAGGAAGCGGATATATCCATATACTTCCTTGTCCTTTGCCCAACATAAGCCTGTCTGGAGTGTAAACTGTGGAAAGGTGTGGCAAACCACTCATGAGATATTCATAAAGGGTGACAAATTCCACCCATCGTGTTTGTTGTATCAGCTGTACATGTGCGTATAAACCAGTTAAATTCTCGAAACCTTTCAGTTGGATTCCTTTCGGTATGAAAGAGGGATATCAAATCGTTTGATTACATATTCCTTTAACAAAACTTCGCCACGCTTTTCCAGTAAAATTTGTATCATTGTCAGATAGAATAACCTTGGGTGTTCGGAATTGTGTAAAATATTCTTTCAACCTTTTCACAAGAGCTCTGTTTTGTTGATTTTTCTGTGTATAAGCGAACGTGTTTCGCGAACAAATCGTGGACTGTCACTAAGTACTTAATATCTCCCCTACGTTATGGGTATGGTCCGGCGATGTCAGTAGCTGTTATTTCGTCAGGTTTAGCTGTCAGAATGTGGTGTAGTGATATCCTAGTAGATGTGTTTATTGACTTAGGTCTTTGACAGAGGTGAAGTCCTCAACAATTGATGCATGCGTTGACCAGATTTGGAAGATAAGAGTCCAGTGCTATTTTTTGCTTACATTTCTACACTTCCACATGCGCCCATGGAAAGTTCGTGTAGGAGATGAGGTGTTCTTTGAAGGATGGTATACAAAAACGCCACATTTCGGATTATGCATTAAAACGATGGAACAAAACATTATTGTATGGTCTGTAAAACTTCACTATCTTGTGGCTGGGCTGAGGAATGGTCTGAATTACCTTTCTTCCAACTGGGGTCTGCATTTTGTAAGACATTCATGTTTGTACACATCTGAAGGTAATACTAGCGATGCACAGTGCCCATTGTTAGTCTTATCACACATTCATTCGCTTTTTCTTCTTGTTGTGCAAATTCGGGTAGAATCTGCTAGGACATTTTCACTACCTTTAATATAAACTATTTCAACCTCATATTGCTACAAGAAGAGACACCATCTAGCTAATCTTTGATGAACCAAATTACAGGTTAGCAGAAAACTCAAAGTTTTGTGGTCACAGAAAACTTTCATGTGATGACCACAGACGTAAGAATTTAATTTACGAAAAGGTCACATGACTGAGGCTGCCTCTAATTCTGTTGCCGATTACACAACATTCTGCTCGATAAGCTAATGATATGCATTTCAGCCTTCCCTTCAATCTGTAGAAATTAAATGAGACGTGCGCTGAGTCCTAAGCAGGATGCGTCTGGCGCAATACAGAAGTCCTGACTCGTGTCCGGTTGGTGAATCATACTGGAAGATATTAACGTGTCTTTATTTTATGAAAAGCTTCCTAGCATTTTTCTGAATATAGCCGGGGATAATTTCTCTTCAACAAATTTAATAGTTCCTATGGTTCAGCAGGTGGTTAGAACAAATTTCCTGAAAAATTATGCGAGGCTATAAAATCCCTTTCGTTGGTAGGAGGAGGAAAGTTTTCTATAGCACACATTTTGTCCGGATCAGTTACAATACGGGAAGATGATACGACAAGGCCTAAGAATTTTATTCCTTCCTTGGAAAATCTGTATTTGTCGAAGTTAGTAACACCTGATTACCAAAATGTCTTAAGTAATATTTTCAACAATAAAATATGCTCTTCCCACAGGGGCAGAGCAAATAAATAAATAGTCAACAAATACTGTGACTCTGCCTAGAAAGTCAGGGCTTGAAACGATGTCAAGGGCTGCAATAAATACACCAAACCAGCGTTTAATGTGGCGTGTCCTCGCCGTCATTGCCATTGAAATGCATCTTCTTGAAATATGACAGAAGAAAATTTTTAGTACTATCTTAGGTTTCGTGGATGAGCTCTTCTCGAATGATAATCGACAATTTTCCTTCCAGTATTCGACTTATACCTTTATGCGCTATTGCGCATTATCCCAATAGCGCGTTTTCCCAAAATATTATTCTGAGTGTTTCCTAAGACTCCCTTGTTTGGCATTATAAACGTCAGATTTAAACACTTCTCGTCTCCAAGACACCTGAATGCGAGGCGACCAGTATTTGTTCAAAAACGTCTTCGAATTATTCAAATGTAGAACATGATTGTGATGTATCTGCTGCTCACAACACGGGTTCGAGTCCCATGCATGAAGGTGCGAATTGAATCTTTTGCATTTCATTCCACGTTTTAGGCAATATTCCTTTAATACTGAAAACGAAAATTTCTGAATGTGGGAGTCTCTTCTCAGGTATATACACCTGGAACTGCCGTTGATTCAGAAGACTCTTCTAGATGTGGGTGCTGCTGCTGCAGAATCATAGCTACATGTTCTGTTACGTCCCAAATCGTACGAAATGTACAGTTTGTAGGGTGGAACATTTCCGTACGTTTCTGTCATGTGTGTGGGCAGGTATGTTGTTCCAAACGGTGTGTCTCTCAGTTGCGCGACATGTTGTTTTAGGTCTGTTACCTGGGTACCAACCTCTTTGTACCACTCAGGTAATTTATCTGACAAAATGTTATTTGTGCGAAAATTTGCGCCTCCAGTTCTTGGGGCTGATACTACTTCAGCTTTCACGACCTCGATCGCTGCACTTATCTCTTTTTCAGCTTTTCCCACGGTGTCTCTTTCTCAGAAAACCACTTGTCAAAAGTCTTACTAAATTATTCAGCTTGAGCAGTCAGGTTCAGACATTGTCTGAGTTTGCTCGACAATTTGTAAACATGGTGGATAAGATTTGATACTTAAGTTTCTGTTACTGTTTACGTGGTTTTTAACTTTTCCACATCATCCGATAACATGTTGACAATCACCGCTTGTTAATATCTTTTACCACGGTGTCTAATTTGTCATCAATTTTTATCAATTATGCTGAATCCACGAATTACTGAAATGTATATACTACGCAACTACGTTACATAATCTGACAAGATGGTCGCTCAATTTAAAGACAGAAGAATGGCTAGCAGACCACATTGCCAATGCGTTGCTTTATAGCGACCACATTGGCCCACTTCAGTTTTAGCAATACTTTGGGTAATATACTATAGAAATTCAATAACCTGATGAACATTAAATTTAAAAAATTAGCCATACATTTAGTATTGGAATTTTGAGAAGTTGTTGAACGTGCTAAGGCTGGCTGGCTGAGCTGGCGTTCCTTACCTTCTCTTTACAGTTCGTTGTCGTATTGGTAGTAAATTTTCCCTTCAGATACGAGGACGGAACTTAATTAAATTAACATCATTAACAACCGATAAAAAAGAGTTACATGTTTGCACCTGTTACTGTCCTTAAAAAAAAATGTTCAAATGTATTTGAAATCTTATGGGACTTAACTGCTAAGGTCATCAGTCCCTAAGCTTACACACTACTTAACCTAAATTATCCTAAGGACAAACACACACACCCATGCCCATGCCGGGACCAGCCGCACAGTCCGTGACTGCAGCGCCTGAGACCGCTCGGCTTATCCCGCGCGGCTTGCTGTCCTTCAAAGTAGTCACCAGCGTTGTATAGAACCCGTTGCCAGCGATGTGGAAAGCGTAGTATACCGTTAGCAGATCCTATTCTGTTGATGGTGCGAATGGAGCGGTCTACTGAATGTCGAATCTCTGGAACAGTTCTGAAGCGAGCACCACGAAGTGGTTCCTTCACCTTCGGAATCAAATCAAAGTCACAAGGACTTAAGCCGGGGAGTATGGTGGATGGTACAGTACTTCCTAGTCCCATCGACCGAACATAGCAGCCACAGCTTGCGCTGTATGCATCCGCGAATTGTCGTGCAAAATGATGGGTGGGGTGCGTAAAAAGTGTCGCCGCTTCTTTCGCAAAGCTGCTCGCAGGTAATGCTCCAAAACCGAACAGTAAAACTGTACATTGGCGGTTTGCCGTGGAGGAACGTAATGCGTTAGGATAGCACTATGACAGTTGAAAACATGGTGACAACGTTACGTTACACCGCTCGCTCACTAGTTACTGTGTTTCTCTCGGTTTTTCGCATGCCGGTGACGTGGGATGGGCGAGACCATTTAATCGGCGGTACGGTAGGTATGTCAACAGCGTGTGCTATCAGCGACAATAGTAGATTCCATTGCATAGTGTCTCCACAACAGTGTTGGCACTAACTAAATTGCAACCTACGTACATCAGTGGACAAAAATACCTTCACATAAGATTTGTCTTCCCTCAGGTTGGGTACACGAAAATGAAACTTTTGTATCACCTCAGTTCCGAGAATTCCGGAACCTGTACAGAAAATTGGAATAGAGATCACCGTAAATATCATTTCCGTCCATTTTATTGCTCATGAAAACCGCACATGCATGTTGTACCACCATACAGTGAGACCTTCAGAGGTGGTACCTCTAATACACAGTATCACGTCCTCTTGCATTGAAGCATGCATGTATTTGTTGTGGCATCCTATCCACAAGTTCATCAAGGCACTGTTGTTCCACATTGTCCCAATCCACAACGACCCTCATAGTGGTTGGTGGGTCACGTCATCCATAAACAGCCCTTTTCAATGTATCTCAGGCATGTGCGATAGGGTTCATGTTTGGAGAACATGCTGGCCACTCGAGTCGAGCGATGTTGTTATACTGAAGGAAGTTATTCACAAGATGTGCGCGATGGGGGCGCGAATTTTCATCCATGAAAAAGAATGCCTCGCCAATATCCTGCCGATATAGTTACACTATCGGTCGGAGGATGGCATTCACGTATCGTACAGCCGTTACGGCGCCTTGCTTGACCACCAGCGTCGTACGTCGACCCCAAAACGACAGGGAACCTCCACCTTGCTGCACTCGCTCGACAGTCGTCTAAGGTGTGCAGCCTGACCGG
The DNA here is from genome assembly GCF_023864275.1 of Schistocerca cancellata. NCBI lineage: Eukaryota > Metazoa > Arthropoda > Insecta > Orthoptera > Acrididae > Schistocerca > Schistocerca cancellata. Next base: position 1,058,949,061 of record NC_064626.1, on the reverse strand, counting down.
GTTGCTTCCAAGCACGTCTCCGATGAGTGTCTGGTTGAAGGCATATGCGACACTCGTCGGTGAACACAACTTAATGCGAATCCTGAGCGGTCCATCCGGCGTGTTATTGGAGCCATCTGTACCGCGGTGCGTGGTGTCGTGGTTGCAAAGATGGATCTCGCCGTGGATATTGGGAGTGAAGTAGCGCATCAGGCAGCCTACTGCGCACAGTGCGACTCGTAACACAACGTTCTGTGGCTGCACGAACAGCATTACTCAACATGGTGGTGTTGCTGTCAGGATTCCTCCGAGCCATAATCCGTAGGTATCGCTCATTCACGGAGTAGCAGCCCTTGGGCGGCCTGAGCGAGGCATGTCATCGACAGTTCCTGTCTCTTTGTATCTCCTCCATGTCACAACAACATAACCTTGGCTCACTTGGAGACACCTGGGCACTTCCCTTGTTGAGAGCCCTTCCTGGTATTGACGGTCTATGCATGGTTGAACTGCAGACAACACCAGCCGTGTAGCTCCTTCCTGGTGGAATGACTTGAACTGATCAGCTGTCGGACCCCCTCCGTCTATAGGCACTGCTCATCCATGGTTGTTTGCATCTTTGGGCGGTATTAGTGACATCTCTGAACAGTCAAAGGGACTGTGTCTCTGACACAATATCCACAGTCAACGTCTATTTTCAGGAGTTCTGGGTACAAAGGTGATGCGAAACATTTCTTGACGTGTGCATATTATACGTCCAAACCAATTTGTCTTTTAGTCTCCATTGTCCACTGAAATGCAACTGATCCGGTTCTCCAAGTTTATCGCATATAACCTTAATGTGTCCAGTTATACAGTGGCAGTATTTTGGACGTCGAAAAGTCGTAAGATCGAGTGTAGCGGGACAAATTACTACTGAAACTGGCGTCCTTTTAACTACTCCTGGACTAAGACCCAAGATCATCGATAGCTTTTCGTACAGTAGGCGGATACTACTGAAGACCGAGGGACAGCACTGTAGCCTCAGACCCCTCACAGGCGGTATCATTCAAGGTCCTGTGTTGTCTGCACAACTCTTTGTCATCTAACTTAACGATATTTTGCTACTGCCCCGTATGGTGCTTGCCCAATAGGCGGACGACTCTGTCTTGTTGAGCTGTAGGCAGGGGATTAGGGAGGTTATCGCTCGCTGAAAACGTTAACTAACGATGGTAGAAGATTAGGCCAAGGAAAATACAATTACTACCAATGCAGACACGACGAGATCTGTGACATTTATCCGACGCTGCCCGGATTTGAGAGACAGGTTGATTCTTCACCTTCAGGGAACCCCATGGAGAAAACACGCCAGGTACCTTGGGGTCACATTCAACATTTAAGTTACTTTTAAAACTGCATATACAGTATAAGAGGATCGAGTTTCCACAACTCACAGCTCGCAAATGAACGTCAATACGTCACCTTCACATGGCAACAGTCCTTGCAGCTATTTTATCAGTCAGCCCCTCTAATTTGAAAATTATCCAGATTTTGGAAATCTGAAGTCTTCGACTCATTCTTGAGGCGCCCATTTGGGCAAGTATCCGTAATCTACATGAAGAGTTTAACCAACCAACTATTTGGTCAGGATGCCTCAGTCGTGTATTAAATCCCACAGTAACTACCCACCTCACTTTTCACCTACATGCCACAGGGGACAGAGGACATAAAGCCCAGCGCCCTTATCAATTTAGCAACAAAGATAAAGTTACACCGTGACTTCTACAAATACAGTCCAGCCACTATGTTAGTAGTGCTTCGTCACAACCATAAAAAAAAGAATGGTTAGGGGCATTAGGAGGCTCTTATAATCTTACGTGTTTACGTGTTTATTCTCAGACAGGGAATAAATGTGTGCAGGTCGTATGTTGGAAACCGTTAAAAAATAACAACGTTGCAAAAGTTAAGGTCCTCTCTTTCTAATTTCACAAGGTTAGTTTCCTTTCCAAATCACGTATGCTGAAGTATTCGAATATCACCTACAGTTGAAAATAAATATTTGTGTCATTGCAGCAGATAACAATAGACTTTATACACACAACGTACTTTCACTAACTCCTGGGGCTTCAGTATTTAATTAGAAAAACTAAATAACTTTCCAAAGTGAAATTTAAATTATTTGATATGGCTTTTATTCGTAAGTAAGTTGTTTAGGTTCTTATATTGGTAACGCCACGCAGCGCTCTGTATGAAAATCACTCGCTGTGCTGTGTGCAGTCTGTGGCTAGTTTGCATTGTTGTCTGCCATTGTAGTGTTGGGCATCTGGATGTTAACAGCGTGTAGCGTTGCGCAGTTGGAGGTGAGCCGCCAGCAGTGGTGGATGTGGGGAGAGAAATGGCGGAGTTTTCAAATTTGTAAAAATGGATGTCATGAACTGCTGTATATATTATGACTTTTGATGACTATTAACGTAAATACATTGTTTGTTCTCTATCAAAATCTTCCATTTGCTAACTATGCCTATCAGTAGTTAGTGCCTTCCGTAGTCTGAATCTTTTATTTAGCTGGCAGTAGTGGCGCTCGCTGTATTGCAGTAGTTCCAGTAACCAAGATCTTTGTGAGGTAAGCGATTTGTGAAACGCATAGGTTAATGTTACTCAGGGCCATTCTTTTGTAGGGATTTCTGAAAGTCAGATTGCGTTGCGCTAAAAAATATTGTGTCAGTTTAAGCACAGTCATGTATAAATGTTTCAAAGGGGACGTTTCATATTTGATGTGACTGTTGGTTACAATGTGACCCATAAATGCACAACACTTAAGTGCGTAGGTTGGAACTTAAATAGTGACAACTTTGCTGTGGAGACGGTATGCAATGGAATCTACTATTGTCGCTGATAGCACACGTTGTTGGCATACCGACCTTACCGCCAAGCAAATGGACTCGCCGTCCCACGTCACCGGCATGCGCACTATCGAGGGAAACACAGTCACTTGTGAGCGACCGGTCTAACGTAAAGTTGTCACTATGTTTTCGACTGTGATGGTGTTATCCTAACGCATTACGTTTCTCCACGGCAGACCGTCAGTGCACAGTGTTACTGCTCGTTTTTGGAGCATCATCTGCGACCAGCTTTGCGAAAGAAGTGGCGACACTATCTGCGCACCCCACCAATCATTTTGCACGACAATGCGCGGGCGCATACAGAGCAAGATGTGGCTGCTCTGTTCGACCGATCGGACTGGGAAGTACTCTACCATCCACCATACTCCCCAGACTTAAGTCCTTGTGACTTTGATTTGATTCCGAAGATGAAGGAACCACTTCGTGGCATTCGCTTCAGAACTGTTACAGAAATTTGACAGGCAGTAGACCGCTCCATTCACACCATCAACAGAACTGGTTCTGCCAATGGTATACTACGCCTTCCACATCGCTGGCAACGGGTTCTAGACAACGCTGGTGACTACTATGAAGGACAGTAACAGGTGAAAACTTGTAACTCTTTTGTATCGGTTGTGAATGTATAGTTGCCACTATTTTAGTTCCAACCCTCGTAATTTATGTAGGCCCATTGATGAGATCAGTTAATTTTATTGTTTATTTATGACACAAATTACGTAACTTCCGCGTTTATATGCAAGGCGTAAGCGATAACTGTTTAGAACGTACCAAACTAGTGTGAGGAAGTCGAGACGAATAGTTTGATACAGGACACATGTGGCATTTCAAGTCCGGAAACTACCTGAAATTCTCCTGCAAAAACTAACCAAACTACAACGCATGAGGGTCAAGAGAGATTTTGAATTTACTCTAGGTCTCTTCGCGGAAACTACTAGGCCTAGAGAAAAAAAAAATGAACGTGCCCTTCTTTGCAGCAAGTTTCGTTAAGTTTTATTAAGTTGTGGAAATATTTTTGCTAGTGGCTGCGGTTTTCGAGTTATTCCAGAAAAATGTACAAAAGTTATTTTCAAACGCACCTCCACACGCACCCTAAATTTTTAGCATGTTGTTCGTGGAACTTTCCTCCTATCACTGTACAAAAGATAGTGTCTATACGTAATAGCCACTCACTAAAGAACAAACAAGATCTAATATGGGACACAACTGATGTACTCAAAACCGTTCGTACATTGGTAGAAGGGAGTACCACGAACAATATATTAAAAATCCTGACCCAGGAGGGAAGGCGGGGTGATCGTGGGGAAGGGACCGCGTTTAGAGGTCACTTTCATACGTTTTACTTGAGTAACTCGAAATAGTGAAAACATATCTCACTGCAAAAGTAAACTACATCATATCTCCTACAAAAAAGCAATGTTCACCTTTTCTCTGGGGCTAATAGTTTGCACGAAATGAGCCCGAGAGTACTCAAAATCTTGCGCGACGTGCGTGCAGTGTAGCTTGGGGTCGCTTTTGTCGGCCAATCTGAAGTAGTTTTCCGACTTGATAGACCAGACGTGTCCAGTATCAAATTGTTTATCTCGAATTGCTCTACATCACTGTCATAAGTTATAAACAGTTATAGTTTATATACTGAAAATCACACATATTCTTTTAGGTTCCAATTATTTTACTTTATAATGTTTTTAAATATGTACTTTAGAGTACAGTTACTTTATTTTATAATTTTTTAAATGTCTGTTTTCCTAATTTTTAATGTTGTTTTTGTTTATTCATGAATTCTCGGTCTGAATGTGAAAGTTAGTGTCAGGCGTGATTTTCCGTACCACTCGCATTCACTTTCATTAGCCAGGGAATCGCTTGTGTTACAACTTTGGTATAATACATATAACATCTGAGAAATCTAACATGTCTTACCTACACTGTGGAGCTGTGAATAGATAACAGAGGTTCTCACGAAATTTTTCATGAGAACTGTCGCACGCAAAAATGTATCGCAAATAATACAAACTAATTCTGTTGGCGCCAATATATATTTTGTGGCAATCCAAAACAACAACGCAATACAAAGCAGCCAAATAAATGTTCACAATTTGTTTACAATCATTGTAAAAGTCTTTTTTTCTGTAACAATAGAACCGTCAGTGGTTATTTTAGAGGGATGCTGAATTAATTAATACGTCGTACGTTATACTTAAGTATATACGTATAATTTGCAGAATACATTGAGCCCAAATTGTGCAAAATATTACCCAAAACTAAGTAGTTCCGACTTGTTTTATCTGTCACCTTTTCTAAAAGAGAATTATACAGTTTCCTCTATTTCTGGCCATTAAATCGCAACAAGACGAAGATGATAAGCAATAATCGTCAATTTGGCACAAAGTGTAGTACATACTTTGCTATGCAAACAACTGGCATTTAACGGCAACCGTACAAAGCAATTATGAGTAGTACTATCCATATTCTGTATAGAAGAAACAATTACACAGTTAGGTTTCTCAGTCAGAAGTCACTTATGAATGTTGTTTATCGTCTCCTGTCTACAGTTCTGCGATTTTGCCGTTCTAATGGGTCGGAATTGCAATACTGTCACCCAATTGTGGACTCGGTCGGTTCATGGGGGCAATAATGAACGCCATACGGGACCTCAGCTCCAGACGCGGACGATCAGTGCCCGACAGGGGACATTATGTACCAAGTCTCAGGTAATTAGGTTTGTGTGCAAGAAGACAGGTATTCACACAGACAGTGTGATGACATTAGAGGGACCAAATGGCGATCACTGTTACAGTTTTCACTGACGAGGCAGAAGAGATAGGCGCGGCAGCAGTGATATGTCCGTAGTCAACACTGAAACCAGGGTTGGCGCGACGTCGTCTTTTCAGATACGTAAACCATTGCGGAGAAGGATTCTCTGTGTAGTGGCCCGAGGACAGCGAACGTTAGCAAAGAGCATTCGCCATCGCCATGTGAGTATGGAGTGCCCCTGTGTACAGAAGACGATTACTACGTGTTCGGCAAGCCGGTAATTTGAACAGGAGATATTAAATTTCTGACGTGTCTGTCCAGGTGTGTAATGTTATCTTTCAACGAGATAACGCAAGACCGAATGTTACCCACGCTGTCCGGAGACACCTCAATATGGAGGTCGTTTGCTTGTTATGCTTGTCAGCACGTTCACCAGATCTCATACTCACTGAAAACATCTGGTCGTTGGTTGCCGAGAGGATGATAAGCCACTGTTCACTATACACTACTTGATGAGTTGCGGCGTATAGTTGAAGTAGCATCAAGTGATGTATCAGAAATCTGTCGTCGAAGCTCTGTTCGACTTAATGCATAGGTGGATGGAGTCGTCGTTGCTGTGACAGTTTTGTGTACTAAATTTCTCACCCTATACAGTGTGTTCCCAAAGTGTTCGTTCAGATTAATAAAGGAGGTGGAGAGCATCGAAACAAATATATTTTGGTGAGGAAAACATGGACTCTGATGTCAGCTTGTAATGTTAGGAAACGTATTTCTAGTAGTACTGACGTAACCTTTTTGTCTCGGTGTCGCTGACTGGGAATGTGTACTGACAAATGGTTCAAATGGCTCTGAGCACTATGGGACTCAACTGCTGAGGTCATTAGTCCCCTAGAACTTAGAACTAGTTAAACCTAACTAACCTAAGGACATCACAAACATCCATGCCCGAGGCAGGATTCGAACATGCGACCGTAGCGGTCTTTCGGTTAAAGACTGCAGCGCCTTTAACCGCACGGCCACTTCGTCCGGCTGTGTACTGGCATTTAGAACTACTTGCGGCGCGGCGGGGTTCACGGATCTCGCTTTGCGATTTATTTATTGTCCACCTAACTCAGTATAGCGTCCATTCACCACCCGTTGCTCTGCATTCGTAGGCTCTATGTTGACGATGAGAATAGCAGCGTTGAAGAAAACCACCATCCATACTTACGATGACAAAGTCCACGTAACTCAAGTAATAAGATAAACCTATAAATCTCTATTAACAACGGGCCAATTGTGTGCTTCCTCCCATAATTGAAAATGTTTGTTTGTAGATACTGACGTTTTATTGCAGTCCTTTTCATTTATAGTGTCCTCAAGAACACATTTACGTTGGTAGTACATCTACTACTAGTTCGTGCAGCTTATATCACACGTAAGACAGCCAGAAATGTGCTAAGTCCAACCCGAAATATTGCGAGATTCACACAGGCAGTACACTGTTACAAAACGAGTTCGCATTCGGTCCTTTTCAGTGGATTCTTCGAAAGAAGATGCTCGCCAAAACGTTCTGTTCATGCATACGGGACACGCCACGCCGAATATTCACAAAGGCCGATAGTTTCCCAACGTGGTTTATTCTGCAACCAACATTCCAAAACCTCTCAGCACTTCACCTAAATGTCCGTAATTGCACCTGCTACCACGGCGATATAAACCGAACGCGATTTAACCGTCATTTCTTCATCTTACAGATAATTTTTTCGGACACATTTAACATCACCTTCTCATCCGACAGCGACTCTACCACTGACTGAATGCCACAGGGCGTATAACTCATTCAATTTCGCGGGAAAGACTTTTCTCTCATTGGTTGATCAAAATGATCATCCAATCAGATTAACCTTTCATGATCAATCTCGCGCGCAAACCGCTTTACTCCAATCAATATTCGCAGAGGCATCTACGTCATTTCATAATGAAAATTTCACAAAATGTTCCACAAAACCAAACCAAACGAAAATCAAAAGAAAAATATGCTTGAAATATACCTTAGAGCTAAGTATCCTCTTACTATCTTTCTGGCTCCCTTATTACAAAAGTAAACGCTCCTAGACATACGTCATCCAGCAGTTAGGGGGATTCACCGTTTTCTGGACATCATTGTTACGTAACACTTGCTAATTGCGGATGGTGTAATACATTGTAAAATTGAAATTTGAAGTATTTCCCCACATACACAACCACATTCAGTCTCATCTACTCCCACTCTAACACAAAACATAAATATCAACTTTTAAACTATTATTTTTCCTTACGAAAGCAAAATTATTGAAAGTCTAGAATTAAAATTCTTTAAGAATAACTTATGTGCTCTGAGAGTGCTGTTATTGTTTTCAAATAACGAAGAAACTTAAACTGCCGTAATTCCTATCTGAATTTACTTTACTAAGTGTCGGTTAAATACTTTTTAATAAGTTTTTTATATTTTCAAAACTTTTAAAGTTAAACGCATGAAAATTTTACACACTGTTCTTCTAAATTATAAAAGTTTCTATACCAAATCTGAAAACAAACAGATCACATTTATCGTAGTTATTTTAGTTTCTTAGATGAGATGAATAAGTGATCTTAGTACGCTCCAGACAGAGCAGTTCTCACGTCAGCACACCGTGACAGATGTCATTATGACGCCAGCAGCTGACCACACAACGGCCGGGGATGGAGGCTTCATTGCCAGCCTCCAACACAGCATGACCTAACGGAATAAAACTTACTGCAAAACTCTGCAGCCGTGTAAATAGCTGTGGCCTTACATACTCTGTCTGCGGATGGCTGCTGTACTCGTTGGATGTACCTCTGTGTGTTACACAAACGATGCACTTCCATCATGATAGGGTGTCAGCCCATTTCAGCTTTGATGTGAGGAATCATCTCAGAACCGTCTTCGAGAATCGATGGATCGGCTAAAGTGGCCCTGTCGTCTGGATACCTAGGTCAATCTGACTGCACGTATATGGAGTTTTTCCTTTGGGGGAGGATGAAGCAGCTGGTGTACGAAACCGTAGTGGAAACAGAATAAGACGTCATCGCTAGGACTGCGGTCGCTGCTGGTACCGTTGCGAAAATGGCAAAAATCTTCGAACGGACAAGACAGTGATCCGACAATATATTTCGTACATTCAGGGTTACTGCTGTAATTAGCTTGCTCAAATACCCTCTGTGTAAATCGCCCCTAGAACTAGAATTTTCTGTCAGAAGCCGCATGTACCTCAACTAAATATATTTGTTTTGATGTCATCTACCCCCTGCGTTAATTTGAAAGAACAGGTCCGACACACCCTGTATACCTCCAAATCAACTAATAAGAATTTAATCATGCATTCTTTAATCATACATTCTTTCTACCATACTGCTTAAATACAGAAAGCAAATTTTCGTCTACTGCTATCTTCCCGGGTGTTGTAATTTAAATGGCCAGCAGAGTTACTCCCATCTTGCTTCCACGCGAACAAGAGTTACTTACTGAACGACAGTCTGATAAAGTACTCAACTGAGAGGAACGCTGTAATGGTAATGGAGGATGCACTTGAAAAACAGTCCAGCAACAGGTATCAGTGGCTCCAGTGTCGCAGTATACAGCTACGTAGCTCAGTGTCCGTGGCAGCTGATGGTGGAGAGAGCGCGCACGCTGGCTGAGGGCCGATGTCGATGGTGGTGCGGCGATGGCTCTCAGAGGAGGGTGCTCTAGCGAAAAGGTCATTCTGGCGGGAGGATCCGTGGCACGCTGGCGAGAGGCGCTATTGGTCAATATTGGCGCAGGCTGATTGGGTGCTCTCTCTCTCTCTCTCTCTCTCTCTCTCTCGCATCGCGTCGTTCTCAAGAGTCCTGTCTCGCTTGGGTGTCACTTTACGCTGTAGTGGACACCGTACAATGTTTCCCATGTTAGCCCCTGGCACAAATTTTTGTGATGCGCGCAACGATAACCATTAATTGGCCACACTACAAGTTCCACTTGATGGCCACGGAGTGCGACTGGAAGAAACCAATGACTGACAAAATTCTGTCAACAAGAACAAATACTAGAACGTAACTAATGATTTTCTTATCGCCTACGTATTTTAATTTAAAATGACACCACCACTAAGAAGAGAGATCTGTTGAAGAGTGATAACAGACAAAAGGAAGTCGTGAGAAAAATGACCAGCATATCGTGCTACGACTTCTGCTGCAATGTTTTCCTTCGTTTCAGATAAACTTAAGCTTTTTCATATGTCATCTGCCCACTGCAGAATCGGTGGGCCACATCTTAAAAAAAGTAACAATGTCTCTGTAAGCCGGCCGCGGTGGTCTTGCGGTTCTAGGCGCTCAGTCCGGAACTGCGCGACTGCTACGGTCGCAGGTTCGAATCCTGCCTCGGGCATGGACGTGTGTGTTGTCCTTAGGTTAGTTAGGTTTAAGTAGTTCTAAGTTCTAGGGGACTGACCTCAGTAGTTGAGTCCCATAGTGCTCAGAGCCATTCGAACCATTTTTTTTTGTCTCTGTAAACGATCGTATTTTGAATTTTTTTATTTTTTTGATTTCTAAACGTTTACACGTACAATATGTCCAGTTACATGTAAAAATCACGAGGAAAAAAATTTCAACAGCAAGGAGTGGATAAATTACCATCTATTGTTGCCTACTGGTTTCGCCAGTTATAACTGTCATCATATGGTCTTCAAAAAACCGAAACTGATTGTCACCAATAAAGATTAACTGATGAGATCTGGGATATTGAAAGTTTCTTTCCAAAACAAAATTTTTTTCGACACCAGAAAATAACAGTTTCAGCTGTTGAAACCGGTTGTCTACAATAAAAATAAATTTATCCGACCCTTTATTTTTGAACGTTTTTTTCCTCAGTAAAACATAGATCGCTTTTTCTCAGCTCTCAGCAAGAGAAAATTTATTTAGAACGGATGACAAAAGAGCAACCCTCCCACATTTTTCAACAGAACATACTACAACGCATCATTTCCTAGTTTGATTTTACTGAATATATAAGCATCTCTGAAGTTAAAATAATTTCATCTCAAGAATTTTTCCGCTAAATAAAACATCCCGTGGCATAAATAGTCATTTTCGCAGACTGGGATGACAAGACGCATAAAATGGGATCACCTGTTTATTTTAAAATCTGACAAACCCGCACACAAAGCTGCTAAACATTGAAGGTACACGAAAATACCAGATTTGTCGAAATTAAAAAAAAGGACATGGTAATTTATCTGCCCTACCAGTGTTCTTTCATGCAACCCGCAATGTTACATCTGGCCTTCAAAAGTAACGCAACCTCGCAAGATTTTCGTATCTTCTCCCTCGCTACGCACAAACTATGAGCCCTACAAAAACAATGAATCAGACGATTTTGTAGGAAATATAATGTGGTTAATTTTTGTGCTGGGATACGTTTCTACTGGAGGCAACGGTTTCCGAGTAATTAAAGAAAAAAGCACTAAACTGACTACCAAACGAACTTCCACGCCTACACCCATCCCTCAACATTCAAGATTTGTACTATGTTCTTCGTGACACTCCTTCCTACTGCTGTACAAAGAATTGTCACTACCTGTTTACCTGTCCTTGATTTTCGACGTTTTTGGTCAGGGCCAATTCTAGAAGTCGATCGATCGGGGTGCTAATGGTGGGGTGGGATGAAGGAAGGGGTTTTGGTGAACGGAATATCGCTTAACAAAAGGAGAGTTGGGGTACTCCACAGACAAATTGGTAAAATTTGGTTTTGCTTAAAGTACTTTTTGGTAACTGTTTTGGAGTTCAGCGTAAAGAAATGTATATTAATAAATAATAAGACGCCCATTTTAAGTTAAATGACACTTATTGGTTTAGATAGTAAGCTCTTATTCTTTTGTTAAAATGTGTTTGAAATACATTGCAACCTACATTGCTACATAATTATAAAAAAAAAGTTATTAAATCTGTTGGAGTGATATATTCGCTGATTTCTGAAGTCATTTTATCCAGTGTAATATGATACTCCATTGGGGGGAGAGGGGGGGAGCTATAGCCCCCATAGTTCCCCCCCCCCCCTCTGTACGTGCCCATGACGGTAATGAAAAAAAAACGACTTTTCTAAGCGTGACGCTAAAACTAAATAAATTTTAAATTTGATACAGATCCTTACAAGCACAGTCATTTCGTAGTGAGAGGGCCTGTAGAATACTATGATGTTATTGTTTGTTTTGTGTTGTTAACATTCACAAAATTTTTGGGTAAAATTTATACGAGCGTCAATTTTACAATTTGTAGGTGTCCGACTACGCCCCTGGCATAATAAGGCCAGACAGTGAAGATCAAACAAGGTCGAATGTGAGGAATAATTCGTTCATTCGTAAATTTTTGTACGGAGGTAGAAGGATGTGTCACGAACAACATTCTAGAAATCCTGTCCAGCGGGGGCTGAGGGTAGGAGTGGTGATGTGTTTGAAGGTCACTTTTCTACGTATTTCTTGAAGAACTCGAAAAATACGGCCTCCAGTAAATACGCTTCCCAGTACAAAATTTAAAATTATTTTTTATGTAGCACTAATAGTTTGCGCACAGCGAACGAGAGAATATGAAAATCTTGCGCGCTGTTTTTGAAGGCCAGGTATAAAATTGCTAGTTGCATAAAACAATATTCGTAGGAGCAACTGAATCATGAAGTATATAAACTAATCACATTTAATGCATGATTTGTGATAAAATTCAGAAAATACTTGTTTCTATTTACTGATTTGTAAGAATCGTTGTGAAGCCCGTTTATGTGTATCGTGTAAAATCCATTTTATTTCACGGCATTTGTAGTTGTTGTCAGATACAGTTGCATTAAAAGCTGATGTGTATATAATATAAATATTCATAACGATTGCAGTTTCTTTGCCTTAAGTAGCGTTATTACAGGTCGATCGATATAAAACTGAATGATGCAGAGATTTTGTTTCGTTATACGTATGGCACGCCATTATATCCAAAGAAGTATTTTTCAAAATGACCGCTTGCATAAATGTGAAATTGACTTACTTGAATTTTTGAAATTAAACGAGAAAATGATAATTCCTTTTTTGGGTTAAGGTAAATTGAACACACGTCGGAATTAAAGAAGAAGATACAGGAATGCTACACTAATATGCGTGAGGTTATTGTTTAAGAAAGGCTAACTCAGAAGATTAAGTTGCTGCCAATTTCTTCCACATCCGCCATTAGCAAGTGCTAACCAAGAACGAATTTCATCCCCACATGTGAACAATTGTCGTAACTACTTCTTTAAATGAATTCGTTTAAAATAAAACATTTCTTCACGTCATCGGTTGAAAGCTATTCTCAAACAGCAGCAGTTAAACCAAATTTATTTATATGTGCTAACAGAGGCGTGGGAAATTACCTTGTTCACTTAATGCACGACTTCGGAATTAATGTATTTTACAGTCTTATCTTCGAAGCAATGTAGACCATAGTTTTCTCGTCCACAATCTCGTCAATGCACCGTTGTGTACATGTACTGTGTACATTAACTGACACACACACACGCAACTGGTACCACCAGCAGTAGTTCACCCTGTAACGTTTAATGCGTCCCATGGCGGCTATAACGTCGCAATCAGGGCAGCGAACAAGGGCTGCATCGCTGCGCAACTCGTAACCCATGTCCAACGCCTTCCGTTAGACCTAACTGGGTCGCCTATAACTGCCTTTTGTATCGCTATGAATAATCGTAGATCTTTTTTAGCGCTCGCCGGTCGTTCATCACAATAGGACGGTAAAGTGACAGTAATAGCGAAGATGAGATCACGGCTGCAACGTATTTCTCAGAGGGCAGTCAAGAGTGACAAATGAAGACAAAGTAGATCGCTAGGGAGAAAAGGATGCGTTGTTGTTCCAAGCCATCGACGAGAAGTGGGCGTCTTAAGATGGCTGCTCGCAATAGCTGTGGAGAAATAATAGTCGATTCTCACGATACTACGCTGTGTCGAAAAACAAATTTTGGATTTTTAAAAACGCCATTTATAAGGCTTCACATGGTGCTTGCTTCGTTTCTATACACATTTTCTGACAATTGCTTAGTAGTAATTGAAGCAACAGCAATAAGAATTAATTACCTGACAGTTACATGTAGCCATATCTACATCTACATCCATACTCCGCAAGCCACCTCACGGTGTGTGGCGGAGGGTACTATGAGTACCTCTATCGGTTCTCCCATCTATTCCAGTCTCGTATTGTTCGTGGAAAGAAAGATTGTCGGTTTGCCTCTGTGTGGGCTCTAATCTCTCCGATTTTATCCTCGTGGTCTCTTCGCGAGACGTACATTGGAGGGAGCAATATACTGCTTGACTCCTCGGTGAAGGTATGTTCTCGAAACTTCAACAAAAGCTCGTAACTAGCTACTGGCATCTCTCTTGCAGAGTCTTCCACCGGAGTTTATCTATCATCTCCGTAACGCTTTCGCGATTACTAAATGACCCTTTAACGAAGCGCGCTGCTCTTCGTTGGATCTTCTCTATCTCTTCTATCACCACTATCTGGTATGGATCCCACACCGGTGAGCAGTATTTAAGCACTGGGCGAAAAAGTGTCCTGTAACCTGCTTCCTTTGTTTTCGGATTGCATTTCCTTAGGATTCTTCCAATGAATCTCAGTCTGGCATCTGCTTTACCGACGATTAATTTTATAGGGTCATTCCATTTTAAATCACTCCTATGCCTACTCCCAGATTATTTATAGAATTAACTGTTTCGTGATGACTGGGTATTGTGTGATGTCCTTAGGTTAGTTAAGTTTAAGTCGTTCTAAGTTCTAGGGGACTGATGACCATAGATGTTAAGTCCCATAGTGCTCAGAGCCATTTGATCCATTTGAATTAACTGCTTCCAGTTTCTGACCTGCTATATTGTAGCTGAATGAGAAAGGATCTTTCTTTCTATGTATTCGCAGCACATTACACTTGTCTACATTGAGATCAGTTGATATTCCCTGCACCATGCGTCAATTCGTTGCAGATCCTCCGCATTTCAGTACAATTTTCTATAGTTACAACCTCTCGATATACTACATCATCATCCGCAAATAGCATCGGTGAACTTCCGATGTTATCCACAAGTTCATTTATATATATATTGTGAATATCAACGGTCCTTCGACACTCCCCTGCGGCACACCTGATATCACTTCTCTACATTGAGAATGACTGTGGTCTAGCAACTCTTCAGTCCAATCACACAATTGGTCTGATATTCCATATGCTTTTACATTGTTCATTAAACGACTGTGGGGAACTGTATCAAACGCCTTGCGGAAGTCAAGAAACACGGCATCTACCTGGGAACCCGTGTCTATGGCCCTCTGAGTCTCGTGGACGAGTAGCGCGATCTGGGTTTCACATGATCGTCATTTTCTAAGCCCATGCTTCGTCTATATGTACCAGTTCTCGTAAGGAGACTCTGATTTCAACCAGATCTGTTATCGACAACGTAACAGTCGGTAGTCTGAGTGGCGAATTAGCAAAAGAGTTTTTCGTCCATCAAGATAGCCTAGTTATTACTAAAGATAAACCTACATCTACAGATATACTCACTTAGACATTGTACAGAGCATTGTGGAGGGTACTTCATACTGGACTTAGCGATTTTCTGTCGTGTACTAGTCAGGTACTGAGGGGAAAAGTGTCCCAAAAAGAATGACTAGTATTATCACTCTAATCTACGGGGTAGTTCCAAACATTGTTAGGTGAAGGTTGTCACTCTCAGCAGCGACGGAAAATCTGTATTTTTGATCAAATGGTTCAAATGGCTCTGAGCACTATGGGAATTAACTTCTGAGGTCATCAGTCCCCTAGAACTGAGAACTACTGAAACCTAACTAACCTAAGGACATCACACACATCCATGCCCGAGGCAGGATTCGAGCCTGCGACTGTAGCTAAATACTGAAGTCCCAGGAGGTAGTGAAACTACGTTGTGTGTATAATGTGTACGCTTATCTGCTGCAGTGACACTAATAATTATTTTCTACTGTAAATTATATTCGAATACTTCAACATACATTATTTGGAAACGGAAACTAACCTTCTGAAATTAGAAAGAGAGGACCTTAAATTTTGCAACGTTGTTACTTTTTAAGGGTTTTGAGCTGTGCGCGGCTCGTGTTTATGCCGTTTCTTGCTTGAGAGCTTCTCTTTAGGGAACTGTCGCCTCGTTTCTTATTCGATTTTCTGGCGTCACTAAGTTGATGGCTTGCCTGCCCGTGAGTGGTAGCAGCAGCGCGTATCGATAAGAGTGTAAGTAGGCTGTTTAGGTTTTCTTATTGGCAACGTTACGTAGCGCTCTGTATGAAAATCACTGGCTGTGCTGTGTACAGTCTGTGGCTAGTTTGCATTGTTGTCTGCCATTGTAGTGTTGGGCAGCTGGATGTGAACAGCGCGTAGCGTTGCGCAGTTGGAGGTGAGCTGCCAGCAGTGGTGGATGTGGGGAGAGAAATGGCGGAGTTTTGAAATTTCTAAAAATGGATGTCATGAACTGCTGTATATATTATGACTTTTGATGACTATTAAGGTAAATACATTGTTTGTTCTCTATTAAAATCTTTCATTTGCTAACTATGCCTACTAGTAGTTAGTGCCTTCCGTAGTTTGAATCTGTTATTTAGCTGGCAGTAGTGGCGCTTGCTGTATTGCAGTAGTTCGAGTAATGAAGATTTTTGTGAGGTAAGTGATTTGTGAAAGATATAGGTTAATGTTAGTCAGGGCCATTCTTTGTAGCGATTACTGAAAGTCAGATTGCGTTGCACTAAAAATATTGTGTGTCACTTTAGTGAATGTTTGAGTACGTTCAGTTTTGCTCAGCTGTTTGAAAAGCAGATAGTGTAAGAGGTTTATCAGCACAGTAATTCAGAAATTGTTCTAAGGGACGTTTCAAGAGCACTGTTGTATTACCTTTGAGACGACCGCTAGTATTTTCGGCTTGTCGTGTGTCGGGGGTTCAGTCGGGACTCAGCGCCAATGATGTCCGGACAGCCAGTACTCGCCGACCGCTTGCGACACACATGCACTGCCCGCAAGCAGACTGCAGCGGGAACGACCATTGGTTGGTTGTTCGGTCGGTCGTCTCATCGGGCGACGAACATGGGGTATTTTGACCGTTTCTGGGCCTCGTCAGTTGGTCATCTTGCCTGGCTTGGGTCGGTTCCTTCCTTGTGCAGAGAAATCCCGCGGTTCCACACTGAAGCACCTAGAACCGCTCGGCCACCTCGGCCGGCTGTATTTTGGATCAGTTTATATTTAGGTTGGTAAGGTGAAGGTTTTCACTGTCAGCAGCGATGGAAAATCTGTATTTTTGATCAAATGGTTCAAATGGCTTTGAGCACTATGGGACTTAACTTCTGAGGTCATCAGTCCCCTAGAACTTAGAACTACTTAAACCTAGCTAACCTAAGGACATCACACACATCCATGCCCGAGGCAGGATTCGAACCTGCGACCGCAGTGGTCCCGCGGTTCCATACTGTAGCGCCTAGAACAGATCGGCCACTCCGGTCGGTTGTATTTTTGATCAGTTTATATTTTTTCCTTAACTTTTTTATTGTTTGTGAGCCGTGTCGGGTAGTTTTCCGAGATATAATATCTTCGCTCACCAGCGTAGTCCGTTTTCCTGTTACGCCACTGCGTGGCGATTCGTTCTTCCTGTAGTTGGCTCTTTGGTTAGAGGGATTTGAAGGAGGTTGTTAACGGACGGTGGCGCAGTGAGATACAGAAGCGTGAGACGAACGGTGAAGGAGCCATTACGGGCGCTGATCCTTGGTTGCTCGTCCAAGCGAGCGGCTACTTGTACAGGGCCGTGATGGTGCGAAGTGCTGGGCTCTAAGCTGTTGCGTCCGATTGACCATTGCATTTGATATTGTTGTGTCGGGACTTGAGTATTTACTTACTTTTTTGCTGAGTATTGCATGAATTATTTGCACGTTTGTTTGCTCTCCGAGTTAATCGCAGTTTTTGGGCGGTGAGTCCCGGTGTGTTGTCCACTACCAGCCGATTCATCTGGCGTTCCGCCTTCTGTCTTGCGGTAGCCACTGAGGCGGCACGGCCTCCTTTCTTGTTACTGCATGTCTCTATAAGTTAAGTTCTCAATCTTATGGCATTCGGATTTAAGTTGAAATAAAATGTCCGCTACCCTAAGGCATCGTAGGCAAGCCTTGTCTTCGCCATACCGGCCGTGTCTTGTTATTGCTGCCTTAAAATTTGCTTTGATTTGAAGATATTTCAATCCTTTAATTATGGATTTCTAAACCTAGAAGTTTTCAAATCGTTGTTACTTTCCTGTTCCAAAACTTCTAGTGCCCAAACGGAGCTCCAAATATTTTTATCTAAACCTGAACCTGTAACTTTTAGAATATTGCTCCCTTTCCGTTTCCAAAAATTGCTTGTGTCAAAGAGATTCTCCAGACTGATGAAATACTTAACAAGTATATTTTAAAAATTTGGTTACCGTCCCTGTTCGAGAAACTGCTAATGCCTTAGGGGCTTCAGACTTCAAATACTGATAAAGAGCTCCTATAGATTTGTGAAATGCTGAACCTGTAAATTAAAAAAAAAGGATTTTCCTTCGGTTTCTAAATTGCTAGCGCCAAATGCACCCTCAAGTTAGTTTTGATCGTAATCCTGAACTTGTAAAATTCTTCCAAATTAGAGCCATCTTCCTGGTTTGAAGTTTACTATCTAATGAGCGCTTCTCAAATTGTTATGGTAATGCTCCTCCTGTAACTGCAGAGAATTCACATTTGCCTGGTTCAGATGTTACGAGGGCCTAAAGGGCTACCGAGTTGTATTTTTACGTATGTTGAACTTGGTACTTCTAGGAGGCGTTAGTTGTCCTGTAAAAAAATGCTACATTTAAAAGCGGTACTTAAACCGCCTTGTGTAACTTGTGTTAACTTGCCTTAAATTTTCCTGTTTGTCAGGCCTACCTGATTGTAAGTTTGGTATTTTTCGTTCGTCGCCCTGAAATCAATCTCACATACTAATGATTTGTGTGTTGGTGACGTTTTAAGCACATCCTGTTAAGTAAAAGCTTACCTACTATTGTGAAGCCACAGAAGGCTTTCCGTAATCTCAACTTGCACATTCCTCCTCCCTCCCCCCCTCCCGTAACGTTGTTTTTATCTAATCATTTTAGTAATATTCGAACGTAGTGCTGTTTTCCCATTTTGAAATGGAGGCTGTGATCAGAAACCTGTGTATCTCTCAGATACGACGAGAGCAGCTTCCCAAGTATTTTTGCTGAAATTCTAACTTTCTTCTTAATTCTATTTACATTCTTTTATTCTAATTATTTTAGTAAAAAACGAACTAATTATTAGTTTCTTCTATTACGAAATCAGAGTGGCATTACAGAAACTTTGTTCTTACTTGAATAACCCAGCTGACGTAGCAAGCGTCACTAAATATAGTGGGATTGTAAGAATGTGGATTAAGTGTGGCCTGGAGCATCTTCGTACGATCTTTTAAAGGAAGACAATCTTGAAAAACTGGAATAATACTCGGAACCACATGTGAGCTCTGCAGAAGGCGAAGAAGAAGAAATGCTGAATTCCTTTGTTTCTCAATGGAAGCAGGAGAAGAACGTTACAGACACATTCGCTTGGAAAAGAAACTCCTTACAATCAACAGAGGAAAACCGCCCAGCACAATTTAATTAAGCGGCGTCCAGGTATAACTGGGATGGTCCGGAATACCGATAAAATTTCGGATTTGTGGAAGTGTATCACTGACGATGACATTGTAAATGTGATTGTTAGATATTCAGATCAGTACATTGGCAGCATACTTCCACATTACTCACAGCCTAAGTTTGCACATAGTGATCGGACTGAAATACATGGCCTCATAGGCCTTTTGTGCGTGGCAGGGCTTCATTAAGGTGGAACAATCAGTCTTAAGGATTTGTGGTATAAAGATGGATTTGGCATAGAAATCTTTGTCCCACTTTAGATTTCGCTTCTTATTGCCAGCTGTGAGATTTGACTATAACAACTGTAGAATAGACAGGATAGCAGTAAGTATTGGTGATTTCTTCGAAAATTTTGTAAACAGCTGACGAAAAGCTAGAAGCCTCTAATGCACATGTTCATTCACTCAGTATATCCCATAGAAACAATCAAAAAATGTAATCAAAATATTTGTAGTTATAGATTCTAAAATATTTTATATAATCAATCTGGAAATTTATCCTATTACTAGGATAAATTTCGAGAGGAACCATACCACTTAAAAGCAACAAATGCATTGATAGAGTAAAAAGATTGGTTACTCCCATAATTAACACAGGACGTAATGTGACGGCACATAACTGGTTTAGTGATGTCCCTCCTCTTCAAATTTTCTCAGCAAAACACAGTTTGTCTGATGTGGGAACGCTACAGAAGAACAAATGGCAGGTCACTGAAGAGATGGAAGAGGTGAAAAACAGACAGAACTTTTTGAGCCTATTTGTAGTATTCAATTCCCTCAAGATAAAAGTAAAAAGTAAAATGTACTGTTCATCTCAAATTTGGTTCAAAATGGTTCAAATGGCTCTAAGCACTATGCGACTTAACTTCTGAGGTCATCAGTCGCCTAGAACTTAGAACTAATTAAACCTAACTAACCTAAGGACATCACACACATCCATGCCCGAGGCAGGATTCGAACCTGCGACCGTAGCGGTCGCTCGGCTCCAGACTGTAGCGCTTAGAACCACACGGCCATTCCGGCCGGCATCTCAAATTTACAAAATGGTGTTTCAATTGATAGTGATACCGGTGAAAAGAAAAAGCCCGAAACAGTAACATACTTCGATGAACAAAATACTGGACTAGATATAGTTGACAAAATGTGCTTCACTTACAGTGTCGACAGTGATACTAGAAGGTGGCCGATGATTGTTTTCAGTCCTACATATTGCGGGAATCAATTATCACATTAATCGTATGGGAAACTGGAGCGAACCATTCAATCTGCGCTGTTTTTCGAAGAATCTGAAGAGAACACAAATAATCAACCTACTGATAATCACTTGATAAGGCGATCATTTATGCCTCGTTTACCTCGGTCAATTTATACGAGACTTCGAAAAATTTGATGTCTACATCGACAGCTCGCCATACCTACGCCAGACCTGTGACACCGATAGTACAAATAGGACGTGTTGCCAGCCTTGCTGGGCCACGAAAACAACAAGCCTGAGAAAATACACTTGCAAGATTTGTGGAAGTTCTTTATGCCTGCAACACCGTGCTTTTGTTTTTATTGATTGGTATGACACAGGACATGAAGGATACGAAGGAGACTATGACTAACTTTTTTTTTCTTTAGAGTTTTTTATTGTTCACTATTATTGTACTGAAACTTCATTACCACAGTAGGCTTCTGAAAGTGTAAAAACACATACCTTTATTTTCTTTGTATTGCAGGATTTTGCTAGCTGTTTTTTAGTTTTTTGGCTGTTATAAGGTCACAATGATGTGCACTTGAGTTTAAGTTTATTTGAAACTGTCTCCTAAAGTACTAAAGTAAAAGGTGGATATATATTGTAATTTATGTCATTTATTTGGGTGATCCAACGACAGTCATGACTTTTTTGAGGACAGCATTCGAGTGTTAATGGATATAACATAAGTCATTCAAAGCAAAAATGTCTAGTAAACATGGGTTTAAAGAGCGTATTTCAAAAATAATGAGCATTCTTTATCTTCGATATAATGAAACAAACATCTTCTACCAAATGGTCTTTCTTTTCCATATTCTGCATCTAAATCTACATCTATGTGGATACTCTGCGTACCATACTTAAGTGACTGGCACAGGATTCATCGATCCACCTTGACAATAATTCTCTATTATTCCACTCTCTACCAGCGCGGAAACGTGAGATCAGACTTCCCTTATTTTATTATGAAGATCGTTTCTGCCTATGTAGGTCGGCATCAATAAAATATTTTAGCAGTCGGAGTAGAAAGATGGTGATTGAAATTTTATGAGTAGATTCCGCCACAACGAAAAGCGCCTTTGTTTTAATGGTGTCCAACCCAAACCCTGCATCATGTCTGTGACACTCTCTCCCCTATTTCGCGGTAATACGAAACGTACTGTTCTTGATTGAACTTTCTCTATGTACTCCGGTAATCCTATCTGGTAAGGATTCCACACCGCATAGCATTCCAAGGGTAGTGTAGGCAGTCTCTTTAATAGATCTATCTCATTTTCTGCCAACAAAACGCAGTCTCTGATTTGCCTTTCGCACAACATTTTCTGTGTGTTCCTTCCAATTTTAATTGTTCGTAACTATAATTCCTAGGTATTTAGTTGAATTTACGGCATCTAGATTAAACTGATTTATCGTGCAACCACAGTTTAACGGATTGCTTTTAGCACTCATGTGGATGATCTCACACTTTTCAATATTTAGGGTCAATTGGCAATGTTCGCACCGTGATATCTTTTATGAATCGTTTTGCAGTTGGTTTTGATCTTCTAATGAGTTTACTAGACGATAAACCACAGCAACATCTGCACGAAACCTAAGACGGCTGCTCAGATTGTCTCCAAAATCGTTTATATAGAAAAGGATCAGCAGAGGGCCTATAAAACTACCTTGAGGAACACCAGAAATCACTTCTGTTTTACATAATGAATTTTCGCCAATTACTACGAACCGTGAACCCTCTGGCAGGAAATCACAAATACAATCACACAACTGAGACGATATTGCACAAGCACGCAATTTTACTGCAACTCACTTGTGTGGTACAGTGCCAAAAGCCTTTTGGAAATTTAGAAATACGGAATCAATCTGGATTCTGTTGACAATAGCACTCAAGACTTCGTGTGTGTAAAGAGCTAGCTGTGTTTCACAAGAATGAAGTTCTCTAAATCCGTGTTGACTGCGTGCAAATAGACCGTACTCTTCGAGGTAATTCATAATTTTCGAACACTGTATGTTGCAGACTGCTGCTACTTATCGACGTTAATGATATGTTCCTCTAATTTAGTGGCTTAGTCCTGCCACCTTTCTTGAATATTGGTGCGAATTGTGCAACTTTCCAGTCTTTGTGTACGGATCTTTCGAAGAGCGAGCGGTTGTACATGATTGTTAAGTGTTATGGAAGGAATTACAAAGGACCAAAGCGAGAAGAAATCGTCCAACAAATGTGGACTCTAAAATGAGTACCTTGAGGGCAATGAGCAGCCGTACAGTAGCTTCACAGTAGCGATGATACCTAAGATCGCGACGCCGAGCGAGGTGGCGCAGTGGCTAGCACACTGGACTCGCATTCGGGAGAACAACGGTTCAATCCCGCGTCCGGCCATCCTGATTTAGAATTCTCGTAGTTTCCGTAAATCGCTCCAGGCAAATGCCAGGGTGGTTCCTTTGAAAAGGCACAGCCGACTTCCTTTCCCGTCCTTTCCTAATCCGATGAAACCGAAGACATCACCGTTTGGTCTCCTCCCCCCCCCCCCCCAACAACAACCAAACCCAACTCTAAGATCGCAACTCTGGTTTCGTTCCGTGTCTGTTATTATGCCTACTTGATAAGGACTGTAAACCCTTAAATAATCCTCAAGAATTGGTTGCACTACCGTCTTGAATGATATTTCTTTTCCACATCAACTTGCAAACGTATTGTCACATCGCTGACTTAGTTGTGGAATATCTTTGCAGGCAGCCGCGTCTGTAGTGAGTCGAGCGCGGGACGCGGTACTGTTATGTTGTGTAGTGTGTAGCTTTGCATGTGAGAGGCTGTTTTAGTGTTCAGGTTGAAGTGTTGCTACAAGTGCTGCCACAATAAAGTGATAATATATGGAAGTGATTCAGAGGAAAGTGGGTCAAGAAGTAATGAAAAAATGAGCAGTGCCGTCGGTAACGTATTTATGTATCCTCTCTTTGCGTGTCGCACAGCATCGATCATCCGCGTCGTGTTCGGTCTCCGAGATTGAAACAATGTGAATCAGTAAAAATTAGTTACCATAAAAGAGTGCAGTCAAGTGCCAGTGTCTTGTAGCGAGCGTGAGAAAGTGCGTTCGGTCATCGCGTTACGCATTTATCAACTATCAGCCGCGCCGCGACGGTTACGCGCACGCTCGTACAAGTGGGAACTGAGAACTGAAAAATTAATTCTACGGACGGTGTTATATCATTGCTAGTGTCAAGGAGGACTATTACCAGACATCTGTGTGTGACGAGCGTAAGAACTTCCGTTCGATCATTCGGTTGTTGGTTGGTTTGGGGAAGGAGACCAGACAGCGTGGTCATCGGTCTCATCGGATTAGGGAAGGAATGGGAAGGAAGTCGGCCGTGCCCTTTCAGAGGAACCATCCCGGCATTTGCCTGGAGCGATTTAGGGAAATCACGGAAAACCTAAATCAGGATGGTCGGACGCGGTATTGAACCGTCGTCCTCCCGAATGCGAGTCCAGTGTCTAACCACTGCGCCACCCTGCTCAGTTTAGACTCGATCATTTGGGTTCCGCATCATCAACAATCACCCGCGTCGTGTCGGTTACGTGTACGCTCGTCTGAATGATACTGTGAACAGATAAACATCGAGACTGTTAATTGGGATAAACATTTAAGATTTATAGTGTAAACATTGCAACCTGTGGTTTCCATATCATCTCAGAATATAGATGTTCATACCAGACATAGGACAGTGTTGTGTTTTAACGTTGAGGGGCTCCCCAAAACCCGTTTACATTTTATTTCGATAATTTCAGGCAAGCCAACAGCAGTGTGGAGCAGAACAGTACGACCGCCGCTGGAATACCAGGTACGTGGTGTGGACAGGGCGCACGATCACAACTGAGAAGTCAGTTTAAAGTACCTCACTCATTAGTACTCCCGGGCATATTACAAACTGCACTTTCACAGAACCATTCAGATAAATCTGTCTTTGATTCGCCTTCCCTAATTCTGAATTTCCGTATTCGTCCCATTTTACATCGCTTCTTAGTCTACCCATAAATACTCAGTCTCTGTCCCGGGAACAAGTTGGTTACCACTAAAATTGAAATATCTTTTATGTCGGAGTTCATAGTCCTCCAGCATTACAGCACATCATCGCGGGTGGCTGACCCAAGTCCAAGAGGCTGCAGGGGCGAACAACACCACTGCAGTTCGAGCCCAAGGATCGGCAGCAGGCTGCGGTTGTATCGCTCCAAAAGGGCGCATGCAGCATGGACGTACTCGTATCCGGAGGGTCACGTGCTCGCAAATAGGTCTCACTATAAACTGGCGCCTCCATAGTATTTACACCAGCGCACTGCTAAGGCAAGCTAGTTACCTATGGACTAGCTCTCTGGACAATTACGCCAACCACTGCTGCGGTTCCTCAGTCAGAAGCTCACCTCGAGTCATCCGACGACCTGTTGTCTGAGCCAGCCCACCTCCTGAGAATCTTCTTCTCCACAGTGAGGTGAAACAGCCAGTTGACGTCTTCGAGCTACGCCGAGACCTGGATTCTACAGCATGGACAACAGGGATGTGGCATTTTGGCCCGATGAAGTGGTTCTTTGTGAAACTTGGCGTTGCGTTACTCGTGAACCAATCAGTATACTGACCCTTGTATTTGTGATTGTTTCTTATAGCCAACAGTCTACCGGCTTTAAATTTCTTTTCGCAACAAAGACAGAGACTTAACTGGGAACTGCTATTTATTTAGTCTATTTATACTCCGAAGAAATAGCACGCAAGCTCATTGAAATAATCATACCTACCTGGACTTTAGTTTATGTGCGCCAAAGGCGGCGTGGGCCCCTTCAATTGAACTGTCGCGATCTTTCTATTCCTTATATTGCAGTCAAATCATATTTATGTAGAACTATCGTTCATTACACCAAGCGAACATGTTGATGAAATCTCTCCGTTTTCTTATAATCTCCAACGACGTCTCTCCTGCTGGACAACCGTATCATCAACGATAAATCTTGTATTACTGCTGGCGCTAGTTAATTACTCGTTTGTTTATAGTGAGAACATTAGGGGGCCTATTATGCTTTCTTGACGCAAACCACTTACTTTTATTTCTGTTGGACAGTGTACGGACATCGTTGAACAATGGCACCACTTGATCAAAAGTTCTTTATTTTACTCCAAGACCGGGTTCAGATCCTCTATTGAAGCCGTTTTCTAGTTAATTTGAAACTGATATGGTGAATCTAAGAAAACATTGTACATAATGATACAGTGGCTTTTAACTATTTTGCAGCACTTGAATGCGAAAGCTTCGACGTGAAATCTCTTACGTACACGCGCGCACCGCACAATATGCGAACAGAAGAAATAAAAGGAAATGAGGATATATTGTGCTATGATGAAGCAAGGACAAAAGTTTACACTAGTAAATGTTGCGCAGATTTAAAAGTTATATGCCCAGTAATGTCACACGAAAAATCAGCGTCTTATTATTATAAAAACTGTACATTTTAATACATGAAAAGTATAAGCATGCTATACTATTATAAGAAATTATAGTTTGAGATGTTCGAAATTTTAAGACACCTGCTTTATCAGTTAGCAACTAAAGGCAGTTGTTTTAATTTAATGAAATTCTAATATAGTCGCAGTGGACGACGCGTCCAGGTCAAGCGTAAAGTTACGTCCAGTAACGTGACTGGACCAAATTTGTAGTAAGCAGCGACGGCTGGCATGTCATGGGCACTGACTAACATAGCTGGAAATACGGAACTTCGAGGAGTGTGTGGAGGCCAAACACGTCGAGCTGTTGCTACAATTGTAACTGCCACTGTGGTGGGCATTAGTTGCTCATTGCTGGCGTCGTCGTTTCGTGCTGGCATGTAGCAAAGTAACGCGCTGCTTGTGCTGGGGCTCGGGCCACATCGCTGTCTCGTGCAGACGGCCCTCGAGGTCCAGACCGCGAATTCTTTTAGGAGAACAGCTGCGCCGAGTTTTTAAAGTGCTCGCGAACGAGCGGCATTCCACTCATTCGTGAATCGTTTTATAAGGCTATCAAGAAGGTACTCTCAGTGCACTTACTAAGGCGCGATTTTGTATTGCTTGTAAACACTGTAGGTCCCATCCTTCTGTGCTGCCCCATACAGCAACAACATATTCCAGTATCGGCAACATCACAATTTTGTATTAGGCAAGTGTTACGTGATGAGGAAGAGAAGACATGGGATTTAAGACGAAATAAGGTTCACTCAGTTTCAGGAATGTCTTTCCTATGACGTGGAGAACGTGTTGGACCCTCATCATCTGCTGTCCAGCGTGCCGCCTACATAGTTGGCTGTAGGGAGACCATTTGACGGATTCGCCCGGAGCCATTACTTTTAAGCTTTGGGAAACCACCTTCTAAGTAACTACGATACGCTTAGGTTTCGAAGGTATTACATAAAGTCGCTTGCTGCTGTCGTTGGCGCACCATGCACCCGGTCCTGTCAGATGTGGTTCCGCAGTGTAGAGATCTCACAGACGCAACGTGGAGTGCTAATGGCATAATAACATGTTTACGAACATCTGAACGCAGATACCGAAATATTGAGTGCTTTTAAAGTATGCTAACAATAATGAGAAGGTATGTCATAAGGAAAATGCAGTTCCATATTGTACGCTGCTCGTTGAGCGTCTTTTACATGTATAATCATTTTGTGAAGGATTAGCAGTGTTTTCGATATTGTGCACCCTGAGCTTGTCTTGTACGAGGGCAGTTGCAAAGGTAGCTCTGGTTCCTTTGGTTTTCATTTTCAAGTCTGTGTGTTGCTTGTATCGTATTTTAAAATCCATTACTGTATGTCTGATTTGCTAGCGTTACAGTACTAGCTGTAGATACTGTATATCCCGATGATCTGGTATTATGCCCTGAGTTTTGTTGATATTGTTTATTAAAAGACGCCAGCCGCGATGGCCGAGCAGTTCTAGGCGCTTCAGTCCGGAACCGCACGACTGCTACGGTTGTAGGTTCGAATCTTGCCTCGGGCATGGACGTCCGTGATGTCCTTAGGTTAGTTAGGTTTAAGTAGTTCCAAGTTCTAGGGGACTGATGACCTGAGATGTTATCATATGTATAATCATTTTGTGAAGGATTAGCAGTGTTTTCGATATTGTGCACCCTGAGCTTGTCTTGTACGAGGGCAGTTGCGAAGGTAGCTCTGGTTCCTTTGGTTTTCTTTTTCAGGTCTGTGTGTTGCTTGTATCGTATTTTAAAATCCATTACTGTATGTCTGATTTGCTAGCGTTACAGTACTAGCTGTAGATACTGTATATCCCGCTGAACTGGTATTAAGCCCTGAGTTTTGTTGATATTGTTGTTAAAAGACGCCAGCCGCGATGGCCGAGCAGTTCTAGGCGCCTCAGTCCGGAACCGCACGACTGCTACGGTTGTAGGTTCGAATCTTGCCTCGGGCATGGACGTCCGTGATGTCCTTAGGTTAGTCAGGTTTAAGTAGTTCCAAGTTCTAGGGGACTGATGACCTGAGATGTTAAGTCCCATAGTGCTCAGAGCCATTTGAACCATTTGTTAAAAGACGTAGCAGTGAAGGTTGTGGTTTACATGCAACTTGCTCATTAAATTTTACAGGAAACGCTTTAAACACACAGAAATGAATTTTTCAAGCAAACCTGTTCATTCATCCAAGACATCATGAAGTCTTGATGACAACGGAATGACATTACATTGAGATGATGCAGAACTAACGGAGTGTGGTAGTGTTCGCAAATCAATTAAGTCCGGTTAAAATAGTTTATGCTGGGCGTAGATGAAATTCAGTCCAAAATGTGTGCAAAATAAAGTCCGAAATATCCTAGAAATATTCAGTCAGAAGCCGAAAGTAAATTCCTTAAAGGCTAAACTGTGTGCACCGCATGCCTAGAATCTATCGCTGAGCTCTCACTACAAACTCTCCAAGTAGACTCAGCGCTGACTCGGTCTGCTCTAGACTTATACAGAGTATTCCAAAAGGACTGATTAATTTTTTGGAGAAAATCGTTGTTTCTGCCAACAGTTGTACAGTTTTACGTAGTATCTATCGGTTTCCGTGTTGGCTACCATCTTTAAGATAAATATTCAGGGACGGGGCAGGAACGATCATTCGAAGCAAGGAAATCTAGTAAACACGAGCTCTAAAATGTATACCTTAAGAGGCACGAGCACAGCTTCATGTTCACTCTGTGAATGAAATCTCTTCGCCTTCCACGTTATGAGAAGTTGCAACATGTCAATGTTTAATCTTTTTAACTGATACTAGAGTAAACGGAAGTGCTGTTCTTTATACTCGTGTATGATTGTCATGTAATGATGAAGAATACTAGAGGTAATTATGGAAACGCTATGTGTTAAAAAAGTCGCCAAAATTGAAACTGTGTAACAGTATTCTAATTAGCGTCAACAAATTAATTAAAAAGGGAAACGTGTAAACTAATTAAGCTGTCTTGTGGAATTTTTTATCGTGTAATGTAGTGCACACTGCTATAATGTGTGACGTCACAACACATGACTTGCAGTTCCAGCACATAATACTAGCAGATTAAAAATTACAAACTGTATTTTCAAAGAATAAGTAGGCAAAAGTATTTAAATAAACGAGCCCTGTGAATTTATGTATGCAAACAAATTAAACAGAAATCCAAGCACTGAATAACAGAACGCGAATGTGACACTGCATTGCCTGAACAAAACTGTCTGGATAATACATGCTATCTGATGAGTACTTAACCTAAATTCAGCATGATGATAATGTTGAAAAGCAAAGCTAACTGTGAATGATCCAACTATCTTGACTGCAATGCGAAACCATCCCTAACAAATTTCACATGGCTTATCTGTGGCAACGAAAAACTCGGTTCTGCTCGAGGTGATGTACACAAAATATACATCGCAGCAGCAAGAAAACTAAGTTAAAGAAAAGCCTTGCGCAAGTGCTATTCAAGGACGTGCAGCTATTCTGGAAAGATCCGCAAAGTGCAATTCGGCGACCCTCGTAATCAGGAGATAGGAAATTCTTTCCTGAGAGGACGGTGGTGGAATCTGAACATGCAAACAAATTAAATAGAGAGAAACCTTTGAAAAAATGTATTGAAAATACGGAAATTCATTTTCTAACTACTCCGACCACCTTTACAAAAATTATCTTTTCTAACAAATATTTCTCTATGAAATTAATTTCTGAAAATGGTAAAGGAGAGGTAAAATCTGTAACATCTGAGTGCAAGACTTGTGAGTTGGTAACTTTATTTATTTAAACCTTATGAACAACGAACTAACTAGCCTAAATCAGTAAAAAGAAATTCCACTAAACCCCTCTGTTATTCGAACACATCATAATTATCCTCAAGTAAGCTGTATAGAAACAACATTACCTCAAGTCCTTACTTGTCAAAATACTCTTTATCAAATCATATTACAAAAACTGTCATTCTCTGTATATTTGTCTATGTTCTCTGCGAGCTGTTTCAGACCAATCAGTACGACAGCCAACATCCGAATCATTCACTAACTTCTCATAGAATGATCCCGTGGTGACAATATTATTAGTAACCAAAGATCACAGTGCTTGTACTCAGAACCTCTGTGACCTAACTTATCAACAACAGGCAACTACTATTTGAAAAATATTTAGTCTACAAGTATGAAATGTGACACATGTTATGGAAATATAAAGCTGACATCACTTTCCTTGAATACCAAAACTCCACTAGAAGCCTTGCAAGGTGGTAGCATGGACAGAAAAAACAACAAAATGTCCAGAAACGTGGGCCATAAAGGGTACAACTAAAACCCTAATAGCACTTTTACATCTTCGCTACTTAACAAATGCTAGTAAATTTTAAGGTATGTAATTTAGATCCAATGTTCATTGGACATATTTTTCTTGTTTTCTCCATACCACCACATCTCAAAATATCGAAATAAAAAAGCTTGCCGTAGAACTGATTCCGAAGACGACTTGCTCGAAGCAATTAAGTTATGCATTTTATAGCCTACGTTTACTTGACATTTTTGCTTCGAATTACGGTTACTAACATATGACTGAATGTTGGCCATTCCTGGTGGGACACCCTGTATACCGAAGGCTAGCGTGAAAACCGTTGCTAATAACCATCAAAGTCACACAATCTTGTTCATTTAAATTTACCATACTTCTTATGGTCTTGTCATATGTTTTTATGCCACACATTTGGGCTTATAGGCGCTACAGTCTGGAACCGCGCGACCGCTACGGTCGCAGGTTCGAATCCTACCTCGGGTATGGATGTCTGTGATGTCCTTAGTTAGGTTTAAGTAGATGGGGGGGGGGGGGGGGACTGATAACCTCAGCAGTTAAGTCCCATAGTGTTCAGAGCCATTAGAACCATTTGAACCATCTCGGCTTAATATCTGCATTTTAATGCAACTGAATAGTCTTTAAATGAATTAAATGACTTTGTACATTACTATGCCATTCACAAAGAAAGGCTGCGTGCCTTGTATGTATGTCAACAAAACGGGCTATGCTCCGCGACTGCTAAATGTGTATGGCAACTGTATGTATGTAAATGTCCTTCTCCCCCCTCTCTCTGTCCCTCTCATCATCACTCCTCTTTACCCATCCACTTTCTCTATTTATCTCCTCCTCCTCCTCCTCCTCCTCCTCTCTCTCTGTCAATCTACTCATCGTCCTTCCTCTCTCTGTCCATCTCCTCCCCCTCCACCCCTGCTTCACTCTAACTTCTCCTCCCATCTCTCCCTGTCCATTTCAGCCTTGTCACAGTCTATGTCCATTTTCTTCACCCCTCACTGTACATCTATCCTGCCCTCTCTCTTTCACACCTTGAGCCCTGTTTACTGTTACTGCCAGCGAAACGTTGACGTGAATTGAAGTCGTTTAAATGGAATGGAGAAACTGTTTGGGATTATTGGTATATGGGGTACGAGAGATATTTCCTGCTGCTGCATCTGTGAGAATAATAGCTTTAATGGCAGTATTTCGCATTGTTTTATCTCCAAACTGGTGAGATTACAAAGTTTGGACGATTCAGAATCCGTAGTAGCATGCTAATGATAATCTAAAAAGCTAAAAAACAGTTTTTTCCTGTTTTCTGTTCAAACCGACTACGAGGAAAAAAACAAAACAGCACATAGTTACCTAAGCAGTATTTTTAAAAAATTACGTACAAGGAAACAGAATATATTGAGGACAAACAGTAGAGGAAGAATGGGCAGCTCTGAGAGATGAAATAGTGAACGCAGCGGAGGATCAAGTAGGTAAAAAGACGGGGACTAGAAGAAATCCTTGGGTAACAGAAGAGATACTGAGCTTAATTGAAGATAGGAAAAAATATAAAATGCAGTAATTGAAGCAGCAAAAAGGAATACAAACGTCTCAAAAATGATATCAACAGGAAGTGGAAAATGGCTAAGCAAGGATGGCTACAGAACAAATGAAAGCATGTAGAGGCATATATCACTAGGGGTAAGACAGATAATGCCTAAAGGAAACTTAAGAGACCTTTGGAGAAAAGAGAACCACTTATTTGAACATCAAGAGCTCAGATGGAAACCCAGTTCTACGCAAAGAAGTGAAAGCAGAAAGGTGGGAGGAGTATTACAGAGGGTCAACACAAGGGCGATGTACCTGACGGCAATATTATGGAAATGGAAGAGGACGTAGATGAAGATGAAATGGGAGATGTCAAGAATCTGAAAGAGCACTGAGAGACCTAAGTCGAAACAAGGTCCCGGGAGTAGACTACGTTCCATTACAACTACTGATAGTCTTGGGAGAGCCAGCACTGACACAACTGTACCATCTGGTGAGCAAGATGTATGAGACAGGCGAAATACCCTCAGACCTGAAGAAGAATATAATAATTCCAATCTAAAGAGAGCAGGTGTTGACACATGTGAAAATTACCGAAATAACACGAATTCTTTACAGACGAATGGATAAACTAGGAGAAGCCGACCTCGGGGAAGATCAGATTCGATTCCGTAGAAATATTGGAACACGTGAGGCAATACTGTGCCTACGAATTATTTTGGTCATCAGTGTACTGACTGATTAGATGCGGCCCGCCACGAATTCCTTTCCTGTGCTAACCTCTTCATCTCAGAGTAGCACTTGCAACCTACGTACTCAATTATTTGCTTGACGTATTCCAATATCTGTCTTCCTATACAGTTTTTGGCCTCTACAGCTCCCTCTAGTACCATGGAAGTCATTCCCTCATGTCTTAGCAGATGTCCTATCATCCAGCCCCTTCTCCTTATCAGTGTTTTCCACATATTCCTCTCCTCTCCGATTCTGCGTAGAACCTCCTCATTCCTTACCTTATCAGTCAAGCAAATTTTCCACATTCGTCTATAGCACCACTTCTCAAAAGCTTCGATTCTCTTCTGTTCCGGTTTTCCCACAGTCCATGTTTCACTACCATACAATGCTGTACGCCAGACGTACATCCTCAGAAATTTCTTCCTCAAATTAAGGCCGGTATTTGATATTAGTAGACTTCTCTTGGCCAGAAATGCCTTTTTTGCCATAGCGAGTCTGCTTTTGATGTCCTCCTTGGTCCGTCCGTCATAGAGGCTTTCAATGTATTCTTTCCACCTATCTGCTCTCTCCTCTGCATTTAACAGTGGAATTCCCGTTGCACTCTTAATGTTACCACCGTTGCTTTTAATGTCACCAAAGGTTATTTTGACTTTCCTGTATGCTGAGTCTGTCCTTCCGACAATCATTTCTTTTTCGACGTCTTCACATTTTTCCTGCAGCCATTTCGTCTTAGCTTCCCAGCACTTCCTATTTATTTCATTCCTCAGCGACTTGTATTTGTGTATTCCTGATTTTCCCGGAACATGTTTGTACTTCCTCCTTTCATCAATCAACTGAAGTATTTCTTCTGTTACCCATGGTTTCTTCGCAGCTACATTCTTTGTACCTATGTTATCCTTCCCAACTTCTGTGATGGCCCTTTTTAGAGATGTCCATTCCTCTTCAACTGTACTGCCTACTGCGCTATTCCTTATTTCTGTATCTATAGCGTTAGAGAACTTCAAACGTACCTCGTCATTCCTTAGTACTTCTGTATCCCACTTCTTTGCGCATTGATTCTTCCTGACTAATGTCTTGAACTTCAGCCTACTCTTCATCACTACTATATTGTGATCTGAGTCTATATCTGCTCCTGGGTACGCCTTACAATCCAGTATCTGATTTCGGAATCTCTTTCTGACCATGATGTAATCTAATTGAAATCTTCCCATATCTCCCGGCCTTTTCCAAGTATACCTCCTCCTCTTGTGATTCTTGAACAGGGTATTCGCTATTACTAGCTGAAACTTGTTACAGAACTCAATTAGTCTTTGTCCTCTTTCATTCCAAGCCCATATTCTCCTGTAACCTTTTCTTCTACTCCTTCCCCTACAACTGCATTCCAGTCGCCCATGACTATTAGATTTTCGTCCCCCTTTACATACTGCATTACCCTTTCAATATCCTTATACACTTTCTCTATCTGTTCATCTTTAGCTTGCGACGTCGGCATGTATACCTGAACTATCGTTGTCGGTGTTGGTCTGCTGTCGATTCTGATTTGAACAACCCGGTCACTGAACTGTTCAGAGTAACACACCCTCTGCCCTACCTTCCTATTCATAACGAATCCTACACCTGTTACACCATTTTCTGCTGCTGTTGATATTACCCGATACTCATCTGACCAGAAATCCTTGTCTTCCTACCACTTCATTTCACTGACCCCTACTATATCTAGATTGAGCCTTTGCATTTCCTTTTTCAGATTTTCTAGTTTCCCTACCACATTCAAGCTTCTGACATTCCACGCCCCGGCTCGTAGAACGTTATCCTTTCGTAGATTATTCAATCTTTTTCTCATGGTAACCTCCCCCTTGGCAGTCCCCTCCCGGAGATCCGAATGAGGAGACTATTCCAGAATCTTTTGCTAATGGAGAGATCATCATGACACTTCTTAAATTACAGGCCACATGTCCTATGGATACACGTTACATGTCTTTAATGCAGCGGTTTCCATTGCCTTCTGCATCCTCATGTCGTTGATCATTGCTGATTCTTCCGCCTTTAGGGGCAATTTCCCACCCCTCGGACAAGAGAGTGCCCTGAACCTCTATCCGCTCCTCCGCCCTCTTTGACAAGGCCGTTGGCAGAATGAGGCAGACTTCTTATGCCGGAAGTCTTCGGCCGCCAATGCTGATTATTTATCAAAATTTAGGCAGTGGCGAGAAGATAGATTAAGGAAAGGCAAACCCACGTTTCTAGTATTTGTAGACTTAGAGAAAGCTTTTGACAATGTCGACTGGAATGCTCTTTTTAAAATTTTGAATACGGCAGCGGTCAAATACAGAGAGCGAAAGGGTATTTACAATTTGTACAGAAACCAGATGGGAGTTACAAAAGTCGAGGGGCATGAAAGGGAAGCAGTGGTTGTGACGGGAGATAGACAGGGTTGCAGCCTATCCCCGATGTTATTCAATCTGTATATTGAGCAAACAGCAGAGGAAACAAAAGAAAAATTTTGACTAAGAATTAAAATCCACGAAGAAGTAATAAAATCTTTAAGGTTCGCCGATACATTGTAATTCTGTCAGAGATAGCAAATGACTTGGAAGAGCAGTTGAACGGAAAGGGCAGTGTCTTGAAAGGAGGATATATAAGATGAACATCAACAAAAGCGAAACGAGGATAGTGGAATGCAGTCAGATTAAATCAGGTAAAGCTGAGGGAATTAGATTAGGAAATGAGTAGTAAATGAGTTTTACTATTCGGGAAGGAAAATAACAGGCGATGGTCGAAGTAGAGAGGATATAAAATGTAGACTGGTAATGGCGAGGAAAGCGTTTCCTAAGGAGAGAAATTTGTTAGTTGCATGTATAGATCTAAGTGTCAGGAAGTGCTTTCTGAAGGTATTTGTATGGATTGTAGCCATGTATGGAAGTGAAACATGGACGATAAATAGTTTAGACAAGAAGAGAAAAGAAGCTTTCGGAATGTAGTGCTACAGAAGAATGCCGAAGATTAGATGGGTATATCACGTAACTAATGAGGAAGTAGTGAACAGAACTGGGGAGAAGAGGAATTTGCGGCACAACTTGACTAGAAGAAGGGATCGGTTGGTATGACATGTTCTGAGGCCCCAAGAGAACACCAATTTAGTATTTGATGGCAGCGTGAGGGGGAAAATCGTAGAGAGAGACCAAGAGATGAATACACTAAGCAGATTCGGAAGGATGTAGGTTGCAGTAGTTATTTGGAGATGAAGAAGCTTGCACGGGATAGAGTAGCATGATGAGCTGCTTCAAACCAGTTTTTGACTGTAGACCACAGGAACAACAGGGGACAAACAATCTGACGAATGGTTTAAATGCTCTGCTATAGTAGCTGAAACGAACTGCGAGAAAGAAAAGAAACCACACTTTTTCACAGAATAGCATTTTTTCTTGCAAATTTCTTGTAATAATTGTTGTTTAAGCAAAATCTGGGCCGTCGCTTGTCAATATGGTGATTATAGTATAAATTTGAAGTTCGAAGTGAAGCGCTCAAGAATTTTTCGAGATTTTCTGTAACAATCGTACACAACGACGTATGTTTATACAGTGGATTATATTTTATTGTATGTTTCCGCACTATAAATAGTAAAACAAAATTGTAGCCTATACTCGTCCCAGCGGTTATTAGAGTACGTTGTAAAAGTCTGAAGTAAATTGATTCTGAAGTTCTCGAGATTTCCGCTAATAACTTTATAGCCTATACCAGATATTTAGGAAAACAAGTAGCCCACGTCCCTCCGAACATTTACTAGGTTATCATGTAAAAGTATGAAGTTCATAGGTCAAGAAACTTTGAAGATTTTTGAAAACAACAGTAAACACCGATTTGTCTTTGTATAGTAGAACAGATTATTAAACTCGTATAATTGGGCTGTATAAATGAGGGGATCACCAGCTTTTATGTGAGACGCGACACTCGAACTGGGCTCTAACCAATTGGTTATAGATTCATGGATCAAATGTTTTTTCCTGAAATGTCAAAGACCAAATTTTTGTGATGTTACTAAGCACTAAGTAGTGAGGCACATCTATAGCTTCACAGCTTGCTGCAGTTTCCTACGATGCATTGGAATGTTCTTTGTAATTTTACATACATATCCATTATTTCGGAAATTACAAAAGTACTAAGCAATCTTGTTTGTTTTTTCCTTAAAGACATTTCCGTCAGTATACTACATTATCAAGTAACGTCATGAGTTCAGGAACTTTTGGGTATAACCGTGCTTTATTAATACTCGCGGGAACTTGAAAGGCCGGCGCACGGACAACAACACCAGTGGTCATTTCCATTCCTGGTGACCTTGAAACGTTCTTCCTCGTCTGCCGTCTCGGAACTCCTGCAGCTTCTGGTGTCGTTCCCTCGCAGCCGCGGCCAGATTCCACGAACTCAAATGGTTCAAATGGCTCTGAGCACTATGGGAACTTAACATCTGAGGTCATAAGTCCCCTAGCACTTAGAACTACTTAAACGTAACTAAGGACATCACACACATCCATGCCCGAGGCAGGATTCGAACCTGCGACCGCAGCGGTCGCGCGGTTCCAGACTGAAGCGCCTAGAACCTCTCGGCCACTGTGGCCGGCTTTCCACGAACTCTTAGCGTCGTTAGCTGCGCGAGATTAATCACACTTCGTATTGCCCAGTAGACTCCCTCCGAAAAGTTTATTGGTGTACCTGCTACATACATCCCATCGAGATCGGCATCAGTCCCAGCCATGTCTTCATCCGCCAGACGCGGTGAAATCAGTCGCTTCCACTGTACCACTCCTCCAAGTCCAGCAGCAGCCTCATTACTCTCTAAAGACTCTAAAGTCCGACTACTTGACTGAACAACAAACACCAAAATCAGTTTCTGCACAGTCCCCGATCAGTTTCTGCCCCTCCCCTGTAGACTACACAGGATCAAAGTCTAAAATTAAAGAGGATACTGCTATACACAAGAACTCCACAGTTCATTCTCTTCTAATACACCTCACCAAATCCGCTGCGTCAGTTAGACAATGCTTGCAGCTAGCCAGTTGCTTCACACTCTGTTAGGCGGCCTCATCCTGAGCAGTCAGTATACGAAGCTAAACACGAACACCCACTCAACAACATACAACCGACTTCAGACGTATCCTATCCGCACGAAAGAGAACGCCCTTCCGACCACTTTCAGGACCTTACATACACCAAAACAGCCTTACTGAACCCTGGACAAGAACATTCCGAGGTACACCTCCACGCTACCTCCAACCGAAAGGGCTAAAACTAACAGGGTCACCGACCGATTCATTGATTTCGCGGGCTATCCACGCCACCAACACACATTCAGAAGGTCAGGCCCATCAGCCTTCAGGGCAAACAGTCATAGTACTACTGTGAAGTACCGTTGCGTGCCGACTCCTTAGGAGTTTGTTTCCCAAAGGGTACTACACTGAAGCACTAAAGAAACTGGTATAGGTATGCGTATTCAAACACAGAGATATGTAAACAGGCAGCATACGGCGCTGCGGTCGGTAACGCCTATGTCAGACAAGTCTCTGGTGCATTGTTACATCGATTACTGCTGCTCCATTGGCTGGTTATCAAGGTTTAAATGAGTTTGAAAGGTGTTGTAGGTGACGCACGAGCGATGGGACACAACCTCTCCGAGGTGGTGATGAAGTTGGGATTTTCTCATACGGCCATTTCACGAATGTACAGTGAATATCATGAATTCAATAAAACATCAAGTGCAACCCTTCCACAAATTGCTCCAGATTTCTATGCTGGGCCATCAATAAGTGTCAACTTGCGAATCATTCAAAGAAACATCAGTGAAATGGGCTTTAGGAGACGAGGGAACACTCATGTACCCTTGATTACTGCACGACACAAAGCTTTACGCCTCGCCTGGGCCAGTCAACACGGACATTGGACTGTTGACGACTTGAAATATGTTGCCTGCTCGGACGAGTCTCGTTTCAAATTGAATCGAGCGGATGGACGTTACAGGTATGGAGACAGCCTCATGAACCCATGGACTCTGCTTGTCAGCAGGGTACTGTTCAATGTAGTGGAGGCTCTGTAATTGTGAGAGGCGTGTGCATTTGAAGTGATATGGGACCCCTGATACGTCTAGGAAAGACTCTGAGAGGTGACACGGACGTAAGCATCCTAACTGATCACTTGGATTCATTAATCTCCATTGTGCATTCTGTCAGACTTGGGCTATTCCAGCAGCACAATGCGACACCCCACACGTCCAGAAGTTCTACAGAGTGACTCCAGGACGACTATTCTGAGTTTAAACACTTCCGCTAGCCACCAAACTCCGCAGACATGAACATTATTGAGCATATTTGGGATATCTTACAACGTGCTGTTCAGAAGATATCTCCAACCTCTCGTACTCTTACGGATTTATGGACAGCCCTGCAGGATTCATGGTGTCACTTCCTTCCACTACTACTTCAGGTATTAGTCGATTCCAATCCATATCGTGCTGCGGTACTTCTGCGTTCTCTTGCTGCGGTACTTCTGTGTGCTCGCTGGTGCCCTACACGATATTAGGCAGTTGTACCAGTTTCTTTGGCTCTTCAGTGTAGGAAACACTCTCACTTACCTTCGTAGACTGCCCATTTGGGCCACGCCATCACCCTTTAGCCACCTTACGAGAACCAAGCCCATTTCTCCATGCTGGAGAACAGCCGCAGTCCCACAGACACTGAGAAACCGTCACTGTAGCACAAAGTAGCGGCGAATACTGTCGACAGTCTTGGACCGGAAATGTCCCGATACAACTTCTGGAGCATTGCACCAACGTGACGAAGCCGAGTGAGCGGCAGCCGTTCCGTATCATTCGCCATCCACGCAATTCGGTTTCACATGCTTTCACGTGGGCGAACACTCGCCAGCGAGCACTCGATGGGCACGTGGTCCCTTCCACGCGACTGAGGAAACGTGTCCGTCATGCACGTCAAACAACACAGAGCGAGGTCGACGAAAAAGACAAGCCTGGGCACGTTATCGCGACGTCAGTATCTGGGGCCACTGTGTAAATTGCTTGTGTCTCTCGTTTTAGTAGCTGAGTGTGTTTGTGTGTGAGTTTTATGTGTGCGAAGTTCTATAGTGGACGTTGTTTTCACTCAAGCTTGTTCCAATGTGTATAATGAAATCACTCAACCCATCTACAGTTTTTAACAGTGAAATACGTGTATGAGAAAATATAATAATCACAAGTTTTCATAACAGCAGCCACGTATATTTCACTTAATCACCTATTTTCTTTGAGTTTGAGTTTGAAAATAAGTACATTTGTCGTGCAAGCCACTAATATAGTAACTATCCACTTGCACACATAGCTCAACAGCTTTTCGTTATTTTATACCTAGGTGTTTAGAAGTAAATGCTTATATCAAGAAGGTATGTAACATCAGAAATTTAGTGGTGTGTGCCCCAGTTACAATACACGTTACTGCTCACAAACAGCAATATTAGAAATTAAATGCTACAGGTACTTCTAAATCAGACATTAATTTTACTTCATTTTCTTTACAGATTTGTGAAACACCGAAATGCCACGCAAGTGCAGTGTATTTGGATGTGGATCGAATTGCAAATCTTTAACTGAATAGATAACGTTATTTTCACTGACATCCGCTGAAAATCGCCGTAATATGTGGCTTCGTCTCATCACAACGGATTTCACTAAACTAAAACAATAGATGTATGTGTGAAACACTTCGACGAATCATACGCATTTCGTGTAGACAGAATCATGGACAGAGGAGAACTAAAAGTGTATCCACGAATAACAGAAGATGCCTTGTCGGCTATATTTACAAACAAGTCATCCTATTGTTCTAAAATAGTCACAAAATCAAAATGCATGGCTTATGTAGAAGAAGACACCTGCGAAAGGCCATTCACTGTAGTATTGAATTCAGTAAGAATTACCTTGCACAGGATGCATTAAAAAGCTTAAATTACATAAATTCACATTTACAAACCAGAAATATTAGTAACAATAAGTGGTCAGTCATTAATGATGACAATAAACTGCATCTTTCTCTCAGTAATTAAAACTTCCGGGCTAAGAGGCCGTGGTCCAATAATAGAAATACTTCTCCCTGACGTTTCGTTGCCAGCTGCGGGCAACATCATCTGAGGTGAGTCTACGAGTCGTAGACTCACCTCAGATGATGTTGCCCGCAGCTGGCAACGAAACGTCAGGGAGAAGTATTTCTATTATTGGACCACGGCCTCTTAGCCCGGAAGTTTTAATTACTGAAGACGCCGGCCGTGAAAGCCTACACGCTATGATTGCATCTTTCTCTGTTGGGAGTTTGTAAGGGAGTGCCTTGTGTCACTTCCTTCATCACAATAAAATGTGATTTGAGTTACAGTTCAAACGTAAATACTGCCAGTAATCTCTTTGTTCATGCTCTGCGAACAGTTTACACACCATTATGCTACAAATGGAAGAAAATAAGATAGTACCAGATGTCACAAGTAAGTTAGTGACATGCAGTATCTGCAGACTACACCCAACTGTGATCAAAATGAATACATAAACTTTTTTGTTGAACAATTTGAACTGTCACAGATATCAAAATACAACAGATAGTATGGTAACGAAACCACGATATTAGAATGTTATTTATATGTACATTAAATGTCTGCTTACGATGCTCTGATAAAATATGACTTCATGTTCATTCCACTCCCTCGTACCTTATCGAAGCTTATTTGTAATTATCAGCAACTCAGTTCTTCATTTTAAAGTAGCCATTATTTAAAACACATTCAGTATTTGAGACAACATCAACCGTAAGTATCCGTTTTAATGGATAAGATTTATGTGAAGCCACATTTTTCATTTAAAACATGGAAGTAATACTTCTGACTTCTGATGCTGAGATATGTACTGAGACAGCCCAGGCTTCTATGATATCTGCTCT
Source organism: Schistocerca cancellata (assembly GCF_023864275.1). Classification (NCBI taxonomy): domain Eukaryota; kingdom Metazoa; phylum Arthropoda; class Insecta; order Orthoptera; family Acrididae; genus Schistocerca; species Schistocerca cancellata. The sequence goes on along the minus strand of NC_064626.1, from coordinate 1,058,907,462 downwards.
TTTATCCAAATGTGTTGATGTAGTGGCGGTTATATGTATCGCAGGTATGACAGCGGAATAGCTCAAGTCTTTAACCAGTAATGTTCTGCGTATGCTAGAAGAGAGAGGATTAAACGTTGTAAATCTCGTTGCTGATAATAGTGTGAACAAAAAGGTTTTTGATCTCTTCAGTCCAAATAAAATCCTACAGCCCAGTATTGTACATCTCCTGGATTCTTCTAGAAAGTTATTTTTTATGTTAGATACAGTCCATATAATAAAATACGTTAGGAATAACTGGGAATCAAAGAGAAATGTGAATTTTCCTGATATGAATAACCATTCAGTCAGTTGACAGAGACATTGTACAACTGAAAACTTTGATTCCTGTGCACCAGAGCGAAGATCGGAATATTGATATACATATATTTGCAGATGTGTTAGGTGAGAGTTTCAAAATAGAGGACATCCCTTACGATACCTTATCTATACTGACTGACATAGATTATCCAGTTTTGGAAGTCTAACACAAATCGGAATCTGAATTAAGCACTGCATGGTTGCAGCTGGATGAAGAAACTGAAGTAGTCTCTTCGTATGACACTGTTAAAGATTCGAACAGAGGCAGATTAATTTTGGCCTCTGAGGAAGCAGTATTTACTGTGGTTCTGGTAGCATGGAGAGCTGCCTCAAACCAGTCTCAGGACTGAAGACCACAACAACAAACAACTGGTATGGAACGGTACATTCACTTTTGAAAAGTCATCTGCAGCAGTTCATGACATGTGGGAAGCAGCTTTCAGTCGCACATTATATAAATTACAGAAGGTTACTGATGCTCGATACAAATCTGTTGCATAACACCCTGTTAAACGAAATTCGCACTAATTTCGAGGAGCTTTATAACGATAGTAAAACGGCGCGTGCTCTTGTGTGTGCGTGTATGTGTGTGTGTGTGTGTGTGTGTGTGTGTGTGTTAGTTAGAGATTGAGTTCCAGTTGCGCAGCAGATACAGTCATTTGGGCTTGCTCGAATACTTCTACCCCTAAGCCTTACAGAGGATGCAGAACATCACCTAAAACCCTATGAACTCATTTCGTTATCAGTTTCTAATGCAGCTTGATGCTCTTAGAAAGTCCAGTACTGTGTGACTAAAAATAATTGTCCATTTCCGGAATGGTAACACATATGTAGACCATTTGTTATTGGTTGTGCCGCTGACTCTGAAAATTTGCTCTAAATTCAGTTTCAACTCATCGAGATGTAGATGTCAGCTGCTACTATAGGTGTTCTTCCCGAGCAGGTTACGTGATCCCACATCATGGATCTTCAAGTAGTTTCTTCACCAAAGTGAGTGGATTGCGAATATTCTAAAGTGATAGTATGTCTATTGCATTTTTTTCCTGTAATTTGTGAAAAAGCGGTAACTTTGTCGCAGATTCCCCAGTTAATAGTTGTAAAGGGAGTTAACTACCAACTTCGGCCACCGTTTCATCTTTTATACGCAGAGCTGAAGTGTTAAAAAGTGCAAGGAAGTACAGCATTTTGATCGAATGTTGCTTAATTTTCTAAATCAGTAAAGTAAGTTGAAGTTCAAAATTCACGTAAGAAATTATAAGATCTCTGTAAACCAGTTTCTTTTTAAATTAATCAGCTCTGAATGACAAATGTGGCCTCAGGGCCGGAAAGTTCCGTAACAGTGTGATGTCAAATGACACAAATCCCCTTGTAATGAGTCGTTATTTCATTCATAGTAGCTTTTTACATGTCAGTCTACATTATTATGTGTGGTGTGACAGAGAGTGAGGGCTGTTGGGGGGAGGGGGGGGGGGAGCAAAATGGTTCAAATGGCTCTGAGCACTATGGGACTCAACTGCTGTGGTCATAAGTCCCCTAGAACATAGAACTACTTAAACCTAACTAACCTAAGGACATCACACACATCCATGCCCGAGGCAGGATTCGAACCTGCGTCCATAGCGGTCGCGCGGTTCCAGACTGTAGCGCCAGAACCGCACGGCCACTCTGGCCGGCGGGGTGAGTATCAGTCCTGGATAAAGAGATCTGATACCTTTTTCATTCCAGTAGCTCCAGTTCACGTACGTGAAACTATGCATGGAGAATGACCTACGTATTTGATAATTAGTATAATATTTCCGGTACCAGAAATGGTGACACCTTCCTTGTTGGTTTTTAAATTCCCACCTATAGTGACCACATTTTCTATTGGATTTACAGTTACATAATAAATAAAGTTCATACAGGTATCTGATGAGGGATGTAATTTGGTTCAAATTTACATCAGGTAGACAATATTTAAGGTAAAATAGATGAATGGAGTTCTCTGTGAGAACCCTTTCAATGGTAGGTATATTTTAATTTACCTTCTGTTTGTATGCAGGGTGAATTCAGAATTCCAGAGGCCCATTAGTAAATTGTAGTGTTTGTTCTATATACAATAAAAGAAAAAAGAAACGTTCTAAAGGGAAAAGCTATTGGGTAAACCTTGTGAAAAGGTTTCCGAAGGGGATTAACAGACTTTGAACGTATAAATCAATGTGGGACGCACGATAATCGTATCCGTTAGGACAGTTCGGTGAAATCTGGTGTTAATGGGTGTGGTAGCAGACTAACGACGCAAGTGGCTTTGTTAAAAGTATGACATCTACAGCAGCGGCTCTCCTGTGCTCGTGACCATACCCGATTGGAAAAAGTGTGACCTGCTTACACGAGCCCCGATTTCAGTTGGTAAGAGCTGATGGTAAGGTTCGAGTGTGGCGCATACCCCACGAAGCCATGAGCCAAAGTCGGCAACAAGGCACTGTGCAAGCTGGTGGTGGCTCAATAATCGTGTGAGCTGTATTTACATGTAATAGACTGGGTCTTCTGGTCCAATGGAGCTGACGATTGACTGGAAATCGTTCTATCCGGCTACTTGGGGATCATTTGCAACCGATTTTCCAGGTAGATGCTATTTTGCTTGACTTCCGGAAGGCGTTCGATACAGTTCCGCACTGTCGCCTGATAAACAAAGTAAGAGCCTACGGAATATCAGACCAGCTGTGTGGCTGGATTGAAGAGTTTTTAGCAAACAGAACACAGCATGTTGTTATCAATGCAGAGACGTCTACAGACGTTAAAGGAACTTCTGGCGTGCCGCAGGGGAGTGTAATGGGACCATTGCTTTTCACAATATATATAAATGACCTAGTAGATAGTGTCGGAAGTTCCATGCGGCTTTTCGCGGATGATCCTGTAATATACAGAGAAGTTGCAGCATTAGAAAATTGTAGCGAAATGCAGGAAGATCTGCAGCGGATAGGCACTTGGTGCAGGGAGTGGCAACTGACCCTTAACATAGACAAATGTAATGTATTGCGAATACATAGAAAGAAGGATCCTTTATTGTATGATTATATGATAGTAGAACAAACACTGGTAGCAGTTACTTCTGTAAAATATCTGGGAGTATGCGTGCGGAACGATTTGAAGTGGAATGATCATATAAAATTAATTGTTGGTAAGGCGGGTACCAGGTTGAGATTCATTGGGAGAGTCCTTAGGAAATGTAGTCCATCAACAAAAGAGGTGGCTTACAAAACACTCGTTCGACCTATACTTGAGTATTGCGCATCAGTGTGGGATCCGTACAAGATCGGGTTGACGGAGGAGATAGAGGAGATCCAAATAAGAGCGGCGCGTTTCGTCACAGGGTTATTTGGTAACCGTGATAGCGTTACGGAGATGTTTAACAAGCTCAAGTGGCAGACTCTGCAAGAGAGGCGCTCTGCATCGCGGTGTAGCTTGCTCGCCAGGTTTCGAGAGGGTGCGTTTCTGGATGAGGTATCGAATATATTGCTTCTCCCTACTTATACCTCCCGAGGAGATCACGAATCTAAAATTAGAGAGATTAGAGCGCGCACGGAGGCTTTCAGACAGTCGTTCTTCCCGCGAACCATACGCGACTGGAACAGGAAAGGGAGGTAATGACAATGGCCACACACCGTTGGGTGGCTTGCGGAGTATAAATGTAGCTGTAGATGTAGATTATACTTAGAGTTCCCAAACAATGACGGAATGTTCATCGATTACAATGCGACATTTCACCGGGCCACATTTTCTCTGGCTTAAATAACATTCTGGACAATTCAAGCGAATGGTTTGTCACTCAGGGCACCCGACATGAACCCCATCGAACAGATATGGGACATAATCGTGCGGTCAGTTCGAGCACAAAATCCTACAACGGCAACACTTTCACAATTATGGACGGCTATAGAAGCAGAATGGGTCGATATTTCTGCGAAGGAGTTCCGCTGACATGTTGACTGGAAGCCGCGTCGAGTTACTGCATTACGCCGTGAAAAGGTTGTTCGACGACTTTTTCATCTCCGCGAATCTCATCAGAGTAGCAATGATATTTATGTGTAGATACTCCGTATCATTGTAGCAGTAACAACTTCGTGGCACAATCGGGAAGGCCTTTTGGAGATCTAGGAAGACGGTACCTACCTGTTCACTTGCATCTTCCGTCTGCGAGATATTGGCTTTTTCTTAAGAGAAACTATTTTTTCTTCCATGAACTTCGTAACTTTTTGGCTTAGAATACTAACCAGCAGGAAACGGAATTAAGCCATATTCGTCTGTAATTCTGTGCTTTCGATCACTTACCGTGTTTGCATAGCGAGGTCATCTGCCACTAGAAAGCGAATTTTGATGAGTACTGGAACCACTGAATGGAATCAACAAGACTACAGGGTATGGATTGAGAGTTAATCGAAGAAACACGAACGTAATGAGAAGTAGCAGAAATTAGAACAGCGAGAAACTTAACCTTATAATAGGGGATCACGAAGCAGAAGAAGTTAAGGATTTCTGCTACCTGGGCAGCATAATGGCCTGTGATGAACGGAACAAGGAGTACATAAGAAGCAGACTAGCTCTAGCAAAAAGAGCATTCCTGGCTAAGAAAAGTCTTCTAGTATCAAAGAGAGACCTAAATTAGAGGATGAAATTTCTGAGAATGTGCGTTTGGGGTGCAACATTATATCATAGGCAAACATGGACCGTGGGAAAACCGCAACTGAAGAGAATCGAAGCATTTGTAGTGTGACGCTATAGAAGAAACTTGAAAATTAGGTGGACTGATTAGGCAAGGAATGTCGAGGTTCACTGCAGAATTGGCGAGGAAAGGAATATGTGGAAAACACTGACAAGAAGAACGGACAGGATGACAGGGCATGTGTAGAACATCACGGATTAACTTCCATGGTACCAGAGGGCACTGTGGAGGATGTAGCTGTAAAGGAAGACAGAGATTGGAATACATCCAGCAAATAATTGAGGACGTATGTTGCAATTGCTACTCTGATACGAAAAGGTTGGCGGGATCCGCATCAGACTAATCAGAAGACTGATGACTCAAAAAAATAAATAGATAAAAAATTTTCAAAAGCTGAATACACAAACAGGACTCGGCTCCGTGGACACTTACATTCCCTGGGCGCAAGTCGGAAGCTCGGGGCTGGCTGGCGTATCCCAAAAGCAAGCACCGGCTTTCGCTAAAGTGGTCCTTTATGAGTGGTATGTCCTTTGAAATCTTCAGCAATGCTAACGAGGTTTCTTTCCTAGTGAGAAAACCTGCTTTCGCGCATTGCTCGCAGTGTTCGGAATTTCTATGACTCCAATGTTGGGCTCTGAGCACTATGGGACTTAACATCTGAGGTCATCAGTCCCCTAGACTTAGAACTACTTAAACCTAACGAACCTAAGGACATCACACACGTCCATGCCCGAGGCAGGATTCGAACCTGCGACCGTAGCAGCAGCGTGGTTCCGGACTGAAGCGACTGGAAACGCTCGGCCACAGCGGCCGGTGACTACAATGTTTCTACGATCGTTATCATCCATGGAAATTTGTGAAATCTTCCTGAAGAAGAAGCATAAGAATAAAATATAAGAATTGCTATAAAAATTGATGTCGGAATGAAATATAAAACCATGAAAATACCATACACACACATATGTATATTACAATAGGTAATACGTATATAACGCAAAACGCGTATTATATAATAAATGTATGAAACGTTTTGCGAAATCCAGTCGTAATTTAGCAATTAATATAACACCCTTGTGTCTCCTTGCTTGATAAGAAGCATTCGTGTGGTAAACTTCTGCGGACGTGGGTAGATAAACGAAAAAAGTGGCAAATTCAAAACCCGGGTTTCGAACACGAACGAGGCTTCGACGCCACCATCAGGGCTGCTATCATAGCGCGCTAAAAGGCATCTAAATTACATGAAAAACTCTACCCGTCGTTTTCTCAGAAACGGTCCAGTATTTACAGATAAGCCGAGACACGTGTTCGCTTATTTTTACTCTCCTTCAACTGAGCGTAGTTTCTGGGAAATCTGATTATGCCACTTGCCGTGTCTTTTTCTTTAAGGTCTCGATTTTCGTGTGTACATCTACATCTATGCAAACCACCGTGAGTTGCATGACAGAGGGTACGTCCCCTTATACCAGTTACTAGCGTTTCATCCTATTTCATTTACGCATGGAGCGCACTTAGAATGACTGTTTGACTGTCTCTGTGCGTGCAGTAATTATTATCTTACCTCTGTGTGAGCGATACGTAGAGGGTTGTAGTATATTCCTAGAGTAATCACTCAAAGCCGATTCTTGAAACTTTGTTAATAGACTTTCTCGGTATAGTTTATGCATATATTCAAAAGACTTTGTAAGTAGGCTGTTTATGTTTTCTTTATGTAAGTAGGCTGTTTAGGTTGCCGCCACGTAACGCTCTCTGTATGAAAATCACTGGCTGTGCTGTGTGCAGTCTGTGGCTAGTTTGCATTGTTGTCTGCCATTGTATTGTTGGGCAGCTGGATGTTAACAGCGCATAGCGTTGGACAGTTAGAGGTGAGCCGCTAGCAGTGGTGGATGTGAGGAGAGAGATGGCGGAGTTTTGAAATTACATATATTATGACTTTTGATGATATTAAGGTAAATACAGTGTTTGTTCTCTATTAAAATCTTTCATTTGCTAACTATCCTTATCAGTAGTTAGTGCCTTCAGTAGTTTGAATCTTTTATTTAGCTGGCAGTAGTGGCGCTCGCTGTATTGCAGTAGTTCGAGTAATGAAGATTTTTGTGAGGTAAGTGATATCTGAAAGGTATAGTTTAATGTTAGTCAGGGCCATTCTTTTGTAGGGATTATTGAAAGTCAGATTGCGTTGCGCTAAAAATATTGTGTGTCACTTTAGTGAATGCTTGAGTACGTTCAGTTTTGCTCAGCTGTTTGAAAAGCAAATAGTGTAAGAGGTTTATCAGCACAGTCGTGTATAATTGTTCTAAGGGGACGTTTCATATGTCGACCCTTAGCCTAGGATACCTCACTGGAATCTTCTGATTTTTTCTTGTAGTTTGTGTAATTAGCGTAGATTTTGTTTATTGCTAGCGCGTAATTGTAGAGAGAATCTCCTTTGTAGTTGCAGTCTTTCATTGTTGTACTGTAAAACAGTTGTGGCATGTATGTAGATTTGCACTAAGTATTTCGAAGCTACGCATGCAATTAACTAGATATTATTTTCAGTGCTATGTTAATGTGTTCTCTTATTTTTGCTATTCAAATTGTGCTTTTCTGTGTTATCGTGTGAAATATTGTGACAATAATGGCGTGTGAAAAACGTAACACTCGGCTCCAAAGTAAACTGAGAAATAATAGTGACGACGAGCGTAGCTTATGAGCACCACTGGGTAGTGAATTAACAGACATTCGAAGTAGTAATTTGGTAACTGTGCATAGGGATATGGAGCGGGCGGCAAATAATGGTGCAGGCAGTGACACAGGTAGTGAACAAGGAAGCATTATCGATCGATCGGTCGGCAACAGCTCGCCTCAAGAATTCGAAGTGATAGGACACAATTTTGCAAATACTGTAGATTCAGGTTTTGCGTCCTCACCGTTTTCTCAAATAAGTCAAGACACATTTTCTGCTTGTCAAAATGTGAATGTTGCTGGTGCAAATGCACTGCCGAAAAGCGTAGAGGAACAGATTCCAGACACTAATGCATTGTTATTACAATTAATGCAACAAATGGGACAAAATCTTCAAAAGTTAGACACAATGGAACAGAATCTTCAAAAGTTAGACACAATGGAACAGAATCTTCAAAAGTTAGACACAATGGAACAAAATCAGAGACAAACACAGCAAAAGCTGCAAAAGTTAGACACAATGGAACAAAATCTTCGGAAGTTAGACACCACACTTGAACAAACACGTGAAGATTTAACTACTGAGTTACATAACATTGAATCGAAATGTCAAAAAGTCTGTAATGACGTAAAAACACAAATTTGTGAGCATTTTCAGCCTATCTTTTTGCGGCATGAAAATGCATTACAGAATCACGAAGCAGCCATAAAAGAGCTGCAAACCATTGTTCATGAAAATCATGAGACCTTGTGGGCTAAAATTGCCTCAGTTGCATCTACCGATTCGGTTACGCAACTGGCAAAAACTCAGGAAAACTTAAAGAACACAGTAGATTCGATTTCAACACAAATGGACACTCTGAAACTTGGTTCAGAAAAACACACCGAGGAAATGTGTTCACTATCGGAGAAAGTAGCCGAACTTTCGGATCAGGTCACTAACTTGTCTACAAAGGTAGATGATGATCTGAATGACACAAGACCCGTAGCCTTCACTGACACAGAAGAGTGCGAACAAATTAGGAAATTCAAACAAAATCAGAATCAAATTAATACGCAATACAAAAGAGAAATCCGGGAAGTACAAGATCAGCTGACACAGGTAATACAAGAATTACGTATTTCAGAGGCCACTCGCGCTCCAATATGGGAAGAGGGACATAGAAATACGGAAAAGCCACAAAATAATAACACAGGGCATTTCGGTAATTATGAAAGGAATTGGCAAGGTGCACCGAATTTTGAGATGGAACCGCCGACACGACGTAACAATGACCGATATGTGACTCGCCGACATGATGATTTTGACTATAAGCTGTTCATTACTACACGTAAATTCAAAACATTTAAGAATTCTGCCAATGACATTCATCCACAAGCGTGGCTCCATCAATTCTCTCATTGTTTCCCTCCTAACTGGTCATTGGAGCACAGGTTAGAATTTATGTGTGGCTACTTGGAGAATGAACCAGCTGTAAGAATGCGATCGATCATTCACGATTGTCACAGTGAAGGAGAATTTTACCATGCGTTCCTCTCAGCATATTGGTCTCAAGCCACACAAGACCGAGTAAAACATGGCATCATAATGATGAAACATTTCGAACAATCTGAATTTTCCAGTCTTGTGAAATATTTTGAAGATATGTTGCATAAGAATCAGTATCTTTCAAACCCATACAGCCCCTCAGAACTCATCCGCATTTGTTTAATCAAACTGCCTGAACATTTGAGACATATTATTTTAGCAGGACGTTGCAAAGACGACACTGAAGCTTTTCAGGTACTCTTACAAGAATTAGAAATTGACACAGACAGTCGCGGGATGCGAAAACAGGAAAACAATCACTACAGGTCACATCCGTCGCAATTCCGCGATGAAAGAAATAATAACTGGACACAATAAGGTTATTCTTACAACGCAAAGCGTGACCAAAACAGACACCACCCGTATGACAACCGTTGTCAGAGTAATAATAGTTACAGAGAAAGATCGCATTTCTGTAGTAATGAATATGACAGAGACAATCATAGAAACAGACAATATGGCAATCAGAACAATTATTATCAAGGGAGGCGGAATAACTTCAGATGCAACGGTCCACCGCGCAGTTACGATTCCGGGAGAAATTCTCCACCACATGACCGACAAAACAGAAACTATGTAAACTACCGACAAAACGACAGATCTGAATTCCATCAGAACTGGCGAACTTCAAACAGGGCAGAGCCTTCTCGTCACGGTGAATTTGTGGATGTTAGGTCTCCAAATCACAATAACGACGCGCGCCAACAAAGAAACAGACAATGACTCGCACCGCAGGCAGCCACCTGCGCTCGCTGGCTCAGGGAAAAATAACATTGACGCTAACCTTGAGCAAAATTCCAGTATTCTTAACCGACGTATACCACATGATAATTGCGTTAAAGTTGAAACTCTGCATACTAGGAAAAGCAAAGGGCTACACCACATTTCACATGTAAAACCATTTATTGACAGATAATCTGCTTTTTAACTTAGTCTTTGCAATTTTCACTTCACGCTACTTGTACAATTTGTCACATTGAGAAACTGTTACCATGCAACAATGTTTAAAGTTAAATATCCAGTCAAGAACCAAGAGAACTTATTCAAACAGAAATTACGAATGCATTGTTATTGCGAACAGGCGCCACAGTGTTATTGTGTGTGTACATTCTTGCTTGTTATTTGCACGATTACGTAACGACTATAAGGCTCACATACTTAGAACATTTACCAGTACTGCTAATAAGATTTTAATGCAACATTTTGGTTTACTTGAAAATACATTCTGAATTAAAGTGCTTTCTGAGAGATACCAGATGACACAGTGGTTAGTTTATGTGACAGCTACACGATTATATCACGACATTACTAATGAGTGACAATTTACAATGTTGCTTTTGCGGTGTATCTGTTTTATATCGGCACAGTTTTTTCTGAATCCTTCTGGAAAGCAAAACATGTTTTAGTAGTAACTTTTGTGGTATAGCTACAATGAGACAGCCTTTTCTGTAGCACAACAATACGTTACAGCACAGTAATTTCTTCATCACAACAATAGGCATAATAACTAAGAAATCTATACGCAAAGCATTTCACTTTTGTTTATCATGAGGTAAGTATATTGGCTTCTGCTGAACTTAGCTTTCGGAGGACGATAACTACGACACTCCCACAGAGATTATCTTACAGCAAGACGCACATTTAGCGCTACAGGACATGTATTTGAGTGATTAATTTTGTACTTAAAACATTTATTTTTAAAGATTTTTGAATTACAAAGAAAGTTTTCCGTGATACATTTCATTCCATTGCTGTAATCTGTAACACCTGAAGGTATAATTACAATAATCCTCAGGGGGGTACATGCTTACTTTGTGTACCATGTGTTTGGCAAGCACAAGGAACCCTAGCTAATATGGTATTTGCTTATACAACTTTACACATCGGTACCATATTTCTCTAAAACATAAATTACACAGCTATCTGATCATTTAACTGAGAGATAAACATGTTTTTTACTACGTCAGTGACACATGTTTACGTAATTACACCGTTGGATAACTTCACACTTACGAAATTGTACACTCCTGGAAATTGAAATAAGAACACCGTGAATTCATTGTCCCAGGAAGGGAAACTTTATTGACACATTACTGGGGTCAGATACATCACATGATCACAGTGACAGAACCACAGGCACATAGACACAGGCAACAGAGCATGCACAATGTCGGCACTAGTACAGTGTATATCCACCTTTCGCAGCAATGCAGGCTGCTATTCTCCCATGGAGACGATCGTAGAGATGCTGGATGTAGTCCTGTGGAACGGCTTGCCGTGCCATTTCCACCTGGCGCCTCAGTTGGACCAGCGTTCGTGCTGGATGTGCAGACCGCGTGAGACGACGCTTCATCCAGTCCCAAACATGCTCAATGGGGGACGGATCCGGAGATCTTGCTGGCCAGGGTAGTTGACTTACACCTTCTAGAGCACGTTGGGTGGCACGGGATACATGCGGACGTGCATTGTCCTGTTGGAACAGCAAGTTCCCTTGCCGGTCTAGGAATGGTAGAACGATGGGTTCGATGACGGTTTGGATGTACCGTGCACTATTCAGTGTCCCCTCGACGATCACCAGTGGTGTACGGCCAGTGTAGGAGATCGCTCCCCACACCATGATGCCGGGTGTTGGCCCTGTGTGCCTCGGTCGTATGCAGTCCTGATTGTGGCGCTCACCTGCACGGCGCCAAACACGCATACGATCATCATTGGCACCAAGGCAGAAGCGACTCTCATCGCTGAAGACGACACGTCTCCATTCGTCCCTCCATTCACGCCGTCGCGACACCACTGGAGGCGGGCTGCACGATGTTGGGGCGTGAGCGGAAGACAGCCTAACGGTGTGCGGGACCGTAGCCCAGCTTCATGGAGACGGTTGCGAATGGTCCTCGCCGATACCCCAGCAGCAACAGTGTCCCTAATTTGCTGGGAAGTGGCAGTGCGGTCCCCTACGGCACTGCGTAGGATCCTACGGTCTTGGCGTGCATCCTTGCGTCGCTGCGGTCCGGTCCCAGGTCGACGGGCACGTGCACCTTCCGCCGACCACTGGCGACAACATCGATGTACTGTGGAGACCTCACGCCCCACGTGTTGAGCAATTCGGCGGTATGTCCACCCGGCCTCCCGCATGCCCACTATACGCCCTCGCTCAAAGTCCGTCAACTGCACATACGGTTCACGTCCACGCTGTCGCGGCATGCTACCAGTGTTAAAGACTGCGATGGAGCTCCGTATGCCACGGCAAACTGGCTGACACTGACGGCGGCGGTGCACAAATGCTGCGCAGCTAGCGCCATTCGACGGCCAACACCGCGGTTCCTGGTGTGTCCGCTGTGCCGTGCGTGTGATCATTGCTTGTACAGCCCTCTCGCAGTGTCCGGAGCAAGTATGGTGGGTCTGACACACCGGTGTCAATGTGTTCTTTTTTCCATTTCCAGGAGTGTATTTTGTCTGTACTTTGTGAACTGTTCATATTTTTTTGGAACCATTGTGATACTATGAGAGCTTTGAATGATGTATTTGGTATGAGATCATGATTTTTAAAGTACGTTTGAGGCAGATGAGACTATGGAAATGAGCAGAGAATATTTTTTATGGTTTGAAATTATTGCAGAAAGCTACGACTTTTTTGAGATTTGACTGAGGTGTTATGATGTTATTATTACGACGACGATGTGTATTATGCTGTTGAGGTATGTTTATGTCAATAAGATGATGCTACCATATATGAGGAATGTGATTACGTGTTTATATGTATATGAATAATGTATAGAAGTTAGGGACTCTTGACTTGTGAAAAAGGATGTTGGAAACCAAGAATCGTACTTTAAGAGTTATGAAATGTGTGTAAATGCGTGAATGTATCACAATGCCAACGAAAATTTTTTTGGACACTGTTATATTCATAGGATTTTGTTTCTACACATTTGCAACGTAAATTCTCGACCTGTGAAATTTTTATATGAGACTGTCACTGTAGTGGAAGCTGCTGTCATAAATATTTCCGTAAGAAAGTTAAGTGACCACCTGCACGTAATGCGTCGTGGGCACGCAGCTGTGTCAGATGCTGGGAGAACAAGTCATTAGTGAGTGCCTCGTCAGAAGCACAGGTAGAAAAAAAAAAGGAGAGGCCATTATCCTCGCTATTGACATTTCCTTGTTGAAAGCATACTGTGGAGCTCGTAATTTATGATATTTACTAAAATGCCTAATGAAATGATTAGAAACATTTTACATCTATTGTCTTTGTAGTTAAGAGATTGCTCATTTTGTTTAATATCTGGTTTCCAGCTGTGTTGCAGCATTAGTTTTATAAAATAAAATGCATTTGCTAATGTGAACACTTTCTGTCAACAGATCTATTAAATAATAATTTTGCAAATCCACATTCTTTATAAAAAAGGAGCACTTGGAAAGGAAAGAACAATAAGAAGGGACTAGTAACAGTAACTGGACACATAATTTTCTTTTCAAGTACATGGTAATATTTTTTTTACAATAAGTTGTTGTGGTGCACCACTTTAATTACATAGACATTAAGATGTGAATATACATTTCCCTTATCTGCATTGTTGTTTTTACTGTAATATTTTTTCTGCTTGAGCTATGTCATGTTTAGATATAAGTTAATACTGCTGCTGTTTGCCAGGCATAGTGCTACTAAATTTCACTTTGTATTACTCTGTTAAGCTAGTTTTACTATTGATTTATTTTTATTGTTGCTGCACATTGGCTCATATTATTTGTAATGTGGCATTGCTTGGTAATTTAGATTTACTGTAGCTTGCTTTACGATTTTCCATTTTTTTTGTCATTGCTGTTTGTGTTAATTTGTTATGTGCTGCTGCATTGCCTCGTCCCTTGGTATATACATCTGTGCTCAGTAGATTTAAGTTAGCTTAATAGGGGTAGACTATATAAGAAACTGACTATGGAGAATAGGTAAAGAATGCATTGCGACGTTATATGAAAAATATTTGGGCCAAAATGAGTATTGTACAATGAGAAACAATTATTTTGAAAGAAATATGAATAGAATACAGGAAGGAGGTATAGATAGGACTCTTTGGGAATAATGATGAATGAAGGGAGATCTCCAAGAAGCAAAGAAAGTTTTGTTTGCAAAATACTGCAATGAAACAAACCCTGTCCTTTCTTTTTATGTTATCCCACTATGTGTTTGTGTACCCTTGTGTATTTGTTTTCTTCCTGTCTCTGTGTAGTTTCATAGAATTTTTTCTTCTTCTAATACTAAGCTACATTCACTATGATGAGGAATACTGTTATCCTCGAATATAATTGGCATTAATAATATGTTATTTACCTTGTTAATATGCTTAGACATTATTTATCTGTTCTGTTTTGTTGCTCATGTGTAAAGTTGATGTTTCAAAAATTATTCTGATCTTTTATGTATTTACTTATGTCATAATTCCTGTAACACTGATGTATATGTTATTTCTATTCTTTTGTAAAGCCTGTACTACAAATGTTATCTGTATTGTTATGTTTTTAATGATGTATTTTGTACGTTTGTTATTGTATTCTTATGTTATAAAATTGTAATTGACACCAGTTCATTAAATTAAGTAACTTGTAAGTTACATTTCACTGCACACATTTCTGTTGGTCATAGTATATGGACAATATGTGAGAAGTTGGGACTGTTAGTGTTTGCATGTGTGTTAATAATTCAGCAAGGGACTGGATAACAGCATTGCTGGTTCTAAGGACAATTCCAAAAACTTTGTGAGTGCACAAGTGGTGGTTATGGACTTGCTCTATTATCCACAAGACTCTTCAATGGTGATTGTGCACCTGCACAGTTGCAACAGATGGCTGCTGGCCACATCTACAAGGACTACAGTGGGTCTACACCTTTGCTGACTCACCAGTATCATTATCTCTACAAGGACTGCAGTGGGTCTGCACCTCTGGTGGCCCACCAATACCACAATCTCTACCAGGACTACAGTGGGTCTACCCTGTGATGACCTACCCACCAATATTCATCAACTTCGACTGACTCTGCTGTGGGTTTGCTCTGTTGTGGCCCATTACCTGTCAGCATGTCAAGAGTCAGCACTGTCTTTCTGTTGGAAGGACAACACTACTTCTTCAAGACTGCATGGACATCCACTACTTCCGTGTACATTATCTTTTACTGCTCAGACTTTGATAAATGAAACGGAAGTTTTACTGTGATGAATGATCAGGACTGTCTTTATGGACTGTGAGAAAATTTTAGCTTTTGACCAACGTTGTATAAATAAGTGTGTGCATTTGATATCTTTGTTATTCTAATTATGAAAAATTTTTTCAAATCATTATTGGCCACTGCCCAAAAATATGTTGTAAAATTTTTTGTGGGGAGCATGGGGGCTATGTAAGTAGGCTGTTTATTTTTTCTTTATGTAAGTAGGCTGTTTAGGTTGCCGCCACGTAGCGCTCTCTGTATGAAAATCACTTGCTGTGCTGTGTGCAGTCTGTGGCTAGTTTGCATTGTTGTCTGCCATTGTATTGTTGGGCAGCTGGATGTTAACAGCGCATAGCGTTGGACAGTTAGAGGTGAGCCGCCAGCAGTGGTGGATGTGAGGAGAGAGATGGCGGAGTTTTGAAATTACATATATTATGACTTTTGATGATATTAAGGTAAATACAGTGTTTGTTCTCTATTAAAATCTTTCATTTGCTAACTATCCCTATCAGTAGTTAGTGCCTTCAGTAGTTTGAATCTTTTATTTAGCTGGCAGTAGTGGCGCTCGCTGTATTGCAGTAGTTCGAGTAATGAAGATTTTTGTGAGGTAAGTGATATCTGAAAGGTATAGTTTAATGTTAGTCAGGGCAATTCTTTTGTAGGGATTATTGAAAGTCAGATTGCGTTGCGCTAAATAATATTGTGTGTCAGGTTAAGCACAGTAGTGTATAATTTGTTCTAAGGGGACGTTTCAACTTCCAGTATCTCTGTGACACTCTCCCACGGATTAAACAAACCTGTGACCATTCGTGCTGCCCTTCTCTGTATACGTTGAATACCTCCTGTTAGTGCTATTTGGTGCGGGTCCCGCACGCTAGAGCAATATTCTACAAGCGGTTGCACGAGTGATTTGTAAGCAATCTCCTTTGTAGATTGATTACACTTCCCCAGTATATTACCAATAAACCGACGTCAACCACCCGCTTTACCCACAGCTGAACCTATGTGATCATTCCATTTCATATCCCTACAAAGTGTTACACCCAGGTATTTGTATGAGTTGGCCGATTCCAACAGGGACTTATTAATATTATAGTCATAGGATAATATGTTCTTTCTGTTTTGTGAAGTGCAAAATTTTACGTTTCTGAACATTTAGAGCTAGTGCCAATCTCTACACCACGTTGAAATCTTATCAATATCTGACTGAATATTTAAACAGCTTCTTTAAGATAGTTCTTCATTATAGGTAACTGCATCTTCTTCAAAAAGCCTGATTTTACTATTAATATTATCCGCAAGGTCATTAATACACAATATGAGCAGTAAGGGTCCAAAAACACTTAACGCCATTCGCGGCGCATGAGGCGGAGGGTCAATGTGGAGACCGCTCTGCCGTCCGGGTTCAGAGATCATTCTAAGTTCATACAAGCGGTTGGCGGAGTTAGTGAAGGCGGAAATCCTCGCTCGCGGGGTGGAATCTGAGCTAACTATTTGTAGTATCGTTCCCAGAACCAATCGCGGTCCTCTGGTTTGCAGCCGAGTGGAAGGCTTAAACCAGAGGCCTAGACGATTCTGCGAAGATATGGGGTGGAAATTTCTCGGGTGGAGAAATGTAGGGTCCCCCTGAATAGGTCAGGCGTGCACTACACGCAGGAAGCGGCTACGAGGGTAGCGGAGTACTTGTGGAATGTACATGTGGGTTTTTTAGGTTAGAGAATTCCTCCCTACGTCCGACAAGACGCCTCCTGAGACGCGACAAGGTAGTAGTAGGCAAAAAGCAACAGCGAATAACAATATTAATGTGCTAATAGTAGACAGCAGGAGCGTCTATAGAAAGGTTCCAGAACTGCTCTCACTAATAAACGGTCACAACGCCCACATAGTACTAGGGACAGAAAATTGACTGAAACCAGATGTAAACAATAATGAAATTATAAACTCAGATTGGAATGTATACCGCAGAGACAGGCTGGGCAGTGAAGGGGGAGGCGTGTTTATAGAGATAAAAAGTACAATAGTATCGAAGGAAATTGACGGAGATCGGAAATGTGAAATAATTTGGGTGAAGGTCACGGTTAAAGCAGGCTCAAACATAGTAATTGGATGTCTTTATAGGCCCCCTGGCTCAGCAGCTGTTGTGGCAGAGCGCATGAAGGAAAATTTGGAAAATATATCGAGTAGATTTCCCGACCATGTTATAGTTCTGGGTTGAGATTTTAATTTGCCGGGTATAGACTGGGAGACTCAAACGTTTAAAACGTGGCAGGGACAAAGAATCCAGTGAAAATTTTTTTAAGTGCATTATCTGAAAACTACCTTGAGCAGTTAAACAGAGAACCGACTCGTGGCGATAACATATTAGACCTTCTGGCGACAAACTGCCGCGAACTATTTGAAACAGTTAACGCTGAACAGGGAATCAGCGATCATAAAGCGGTTACTGCATCGATGATTTCAGCCGTAAATAGAAACATTGAAAAAGGTAGGAAGGTTTTTCTCTTTAGCAAAAGTGACAAAAAGCAGATTTCAGAGCATCTGACGGCTCAACACAAAAGTTTTGTCTCAAGTACAGATACTGTTGAGGATCAGTAAACAAAATTCAAAACCATCGTACAATATGCATTAGATGAGTACGGGCCAAGTAAGATCGTAAGTGATGGAAAAGAGCCACCGTGGTACAACAACCGAGTTAGAAAACTGCTGCGGAAGCAAAGGGAACTTCACAGCAAACATATACATGGCCAACGCCCTGCAGGCAAACAAAAATTACGCGAAGTGAAATGTAATGTGAGGAGGGCTATGCGAGAGGCGTTCAATGAATTCGAAAGTAAAGTTCTAGGTACTGACTTGGCAGAAAATCCTAAGAAATTTTGGTCTTATGTCAAAGCGGTAGGTGGATCAAAACAAAATGTCCTGACACTCTGTGACCAAAATGGTACTGAAGCAGAGGATGGCAGACTAAAGGCCGAAATACTAAATGTCTTTTTCCAAAGTTGTTTCACAGAGGATGAGTGCACTGTAGTTCCCTCTCTAGATTGTCGCACAGATGTCAAAATGGTAGATATCGAAATAGACCACAGAGGGATAGAGAAACAATTAAAACTGCTCAATAGTGGAAAGGCTGCTGGACCTGATGGGATACCAGTTCGATTTTACACAGAGTACGCGAAGGAACTTGCCCCCCTTCTTAAAGCGGTGTACTGTAGGTCTCTAGAAGAGCGTAGCGTTCCCAGGGATTGGAAAAGGGCACAGGACATCCCCGTTTTCAAGAAGGAACGTCGAACAGAACTATGGCTATATGTCTAACGTCGATCAGCTGTAGAACTTTGGAACACGTATTAAGTTCGAGTATAATGACTTCTCTGGAGAGTAGAAATCTACTCTGTAGGAATCAGCATGGGTTTTGAAAAAGACAATCGTGTAAAACCCAGCTCGCGCTATTGTCCATGAAACTCAGAGGGCCATAGACACGGGTTCCCAGGAGGACGCCGTGTTTCTTGACTTCCACAAGGCGATCGATACAGTTCCCCACAGTCGTTTAATGAACAAAGTAAGAGCATTTGGACTATCAGACCAATTGTGTGATTGGATTGAAGAGTTACTAGATAACAAAACGCAGCATGTCATTCTCAATGGAGAGACGTCTTCGGAAGTAAGAGTGATTTCAGGTGTGCCGCAGGGGAGTGTCGTAGGACCCCTGCTATTCACAATATACATAAATGACCTTGTGGATGACATCGGAAGTTCACTGAGGCTTTTTCGGATGATGCAGTGGTATATCGATAGGTTGTAACAATGGAAAATTGTACTGAAATGCAGGAGGATCTGCAACGGATTGACGCATGGTGCGGGGAATGGCAATTGAATCTCAATGTAGACAAGTGTAATGTACTACGAATACATAGAAAGAAAGAGCCCTTAGCATTTAGCTATAATATAGCAGGTCAGCAACTGGAAGCAGTTAATTCCATAAATTATCTGGGAGTAGCCATTAGGAGTGAATTACAACGGAATGATCGTATAAAGTTGATCGTCGGTAAAGCAGATGCCAGACTGAGATTCAATGGAAGAATCCTAAGGAAATGCAATCCGAAAACAAAGGAAGTAGGTTACAGTACACTTGTTCGCCCACTACTTGAATATTGCTCACCAGTGTGGGATCCGTACCAGATATGGCTGATAGAAGAGATAGAGAAGATCCAACGGAGAGCAGAGCCCTTCGTTACAGGATCATTTAGTAATCGCGAAAGCGTTACGGAGATGTTAGATAAACTCCATTGGAAGACTTTGCAGGAGAGACGCTCAGTAGCTCGGTACGGGCTTTCGTTGAACTTTCGAGAACATACCTTTACCGAGGAGTCAAGCAGTATATTGCTCCAGTCTACGTATATCTCGTGAAGAGACCATGAGGATAAAATCAGAGAGATTAGAGCCCACACAGAGGCATACCGGCAATCTTTCTTTCCACGAACAATACGAGACTGGAATAGAAGGGAGAATCGATAGAGGTACTCAAAGTACCCTCCGCCTCACACCGTCAGGTGGCTTGCGGAGTATGGATGTAGATGTAGATCTGGGGCACACCCGAAGTTACTTCAACATCTGACGGAATCCAAGAAAACACGCTGTGTCCTCCCTACCAAAAAGTCCTCAATCCATTCAAAAATATCACTTGTTACCCCATACATTTGACAATAAGCGTAGGTGCGGTACTGTGTCAAATGCTTTTCCGAAATCAAGACATACTGCATCTACCTGATTACCATGATCCAAAGTTTTCAGTATGTCATGTGAGAAAAGTGTGAGTTGTGTATCACAAGATCGATGTATTCGAAACCATGCTCGTTGGCACTTAGAAGGTCATCTTGCTCAAGGTATCTCGTTACGTTTGAGCCCAGAATATGTTCTAAGATTCTACTACAAATCTATGACAAGGATAGTAGACGGTAGTTTTGTGGATCACTTCTAATACCTTTCTTGTAAACGGGAGTGGCCTGTGCCTTTTTCCAAGAAGTGGGCAAGGTTTCTTGTTCGAGGGATCTACGACAGATTATAGTTGGGAAATGGGTTATCTGTCAGTATAGATTCTGACAAGGATTCCATTAGGGTCAGGAGCTTCGTTCAATTTTAGCGATTTCGGCTGTTTCTCAACACCACTGACACTAATGCTTATTTCATCCATATTTTCAGGGGTACGAGGATTAAATTGGGGAAATTCTCCTGGGTTTTTCTTTGTACAGGAACCTTTGAAAACGGAGTTAAGCATTTCAACGTTTGCTTTGCTACCCTCAATTTCAGTTCCTGTCTGTTTCACTGGGGACTGGACCCTTACTTTGGTTCCAGAAGCAGCCTTTGCATGTGACCAGAATTTCTTTAGGTTCTGTGAAGGGTTACTTGGACAATATTCTGTTACGCTAATTGAAGACTTCACGCACTGCTCTCTCGACAGCCAAGAGTGTTTCATTCAGAATTTCTCTTTCTTTAACCATACGCTTTGTTTTACAACTATTATGGACTAATCCTTGTTTCCTCAGAAGTTTCTTTACAGTGACTGTATACCATGGGGGTTCCCTACCATTATGAACTGTTCTACTAGGTACATATCTATCCAGTGTATGGTCAACTATTCTTTTAAATTTGAGCGAGAGTTTGTGCACATACTTCCGCCCTATGGTAAAATTTTCAAACTCCTCATTGAGAAATTATGCTACCGATCTTTTATCTAGTTACTAAACATTTATGTCTTTCTGGTTCTTTTAGTTGTCCTCTGGTCTTTGGTAATCATTGTCGCCACATCTGCGTCATGGTCACTGATACCAGTTTCGATGCGGGCATCCTCTAAGAGGACAGGTCTATTTGTTGCCATTAGATCCAATATATTTCCATAATGAATGGGAGTTCCTAACTACATGTTTTAGATAGTTTTCAGAGAATGGATTTAGTAAAGTTTCACACGATGTGTTGTCACGCCCGTAACTAATAACACTATAATTTTGAGATATGTTTTGGATGATTAAAGTCTCCGCGGATGGATACCGTAAGACTGGGGAACTAATGTGCAATTTAAATGAGGTTTTCTCTAAAGTTTTCCCCAAAAATCGTAGGCCATCAACTTCAGGTTTCAACGCAGTTTTCTGTACCTAGTATTGTGTGAGCTTAACTGCTCTTCAGGAGCACTTCGAACTCTGGCACTTTGTTGAGAATGTTTCTGCTGTTTACTATTAGGATTTTAATACTCTCACCTGCGGGAGGCATTTCTTACGATCTTACACTGATACTTCTGGGTTTCCTACAGCTATCGTTATCTGGATTACATAGAGAGTCACCTAATATAAAAAAAAACCTTGTGTGCACCCCACACACAGTCAGCTACCTGATTAGTAGCCTCTGATGTGTAGTGCTCACCTGACTTATGTAGGAGAACCCTACAGTTCTCAACCCTATTGAAACCTGGTAGTCAAGGAAGGCTGGATTCAGTTACAATTGCAGACGGGGCTGTAATCAGTTATTATTGGTTCCCTTTTGCAATTACACGTATTTGTTTTAAAACGGTAATTCCAGACTCAGCAATAAATAAAAATATCACACCTTCTTAATGAAATAATAAACAACTGTGTAATTAATAGTGCTTTCAGTGCGTTACAATATACCAAATGAGCATAATATACAGACACAGCAAATAATGTTTTAAAAACCAGCCAATGTGATCCCAATTAGAATTTTAAGGCACGTAACCACAGTCACGGCTGAAGACCATTAACGCCAAGAATGGCAGTTATAAAAAAAGTAACAAACACACTGTAAAACAGAAATGCAATAGCAAATGTAAATTTAAAAATACAGGCAACTAATCACTAAATGGATGAGACAAAATGATGGTAAACTTGATATCAGAACCATTTAAAACTGTTGTAACGCCAAGAGAGACAATTATATAAAAATTAGAAAAACATACAGTAAAAGAGCAAATACAATAGCAAAGGTTAATTTAAAAGGACAAGCAACTGATCATCAAACAGGTGAGACAAATTGATGGTAAACATGGTAGCACAATCATTTAAAAATGCTCTAAGCCAAGAATGACAATTCTATAAAAAGATTTAGAAACATACAATAAAGTAGCAAATGCAATAATAAGACACAAAAGCCAGTCACAGACGGTGCACCAGGAATCGACTTCTCACTAGGTCTGGCAAAAAAACACTTTCACGAGCGATGAGATAGGCAGCCAAGAGTTGCATTCACTTCAAAAGATGGTAACTCAGACTAGTGGCAGTCTAACAAATGACTAATGATAATCTTGCTTAGGCTACCTGACGTCCAATAAACCAAATGCAAAGATGTAAAAATACGCCAAAGCTGGAACCGGCGGAACAGGCTGCAGAATACTGTGCTTAGAGTGCCCGGAACGAGAAAGGAATCACTATGATCAGAGTGGAAGAATCGCCAACCAACCTACAATCATGAAAGCTGTCAAAACTACGTGCCTCACCAGACAGCAGCGGCTAGGCGAGGAAACGTACACTGCCGCTACATACTCTAACCCCCAGGGCACGTAACTGGGGCGCTAGCGGCTACGAGACAGGAAAATACCGCTGGTTCAAATTCACAAATAGCAACAAACTGAACGTAATAAATAGTAATTAGAAGTCCAGGAAAGCTAATCAGGTCTACCTTCCCCAAGCTCTCCACTCGGTCCTCTTCGCCTCAGCAACACTACGAGTAGCAACACGAACCCAAGTGACTGGAGAATCGCAAGACCTCACAATGGTGGAGGTTTCTCTACTTGAATCCAAATGCACTCAGCTTAAGGCTTGCAGGATCCGGTTGTGCAACCTCGCGACCACAGGCCTTCGATCTGGCAGTCCACGCGCGCCACCAGCAGTCCCGGCGCGTTCTTGCACTGTACAGACCTGGCTCCACCTGAGTCCCCAACCGAACTGCACACTGGCACGGCCAGGAAGAACAACGACGTCGCCCCAAAGATAGGGCCGCAGTTACTACATATCAATAAACTAGCGGACAGGTAACGCTTACGAAACCAAGTGGCGCCAGTCAACCACAACCATGTCAACTGAAGGATACGGTCTGGCCTCCAACAGAGGATGGAAACCTACAAATAGGACCAACGCGGGCTGCGGCATGGCTCACCAATGGCGCAAGTCCACGAAGTCGCAGCTTAGCTTGTCACAGAACCTTTGAAGTCTGCCCGCATCTCGTGGTCGTGCGGTAGCGTTCTCGCTTCCCACGCCCGGGTTCCCGGGTTCGATTCCCGGCGGCGTCAGGGATTTTCTCTGCCTCGTGATGGCTGGGTGTTGTGTGCTGTCCTTAGGTTAGTTAGGTTTAAGTAGTTCTAAGTTCTAGGGGACTTATGACCACAGCAGTTGAGTCCCATCGTGCTCAGAGCCATTTGAACCATTTTGAGCCTTCGAAGTCTTTGGTTCAGTCCTTCCACTTGACTCAGAACCAAAGAGCCACATCAGTTCTCGGAACAATGCTGCAAATTGTTAGCTTCGTTGAAACTCCACGTGTAAGACTGGTCTTGTGACGTTTCTCTGCCAGTCGTTGGAACGACCCAAGAATGACCTCGGAGCCCAAACGACAACCTTTAATTGTTCCAACGTGCGCCACAATCTGCAGTTGGTTGCATCCTGTTCCCTCAGTGGCTGCCGGAACAGCATCTTCAAGATGCTGGATGAGGCACCCAGGCACACACACTGAGTGTACCTGGTATCATTTCCTGTCTCTCGTTACTATTTTCCTAAAGTGTGTCCTTTCCTGGCCCTTGCTTCTATTTCCCTGAGGCGTACCATCATTCTCCTTACATTTGAACCGCCGGCTATTAATCCTTCTGACACCGGACAAAACAGGTTTCCCTCACAACATGAAAAGTGAGTCCCACTGTCTCAGTATGAGTTTCAGTGAAAGATAGCATCTCAGACTTGTTGGTTAGGGTGATCGGTACAACACCCTGAGTTGTTCCTGGTCCGCGTCCACCCTGCGCAGGACGCCTAGATGCACCATCGACACGCCACTCTCAGTCAAGTCCTGACAGGATCTAAATGGGAGGATAGTACCTGAGATATCTGTGGTACAGGTATCACAGGCACACGACTCTCGTAAGGTCTTCCAACACAGTGATTCGCAGCAGCTTGCAACCGTTTTAGTCAGGGCGATATTCTGCTGCTTGGGAACGTCAACTAAGTCATTCACATTGGGGCTGCAATTGGGCGGTGTAATACTATATTACAAGACAGTGAGCAAATAACTTTAAATTAACCCCGCTGATTATCTTTTAGTCTATTATGCTCAAAAGTTTCTACGTAATTCCCTATAAGAACAGAAGCGGAAACACAAAAACGAGATTTCTATTCAGACAACACAAAAACATGTGGTAAAAATTCTAGTTTCCTAAAACATTTTGATGTTAATTAGAGTTAATAAGGAACTCGAAAACAGCGTTAATTTATGATAAATGCATATAATATGTAGGGCTACTCCTCCTTAAGGGAAAACCATATCTTAGTTAGAAAATCTGCTACAGTAACTAAATCACAAGCGCTAATATCCTACAAAATACTCGCAGATTATGCAAAAGACAATGGTAGTTTCCGAAATTTCCCAAAAACGCCCAATTATTTGCGTTGATATACAATGACATTCTGGGTGATGTATACTTTGGCTGAACTGTAAACCACAAACGCTGATTCGCTACAAAATAAAGTGCGTATCCGAAACTCTCGAACCAGTAACTTAAGAAAATATAGTTTTGTAAGCGTCCGAAAATTCTCGGACTAACCTATTTCTCACCCAATTGTACAATGAAATAAGAGAACGATTGTTTTGAACGAAGACAGGGCTACTATTCTGAAAGATTTTTAAAAGAGCACAGTTAGGTTTAGGCCTAAAATAGACGATAACAGTACTGGTTTATCGCAGCACTCGCGAATGTTCTAAATTTCACAATACAGCACAATAGAAACGGGTATTCGTACAATCAATGAAAGATTACGCAGAAGCGACGCGAACAGTAAAATATGCCAATCTAGAAATTTAAATCGGGACACGATCTTGCACACGCGGTCTCGCACAAGGGAAAATTCCGAAGTCGACTGTTATAAATAAATAAACGTGACTATTGCACGGATTTTTCACTTAGCTGATTCTGTGCACACTTCGACACTGGAATACTGAAGAAGAATACTGTAGCGGAAGTTTATCACCAGGACTGTGGGACTGTATCTGGAGATAAAAAAATAATTACGTAATTTCATTATTTCTAGGTGATAAATGTAATTTTATAAGTACCTCACGTATTCATATCGGACATTATTTCATACATACGCAGCGTTTCTGGGAAGAGAGTTTTTTTTTATTGAGTGGGTGTAATGTCAACGTATCGAATAGGGTCAATCAAACATCACGTACAGTTGACAGATATAAAATACGTGTAACTGAGATCCATCAGTAGAATCGTGCACATGACTTTGGAAGCTAAATTCGACTCGACCTTTTTACTTTTTATTTTCCAGAAAACGCAGAATGCGTTTTGAAAGCGGATTCGGGAGCGGCGGATATCGGGCGGCGCGCTCCAGCGACCGGACACTGGGACTGCTGAAACGCGCGCCGCTTTGCAGCCGGCACATTGCAGCGATCGCAGGCGTCCTTTCACGTCGGCCGCTCTTCCACGCCCCCCCCCCCCCCCCGTTCACCCCTGCCGCCATCCCACACGGTCGGCCGCCTCTGACGGGCTCACTCGATGAGCACGTCGTCCCGCCCACGTCAGACTTGGCCGCGTCGCTCACCGACGTCTCTGCTTTTCAAAAGCGACCGCTGCGCCTCTGAAGTGGCGTTAAAATGCTTTGTCGTTCTCCAGTGTAGCGTTATTTCTGTCATCGGCAAACAGCAAAATATTAGCTATAGCACGAATGTGTCCGTCCTTCCATACGTTTGATTTCATCACGGAATATAGGCTCTGATTCTCAATGAGAATTTTCTGAGGAATATTTTCAGTGCTACTACACCCAACAAACAGCGCCATACTGCTCCTTCGTGGAAATCTCATAATATCTCAGCGTGTCAAGAAATCCATGCTATAAAGTAGCTTCAAACGGATTACTGTATCTGTAACCATTCGTAGCATTCAGCTCGCGCTAACTGCACTTCGCACAATACACACACCTTGAGAATGTACTCAACCCGTCACACAATGAATTACAGACCTTTAGTATATTCGGGATTTGTCACAGGCGTTTGAGTGTGTAAATCACAATATCCTAAGTCAGGTAGCATATTATAGTGTGACGAGAAATGCTACGGAGTAATTCAAATAATCTTCGAACTTATTACTTGTGGTATCACACAGGCTCCATCTTCGGACCCCTAACATTTCCTTCCATGTATTAAAAGCCTTTCGTCAGTAATGTTACCAGATATTTTGGTTACTGATCATTCAAACTATGCTACAAATAGCAAATGAAGTATATGTTTAGAACGATCGGGTAGTGACACTTTTTCGTAATAACCTCTCAATCCAAGCTAACGTTTTCCGAGACCCTCAGCGTGTAAGAAGAACTATTTGTGAAGTTAACTCAAGAACGTCAAGGAAATGCGGATATAAACTATTGCTTCCCAAAATATTTATTCCTCAATGAAATTTGTCGTAAGTAACACATCTCTCTTTCAAACTAACAGCTCAGTTCATGGAGGCAAGGCTAGCAATTGAAATAATCTACATGAAGTTTTAAAGTTTCTTAGTAAGGTCCAGACAGGCGTCCGTTATTCAACATCACACGTTTTCATTAACTTGCCAGAAGCATACAAACTCACCTGTTATTGATGTTCATTTTAAGAGGACCTTGAGAATTTATTTGTGGCCAACGTCTACTGCGATGACGAAGTACTTGCCAGAACAAATACACTACTGGCCATTAAAATTGTTACACCTAGAAGAAATGCAGATGATAAACGGGTATTCATTGGACAAATATATTATACTAGAGCTGACATGTGATTACATTTTCACGCAGTTTCGGTGCATAGATTCTGAGAAATCAGTACCTAGAACAACCACCTCTGGCCGTAATAACGGCCTTGATACGCTTGGGCATTGAGTCAAACTGATCTTGGATGGCGTGTACAGGTACAGCTGCCCATGCAGCTTCAACACGGTACCACAGTTCACCAAGAGTAGTGACTGGTGTATTGTGACGAGCCAGTTGCTCGGCCACCATTGACCAGACGTTTTCAATTGTGAGGGATCTGAAGAATGTGCTGGCCAGGGCAGCATTCACCAAGAGTAGTGACTGGTGTATTGTGACGAGCCAGTTGCTCGGCCTCCATTGATCAGACGTTTTCAGTTGGTGAGGGATCTGGAGAATGTGCTGGCCAGGGCAGCAGTCGAACATTTTCTGTATCCAGAAAGGCCCGTACAGGCCCTGCATCATGCGGTCGTGGATTATCCTGCTGAAACGTACGGTTTCACAGGGATCGAATGAATGGTAGAGCCACGGGTGGTAACACATCAGAAATGTAACGTCCACTGTTCAAAGTGCCGTCAATGCGAACAAGTGCTCACTAATACGTGTAACCAATGGCACCTCATACCATCATGCCGGGTTATACGCCAGTACGGCGATGACGAATACACGCTTCAAATGTGTGTTCACCGCGATGTCACCAAACACGGATGCGACCATCATGATGCTGTAAACAGAACCTGGATTCATCCGGAAAAATGACGTTTTGCCATTCGTGCACCCAGGTTCGTCGTTGAGTACACCATCGCAGGCGCCCCTGTTTGTGATGCAGCGTCAAGGGTAACCGCAGCCGTGGTCTCCGAGCTGATAGTCCATGTTCCTGCAAACGTCGTCGAACTGTTCGTGCAGATGGTTGTTGTCTTGCAAACGCCCCCATCTGTTGACTCAGGTATCGAGACGTGGCTGCACGATCCGTAATAGCCATGCGGATAAGATGCCTGTCATCTCGACTGCTAGTGATACGAGGCCGTTGGGATCCAGCACGGCGTTCGGTGTTACTCTCCTGAACCCACCGATTCCATATTCTGCTAACAGTCATTGGATCTCGAACAACGCGAGCAGCAATGTCGCGATACGATAAACCGCAATCGCGATAGGCTACAATCCGACCTTTATCAACGTCCTCCTTACACGCGACATCACAACAATGTTTCACCAGGCAACGCCAATCAACTGCTGTTTGTGTATGAGAAATCGGATGGAAACTTTCCTCATGTCAGCACGTTGTAGGTGTCGCCACCGGCGCCAACCCTGTGTGAATGATCTGAAAAGCTAATCATTTGCATATCACAACATCTTCTTCCTGTCGGTTAAATTTAGCGTCTGTAGCACGTCATCTTCGTGTTGTAGCAATTTTAATGGCCATTAGTGTATATCGTTAACAATATCGAATAACATAGGTGTTAGGTATGATCTGAAATTATACCTCATGGAACACAGAGTATGATGCACTTAAATGTGGTATGTCAACTTGGTTACCATTTTCAGGTGAAAAGATGATTTACTTAACCCGTATCAATGATGATCGTCTATCTTAGGCTTCTTGATTAATAGATATCGTCTTTTGTAAAAATATATCATCATATAATCTTGTTTTATGGCGTGTTCTCCTTCTTTGAGTGTCTCCTCACTTTCGATAAGTGGAAAAGAAGTGTGTCTAATCTAATTTGACACGACACTTTGAGGGACAGTGTTCTCGTCGTCAGGTTCCCAGTGTTTAGCCCTTGGTGTCAACTTTCTTGGCGCTGTTTCTCTTCTTATAGAGCGTTTGGATCATTTTTAATCGCCTGGCCGAAAAGTCATAACTCTGTACCATGATGGTGAAATTTCGGCAATATTGTTAGCGCCAAAGACTCAAGAAGACATCTTTGCATCATGATAGAGAAGGTTTTCCAGAAGTGTGGGCTAGAGAGAGGAAATGCATATGCGCCAAGGCAATCAGTGTTGGAAGCTAAACTGATTGTAGCCGGCGACACAACACTAGCGATCACGTCGCGCATTGTTTTCGCATTTACAGTGTTCTGTTTAAATCTCGTAATGACTGGTGGGCTATGGGGACAATGTTAAACAATATTTCTGGGTTGGACGTACTTTATTTGTGCTCCCCCTCACTACATTCCTCATCACTTACAGTATTTTAATGTGTGTGACTAATGTCAAGAGTTGCTATCCAGGCACCGACCGACACCGGCCGCGTCCTAACAATCAAGACGCAAAACAAGTTCACTTCGGAACAAGATTCTCAGCCAACATTGTTTCTGCACGGAAACAAAGATCTATTGGTGACAACCTGATGTTATCACTGTCTTCCAAACCACATTCTTGTTATTGTATGAAGCTTATTTGAAGTGTGTTGAATGCTGCCATTTATTACTGACACAGTACAAAAATGTCTACATAGCATCAGAACAATTCGGGAGCGATGGGTTGGAGCATTGACCTTCTGAATATGCAGATGGCCCGCAGGTTGTACTAGGCAAGCGCATGATCGGGCAGTAGGTTCCTATATCGTTCACACGTGAGAGACGATGAAGAGAGTATGAGGATCTGTATTTTGTACAAGTAAACGTCACCCACAAATAAATATCTTCAACATCAGCCTGAATGGCAACCAGTTGGCCAACGGAATTTATCAACCCATCTGGTTGTTGATATATCGGGTGATCAAAAAGTCAGTATAAATTTGAAAACTTAATAAACCTCGGAATAATGTAGATAGAGAGGTAAAAATTGACACACATGCTTGGAATGACATGGGGTTTTATTAGAGCCACCCCATATTGCTAGACGGGTGAAAGATCTCTTGCGTGCGTCGTTTGGTGATGATCGTGTGCTCAGCCGCCACTTTCGTCATGCTTGGCCTCACAGGTCCCCACACCTCAGTCCGTGCGATTATTGGCTTTGGGATTACCTGAAGTCGCAAGTGTATCGTGATCGTGAAAGACAACATCCGACGCCAATGCCTCACCATAACTCCAGACATGCTTTACAGTGTTGTTCACAACATTATTCCTCGACTACAGCTATTGTTGAGGAATGATGGTGGACATATTGAGCATTTCCTGTAAAGAACATCATCTTTGCTTTTGTAACGCTGCACGCGTAGCACACGATACTCCTTAAAGCCTGTACTATGGTAAGTTGACGGGCTTCACCTTATGAGAAAGGATTTTCGTATAGATATTGACCGCGTGTACCTGAATGGAGGCAAATCAGACTTACACCCACTCTGTAATAACAATGATACGTCAAGTGATTCCGAAATGCAACTACACGTTAGGACGGACAAAAAGCAACACAGCAGATGCTACCAATTTGTTAATAATACGGTCGCCAGTCTATTTAGGCATTAACTGAGTTTCTTCCCTGTACAAGTTGATGTATGTTCATGCAAAACAACACGTAGTAACACTGCATAATATGGTAAATTTTAGAACCAGAAAATCTATTGAACTGTTAATTTCACTTTCTGTACTGATATGGATAAACCATAAATACATAACACTGCACTATAATGTTTACTACAAAACTTCGTACTGGCCATTGATCTGATTAAAATCGGGCATAGGTTACCCTAGAAATAGCACTTTCGAATCACACACACAATGTCAATTTTAATAAAGATAAAACACTGATAAATTTTGGTTTTTATATTGACTTTAACTCTGCTGGTCAAATTAATTTAGAACACTTCAGAATTCAAATGAATAAAAAAGGGGGGGACCCTGAATCTGTTATGATCACTGCATAATAAAATTATGTGCTCAAGATTTCCAATATATGAGTTACTACTCTGTTCATCTTATTTCCTGCTCATTTAAATACCATTATATCTGTCTCGAAATAATTAAACTTCATTACTAAATCAATATCAAAATTATTTTCCAACTTTGTCAGACCTTCGTTATTCCTCAACTGGTCTGCAGGTAATTATTATTAACACAAACTTTAATTATTCATCTCGGGACACTCGGATTGCACAACATGTGGAAAGGACATAATCTAGGTCAGTTGTGAGGATAATTAAATGATAGGACAAAAAAATGGCTCTGAGCACTATGGGACTCAACATCTTAGGTCATAAGTCCCCTAGAACTTAGAACTACTTAAATCTAACTAACCTGAGGACATCACACACACCCATGCCCGAGGCAGGATTCGAACCTGCGACCGTAGCAGTCCCGCGAAATGATAGGACAGTTCTGGTAAAATTTAAGTTGTTATTGAACAATATGGAACAAAAGTAACGCTGGTCCACACGAATACAGTACTAAAAGTTTAAACCTGTTTGTATCGATGCGGCGGTTGGCAGGCGGCGAGATGGCGAGGCACAGAGCACACATACAACCACAGCTATGGCTCTTGACGTATCGGCACTTTATTTCTTCATAGCGTCGCAATACTTTTCCATTTAGTGCATATGGAATTTTGCCATGCTGTATGGGCGTAGGAACGGCATATCCGAGGCTCAATGAAACTGCGTCTTCCAGGAGAGCCTCCTCGCTCCAGAACGTGTTGCTCAGACCAATGCCCAACTCCGACTACTACTGCTGAGCCCGTTATGCCGTGCAGCGCCCGCGTGCATTTTCCCGCGCTCGCCTGCCATCCACCTTTTACCGCTCCCTTACAGACAGGGTATTCACCCGAGGTTTTGCATTCTACATATTCTAATACATTGCCTACGTATGGACCAGACGCACAATTACAATTTTAACATCTTACAACAGTCTCAACATTTGTTACACTTCAATTCTATTACAATATTGCTTGAAATTTAACATAAACATTAATATTCACATCGACATTTGTTTACAGTTTTCTTAACACAATGACATAAAACCAAAAGGAAATGAAATCAGAACATCGATTACACTAATTTATCGAAAATTCAGAAGAGAAAAAAAAATTTATATGTACAATAGTACAGCGTTGTTGTTGTTACACTTTGTCTTACTTTGTTATGCTAATTATTGCCATTCTGATCAGATGAAGCGCCATCTGTCGGATATTTTTTGAACTTTTTTATTTTTTTTATTCTAGTAAAACCCCATGTCATTCCAAGCATGTGTGTCAATTTTTACCTCTCTATCTACATTATTCCGTGATTTATTCAGTTTTCAAATTTATACTGACTTTTTGATCACCCGGTACTCATACTCTGTCATCAGCAATGTATACCGCACGGTTTATGAAGACAAAGGCCTGAATCATCTTTCAATTGTATTTTATTAATCGTATGGCGAAACAGCAAATATTCAGAAACACATACAGTTTACAATTATACATTTAAGGATTTAGGCAAAAAACTAATATGTTAAAATTTTTTAATTTAATAATTCAGTAATACTGAAAGGAGGACATTTAAACTATAAAATTAGGACTGTTAATAAAAACATATACATTTAGTCAGAGTTCAACATCCATTGAATGAAGCCAGTTTATAAGAGAGGGAGCATCACTAATAAAATCACTGAATGGTCCTGGGTACTTTCTCAGAGGGCAGTCTCTGACAATATGCTGAACTGTTTCCTCTTGGGTCCCGCAATCACAGGCTGGAAAGTCCCGGAGGCCCCACTTGTGCATCAGAGCATTGCGCCTGGCGTGGTCAGTTTTTATTCAATCGTGTCCACTCACTTCTCTTCAGGTAAAATCCTGGTACGCTGGCAGATGGATCTTGAACACTTTGGTGTTTTGTTTTTGTAGCGTTCCCTCTCCTGCTTCACCCTTTTTTAAGATCAAACTTCTTGGTGTTTCCTTCCAGTACGCCACAGTGGAGTGCGTGGTATCAAGCGGTCTGGAGGAGGGTCAGTTAACACAGTAGGAATTGGAAGGTCTTGGGGGTAGTCGGGGTGATGCGGTTTCCGTCATTCTCGATCGGTTGCTTTTCGGCGTCGCAATTCGGGTGATGGAATGTTACTGAAGGTGTGCAGTCCAGTGAACGGTGTGGATTTTAGTGTACCCTTGATAATTGTCATTGATTTAGTCAGATGGGTGTCTAGTTTCCTTGCATTAGTACTATGATGCCATTCTGAGGCACAGCATTCACTTCCAGAGTATACTAGTGTCAGAGCTGCAGTCCGCAGAGCGCAAGTTTCAGCGCCCCAGGCTGTACTAATCCGTTTCTTTATGATGTTATTTCGAGTCTTTAGCTTTTGGCCAGTGTTTTACAGTAGTTTTTTTATATGTTAACGACCGACCGAGTGTGACACCAAGGTATTTAGGCTGGAAGTTGTGGCTAATCCTCTGTTAACAGAAACTAACATTGAGCTGTTAGTTTCAGTTCATTTTCTTCTGTCTTGAATAGCCATGAGAAATCTTTGATCTAATGTGACTGATGGTGGTGTAGACTTTTCGCCGTCATGCCTTAGCAGTCCGTTGTACGGGGTACACATATTGGAGTTTGTGTACATGTCGCCTTCCGCGATGAGGATGTGGCAGACGTCCTTCCCTATCCTTCCCCAATTCCAGCCTGTTTCCATCACTAAAGATCTCGCTGTTGACGGGACGTTAAACAATTACCTCTGTGGCTTTTGTCGTGGCTTGTGCACACCATAGCAAATAGGTGGGTCTATTGTATGGACGTTCACAGGTGGTAGTTATCTAGCTTTGAACCTACGAATGGGTTGTCAGACTTCTACTCTTACAGTCCACTACGTTCTAGGGACACAAGTATCAGCAACACACTGGTGTCCAGAGTACTTGGCAGTGGGGGTTCTTTCTATGCTTAAATCTGACTTCTTACAGTAAACTCTTTCCCCAATAAGGAAGTAAAAGTGTATGACAAATGGCAGGAAAACAAGGCATAGGTTCGGCCACCTAGTGGGAAAGGTTTTTCTTGATATAGGGTGGTTTATCTTATTTCTTTTTAAATTCTTTTACAGACTTTTATAATTATGAACTCCCATAGTTAACTGACCATAATTTGGGGAATGGAAATGATTTCATACTTGACACTTTTGGGAAAAAATTAATAACGATAAGGGAAGTATTTCGATTCAACTCAATCATGATCATTCTCCATTCGTGCAATTCGTAACTGGAGGTTCTTTCTGGCTGTATGTTACTGAAAGCTGACTACAAATAGACAGATGAGTCGTTCGTCTGACTGCTGCAGCTTTCTTCAAAGATCTTGATGCATTCCTTTGCTGTGTCTTGGTGCTGATAGCTCATCAATCTGGTGATCTTAATCTCTTGGCCAGCCTGGTTGCTAAAATTCACCAAGGGTTTTTAAAGGCTTTGTCAAGTGCAATGATTAGGAAGCCCATAAATATTTCTTTAGATGGTGGTGCTTACCTCGTTTTTTTCATGTTTATCGCATAAATTATAAACTGTTTATCGCAGTTGGTCACAGGGGGTGACTACCCGTGTGGTGGCTAATCTCTTGCTTGCAGGGAACGGCTTAAAGTCTGTTGCCGTAATTGTTGTTTCGTAGAAACGGTTCGGCGCGGATCTGTTGATCAGGCTTTACTACTTTTCCAAACATCTGTGATAGTTCAGTACTAAATCCTGCGTTCCATAGTGTCCGCATGGGTGACGTGTATGCCTGCCAACTTTTCATTTGTCTGTATCATCCTCTTAATGACCCTGTACGGGTGCTGTAACTTTCTGGTTGTAAAACATGCGTGCTGACATTTTTCCATACGATACTACACCGGTACTACGAATGTTTCTATTCATGTGTATTTTTCATTGTGTTGCCTCTGACAGTGTATGTAGTTTAATTTCAGTTTTTTTTCCTTGGACCGGCAGGTGTGGCCGAGCGGTTCTAAGCGCTACAGTCTGAAACTGCGGGACCGCTACGGTCGCAGGTTCGAATCCTGCCTCTGGCATGGATGTGTGTGATGTCCTTAGGTTAGTTAGGTTTAAGTACTTCTAAGTTCTAGGGGACTGATGACCTCAGATGTTAAGTCCCCTAGTGCTCAGAGCCATTTGAACCATTTTTCTAGGGATAGATTTTGTGAATAGTAATCGGAACGTCGTAAGTTCCAGACTCGAATCTGCCCTGTTAAAATTTTGAATAAAATCATCAGAAATGCTGGCAGAAGACTTCATGGATAAGAACTCTCCCTCGTTCTACCAATGGCCTTGTCAAAGAGGGCGGAGGAGCGGGCAAATGTTCAGGGCATTCCCTTGCCCTAGGGGTGGGTAAACTGCCCCAAAGGTGGCAGAATCAGCAAGAATGCAGAAGACAACGAAAACCACAGCATTAATGACACGTAATGTGTATCCACAGGACTTGTGGTCTGTAATTGGAAAAGTATCATGATGATCCTTCCGCCAGTAAAAGATTCCGGACTAGCCCCGATTCGGACTTTTGGAACTGCAAGGGGTGAGGTAACCATGAGAAAATGGAGGAATGTCCAACGCAACAACGATATCCTGCGAGGTACAGCGTTGAATATCAGAAGTTTGAACGTGGTAGAAGATTTAAAATCAGAAAAGGCAAATGTCCGTCAAGATATAATGGTGGCCAGTAAAGTGAAATGGAAACGAGATAAGGATTTCTGGTCAGATGAATACAAGATAATATCAACAGCAACTGAAAATCGTATAATGGAAGTAGGTTTCGTTATGAACACCAACCTAGGACAGAGAGTGAGCTACTGTGAACAGTTCAGATTTGCTCACATCAGATGCCACAGTATATCAACTCAAAGCTATGGTTCAGGAATACCTGACGACGTCACAAATGGAAGACGAAGAGACAGATGACGTTTGTGATGATACTGAATGGGTAATTTAGTACGTAAAGGGAGTTGAAAATGTAATAATCATGGAAGACTGGAATGCGGTTGTAGGGAAAGGTACGCGGGGAGAATGTGGGCTTTCCAATTAAAATGAAATACGAGAAAGACTGAGTTCTGCCATCAATTTCAATTAGTAACAGCAAACACACAGTTCAACAAACACAAAGGTAAATATATATATATATATATATATATATATATATATATATATATATATATATATATATGTATATATAGTTAGAAAAGGCCTTGAGGTACGGGAAGATACCACATGGTCAGACAGAGATTACAAAATCAGATACCCGAGTGTAAGGCGTACCTGGGAGCAGATAAAGACCAATATCACAGTTTAGAAAGGATGAGGAGTAGGCTGAAGTTTAAGAATCTTGCGGTAGAATTAGTGTCTGACGCGTTAAAATTCTCTGAAGCTGTATGTATTGCGATAAGGAATACCTCAGTACGCACTGCTATTGAAGTGGAATTGACATCTTTACGAAAGGACACTCACAGATGTTGGTAAGTCAGATATTAGGAAAGTAACAGCGAAGAAAACTTGGTTAAAAGGTGAAATACTTCAGCTTAGCGACGGAAGAGGGAAATATAAAAATGCTCAGAGAAAACAGGAATAGAGCAACATAAGTCACTGAGAAATGTCGCCCCCATCATTTGAGTGGTCAGCGCGACAAAATGTCAATCCTAAGTGTCCGGGTTCGATTCCCGGCTGGGTCGGTGATTTTCTGCGCTCAGGGACTGGGTGTTGTGTTGCCCTTATCATCATCATTTCATCCCCATCGACGCGCAAGCCGCCAAAGTGGCGTCAAATGGAATGACTTGCACCCGGCGAACGGTCTATCTGACGGGAAGCCCTAGTCACAGTTAATGCTGATGAGTAGGAGAAACAAACCCGTAACGTTTCAATACAACAGAAGTAGCGTCCTGCCTCACACAAACAGGTCTTTTACATATCTGGGAGTAGCGCTGCAAAGCGTTATGAAATGGGACGAGCGAGTGAGGATTGTGGTAGGAATGGCGTGTGGTCGACACTGGTTTATACTGCGTAAAAACGCAATTGCGACCTATTCTTGCGTCCTGCTAGAGTATTTGGAATCCGCACAAAGTGGCTCAGAGGAAGACATCAAAGCAATTGAGAGTCGAACTGCTACGATTGTTGTTGGTTGACTCGAAAACACGCATTTGTTACAGAGATTCTTTGGGATCTCAAGTGGGAATCCCTGGAGGGAAGTCGACGTTCTTTTCGGGGACTGCTATTGAGGAAATGTAGAGAACCGGCAGCTGAAGCTGACTCCCGAATTATGCTACTGTAGCCAATTTACATTTCACGCAAGGACCACGGAGAAAGATACGAGAAATTAGGGGTCGTACGGAGGCGTATAGACAGTCTTTCTACTGTCTTTCTGTTTGCGAGTGGTGCAGGAAAGGAAATGACTGGTAATGGTACTGCCAGCTTTGAAAGAATCTTCGAGCCTCAGTTCTTTCGTAAGCAGTGAATATAATCCCCCGCCTTTGTTCCGTTGTCGTTCTGCCCTAATCAGAAGATTTACTACCAGAGCAATGTCTTCAAAAACAAGTGGGTCCTCCATGTCCAAAATACATATACCTGTGTAACCAAGTGTCGTAATATGAAACTAACTGTTGAGTCTGTAGTTCAGAACAGTAGTAACCTATATAAGAGAATAACAGTTACTTAGCCGGCCGGAGTGACCAAGCGGTTCTAAGCGCTACAGTCTGGAACCGCGCGACCGCTACGGTCGCAGGTTCGAATCCTGCCTCGGGCATGGATGTGTGTGATGTCCTTAGGTTAGTTAGGTTTAAGTAGTTCTAAGTTCTAGGGGACTGATGACCAAAGAAGTTAAGTCCCATAGAGCTCAGAGCCATTTTAACAGTTACTTAACAAATGATGATAAACATTTTCTTATGAAACAGGAACCTTAAGTCACATAAATAATTCGAACGAATGACGTTCTACTATGTCACACGGTCCCCCTTGTGTTTCGTGCGGTAGAACGAATGACTTAACAAGAGATCAGACAATTCTGTTTGAGTTCCGCACATTATCACTGTCTACTGCGCATGCGCGCCAGGTATCCCGCGTTGATGGTGTAATACGTAGGTCTACGTGAACCAGCCTGTTGTTACAGATATGCACGCTTTCTACGGTTTAGGCGCATCGTGTAACACGGCTTAATCTTACAGCACTCATTGCTTTCGCCCCCCCCCCCCCTACCCATCGCCAGTTCTCTCTATTCCATTTTATGGTGAACTTCCGTCTCCAGTCAGTGCAACCGCCTTTTGTTTTTAATTTCAAACTTTTGTACTCTTAATGTTAATTCTCTGCAGGTTAAGATTTAAGTTTCTTCATTCAGTCTTTGTACAGCCAATCAGGAGCCGAGTGAAAATTTGAAGTTCAATGTTTAGCGTAGAATCTGAGCTGTGGCGCTCGTTACTGGCGCGCCAGTCTCTTGGATGTCCATTATCGATCCTTCGATGTTTCTTCTCTTTGCTTGCTTTGTTGTTTTCCGCATTCGAGGGGCGAGTGGCAGTTGACGTTTGCTCGGGCTACCTGCTGAGACGCCCCGAGGTACGAGGTACGTATATGTGGAGTTGGTTGTACGCGGTCTGCCGGTTCAGCATGGAGGACATGTGTTGGCCGCCTGGCTGCTCTCATAATTTTGCTCTTCGTGCCTTGCGACCGCCTAGCTTGGGTTGCTGCTTGGTGTATCCTACACGAGCCATACCGGACGTCCAGCAGAAGGCAGCAGAAGTTCAGCAGCCTTGTTTCATTAAAGAAAAGGAGCAAATGTATAAGACCTCTTGTAACCAATTTTGGTGCCTCTTAAGTGTGGCCTTCGCGTTTACACTGCGTTTGGGAAGAGTTAATTCTTTTAAATTTAAATAGTTGGGGTTCCCTGTCCTTTATAATCTTTTGGGGGTTTTATTTGAATTTTCTCTTTGGTGTTCCTTCCTTGTGCTTGGTTAAATGTTTACATTTATAGCAGGAAGCGACTCCTGGTTAAAACTCGGAGAAGGTGTTTGATGTTCTGCCGCTTCCGGTATTTGTTTTTTCAATTAAGTGTTGTCATCCCTTCGAGCGACCTGGCGTCACTCCTCGTAATTAATGCTGGTTTATGTGTGCTTAATTTGAATTGGCCATTTGAATTAATATTTTGGAGCGCAGTATAGCACTAAGGCAACCTCATTGTATACCACCTTGTGGCCCGGTCTAGTACCTTAATTTTCAGTGGCACGAGTTAGCTCCACTACCGGTTTTACTGATGTGCTCCCTTCAAAATCTTGTCTTGTATAAGTTTACCCCATGTGTGTCTGGGAATACAGAGATGAGCTTTAGTGTGACTTCAGTGCTACTCAGTTAATGGAATCTTCATTTTGGCTTGGCTTCCACTGAAGTGTTTGAGTGGAGCGTAGTGTGTTTGATTTGTTATTCATTTAATTACTGTAGGTTTTGTTTATTTAATGGGGGTGTTGCTAATTCGTTCCAAATGGCCTACTACTTATTCAATGGCAAGCGTGTTGATTAGTTGGTTACTGCGAGTACAAATTCACGCTATTTATTTGTTACCGAAATTGTTGAAGTGTCTGTGTCGTGATTCAATCACTAGCTACGTGTTTGAGCTAAATTGGTATAAACCTTACATTGCCTCCTTAAAATTTGTTGCTAGCATAAGACAACTAAGTTTTGTCACTGCTTATGTTAACATTTACTGTGAGCAATATTTCATGTAGTTAAATTTTGTCTTAAAATGTGTATTTCCCTGATGTAATAAACGAGTGATAAAAGAAAAAGGCCAATGGGCCTGATCCTTCACATTGTGTCCGGTTTGTAACACGATCAGAATCTTAGATTTAAATGAGTGCTGGAGCAACTTTCTCTCGTTTAATTTCACATAGTAGTCTCATTACATTAGCAACGTGTGAGGATTTCAGGTGCTGCACATGATTTCGTGCAGCCCTGAAAGGCGCGTCAAATGTTTCTGTAATATACACTCCTGCAAATGGAAAAAAGAACACGTTGACACCGGTGTGTCAGACCCATCATACTTGCTCCGGACACTGCGAGAGGGCTGTACAAGCAATGATCACACGCACGGCACATCGGACACACCAGGAACCGCGGTGTTGGCCGTCGAATGGCGCTAGCTGCGCAGCATTTGTGCACCGCCGCCGTCAGTGTCAGCCAGTTTGCCGTGGCATACGGAGCTCCATCGCAGTCTTTAACACTGGTAGCATGCCGCGACAGCGTGGACGTGAACCGTATGTGCAGTTGACGGACTTTGAGCGACGGCGTATAGTGGGCATGCGGGAGGCCGGGTGGACGTACCACCGAATTGCTCAACACGTGGGGCGTGAGGTCTCCACAGTACATCGATGTTGTCGCCAGTGGTCGGCGGAAGGTGCACGTGCCCGTCGACCTGGGACCGGACCGCAGCGACGCACGGATGCACGCCAAGACCGTAGGATCCTACGCAGTGCCGTAGGGGACCGCACCGCCACTTCCCAGCAAATTAGGGACACTGTTGCTCCTGGGGTATCGGCGAGGACCATTCGCAACCGTCTCCATGAAGCTGGGCTACGGTCCCGCACACCGTTAGGCCGTCTTCCGCTCACGCCCCAACATCGTGCAGCCCGCCTCCAGTGGTGTCGCGACAGGCGTGAATGGAGGGACGAATGGAGACGTGTCGTCTTCAGCGATGAGAGTCGCTTCTGCCTTGGTGCCAATGATGGTCGTACGCGTGTTTGGCGCCGTGCAGGTTAGCGCCACAATCAGGACTGCATACGACCGAGGCACACAGGGCCAACACCCGGCATCATGGTGTGGGGAGCGATCTCCTACACTGGCCGTATACCACTGGTGATCGTCGAGGGGACACTAAATAGTGCACGGTACATCCAAACCGTCATCGAACCCATCGTTCTACCATTCCTAGACCGGCAAGGGAACTTGCTGTTCCAACAGGACAATGCACGTCCGCATGTATCCCGTGCCGCCCAACGTGCTCTAGAAGGTGTAAGTCAACTACCCTGGCCAGCAAGATCTCCGGATCTGTCCCCCATTGAGCATGTTTTGAACTGGATGAAGCGTCGTCTCACGCGGTCTGCACGTCCAGTACGAACGCTGGTCCAACTGAGGCGCCAGGTGGAAATGGCATGGCAAGCCGTTCCACAGGACTACACCCAGCATCTCTACGATCGTCTCCATGGGAGAATCGCAGCCTGCATTGCTGCGAAAGGTGGATATACACTGTACTAGTGCCGACATTGTGCATGCTCTGTTGCCTGTGTCTATGTGCCTGTGGTTCTGTCAGTGTGATCATGTGATGTATCTGACCCCAGAAATGTGTCAATAAAGTTTCCCCTTCCTGGGACAATGAATTCACGGTGTTCTTATTTCTATTTCCAGGAGTGTACTTTATGACTTACTTTGAGAGAAATCGTTCGACAAAACTATTAACTTCTTTTTTAAATATTTTATTGCGGACTCTATTGATTTAAAGTCATTAATCTTGCTGTATTTCTCCATTTCCGCTCATGTACATATATAACCGTTATTCGTCAATCTGCTGAGGAATTTCTTTCGCTACTCAAAGGTTCTTCGCAGTTCGTTTCCTATTATCAATATCTTTCTGTCCAATTCTGTCGGAAACATTTTCGAGAATTTTCAGGGGGCGTTCAATAAGTAACGCAACACTCATTTTTGTAGCTCAGTTTTGGTTTAAAAAGCCGCAGAATTTGTTACGGGACATCGAGGAATAATCCCTCTTCAGCCTTTATAGTTTCAGGAAGGTCCGCTAGATGGCGGCACTATATGAAGCCTTCAAAACGGAGGTGCATTCCAAGCAGAGAGCTGTCACAGAATTTCTTTCTGCGGAAAACTAGAATACTGCAGATATTCATAAGCGTTTGCAAAATGTCTGCGAAGACCTGGCAGTGAACAAAAGCTTTGTCAATTGTTTGACGACGCATTTGTTATATTCGCAACAAGATCGCTCATATCTGCTCTGTCTTCCGCGTGTCGGCCGCCCGGACACCTTTATTACTCTAGCAATGTTGGAGCGTGTGGACACTTCCGAGGTGATCGACGGATCACAATCAAACGCCTCGCTGGTCACCTGGATGTATCTGCTGGTAGTGCTGACTCATTCGGCTACAAATTGGGCTACTCGGAAATGTGTGCCTGTTGAGTTCCTCGCCGAATAATAGAAGTCCATAAAGGGCAAAGACGGTCCATCTTGAAAGGATTGCTTGCGTGGTAGGAGGCTGATCATGAAAATTTTTATAGAACATACTCACAGGCGATGAAAGAAGGGTTTACTACTTAGAACCGGCTACAAAACGGTCATCCTTGGAGTGGCGCCTAACCACCTCCCCTCAGCCAGTAAAGTCATGGCAACGACCTTCTGTGACCCTGAAGGGATTATTCTGTTTGAGATCATCCCTCATGGTGCAACGATCAACTCTCAAGTGTATTATCCTACTCTCAGGAAATTCAAGAAATGACGTGAGCGTCGTCGTCGCCAGTAAAAATGCTAACGAACATGACAACGCAAGACTTCACGCAAGTCTGCGCACCCGACAGGATGTAACAAAACTTGCTTGGATTGTTCTTCTTCATCCAGCGTACAGCCTGGACCTCGCACCTTCCGACTTCCATCTGTTTGGACCAATGGGGGATACGCTCCATGGGAAGCAGCACGCGGATGATCGGGAGGTTATTGACCTAGCAAGGCGTTGGGTGCAACGTCGACCAGTATAGAGGTACCGGTACCATGAGAGCAGACACGAGCTGCCAGTAAGGTGGCGTCGGGCCGTCAAACTGAACAGAGATTATGTAGAAAAATAGGGTTTCGAGTCAAAAGACTGGGAAACAATTCAACCTCAGATGAACTACTTACTGATGTATTCATTATCGCAGTACCTACGGCAACAGAATGTTTGGAGCACACACAAAGTACTGTTTCCTACGCGAATTTACATATTCTATTGTTTGTTTTGACGATTACGCTACATTTCAGCCTACTCTCGGTCACTACACAAGTTTCCGTCTGAAATGGTCCCATGGGTTCACGACACATTCCCGTAGCTGATTTCAAAAAAAAAAAAATAATGGTTCAAATGGCTCTGAGCACTATGGGACTCAACTGCTGTGGTCATAAGTCCCCTAGAACTTAGAACTACTTAAACCTAACTAACCTAAGGACATCACACACATCCAT
Organism: Schistocerca cancellata; assembly: GCF_023864275.1. Classification (NCBI taxonomy): domain Eukaryota; kingdom Metazoa; phylum Arthropoda; class Insecta; order Orthoptera; family Acrididae; genus Schistocerca; species Schistocerca cancellata. The sequence goes on along the minus strand of NC_064626.1, from coordinate 1,058,863,938 downwards.
GCCCGAGGCAGGATTCGAACCTGCGACCGTAGCGGTCGTGCGGTTCCAGACTGTAGCGCCTTTAACCGCTCGGCCACTCCAGCTGGCGCTGATTTCAGGAACAAATGGTTCAAATGGCTCTAGTCACTTTGGGACTTAACATCTGAGGTCATGAGTCCCCTAGAATTAGAATTACTTAAACCTAACTACAGCAAATAAACAATGTTTTCAGCCTTCAGTTGCAAGGTAATTTTATTCGTTTACCTAGGTTTCGATTCCAGTAATGGAATCTTCTTCCGAACAACAATGAAATTATTTTGTGAGCCAAACACTGGCCATGTCACAGATTAAAAATTAAAACATTAAAGACGCATAATCATAAGATTATGTCAGTCAAAATTAAAACCATTAGGGCGAACGTAGACGGAGCTGCGCCGGCCATAAATCAGGACCACACGTAAGCGGCTCGAAAACTAGGCGCCTAGTTTTCGAGCCGCTTACGTGTGGTCCTGATTTATGGCCGGCGCAGCTCCGTCTACGTTCGCCCTAATGGTTTTAATTTTGACTGACATAATCTTATGATTATGCGTCTTTAATGTTTTAATTTTTAATCTGTGACATGGCCAGTGTTTGGCTCACAAAATAATTTCATTGTTGTTCGGAAGAAGATTCCATTACTGGAATCGAAACCTAGATAAACGAATAAAATTACCTTGCAACTGAAGGCTGAAAACATTGTTTATTTGCTGTACATTTCACAGTTGCTGACACGCTGCAATATGTTAAAGATTTGTAAACCTAACTACCCTAACGACATCACACACATCCATGCCCGAGGCAGGATTCGAACCTGCGACCGTAGCAGCAGCGCGGTTCCGGACTGAAGCACCTAGAACAGCTCGCCCACAGCGGCCGCCTTTTCGGAAACATCAGCAATGATGTTGGATTGCAGTGAAGAATGATTGCTGAAACGTCTCAGTGTGAACCGTAATTGGTCAACTCCTCAATACTTTGCTATTAAGGTGAAAATCGTAACACTTCAGTCGCAGGACATATAGAACCAGTAAATATTATTAGGTAAGGTCTTACAGGACCAAACTGCCGAGGTCATCCGTCTCTAAGCTTAGACACTACTTCATCTAACTTAAGCTAACTTACGCTAAGGACAACACACACACACACACACACACACACACACACACACACACACACATACACACAGCCATGCCCGAGGGAGGACTCGAACCTCCGACGGGGAAGCCGCGCGAACCGTGACAAGCCGCCAAGACCGCTTGGCTACCCCGTGCGGCAATATTATTAGTTCAGAGTAGGTAATCAGTATATCATGATTCGTCTCTACAAATAATATTGAAATAGATTGTTTTGCCAGAAACTTTTTACCCACCCAGAATGTTCCGTTTGTAAAGAAAATGCTATTCTGAATATAATAAATGAAATATGATAAACACTATACGAATGAAACATATGAAACTGAATGTAGTATAAAAATTTGCTTACTGGGGATGAACGAAAAACTGTGTTTTCATCATGTTTCAAGGAATTACTGAAAGTAGTAATGTAATGTCTTCTTTATGATAATTTTAAGTCATTTCAGTTTATTTCTGCAGTACGAACTATTATCTAGAGGTTTGTAATGAAAATGAAGTTATTTCCCCAAGAACATATTGTTAAAATCATTCAGGCACTTCGTGCTGAAACAAGAGATGAAAGGGAATAATAAACGAAGCAAAGGATCTCGAGAGTTTCATTAAAGCAAACCATCTGAGGGAATTCTCTTAATCCGTGTTCTCCTTCTATTAGCCCAAAAGATCGTAATACTGCTTCCACAAACAGCGAAATTGCACGGATGCATTATCGCGTCCAACCAAGTTTCACTGGCGGAAACGATCCTTAGCACTCACACTGTACTGTACACTCTTCGAACCCTTAAACTTAGCCTTTCCCCCTTGCCGAATAAACAACTTGTAAATACTTTATACGCGTTAAGCAAATGTTTTATTGTCATGAAACATCTTTCATTTCCTCCCAACAAGGAACTCATCGCTCTAATCGATACACGCAAGAAAGCTGCGAAAAACCCTTTTCTCATTACAAAAGATGAATTTGTACGTACAACTCCTTCAATAACAGCTTTTTTGAGAAAGCAAAGCGTCACAAACGATGTTTTTATACAAAAATAAGTGAAATTTTGGTTTGTTTGCAAAAGTGTCTTAATCACTCTTAAACCCAAAAGATTACTTCTGTTCGGTGTGGAACCAAAGGAGGGATCTAGAATGAGTTGCTCATGTGTGGTCCCACAGTTTGAAAGTTCGTGTTTTCTGATGAAGAAGGCGACTACTTGGTGAAAGATAAATCCACTCCTCACGCAGAAATTTTTGAGCAGATACGAAAAAAAACATATATTCTAGGAACGGCTAAGTCAGTTCTGAAGCCTGAGAGTACTACCATCCACAAGTTAGTAACAAAAAAAATATTTTGACGCCCTGTCACCAACGGCCTTTCGATTCGCTTGATGCTAATTCGTAACCATCACGCTGTTGTGCATTAACAGACAGTAGCACAGTACCACACGAGTGAGAAGAATCTATTTCCATCACGGTGGTTGCTTTTACGTGTTTTTTTTTCTGGTTTCCGCAGGCCTGCGGCAGGCTTGCGTGTACGCGCGTGACGTGGAAGCCAGCCACGCCCTTCCGGACTTCCGGTTAGCGACAAAGGGACCTCCGCTCGCCTTCTGGAGCATCGTTCTCCACAGCCACGGCAAAACCCATCGCGCCACCCGTACGCTGGCTACGAAAACCACTGTCGCTGGTGGACAGTCTGATTCTACAATGGAATGACGTCTACACTGAGCGAGAAAGTCGATGTAGAGCATCTTTATTTTTGAGGTTTCGTACACTTCCTTGCAGCCAAGTAGAAATTTCGAAAATACTTGTGAACGATCTGTGTATTCGCTAGCTACGAAAGAGGTACTCAGTTGCATACAGTCACCTAAAACTTCGCCGATTTGTCTACTGGTGAAGGAGATACGAACCAAAGAACGAATGTTTAATGTACTGATATTAGACATAGAAAACAATGTAGATTTAGGAAAAGGTGTAGAAGAAAATCAAACTAGACCTTTTCAGTGGGATCATCCTGATACCTGCTTTAAGTTATTTAAGGGAATCTTGTATCCAAAGTAGATTTTAAAAAACCCAGTCCTCACTCAATAGCGGATGTAGGATATCATGTATCATCTCATTACATAGCTCAGTTGATGATTCTCTAAGGTGATTACTTATCAGAAGACTATGTTGAGAATTGAACGAGATAGGATTGCTCATATTTTCAGTGACTGCTGTGGGTAGCAACCTCAAATTAATTGTTGGCCTTGTGCCTGTCTAAATTAAGGCTTCTCAGGTGAATAAGTGAAAGATTTGATAGAACGTAATTGGCATGATTCCCTCTGGATGAAATATGTAGTGATTTCCCTTAAATGTGGGAGAACGTTCTTGCATAAAGGCGTCTAGAAAACACTATAGATATGTCAGTCGACTGAGTGACATTGGTGAAATATCTGCTTGTTGTTATTAAGGTCTTTAGTTCGAAGACAGATGCAGCCCTCCACTCTATTGCATCGTGTGCAAATCTCTTCATCTCTACAGAGCTATTGTGACCTACATCCGTTCCAACCAGCTTGTCGTATTCACGCCTTGGTCTTGTGTGTCCGCCGTTTATGCTGTGCCTTTCCTGCTAACATAGGAGGTATTTATTTTCTAGAGTTCTTCAGAAGTACGGCCTTTCCTACGACATAAAATGTTCCATAGCTAAGGAAAGATGTAAAAGGTTAGCTGTACTACAGGTGTGAAAAAGATGCACAGATTAGTGAGTTAGATTAATTTTTCCAGGTCTGGCTGTAAATACAAGATGAAGAATAATCCTTCCAATACCCCATCTGTTCTATATTGTCACTTTTTACACAGACATTTGCTACCATGTCCATTCTAGCATACGATTACAGAAATGGACAATAGCAAATAACGAAATTTTTTATAAATCTTTTCACACTTACAGCAAACTCTGTCTCTAGTAGCCAGTGTAAGGTTTTAACTCAGACCTGATACTGGAAGATACATGTTTAAAAGTTTCGAATGATTCCTTGAATACTATACACATCGTCACTTCTGGACTCTGAAAGTTCGCTGTTATGACTGCGCGGTACGCCACGCGGAATCTATGCCCTCCGAAAGAAAGTCTCATTTTTCGCTGAAAAGTCTAAAATGCCTGTACACGTTATCCACGAACGGCCATCAGTTTTCCCCGGATAGTACATATTCCCAAAGAACCGCTATCTCTCAGTATGGGTCAGCCATAATGCAAAACACTTTTATACCACTTTTATTTTATTTTCCAAACTAGTTTCTGCGACAATATCACCATCATCACTAAATTTTTCCTTATTCTAAAAAAAATGTAAAATTAGTATCGTCACAAACATTACAGAAGCTAGTTACATGGGTACTATTTCGTTCCAGATACTCTATTGTGTGAATAATTTTATAACACCTTATTTACTTTCAAGTCACAGCATAGTTTCTACGTTTGTTGCCCTTTTCCGGCATATGTTATGTCTAGTTTTCAGTGTCTCTGTTTAACGGTGTACTATGCAATGTCCTTCAGAAACGCTTGCAAATCTTAAAGGCATTGCATAGCGGACCGTTAGACACTGCAGATGGTAATTACATGCCTAGGCTAAGGCTGTGTATCATAGCGATTGTTCGTGAGCGGGACGTTGACACACGGTGACATACGGAAGCGTGCTCGGATAGCCGAAGTGGTCAAGACGGTTGATCGCGTAAGGAGCGAAACCCGATTTCGAGTCCCAGCCTGGCACAAACTTCCATATGTTGCCAAAAAATTGTATCTCCTTGTATTCGCAACTGCGGATAAATTTCTTGTATTTTATACAGCCTGTCCGAAAGAAACTCCATAACAGGCCGTCAGTCTGCAAAATGTCTAGTCGAAATTACTTCCAATAACGTGATGTTGTGGACAGCGTAACAGTTCTCATGGGAGATGCTGGATGTGTGCCCTTCAGGTATACCTTGTAAAAGTTCTGTCCACTCACCTTTCTTCTTGTACTAGTTATGCATCTCAAGCACAGTATCTCGCACAGTGACAGGCCTGTTGTCACAGGCGTGTTGGCTGCAATAGAGGTCTAGTGTTCTCTGACTATCGAATGATTCCTTATTTTTCAGGAATCCCACGACATTTTCACTGGCGTGGTGCAATGTGTATCATTACTGAGTCATTTTAATTGATTATTTAGGGCAAGTAAAGCAGAAGATAAAGTTGCTATGACGTAGTAAGGTCTCGCTACTCTATATAATATCTTTGATGTTTACGAAACATATATTTTAACCCACAGACGTATTACAAGAAAATCTGGAATTTTAACACTACTATAATTGAAACACGTAAAAATATAATAAATATTGTTTTTTTCTATTTGACGTTAGATGTACTGCTAGTAAAATAACTTTTAAAGAGAAAACATGCCTGAAATCCATACTGTTTATCTCGACCTTTAACTGACGGGAATTTACATCATTGAATTTGAAGTCCAGGACAACATGACGAGAGTACGACGATTTAATTTCAAGCGAAATTTGTAACTGCAACTCTGAAGTAACAAGTTCCAAGAAACAGTGCTCATACGCTAAGATTTCAAAACCAATCTTAATCTCTACGTGAAATTCAATCGGTATAAGATAGGAACGAAGTAAATCCCTAATGGTTTAAAATCCGTCAAGGTTAAATACGTGTTTTACTACATCAAAATTCTGTGATTTGAGTAACTTTGAAAGGGAAAACAAATAATCTAAGGCTGAATTCGCCTCTCCGGAACAGAATGCAACGTGATTCTCGCCGGTAGTATATCTATCGCCTTGTCTGAGATAAAGGGAACAGCTGCTGACAGTGACGAACAATGACGTGAACAGTTCTTGATACTACAACACACCTAAATTCCAATTGTACACCCAAAGCGAACGTGTCCCTGCATCGTAGCAACTGAATATACTAAGATTACCTCGAACAACACTACAGTTAGGATCTTAAGAAATGTACAATCTAGCACGACTCGGTCAAACCCGAACAAAAGTTTAAACTTACTTCATCGAACAACATCCTGTTCCCCCTAAAAATGTGAGTTTAGCTTCCACAGAGGAAGGTTAAGTTTGCTTCAAGCTAACCACTAGCCCGAAAGGCTCATAGACGCGTGGAGCAGACCAGCAAACCAAAGCACCAGTGGGAAAAGTGCTTGCATGACCGAGAGTTGATTAGAAATCACCGGCCAACATCGTTATGAGCTTTGAACAGAAATCCTCGTCAGAAGTAATGGTCGAGGTGCAGTTCCACCGGTGCAGTTCCAAGCCTTTCAACTGGCAGTGCCCTTCGCAAGCTAGAGGGTGGTCTCCCAGACACTCAGGGGGTCTTCAGCAGAAATTTCCCTTTGCATAACTCCCAAGCCAGTGACCCACAGCAAGGGATCATTGGCAATCCACGCATTGCCGTGTCGACCCACTCGTACTCGGCTCCTGACTCTTAAAGGAAAATGCTGGACGGTCGTATACTCTCTCTAGCGCAAAAATGACATGCAACTTTTTTTTTCCTTTCCATAACTCACAACCAGCGCTCACAGCTCCTCCCTTCCATATTGGCAGATGTAAAGCTGAGAAGACGAGTCGTGAGTCGGGCTTGGGCAGCTCATTTGGTAGTGCGCGTGCCCGGCATACTGTCTCAACCTACGAGGAAGTTCCATACCAGAGCACACTCCATTGGTGGGTAAATATTTATTCTGCAAGAGTGTTGTTGATGCTTGGTCCTGTTTCCAGGCATGGCAATATATATAAGGGGCGTGATCACTGTCAGATACGGAGGACACAGAGATGCCTTGTACTCCTGTGCGACAGCGTCATCAGCAAATCACAAGAACTTGAATGGAGCCTCATTGTGAGTCTGGATATGGCCGTCAGGTCGAATCATGAAATATGAATTGTACTGCATGGTAAGTTGAAAGCAGACATACTTGCGGTGAATGTACCTACATCTACATCTACATGGATACTCTGCAAATCACATTTAAGTGACTGGCAGAGGGTTCATTGAAAAACTTTCACAATTTTCTATTATTCCAATCTCGTGTAGCATGCAGAAGGAACGAACACCTATATCTTTCCGTACTAGCTCTGATTTCCCTTATTTTATCGTGGTGATCGTTTCTCCCTATGTAGGTCAGTGTCAACAAAATATTTTCGCATTCGGAGGAGAAAGTTGGTAATTGGAATTTCTGGAGAAGATTCCGTCGCAACGAGAAACACCTTTCTTTTATGATGTCCAGTCCAAATCCTGTATCACCTTTGTGACACTCTCTCCCAGATTTCGCGATAATGCAAAGCGTGCTGCCTTTCTTTGAACTTTTTCGATGTACTCCGTCAGTTCTATCTGCTAAGGATGCCACACCGCGCAGCAGTATTCTAAAAAGAGGACGGACAAGCGTAGTGTAGGTACTCTCCTTAGTAGAACTGTTACATTTTGTAAGTGTCCTGCCAATAAAACGCAGTCTTTGGTTAGCCTTCCCCACAACATTTTCGATTTGTTCCTTCCAATTTAAGTTGTTCGTAATTGTAACACCTAGGTATTTAGTAGAATTTACAGGTTTTAGATTTGACTGATTTATCGTGTAACCGAAGTTTAAGGGATTCCTTTTAGCACTCATGTGGATGACCTCACACTTTTCGTTATTTAGAGTCAACTGCCAATTTTCTAACCATTCAGATATCTTTTGTAAGTTGTTTTGCAATTTGTTTTGATTCTGTGATGGCTTTATCAGTCGATGGAAACGGCTTTGCCACAATGGATACACCGGTTCCCGTGAGTTCACCGAATTAAGCGCTGTCGGGCGTGGCCGGCAATTGGATGGGTGACCATCCAGCCGCCATGTGCTGCTGCCATTTTTCGAGGTGCACTCAGCCTCGTGATGCCAATTGAGGAGCTACTCGACCGAATAGTAGCGGCTCCGGTCACAGATAACCATCATAACGACTGGGAGAGCGGTGTGCTGACCACCGGCCCCTCCTATCCGCATCCTCAGTGAGGATGATACGGTGGTCGGATGGTCCCGATGGGCCACTTGTGGCCTGAAGACGGAGTGCTGCTGCTGCTTTATCAGTCGATAAACGACAGAGTCACCTGCAAACAACCCAAGACAGCTGCTCAGATTGTCTCTCAAATGGTTTATATAGATAAGGAACAGCAAAGGGCCTATAACACTACCTTTGGGAGCACCAGAAAATACTTCTGTATTACTCGATGACTTTCCGTCAGTTAGTGCGAACTGTAACCTCTTTGACAGGAAATCGCAAATCCAGTCACATAACTGAGACGATATTCCATAAGCACGTAATTTCACTACAAGCCGCCTCTGCGGTACAGTGTCAACAGCCTTCCGGAAATCCAGAAATACGGAATCGATCTGAAATCCCTTGTCAATAGCACTCAACACTTCATATGAATAAAGAGCTAGTTGTGTTTCACAGGACCGATGTTTTCTAAACCCATGCTGACTGTGTGTCGATATACAGTTTTCTTCGAGGTAATTCATAATGTTTGAACACATTATATGTTCTAGAAATATGCCGCATATCGACGTTAACGATACGGGCCTGTAATTTAGTGGATTACTCCTACTACCTTTCTTGAATATTGGAGTGACCTGTACAACTTTCTAGTATATGGGTACGGATCTTTCGTCGACCGAACGTCTGTATATGACTGTTAAGTATGGAGCTAATGCATCAGCATATTCCGAAAGGAACCTAATTGTTATAGAGTCGGGACCAGAAGACTTGCTTGAGTAATTTCAGTTGCTTCACTACTCCGAGGTTATTTACTTCTACGTTACTCACATTGGTAGCTGTTCTCGATTGTAATTCTGGAATATTTACTCCGTCTTCTTTTGTGAAGGCATTTCGGAAGCCTGTCTTTAGTAACTCTGCTTTGGCAGCACTGTCTTCAATAGTATATCCATTGCCATCGCGCAGAGAAGGCACTGATTGTTTCTTGCCGCTAACATACTTCACATACGACCATAATCTCTTAGAATGTTCTGCCGGTCGGCTACTTATGACCACTTGTGCACCAAGAACACCGTCATCCTTTCAAATCAGCGTCTGCCATCCGAGAACAAGTAATGGACACCCTGCAGCATTCTGTGAAATCCCGCACCATTTGTCAAAAACTAGCAGCGAGCGGGATATTGAATTAGCTTTCCATGCGTCGGCTGTCTCTAACACCACGAAATAAAAAGGGACTGTAGCACTGACCAGGAAGCATGGACTGCAGCTAAATGGATATCATGAGTACTCTCATGCGACATTATCGTGGTGTCATTTTCCAACCGGAGAATCCTCGTCCACACTTAGTACATGTCTCTATGAATTGTTTGCACTATGTTGACTGGTCATGCGTGGCCCTAGTGACTGGACCTCCCGTGTACCAACAGGATCTGAAAATGGCCATTTGAGGCGGTCCAAACCGGTAATCTGACGAGATAGTTGCGAAAACGAAAAGAGGATGTGTTCTCTCGTCTTGCCCTGCCATGAGAAGATCGTCCGAATGGTTATTAATCTTCCTTTATTCAGTATACGCCAATTTATGCAGCAGATAAGGTACGTCAAATTTTCCTCTTTCCTATTAACCATCTCCTGACTGAATTGCTCAACAAATGTATTGTTTTCAGTCGTTCCGTTGAGCAGTCGTGCATTTTCTTTAGATTTTTTTAAACACGGAAATAACATTATTAACTCCGTGTTTCGCTGCCCTCTTTAGTGTAGTCCCCAGCAATCAACAATTTGTACGTTACTCTATACCAATCCCAATGAGCCCCCAGCTATATTGTTGTTTAGTCCAATCACTGTAGTCTGTAGGAATTCTGAATGAATCAGTTGTTAACTTTTCCATGTGTCATGTACTGTTAGTCACCAGCTTAAATCAGCTTCTACGCTGGCTCTTTAGTCGTGTGAGTGATCTGAATGCCCTGACATTTTACACATTAACTAGCCCTAAAACTGTATGTAATCGAATAACAACTCTGTTCATAATTCTCATCTTAAATGTAGTATAAAAGACAAAACTGTGCTGCCTCGATCCGTGAGTCCCCTGCAGCTGACTGTTCAGGTCTGTTCCTACAATATTACCTGTTTTCGTCTGACCGCTCAACTGTCATCTGCAACTCGTATACGATTACCTCTGTGTGCGCATAGAGTGGAGCTATGGAATTGCTGTCCTATCCACTAAGCAAGAAAATACATCGGGTAATCATTGCGCATCATAATTGTTTCAAAGCTGATACTTGTCTACATCTTAGCGTACTAAAAGTGAGTATCCTCCTGCCTCCCATGACGGAATATTGTTATATTTTGTGATATTTTTTGTAAGCGTGTTGCTTAGCGTACCCAACGAGTGTATGTTATATTACCACAGCTACCGCTGGTTTAGCCGTTTCCGGCATTTAAAAGTAATCTTCCACCGTTGGCAATGCTTTCTAAAATTGTGATTGTTGCTTCGTGCGCACGCTTGACGCAGCACAGGAGTATGGAGTGTACAGTTGCGGCATCGTACTAATAGCTGTTATTTAACTGTCCGCTTCCTAGAATTTACCAGCAAAAGGAAGTGGATATAAAATTATTACGTCCTGAAGGTGTAGAGGGGAAAGGCAATCTTGATTATCATGACACACCAGCCGATCGTCCTATATAACAGATTCAAGACAAGTTATAATTTTATACCCTACAGAGACTTTTACACGAATCCCTGCTCCTGACGGACAGTTGGATAGCAGCTGCACTATCTATAGACGCTTCATTCTATACACGCTTCACAGGCCACCTCAATGGTCTCGCTTGCCACTTGTTTCCTTGCCATGTCTTACCATAACCGGTAAGTAGAAACTCTGATGAATTACGGATATACGCAAATTACAGTTGTGATCAGAAAAGGAAGGATCTTTATTCAAGACACGATTTTAGGTTTTCTACCTAAGGACATTGTCTACACATAAAAAAGTTCCAAAATTGGTAGCTTTAGCTAAAGGTCGATACACACCCCGAAACGTTCTTGACAGGAACGTCAGTTCTGTCTGCTCAGCATTATTTTGTCCATGTTTCTCCGAAAAAATAATACAGCAAAAGGCCATTGTATTTTTCTCACAACTATGTGAGCTCAGTGACACCCGGAGAATACGGCGCCTAGCACTTTTATCTAAGCGCTTTATCTGCATGCGTAATTCTCGAAAACACCTTCGCCTCCCGCTACACGTTCGAAACGGAGCTGAAACCCGTGTTGCGAGTGTTGCGTGATTTCCCCCGGCGAACCTAGGCGTGTTGGCCGAGATTCCTCTTGTGTATTCCGCCGGCATCTCTTCCGTGAGTGCTCGGCATTCTAACGGAAAATTTATGCGCATATACTCTGTTCCAGAATCGCTTGTTGTATCGCTGACCACGAGTCCAGGTGGAAAAGGGCATATTGCTTCATAAAACCTGGAAGGAAAGTCAGAGCAAGCTCCACATACATTCAACATTACTAATTAATATCGATATAACGCCGACAAAAATCTTCTTTCAGTAAACAGTGTCAGATTTGAGTTTCAGTATGCCTATTTGACGCGAAAGATTCAGCAGTCATTTCTAGATTTTTAAGACGCGTTTATTATTTTATATAAGCATTCTGTTTACACATTTCCTATATTAAAGTAAGTGATTTAGAGGAGTGTTGCCTGTATTTTACCAGCTCCTACTTTGTACTACCACTACAAATTTCATACTCTTGTACTAACCGAAATTTAGCAGGGTCAGCCTGAAGTACGTGCTTCTTGGAGCTATACTCTCAGGTCTGAGATTTATGTGTGAGGGGCAGATCGTCTGAAGAAGGTGTTGATTTTACAGTAGTCGTCATGAAACATTTCCTGAAGTTGACGAGGAGGATTCCTGTTATAATGTAAATGGAAGTATAATGTGTTGTATATTGGTGAATATATAGGGTGTTTTTGGGACAACTAAATATCGCGAAAACGACGCATCGTGAGTAAAAATTGTCCTATGTGCACTTTAATATTAGTAAAGGCGACAGCTATCTGTGCTACAACTGGTCTCATCCTAATCACCCCTTCTGCGAGGGCGGGCCACCTTTTTTTACTTTCAAATGGAAGGCCCCACTTTTACTGCATGTTCAGTTCCTACACCAAAAAATACGTACGGCTTACTCAAACCATTGTTTCCCATTCGTGGTAGATGGCGCTCTAATACACAAAATCAAGTTTGACTCTGTTTGCAATTAAGAACTGAGGTTTACGACGTAATTGTAAACCATTATGTTCTAATGGTTGATATTTATGGTCGAAATTTAGTTTTGCAAATTTGATAAAAATGTAAATTTCGTGTGACTAAGGCCTCCCGTCTAGTAGACCATTCGTCGGGTGCACGTCTTTCGATTTGACGCCACTTCGGCAACTTGCACGTCGATGGGATTGAAATTATGATGATTAGGACTATACAACACCCAGTACATGAGCGGAGAGAATTGCCGAACCGGCCGGGAATCGAACCCGGACCCTGAGTATTGACATTCTGTCGCGCTGACCACTCAGCTACCGGGGGCGGACGCGAAGTTGATTGTAGAGTACAATATGGTTAGCCGCTTCAATGTCTGGTTAGAAACCATGTTTAGCATGACCAAGAGTAACAACGCGGATGTAATAATTTTCAGCTACCGTCTGGACGCTTGTTAATGGTGAATCCCCATGCCTCCCAACGCTGGTTTTCTCGATTTCGGTGAGTTCCTTGCCTCTTACTTTTCAGGTGCTTGATTTCGATGAGTATCCACGCAGGTGCGGCTGTCACTATCACTTAAGGGGCATTTTACATTATTACAATGTTGTGGTTCAATACGGCACCGGTAGCAGCGAGAATTACAGCGGTAGGATGGAAACACACACCTATATGACTCACCCTGTTGAAGGGATTCGAGAGCGGCCACCGTAATGAAGGGTTTCGATGGTTTGGGAACTTACCAGAACCAACCCCGTAAGGAACAGGAAACTAAGTTACTACACAAGTAGCTTATTTGCCAAGCCTTATTACTTGTACGGCACCATCACATTTTCAGCACTCAAGCAACGTCTAGACATCAGCATCAAACGTTAGAACACAAGGTTTACATTTACGTCGTAAACGAAACGCAAAAACAAACTGTTGGGTCTTCATTCCAAGAACGCGAACACATGATATTTGTCGATTACAGCGCCGTCTACCACGAAATGAGAACCATAGCTTGAGCGGAACGCAGGTACTTTTTGACATAGAATGCGAGTATGCAAAAAATGGAGGTTCCCATTTCAAAATACAAAGCTGGCTCTGCCCACGCTGGAAGGATGTTTTGGAGGTGGGCAGTTTTACGACAGACATGTGCCCTTTACTAATATTAACTTTTCATCTAGAAACTCTTTTTCGTACGATGAGTCGTTTTAGGGATATTTAGTTTTCTCAACTTAAATCAGACAGTTTGTATATGAAACACCCTCACTTTTAAGATAGTCAGAAACTGGCAAGGACCAAATGACGACGCTGTCTCTTAAGTGTCGCTGTAAGTTTCCGATACTGTAGAGGTACAATTTAAAAAAAATTGCTCCTACACTGAGCTTTAAAAATGCGATTAGCATTATTAGTGCAACATAATGTTTAGAAAGGATATGCTCAATTTTCTAATGAGTTCCTTATCCTAAGTTATTAAATAACCATTATGTATTACAGAATGACGACTGAAAGCCTTCATGGTAAATGTCGCACAGATGAAATGTAAGTGTGTATCTAAATGATGCCATGGATTAAATGAATTCTCGTCTACAAAAAACGTATGTAAGTCAACAATTAAGAGAGATGTATAAATGTTGGGTTTGTTTATGACGGACGTAAGAAAACTAACTTCTACAAAGCAGAACGGAACGAAATGACGAATAATTTCACTGCAAAAGAAACCACTGTAGGGGAAAATTGAGCTAAAGGTGTTCGTCCAGGAAATATCACCTAATCCGAGGGAAATGATGAAAGCTCCAATCCAAACTTCAAGGCCTAGGCAAGGGACCTATGTGTTGACGAGCAGCCTATACAAAAGAAAAAGTAACCGAAAAAGAGGAGCAGAAATGTAGAACTACAACTTCACCTCTGGAATGAAAGTGTCTTGAATACTCTGCGGGGAAGCGGGGGTATTGCGATTTGTACTAAATAAATCGAATGCATAAAAGATCGGATGCATGAAATCCACATGTGGAGTCACGGAAAGTGTGCAGGGTTGGGGAAAGGAGTCCAAAAGATCTAGTTGTAATGCCTGCAAATAGCGATGTAAGTACTGAAACATAAAAAACTTTCTTAAACTTATACTAGTACATATTTTCAAGCTTAGAGAAATATATCACAATGGTGGTATGATATATGCACCCACCGGTACAAGATAGTGAAGCAGATTCCTAATTTGTATTACGTGGTGGTATTGAGAAAATTAATTGTAGTGTATTTATTTTTCTCAGAATTTTCTTTCTTTAGGTCAGATAGAGGCAGCAACACACTGTATTTGAGGATGACATTGTTTAAATAATTTTGTAGCTCACTTTATACGCTAAAATAAAATCTCAGATGTGATACAATTTAGGCCAATCTCACCTAGTTTCGCTAAATTCAAATCTCGGTATTGGTGTCACATAGCTGGATAATAAAACGTTTTAAGCGTCATATAGAAAAGAGCTTTTTTCTTTCAGGGGAAGCACCATGTTCCTACATTCAACTAACAAAACATTTCTGATTGCAATTGCGGTTTCAAATACTTTCCTCTTCCCTCAGCCATATTATTTCTGGGTTTGTCAGTAGTTATTGTATGTTACATTGTTAAATTCGGATTCCAGATAAAGTCTATACTGATGAAAATTCTACGGCACCTATTTAACGCTATGCATCTGTATGATTCCATGCCTTATTTCACTGTGAAATGATTTCTGGTGATTCTGCAAGCAATATTATGAAGATAGTAATACAATAAACTCCCCATATTCATGACAACTACCTTTCCTACAAATTACTTTTTCCTGTCTAAAACAGAACAACTTCAAGTATAGGGTCACAGCGGATATCGATGTATATTTAAAATAATCGATTTGATTAGATGACAAACTTTTCTGGAAGAAATGAATGAAAGTGACTGAAAACGTGAGGTGAAAGTTTCTCTAAAAAGATAAATTTTAACTGTGCCAGAACATGTGTGAGCAGACTTGAGAAGCGAAGACGGGGCACGCAAGATAACCGCATGTGGGATCCCACTGCCAGGGTCGGAAATGCTAACATATACCTTGCACACCATCCTGAGTTGATCATACTAGAGCTAGAGATGCTATCAGCCCGTAGTAGTTTATAACCTAAATTTCTTACAATATGCACGTATCAATGAGATAAGGATACTTATAGCCGTTAAACGTTAAAAGTAGATAAACTGCGTCTTGCATGAATATTTTCACAAAGCTTAAATATGTTTCAGACAGCTGCCAAATAATAGTTAAACATATAAAACATAGTATTTTGTTGGAAATAATTATGAAACTTAAGTATTAAGTGAATATTAGTACAATATACCTCTACTAGACTAGCGATCGCTGCTTCGGTAGCGTAGATTGTATTGTCTGCACAATTATTTCCCCTTCATAAATAGCAACACGTTCTAGACTTTTCACACCAATTGTGGCCGTAGAAGCATGGTCTTTTTCGAATGTACGTTTGACAAAAAGGCGATTCTGGTAGCTGGAGTCCAAGGTTTTTGTCAGTCCCCTACTGCAACCCCTTAGGGAATTTCGGACAATCCCTTCTTAAACGATGCCTACAGTACAAGTTTTTTTCTTTCTGAGCGACAAATCAGATACCGGGTTTTCGTAAGTCTACCTTCAAAATTGCCTTAATATCGAAGTACTTTCAAAAACATTTCATCCCCTATTTCGCCTCCTTAGGGATGGAATTTCGAAGATTCCCTTCTTGAACGACGCCTACAGTATAAGGTCAACACCCTCACCAAATTTCAAGTTTCTATCCTTAGTGGTAGTCAGTGGGTGATTGGGCCAGTGTGTACATTCCCTTTTATGTGTAGAGATAAGATTTATTTCAAATATGCAAGCAAGAGAATGTGATACTAAGATTTACTCTAAGGAGGAGTATCGGTACATTGTCTGTGGTCGTAGAAAAACATATATTCAGATACTCTTCACTAGCTAGTAAGAGCAATATTAAATTTTTCGATTGTTCTAACCGCTTGATACAATATGTCGTCCGTACGTAACAGAAATTAGTTTTTTATTGTATGGAGTAGTATCAGATATTAAATATTAGTTTCTGTCTACCTGACGTTTGACTGAGATTTCCACCACTCTGACTTCAGTAATATTCGATCAACTTCTACAAAAGTTATATCGGTGAAGTTATACTATTCAAAATCTCACAGATAAAAGTTATAGTTCCATTAACGACGAAAAAATAATTTGGCAGCTATATAAACATCTTTGCATACATCTGAAAATTCACCACATGGTCCACTACTACTTACTGAAAAAGTACCTCGATGTATGAAAATTTACCTTGTGTGGGAAGGTGGAAATGCAATTGTGAGATGAGTTCAGAATATAAGTAGAGTAGCCTCTGGTTGACAGTATGATCTTTAGATCTCTTACTCTATCATCGATTTATTCACATAAGAGTGAAATCTTTGTGTTGTTAAAGACACAGTTTTTCTAACATGTTACAGATCAGTTATAACAGGGTTCGATGAACCCAAGGTAATTATAGCTACCATCGGTCGGATGCCTATGCACAAGGTGCCTGCCTCTGAAGATGGGTCTGGTGGTCCCGAGATCGATAATGCAATAAAGGAATTGAAGACCGTTGCCATCAAAGGCTACTTCATTTATAGTTTCAGCACCACGATAGACTTAATTGTTCTGGAATTTCGATGGCCTAGCTTAGCTTGATCACTAAATATAACACATAGCACTGTTATGTAACTTCACTTTAAATTCCAGACATGATGATGTTAGTAAACGACACGTTTCAATAAAGGTACTTACGTTAAGCAATACGGGCGGTATTAATTTTATAGAAACCTATTTTCTCTTTATTAAGGTCCAGCTCGAAATTTTGAATCATATTGAAAAAAATTACTACATGCTCTACATTGTATGAGTAATTTGGCTTCGGACAGTTGATGGAGTGAAAATATGTGCCAACCTTACAACTATAAACTACAGTTCACAGATAAATACAAAATACGTATATATTTATCAAAATAGCAGTAATATTGGAGGACAAACATCAGCTTCAGTTAATTTTCATTTACTATACTGTGTCCAGTTATTTAGGAGTTGTGTCAGTAACGTTGTATAAGCAAAAAGCGAAGGAGGAAGGTTACAGTCAGCTGACGTCATGTATGTAGTGAAGAAATGTACAGTGTCCCTGAGTTATACTGAGAACCTGATTGCAGTAAACTAGAATTTAATTTATATTTATTTCTTGTTAGATGTTTGAACGAGAACAGGAGTTCTAAGTACGTGGCATTTACAGTTAATTAAAAAAGCTAGATTAGCTCCAGTAAAGTTAGATTTTTCACTCTTTCTAACAATCACATGAAAGAAAGAAAAGCGATGAGCAGAATGGACACTCCTGAGAATCAAAAAAAGAAGAAAAGAGAAGTGTAATGAAACATAATCGAATGAAATCAAGCTACGCTCTCAAAACTAGATTAGGAAATGTGACACTGAAATAAGTAGAGTTTTGCTATTTCGTCAGTAAAACAAATAGCAACGGTAAGAAAAGGGTTTCTAGAAAACTGAAACTTGCTAACGTCGGATACGAATCCTTTCTGAATTTATTTTTTTTGTAGTGTAGCCTTGGACAGTGACAGTTGTGAACGACAAGAAGACAACAGAGACTTATTGAATGGGATCTAAAACTTAATGCTAAAGATTTCATTGGTAGACAGACTAAGAAATGAGCATGTGTTTAATCGAAATAGCCAAAAAAGAAACTTACGGCACAGTTTATCCGAAAGAAGAGATCGGTAAATAGAACGCACTCTGAAAATCAAAGTAAAGTCGATTTATTAATGAAGAGAAGTGAGGAGAGTAAAAATTGTAGAGGTACACCGCAGCACGTATACAGTAATCATGTACATAAGCATGTAGTTTGAAGTGTGCAGAGATGGAATCTTGTACAGCGTAGACTAGCGTGAAGATCCGACTACTTTCTGGATGAAGGCCATAAGAACGAAATTATCGGTAACAACATTCCGAAACGAGATTCTGTTTCACATAGTGTTGCATTTTTTAACATAGGGAATACCAGATTGTGATCCACCTCACGAGTTTACACCATAGTAAACAATAATCATGCCTGACTTGGTTCACTGCCACACTGAAATACAAATAAACAGTAATACTTTCTGCTGCTAATACACTTGCATATCTCGTTCTTTGATATATACAGAAACAGCCTGAAAAGCTAGTAAGGGCGTTGCAGGATAGGTTATGCATACTTGACAACTCTAATCCTTGTTAAGAAAAAAATTCGATAGGTCGCAATGTTTCGAGTTCATTAGAAATGAAGTTAGCCAATCAGGCCGTTGCATGCTCAAATTCATGTAGCCCACCAGATACAATCTGTCAGTTGTCCTCATAGCGTAGATGATAGTACACGAGTCAGCTAAGCCTTAGCTTGGATTTACTATCGTCCCATGTCTAATTTGTTCGGTTTTAGAAAATTTGAGCGAACAACTGACTGATCGGATAACAGCAATCCCAATTAACTCGGAAACGGCGCTACGTATCGAATTTTTTCCTTACCAGTTTCTTCTCAGCGCAACCTATCCTACAATACCCTTACAAGTTTCTCAGACAATTTCTGACAAACTGGGATATCTCCGTCGCAGCTTCAATTTGCAACTGGCCCATTCCAGCTCTTCATTTGACATGTAACAGACGCCTACCAATAAAATAATTTCATAGGCTCGTATTGTAAAATCGTGATCGTAATTTTTCTTTCCTATATTTATTACACGCCATTATGTATGTGGATATGTAAAGAAAATGGTATTTGAAATGTAATACCATTTTTCAGTGTACTTAAATTTAACCTCTGAGTATTTTTGGAAGCTTTAACTGGTTAAGTAATGTCTTACGTGTGTAAAAAAATTCTACGCATGGAAGTGACGATTGATGAATGAGTAGTTCTCAACAGAACTCGAAGGTGCTTGGATGGTCGGGCACCAGCACAGAGTAAATTTGTACAAAATTACTTTGTATATAGAAAGAAGAACAGTTTTAGTAGAGGCCAGTGGAGGAGCGGATTTGAAGATCTCAGGGACTGAATATTGGGACTTAAAATGCTGTAATTTAGGAGGAGAGATGATGGAACTCAGGCCTCTCTGGAAGGCGATTGCTTCCCTAGTGTTGTAATAATTTACTAATTTAAGATTTTACTCCGTTGATCGACAGAGAAGAGGAAAGCAAAAGTTGGGGAAACCAAAATGGGAAAGAATCACAAGTGACAATATTTATTTGAAGTTATTTTCATCATCGCAGCAACACTAGCAACCCGTGCGAAATTGTCTCGTATGAAAAATAGCCCACAGTTGCACTAATTAAGTTTATTCTAAACCTTGGCCATCATTTCAGCTATAATAATATAACCTTCTTCAGAAGTCATAAGCTTTTAAAAATGAAAAATGTCTTAGCCCAGCGGCTGCGTCAAGATCAATAAAATAAAATAACTTCAACAGAATAAGCCTGTTTCGATCATATGTAAAAGTACATATGGCACCGACTGTCCTCCGCCACATGTGTTATACTTAGAAGAATGCTATATTATTATAGCTGAAACCATCGTCAAGGTTTAGAATAAATATAATTAGTGCAACTGTGGGCTGTTTTCCATTCGAGACAATTCATTTAAAGGCCATTGTAGAAGAGGTCGGGAGAAGAAGAAACTAAGTTACATCAAACAATCTAGAACGAAAAGCTATCACTTTAAGACAACGCAAACACACAGTGGTTTCTTCAAACAACAAATTGAACTATTTTTATGTGTAGCGTTAGACGGAAAAAGAGATTTTAAATTTTGGTGTTCTATGATTTGACGCAGAATGGAGACCGGCCAATGTTGTTTTGCGCACTGGACTGCGAATTATTTTCGTAGACTGACGGAGCACAAGGAGGACCCAAGCTCCCGGCCATTCAGTTTGATTGAAGAATTAAGAAAGGGACGATATATTTGTTAAAACACACTTACCCCATCGTCCACTGTCAAGTTTAAAATGGTTTAGACAGGATACCATTACTCATAAGCCCACCCCTTAAGCAGTTCAGAAAATTTTTCCGTATTTTGTAGAGTGAACGCTACGAAACGACAAGCTGGAGGAGCCATGGCAATTTATATAAATATTGGTAATATATATTTTTTATTCATGGGCTACTATTTTTCTGTGATCCCAGACACAGCAGTATAGCAATGAAAGTGAAAAAATTCCTCCACTGCAGCGCATGTCAGGGTGAGCCAAGCGATTGTCATTCAGCCGCCATCTTTGTTTTTTTATCGTGAGAAAACAGAATTTCGGTGGTAAGGAAGGCAACCGGTCGACATCGGTTTATTGGGAGAATTTTAGGAAAGCGTTGTTTACCTGTAAAAGAGACAGCACATTGATAAGTACTACTCGAGTGTTTGGGATCCGCACCAGTTCGGATTAAAGAAAGACATCGAAGCAATTCAAGGCGTGCCGTTAGATTTGTTGCCGGTAGGTTCGAACAACAAGCAAAAATTACGGAGATGCTTCGGGAACTCAAAGGGAAGGCAACGTGATTCTGGAGCAGTACTATTGAGAAAATTTAGAGAACAGGCGCCTGAGGCTGACTGCAGAGCGATTCTGCTGCGCCAACGAACACTTCGCCTAAGTACTATGCAGATAACATTAGAGAGATAAGGGCTCTGTTTGTGAGTGGAGCTGAAAAGGAATTGACTAACAGTGGTACATTGTACCCTCCGCCATGCATCAGGGGGTAGCTTTCGGTGTATGTATGTAGAGGCAGTGTAGACGTAGATGTGGCGTAACTCATAATTAGCAAGCAGGCTTCGTAGTCAACATTTCCATGCCGAACAAACTGTGCTATCAACATTCTCACATTCACCACAAATCTTGTTAACTACATTGTAACGTCATGTGCTTCAAGGCAGCGAGCAGTCTTCACTAGCAGCAAATCCTCCAATGACGAGATTAACAGCGAATGAGTAGGCTTTCCTTTAAGCACCATATGCACCAGCAGCCTCGTCCCCCACACCCGCAGATGTTACATCGAGTGCCCGTGTATGAATTAGCGTCGTAGGTATGAAGACATTACGAGTGATAGTAGAGAAGTACTGTATGACAGTTTAAAATTATAATTGGTTTGACGCATCACGTTACATATGCCGTCGGGTCTGTCAATACCCATGTTTGCTTAAAGATGAGTATGAAGGGTGATTATTATCTAACAGCTTAAAAAAATAATTGTTTTGATGCATCACATTATTTATGCCGTCGTGTCTGTCAATACGCATGTTTAGTTAAAGGTGAGTATGAAGGGTGACTGATATTTTCGGCACCTCCACCTCGTTTCGATTTTGTTTTTGAGCCGGTTGGCTTGATTCGGAACTATCAGGCTGACGGTTATACCGTCATAGTGATTTAAAAGACAGTTTGTAAGGACAGTGATTAAACCGTAATGGAGATTTAACAATTAGTTTTTGACGATATTACCACCAGTCCGCTGACTATACACTGCCCTACCATGCTACGTTCTAAGTGATCTTGTATCCTGTATTCCTCTTCTAATAACGATAGAGCAGCGGAGTAGGGCATAAAAAAATTTCTCGTATAGACACCGTTTTCGTAGAACCGTAATTAGTAAATCGAAACCACATTACTTTGATACTAGCTGAAACGGTCGATTAAATACGTCTTATTACACAATACAACATGTTTTACACGCCGAAGTTCGTCTCCTCTCATTACCTACATGTGACAGTTGCGAAATTTAAAATTTCATTCTCACATTTCCGTTTGTGCAACAAAGTAAACTATTACAATACATCAACTAGCTTTAATGAATACAATTCAGTTTCATCTGCTAAAACTGCACAATAAGAGCAGACCTAGTTTCTTGAAGGAAGTCTAGGATGACTAGCATCAAGCACTTGGGACGCCTTGTGTGGCCTAAGCTATGGGTGACGCCTTCTGAAAACGAACTACTAAGTTTTCATACGAAGTGGACTTACTTTGAGTAAGGGATAATGGAAAGTAGCCAAAGCCTCGCCCATCAGGTGGCTCCTTCGCCACCAGGTTTGCTTTGCATTATTTAACAGCCACGATGAGAACGAACTTGGGCCATCGCAACTTCGTTTAGTCTGCAGGGCTCTAATATGTTTCGCAAGTTTCGACGAACTTGCCGAGAGTCCTCGGACTACTCGTGTTCTGGCCGAAGATGCAGGTGCAGCTGAACTAAGATCGTTCTGACCAAAGACGTGACTGTGGGCATCTTCCGAAACGATAAGAACTTTCGCACTACAAAACTACATAGGCTTACACTCTCTTCATTTTCTTTATATTTTGGGCCAGTAGTACCTGCTCTATCCATACGAAGTTGCCGGAATACTTGTTCTTCTCACGTAAGTGACTCATAATTAACAAATACAGCTTTGCAATAACATCACATCACAGCAGAGCAGACAGCCAAGTAGCCATTCAGTGTACTTTTTATTTCGTTAGCTAGCGTATGTTTCTAATGACAATCTGTCTAGTATACTGATCATTATTCACAGTATTTTGTTTCTTTGAGACACTAAATGTACATACATTTATATGCAACACTGTACTTGTTCGTATAGCTTGCTGTTTGCTATTTTCATTACTTGACATCCTTATCATGGAATTTTCTGCATCCATCGTATGATACTTCAACACCACACGTTGCAAACAGTTTTTCGTTTTTATTCCGCTTCAGTTTCTCTGAAACTCATGTAAAGCGTGATTACCGTAGTATATAGGCCTAAACGTAGTTTACAATAGCAACTTGTCTCACAACTTTCACCCGAAGCTTCATCGGAAACACTCTTATTCATTATAAATTATTACATTACGCCGTAACGGATAAATGTAAAGATACTGTCACTCTTTCACGCTCATCAAAACAAACAATAGAAGCTGCTACACAGTTTATCTGAAGACTTAGGTTCCTCTGAACCCATAACGTCAATTTACGTTGATCAAACGTAGTTAACAACAAGGCAAAACTCGTGATCACTGGCATTCATTCGAACACTTACTTTAACGACATGCTCTCCGGAACATAAATTCTAATTTCCATTTTTCATCGATTTGGATGAAAAAGTGTCTCGGAAAGTAGAAATTTTCACAGAAAACGGCAAAGGATCAAGTCAAGACAGAAAAACTACCGACCCATTTACTAATATAACAGAAAATCACTAAAAATGTCGTCCATTGCAAAAAAAGAAAAATCAGAATTTTATGATGTTTTATTGAATATAGACCAGTCGAGTGCCTCGGTATATGGAAATATAGGTTAACTATTGCCATAAAGTACAAGCAGTAGCCGGCTCCTGTTAATAATGGTATATATTAACAACAGATAGCGCCACTAATTGTTTTGAACTCACAGGTTCCTCATCAGACGGTTTGTAAATTTAAAATAACATGTACTTTATGCTGATATAAGCAGTGTTCCTTGAATTCCGTTGCGAAGAAAAGTTGTAAGAAAACGACTAATTTATTGCTGTTAAACATACAAAGGAAATAAAACGACGAAAACAACTTTCTAAGATAATGTATGTTATTTCTGCATTATTTACTCCGAAAATATAGTGTCTTTTTAAAACGATATTGATTGCTTTGGAAAAAAATCTTATTTCGGTTATAGTAAGCCTTTCTCGTCTGTGATACGGAGAGCGTAGGGGGGGACCATACACACTCGTAAATATTTCCGTCACACACAGTTAATGCTACAATCCAAATAAGGCATAAATGTTTCACAGTATGCAGTTTATCCTGAATAAGTTTTACACATAACTTATATAAACAAGTAAAAAGAGAAATAGTTTCTCATTTCTGTATTATGGGGATATTCTGTTAAATTTAGTGTGAGAGAAATGCAACAAGAAAATATTCTGAGAGACATGTGAACAGAAATATTATGGCAGAAAATACTGCATTAGGTTGCTAGAAATCTGAATTATAACACGTATTGTATCCTACACAAGTAATAAGATATAGTTATGCATGTATGGATGTAATAATAGTGGATTTTGAAGTAATGACGTGACAGCTTGTTGAAAGCTAAAGTTAAATTACTTATTCTGTCAATTTACGAAGATTGCTTCTTTTGTCACTATGAGTAGTGAGCAATGATTATTTATGTTTTAACGTGGAAAGTAGGTGCACAAAATTCGGAAGAAAAGCTGAAGTGGCTAACTTTTTCTATTCATTGAGAGGATAACGTGGTGATATGTCTTTATGTAAGTATGTTTCTGTCTTGCCAAGCCGATTCGTTAGGCTGCCTTTCTCAGATTGATGCAATATTTGGATTTTGCCTTCAGTGAATTTTGACTCCATGCCTATTAAGAGTCGTCTGCACTGCAAACGTAGATTTTGATGTGCTATTCAGAGGTATTTGATTCTTTGAATCAGCTATCGAAACTTCACCCGGTTTCACCTACAGAATATAAGGGGCTTCTTTGAAAAGTCCTCCTAGAGGAAACAATTAGTTGATTTGGTTGAATGGGGAGATAATGTTATTGAGGCGGAATGAATGGTCCATAGAATACACAATGGGGAAAATATTTCTTTAGCATATTTGTGTAGGTACACAGCACGGCATCGTTCCATACATAAGGCAAACGTGACAAACCGATTTCTGGACCACGCCTACAGTTCCATGAAGATGAACGGCTGAAAAGTTTTGATCGTTATATTTGCTCAGTGCCCGCTGCTTCACTCGCGTGGACTGTATCTATCACCATCTACATCTATATGGATACTCTGCAAATCACATTCAAGTGCCTGGCAGAGTGTTCATCAAAGACTTTCACAATTCTCTACTATTTCAGTCTCGTATACAGCGCGGAAAGAATGAACACCTATATCTTTCCGTACGAGCTCTGATTTCCCTTATTTATCGTGGTAATCATTCCTCCCTATGTAGGTCGGTGTCAAAAAAATATTTTCATATTCGGAGGAGAAAGTTGGTGATTGGAATTTCGTGAGAAGATTCCGACGCAACGAAAAAGGCCTTTCATTTAATAATTTCCAGCCCAAATCCTGTATCATTTCTGTGACACTCTCTCCCATATTTCGCGATAATACAAAACGTGCTGCATTTCTTTGAACTTTTTCGATGTACACCGTAAGTCCTACCTGGTAAGGATCCCACACCGCGCAGCAGTATTCTAAATGAGGACGGACAAGCGTAGTAGATCTCTTACATTTTCTAAGTGTCCTGCCAATAAAACGCAGTCTACGCTACGCCTTCCCCACAACATTTTCTATGCGTTCCTTCAAATTTAAGTTGTTCGAAATTGTAACATCTAGGTATTTAGTCGAATTTACGGCTCTTAGATTAGACTGATTTATCGTGTAACGAAAGTTTAACGAGTTCCTCTTAGCACTCATGTGGATGACCTCAAACTTTTCATTATTTAGGGGCAACTGCCACTTTTCGCACTATTCAGATATCTCTTCTAAATCGTTTTGCAGTTTGTTTGGATCTTCTGATGACTTTATTAGTCGATAAACGACAGCGTCATCTGCATACAACCCAAGACGGCTGGTCATATTGTCTCCAAAGTCGTTTATATAGATAAGGAACAGCAAAGGGCCTATAACACTGCCTTGGGGAACGACAGAAATAACTTCTGTTTTACTCGATGACTTTCCGTCAGTTACTACGAACTGTGACCTCTCTGACAGGAAATCACATATCCAGTCACATAACTGAGACGATATTCCATAAGCACGCAATTTCACTATGACTGTGTGTCAATAGACCGTTTTCTTCGAGGTAATTCATAATGTTCAAACACAGTATATGTTCTAAAATCCTGTTGCATATCGACGTTAATGATATGGATCTGTAATTTAATGGATTACTTCTACTACCTTTCCTGAATATTGGTGTGACCTGTGCAACTTTCCAGTCTTCGGGTACGGATCTTTCGTCGAGCGAACGGCTGTATGTCAAGTATGGAGCTAATGCATCAGCATAATCCGAAAGGAACCTAATTGATATACGGTCTGGACCAGATTTTTATGTTGTTCCAAACAATTCACGCTACTTAAGAGTATAGAATCGTGGTCTTTCCCAAATGCTATTCTGGCCAAAAAACGATTTTGGTTACTGGAGTCGGAGGTTTTTCTTAATCTTGCTGTTTGAGTTCTTGTAGTGATATTTCCGTAGAAATTCTCATCAATTCTCATCCCCTCAGAAATTTCTTTATTTCTGGCCAAGAAGTCAAATGTAAATTTACACAGATCAGCTTTAAAACGTTTTAGTCGTGCTTTGCTAATGATTTACTTTAAAGAAAACGTTCAGCAATTGCGAGATATATACCACATAAATTAATAAGTGATGGTTCTGATGCCAGACTGTACACAAAACGGGTCAGATGGTTGCTGCAGAAACCACGAAAAAAGCATGTCAAATTTAAAAGAACGCAAAATCCCCAAGATTGGCAAAGTTTTGCAGAAGTTCGAAATATAGCACGTACTCAATGCGAGATGCTTTTAATAATTTTCACATCGACACTCTGTCTCGCAATCTTGCAGAAAACCCAAAGAGATTCTGGTCACACATTAAGCACACCAGAGGCAAGACGCGATCAATACCTTCATTGCGCGATAACAACGCTGAAGTCAGTGATGACAGTGCCACAAAACTCCTTCACCAAAGAAAACGAAGTAAACATTCCTGAATTCCAATCAAGAACAACTGCCAAGATCAGAAACATAGAAGTAGATATCCTCGGTGTAGCGAAGCAGCTTAAATCACTTAATAAAGACAAGGCCTCCGTTCCAGATTGTATATCAGTCAGGTCCCTTTTAGAGCATGCTGACACAATAGCTTGATATTTAGCAGTTCGATACAACCTCTCGCTCACATAAAGATCCGTACCTAAAAACAGGAAAATTGCTCAAGTCACACCAATACCCAGAAAGGGAAATAAGAGTAATCCGCTGAATTACAGTCCCATATCACTAAAGGCGATTTGCAGTAGGGTTTTGGAACATATACTGTGTTCGAACATTATGACTTTCCTCGAAGAAAACGATTTAGCACGGATTGAGAAAACATCGTTCTTGTGAAACACTACTAGCTCTTTATACTCATGAAGTAATGAGGGCTATCGATAGGGGATGTCAAATTGACTCCATATTTTTAGATTTCCAGAACGGTTACAATACCGTTGCTCCCAAGCGTCTTCTAACCAAACTGCGTGCCTATGGAATATCGCCTCAGTTTTGCGACTGGATTCGTGATTTCCTGTCAGAAAGGTCACAGTTCATAGTAAAAGACGGAAAGTTATCAAGTGAAACAGAAATAATATCCAGCATTCGCTAAGGAAGTGTCATAGGCCCTCTATTGTTCTTCATCTTTATTAACTATCTGAGTAGCATTATTAAATTGTTTGCACATGATGCTGCCATTTACCGTCTTGTAAATTCATCAGATGACCAAATCGAGTTGCAAAATGATTTAGATAAGATATATTTATGGTGAGAAAAGTGGCAATTGCCCCATGAATAAAGAAAAGTGTGAAGTTATTCACATGATACTAAAAGAAATCCGCTAAATTTCGATTACGCGATAAGTCACAGAAATGTAAAGGCTGTAAATTCAACTAAATACTTCGGGAATACAATCAGAAATAACATAAACTGGAACGAACACAAAGATAATGCTGTCGGTAGAGCATCCCAAAGACTGCGATTCACTGGCAGAACTCTTAGGAGGTGCAAAGGTCTACTAAAGAGACTACTCACACCACGCTGGTCCGCCTTAATCCGGGGTATTGTTGTGCGATGTGGGATACCCATCTGGTGGAACTGACGGATGACATCGAAAAAGTTCAAAGAAGGACGGCTCGTTTTGTTCTGGCGCGAAACAGGGGAGATAGCGCCACAGACATGATAAGTGAATTGGAGTGCCAATCATTAAAACAAAGGAGTTTTTGCTTGCGGCGGGATCTTCCCATGAAATTTCAGTCACCAGTTTTCTCCTCCGATTGCGAAAACATTCTGTTGGCACTCATCTACGTAGGGAGATATGATAATCACGATAAAATAAGAGAAATCAGGGCTCGCACAGAAAAATTTAAGTGCTCGTTTTTCCCGCAGGCCGTTGAGAGTGGAACGGTAGAGAGACAGCTTAAAGGTGGTTCATTGAACCCTTTGCCAGGCACTTAATTGTGAATAGCAGAGTAATCACGTAGAGGTAGGTGATTTAAAAATGCTTTAATGGTCTTTAATAACGATTTTTTTTTCAAAAATATCTTTCACACTATAGAAATGCTGAAACACGTATTACTTTTATTTCTGACTGAGAAACTAATTACCAGTTTTCATAGCTCTAGCTTAAAAGTGGATGTATTGTGACATTTTTCTGAAAACCTCACGTCACCTCTTTCACCCCCTTAGTGGTGAAATTTCGAAAAATGAACACCCTCCCGAAATTTCAAGTCTCTATCCGTAGTGCTTTGGGTTGGTCGAAGCAATATCAGGACACTGCCTTTTATTCTGGGTTAATCACTATCTATTATCACCCAGAATAACTCCGACACTACGATAGTAGGTGAAAAATTTGTGGGATAAATGTTGCATGGAACAACGGGGGCCATAACATTACGTTGTGTTTTTGTTGCTATGTGGGGTCGAGTCAGAGATATGAAGGTCAACTTTGTTTCTTTAAATGGGATGCTATTGGGTATTTTTTTCTGATAGCTGCTATCGAGACGAATCCAATAATATGTAAGGTCTTTGAAGGTCAGCGAATGTCGCATAGGTGGCATGAACGTCCATTAACAGAAGGTGTTCGAAGTGATGACCAAGCCGATGGCTAGAAATGAGTTGCAGAGATGATTCCCAGATCATTGATTAGGACGCGGAGGAGATGTGTCGTGGTCGGCTTGTACGCCACACTTGATGCCTTAGGATTTTTTCTTGTGGGGAATCTCCAAAAACATTATTTGTTCAGACGTTATAACTACACCTGAAGATATGCGAGAAGGAATTGTCAGAGCATGTGCTTCGATAAGTGCCAAAGTGATAAGAAATATCACACTATTCATGATAAGAAGATTGCGGCACTGCATAGATACCAATAGCCATCACTTCGAACATCTGTAAATGGATGTTCTTGCCACCTTTGTGACCTTCGCTGACCTTCAAAGACCCTACTGTTAAACATCATTGGATTCGTCTCGATAGCCGCTATCAGAAAATAAGTACCAAACTATAGCATCCCATTAACAAAAAAAAAAAAAAGTTGACCTTCATATCTCTGACACGACTGCACCTAGCAACAAAAAACCAACGTCATATTATGGTCCCACAAACGTTTCAGTTCCTGTCATGGTGTCGGAGCTATTCTGGATGACAATAGTTAGTGACTCACCCTGTATTCAGAGGTGGACAATGATCATGAGTGCAGTTAGATGAAAATTTAATGCGAGCAGGTTGCTGGAATGTTAAACATGGTTACAGAATTTTTCAGCATCTAGGGACAGAAAGGAGGGTCGTCGGATGCTATGTTGATGGTGCAGGAGGTGGGCTAGAAGTTAAATTTCAAAATCTACAGGAAATTTGGAATGAATGTGACAACGGGTAATGTGGATTTTGGAATGAATGTGACAGTGGGTAATGCGGATAGGAATGAGTGCTTTGGTGCATTTACGCCTGGGTTTGGACACGACCTTGTTAAAGATTGAGTTATGATTATTGATTTGACTGGGAGAGATTGGTGGACTGTCTTAGGTGGGTTTTAGGAGCTGAAAATTTTATGATACCTTCATGGTTCGGGGTTAAGCTATCCCACCACGCTCACCTCACGTTTCAGTATCTTCGGAGTATAAAGATATTCAGAAATTGACACTGAAACCGTCAGATGCAGAGAACCTACTGTTTTGCAAAATGACAAAATGACGGTGAAGGTAGACTGACTTGTCTTTGTCGGTGATACAGTCCTGATGAGTATTTGAGAGGAAATACAGTAGAAGCATACGTATAAATGACTGGACAAGGATGGTCACTCTGTTCCCCTCCAGTATAGGTTCAGCACCTTCAGAGCAGTGTCACTTTTGTTGCTGTTTCAGCCTCGACGCATCAGCGGTGACAGAATTACACGTACGTGACAACTGTCCCACAGTCAGCCGTTGTAGTGCTGGTCATTGCACGGTCTCCGTGACAGAGATAAACAACACTTCGAGTAAAATAATCACGTGTTCCCTCACCAGTCAACGTACTGAGGACCTTGGTCACTGTGTCCCTTACCTTCGTGTTCTGTCTTTGTAGTAAGTCTACAAGAGGAAAAAATCTATTGTTAGCAATATGTTTAACATTACGACACATGATGCACACGTCGTGTAAGGTGGCGCAGAGGTTAGCACAAGGAACTCGCATGCGGAAGGACGACAGTTCACTAGCCCGTCAAACCGTCTGTTTTAGATTTTCGGTGATTTTTCCCTTAATCACTCGAGGGAAATACATTGTGGTTCCTTTATTAAGGATACGATGGATTTCCTTCCCCATTCATTCGTAATCATAGCTTGTGCTCCGCCTATAATGATACCACTGTTGACGTGAAATTAAACTCTAATACTTCTTCCTTGCTTCCTTTCTTCCTAACTTACCCAAATCACTTGTAAATTCCACTTTTGATATCGACCAGTACATACTCAAGTGTTACAGTATTTTAGTTGACGTTAGTTTGTAACAAGACGAAAACAGGCAGGCATATTTTTTTGAAAATTTCCACTTGGTGTTCATCATCTGAACGAGACAATGTATACATGTAATGTCTTAACGGAGAAATATGAATTATTGCATCCTCACTGACGGAAGATGCATTCGAGACGAGTGTTACAAAGAAGGTAAGTCAGTGACTTACATACCGATAAAAGTTATCCTAATGATCACAGTGTCCACTGCTTACTAGACAAGCAAACTGAAATTAACTATGAATGGAACACCATATCTGAATGTCTGCTCGCAGCAATAATCTGACAAAAACGAATTCGGCTGTTATCTGAATGTCCTGAAAGGAAAGTCTACGGTAAAGATGAAGATTGCCGTAGATGTAGAGCGTTTACAATTTGCGAATCGTCTTGATCGCATTAAATCTCCGGTAAGTTTGCATCTTACAGAATGTTATAATGTTACAGGAGACTTCTTGTAGAATGTAAATACTTTAGGTTTAAAGGAGATGGATCACTGGAAAGCAGAAGCGTTGAGTTGTCGGCAGGCATACACAATAGAAAGAGAACTTGTTAGTTTTCGGATGCATCCATTGTCAAATTAGAGTAAAATACACACAATCTCACACATGCGCATACAAACGTCTATGCCCCCTACATGGTTGTAGCTGGCACCAGGTAGAGGCATAGGTATGTGTGTACGTGTGTATAAGCGTGTGTCTCTTTGTATATTTTACTCTACCTCTTCGCAGGATAAATCCGAAAACTAGCAAGTTTTCTTTATATATATTAATATATTTCAACCACCAGCGATATGTGCCGACACATCTGTACCAATAGGAGTAAACAGTGTTTACATGCTAGTTTACACTCGTCCGACATGTCTCACAAGTTATGCACTGAACATACAGTGAACATGGATGACAAAAGTGAGAGTTAATTAATTACTGTGTATCACCATAATCCTGAAGAATGGGACGTTCCATGCAAGAGCTGTAAAAAGGGAGTGAAGACACGTAATGCCTTATCGGATATGGCGAAAGAATCTTTAAGAAAGAGAGTCTTCGTTGCTCAAAAATGTGCTGTCAGCATAATATGTGGTGCTCACCCACGATAAGTTTGTAGACATCTGTTTAAAGAATTAGGAATTCTGACCACTGTTTCACAGTACAGTTATTTCCTCATGAAGTTTGTTGTAAATAATCCACTAGATTTCAAGAGGAAAAATAAAGTATGTCATTACAATAACTGGAGAAAAATGACGTTCGTTACTCCATATTTGTCTACATCTACATGGCTACTCTGCGAATCAAGCTTACTTGCCCCGCAGAGGGTTCATCGAACCGCCGTCACAATATTTCTTTGTTATTCCAGTCTTGAACAGCGCGTGGAAAGACGAACACCCGTATCTTTCTGTGCAAGTTCTGATTTCCCTTATTTCAATATAATGATCGTTTCTCCCTGCCACAAAACATGTAAACGTGGTAATATACAATAAACTTTACTTTCTGACGACGATATTCATGTCTGAATGCTACGTTACCCATTACCACGTTTATATGTTTTGACATGTCTGGTGATAATGGATGATTTGATAATGCACAAGCCGTCCGAAAATATTCATCAGTAGATAAATAAAACTTCCTAAACAGCTTAAGACGGCTTCTTTAACAGTTAATGTAATCATACAAAAGTTTCAGATCTGTTTCAACCGTGCGACCACTACGGTCGCAGGTTCGAATCCTGCCTCGGGCATGAATGTGTGTGATGTCCTTATGTTAGTTAGGTTTAAGTAGTTCTACGTTCTAGGGGACTGATAACCTGAAATGTTGAGTCCCATAGTGCTCAGAGCCATTTTTTTCTGTTTCAACCCTAGTATTGACAAGAAACTTCCCCTTGGCTACTAACAAAATATTGCCTATACTGTTCGGTATTGTTCAGTACTTCTTTAGCAATTCTTTTAGTAGTTGTTTCTGCCTTTTAATGACAGTGGTAGCAGACTATCAGTTGGCGTGTCTTCACTTCACCCCCTTCCCTGCACTAGTTCGTCGGTTTCTAAATTTTCTCCGTCGGATGTACCTTAAGGTCTGTATATATTTGCAGATTGTTTTTCAGACTGTAATCAACAAAATAAATTGCAAAAGACCAAAAAAATCAGATCCATACGTTCTGGCACTTGGTGAAGCGGCTATCTTAATTCTCTAAATAATTTAGACATAATACCAAGGTAGTTTTCCCCTTGTCTCTTACAGTGTCTGTAGTAATAAATGCTCTTGGAGTCAACACTATTAAATGGGCATTGTTTCATACTATGATATTGCAAAGAGAAACCATCATAAGCTGCAAAAACGTGCGGCACACACGATATTCTGTCTGGTAAAGAAGTCCTTTCGAGACCTGTTGTTGCGGTTTCAATGAAACGCTGCAATTCAACTGGCTCTGAAAGCACCGCCATCAAATACTTTTCCATTTCTGCCAACTCTGATGAGGAATTTGTAAGTGGTATCAACAATTGTCATTAAGACATCACTAAGCTGCCTTTTATCATTAAAGTAATAGCTGCCACTCTTTCGTGAAGCTAAGCTTCCAGAAGGATATGTATCCGGTCAATAGCTCCCAAAATTCAGGGGAAGTTCCACTTCATCAAACCATGAAATAAGTTATAGCGATTTCTGTCAGTTTGTAAAAAGTCAAAGTTATTTCCTGTCACACACTCGAGCTACATTTCCGGAGAAAAGTCTCAAACGTTGATGCAAATGTTAACAATGTTAACTATGGTGGTAACTACATTGTGGTGTTTAACATTGTCTCACGTCACTGTATTAATCAGAGTGATAGTATGGCCTGATGATTGTTGTCACTGAAACGAAATGCGTCATCTTAATTTTGTGTTACGATCACCCCCCGCCAACCGTCCCCATGAGATCAGGGTTTGTAATGTGTCAGAACAACCGAGGGATTTGGCTAAGGGGAGAGAGAGATTACTCACGCTAAATCCTTGGTAGAAATTTTTAGGATGGTACCGTACGAAATTTCCAACCCATCAACCATCAGACGAATGATAATTAATTGAAACCCTCAGCTGCCGACAGATGTTGTTGATATACCTCGATGGGGACAGCTGAAAATGCGTGCCCCGACCGGGACTCGAACCCAGGATTTCCTTCTTACATGGCAGACGCTCTATCCATCTGAGCCACCGAGGACACGGATTAATAGCGCGACTGCAGGGCCTTATCCCTTGCTCGTTTCCCGTGATACCCACATTCCCAACTGTCCACAATCTACATACATCACCTAACTTATATTTGCCCATCCACTCATTACTCGAGCACACTAAGGTGACAATTCCCGTAAGATTTCGGGCAACCTGTGCGCATTCGCACAGTGGGTGGGTAAATATCTATTATGTATATTACGTATGTAGATTGTGGACAGTTGGGAATATGGGTCTCACGGGAAGTGTGCAAGGAATAAGTCCCTGCAGTCGCGCTATTCATCCGTGTCCTGGACGGCTCAGATGGTTAGAGCGTCTCCCTTGTAAGAAGGAGATCACGGGTTGGAGTCCCGGTCGGGGCACGCATTTTCAGCTGTCCACATCGAGGTATATCAACAGCACCTGTCGGCAGCTGAGGGTTTCAGTTAATTATCATTTATTCCAGGGAAGCTGAACGGTCATTAATGGTATCCGTTACTTCGAGAACAATTACTATCTTCATACATCAGACGAATGTTGAAGCGGCGGTCGGAGTCTAGGAGCGCCTTCACTTCGGCCACATTTTCATCATTCCTTGAAGTTGATGGGTGACCGTCGCTCTGGTCGTCTTCGACGAGCTCCTGCCCCTCCCGGAACAGCTTTTGCCACTCAAACACTGTTGAGCGGCTTAGGGCAGCAGCCCAGCAAAGCGTCCTTAATCATTCCGATGATCTCCGTCGCGGTTTTCCCGAGTTTCACGCAGAATTTGGTTGCGTAGCGCTGCTAGAGATTTTTCTCCATTTCGACACGCGACCACACTAGTGAACGGAGGACCACAAAAATCGATATACTCTGCGCTTCCTTGCAGTGGACTGGAACAGTTGTCGATCTCTCCGGAAGGATCCCCACTATCACTCCCAGGCAGTCCGACCCCCCTCCACCGCTCCGTTCGTGCTACAGAAATTCAGTCCTACTACTTACCGAGCACTCACTGTGCAATGTCAGCTTTCTGCTTCCCGCCTCAGCCCCTATACACAGGTCACTAGGCGCTGTTGTAACTGCAACGTATGGGCTCTTCACAGCACGTCGGGGCCCTGTGCTGCCCTGATTACTTCACATTAGTATGCAGTGCCCGCTCGGCCGCGGCCCCTAGCCTGCGAACGGCGTCCTAAACCTGCTTCGCATAATCGTCTGCAAAATATCAACATTGCCTGCGCCTGCCATCCGATGTGCCGGTCTGTGCCTAAGCTACCTACTGCGCGTAATTTGTAAGAATTCCTCAAATCCTCACCACACAGATATATTATTCTATAAAGAATGATTTGAATGCGACAGTGCTCCACTAGGCTTGCTCTTATTGGAGATGGTATACTCTTGAATTTCTCCGACCTCAGAGCCGTTACAGGAAGGAAGACAATTTGGCGAGTGCAACGTGGTTCTTTTAATAGAAATAAATCAGTGAAATTAATGAATGAAGCAATAAGAGCCAGAAAAAAATGCATGTTGCTAAGTGGTGATCAAACCTTCGAATTCGTGGCGCGATATTTAGTCAATGAGCCATTACGCAGCAGATGAGCACGTATGATAGATTGTGCATCTCAGCTGTACTCGCGCAGTGTTCAGTAAGACCGTTATGGAATTTTTTTTATGTACACTCATTTTCTTCTAAGAAAAGACATAAGAAAATGAGACTTGAAAGCTTGACGAATATTCTGTAACAAGTTGATTGCTCGACGGTACCGAGTACAAACTGTTTTAAATTTAATCCAGTAGCTTTAATGGCCTTCCCACGACTCCCTTTCTACAGTCCTGACGGCTGTTCGCGGACTCCCGATTTCGTCAACTGCAGAAGAGCTGTACGATATTGTTTTAATATCCACGTCTTTCAACCAGTAACCAATAGGAGCAGAAATTTTCATTGTTTGGAGTCCACTATAGCCAAAGGACGAGCCAGGAATTCTGTGTTACACACGGTTCACTTTTCGACTGAAGAGCGGTTTCGTTAAACGCTTGCCTGAGCAGAGACCAGCGAAAATTTAATAGAACTGGTGAAGAGCTATTACCGTGCATTATGTGACCTTGAAACTAAGTGACGTTACATTTTGCAAGTCATGAGGTGTACTGAGTTATGTAACTTTGTGTATGTTTATGTGGGGAGGGGGGAGGGGGGGGGAAGGAAGTGTGACCTGTTCTATGCGGCCCAGCGAGTTCCTCTCCTGCGCCAAACCCTTCATCTTAGTACCTCTTATACCTAACGTCCTCGGTTATCTGCTGTATTTATTCCAATCTCTGTCTTGACCTAAAGTTTATGCTCTTTGGTTCTCTTTAGGAGCGTGGAAGTAATAACCTTATGCCCTTCAGTCTTAGCAATCATCTTAGCACCTTGCCTCTACTTTTAGTCAGTGTTTTGCACACATTTCCTTCCTCCTTGATATTGCGAAGAGCCGCATTTCCTATCGGCCCATTTCATTTTCAACACCCTTCTGTAACACTAAATCTCAATCGCCTCGGTACTTTCTCTCCTTTTCCCAAAATTCATGATTCACTTCCATACAAAGCTGGCTCCAGACGTACATTCTCAGAAATTTCTTGCTCAGATTAAGCCCTATTTTCAGTAGCAGCAGTTCCTTTGGTGAAGTAGGCTCTTTTGGTCTGGTCTTGACTGTCTTTTATGTCCTTGTTTCAACCCTCATGTGCTACTTTGCTTCCAATGCAGAACAATTTCTTCAACTGCTCAAGTACGTGGTTCCCAATTCTGACGTTAAATTTAATGTTAATCCCATTGCCATTTTTCTTCAGCTACTTCGGTTTTATTCTGTTCTATCTCAGCTGATATTCTTTGGTGAGCTAACTGTTTATTTCAGTCAGTCTAGAAGTAGTGGAATTCTTCGTCACTTTTACCGGCGAAAGCAAGGCCTTCAGTGAATCTTTGAACTTTAATACCACTTCCCACTTCTAAATCTTACCGTTATTTCTTCTTCGAAGACTGCGTCCTAGAGTGAGACCCTTTTTCATCTAAGAGGTTCTCCTTTGGCTTTAAACTCTTATTTTTCCCTATTCATCCCTTTACCAGTATATACTGCATATTAAACGCCTGTTCCCGTCGATTTATGCGGGACGTACCAGGGTACTTCAAAAAGTACCTTAAACATTATTATGACAGGTCAAGCAACGTTTATACATCCAGGTGACACAGATACATGGCACTATTTTTCACAACAGTCACCAAATCTCCAAAACAGTGGTCGAAACGTTCTAACAGTCGTTAAAATCCTCGCGATGGAAATCCGCTCCTTGGTGAGCCATTCGAGATCAGCTGTAAGAATGTCCTTGTCGTTGTAAAATCTGCGGTTGCTGCGAATCAGTTCGTAGATTGCCTGGATATTGTCGTCCTTCGATGATATCCATGTCCTATCTTCCCGGTCAATATTAGCAACGTCTATGCTGCCTTCGTAAAATTCTTGGCACTATTTTACTCTAGCTGGACACGACATTGCATTTGGTCCATATTGCAACATAATTTCACTGTGAATCTGTGCAAAATTTAGAGCTTTTCTCACTTAAATCGTACTGTCCGGAGTATTTCAGCTTTGGAGTAAGTATCCAGTTGGCGCGCAATTTCATTCGCATAATGTGATGCACCTGTTAACCGTACCGAGACATGACTGTGTGTACAGGAAATCTGCAACGTGTACTCGCTTCTGACAATACACCACTCTTGTTGCGCATTGATTTCAAGCCATTCTTGTTGCGCATTGCTTTCAGTGTGGGACGACATGTGTAACCTAACTTTTAGAAGTCCTTTCGTGCATGTAGTGCACTTTGCTAGAGAGCCACTATGTACAATCTAGGCCTTAGGCTGTTGTTGCGGTCTTCAGTCCGCACACTAGTTTGATGCAGCTCTCCATGCTACTCCATCTTGCGCAAGTCTCTTCATCTCCGAATAACTACTGCAACCTATATCCTTCTGAAGCTGATTACTGTGTGCGTCTCTTGGTCCCTATCTGCGAATTTTACTCCTCCCCCCCCCCCCCTCCTGCTCACACTTCCCAACAGTAGTAAATTTGTGATCCCTTATGTCTCAGAATGTGTCCTCTCAATCGATACCTTCTTCTTGTCAGGTTGTGCCACAAATTTCTTTTCTACCCTAATCTATTCAGTATCGCCTAATTCGTTACATGATCTCTCCACCTTATCTTTAGCATTATTCTGTAGCACCACATTTCAAAAGCTTGTATTCTTTACTTGCTACTTTTTATCGTCCATAGATCATTTCCATACGTGGCTACACCCCACATCAATACTTTCAGAAAATGCTACCTGACACTTTAATCTATATTCAATGATACCGAGTTTCTCTTTTACAGAAATGCTTTTCTTGCCACTGCCAGTCTACATTTTATATCATCTTTACTTCAACCATCTTCAGTTATTTTGTTGCCCAAATAACAAAACTCATCCATTACTTTAAGTGTCTCTTTTCCTAATATTATGCCTTCAGCATCGTCTGATTTAATTCGGCTACATTCCATTATCCTTCTTTTGCTGATGTTTATGTTTATCTTATATTCATCATTCCAGACACTGTTTATTTCGTTCAGATGCTCTTTCATGTCCTTTGCTGCCTCTGACGGAATTATAGTAGACCTCAAAGTTTTTCTTTCTTCTCCTTCGACTTTAATTCCTACACTAAATTTTTCTTTGGTTTCCTTTACTGCTTGCTCTATGTAAAGATAAAATAAAACATGGATACGCTACAACCCTGTCTCATTCCCTTCTAAACCACTGCTTCCTTTTCGCGCCCCTCGACTGGGATAACTGCAATCTGGTTTCTATACAAATTGTAAATAGCCTGTCGCTTCCAGTATTTTACTCGCAACTTTCAGAATTTCAGAGAAAGATTTCAAGTCAACACTGTCGAAAGCATTCTCTAAGTCCAGATATGCTATAAAGGTAGATTTGCCTTTCCTAAATCTATCTTCTAAGATAAGTCACAAGATAAGTATTGCCTCACGCGTTCTTACACTTCTCCGGTATGCAAACTGATCTTCTCCGAGGTTGGCTTCTAACAAATTTTTCTAACAATTTTACAACAATGATTTATTAAACTGATGGTTCGCTAATATTCACACCTGTCAGCACCTGCTTTATGTAGAACAGGAATTATCACGTTCTTCTTTACGTTTGAGGGTATATGGCATGTCACAAATCTTTTCCACCAGATGGAGGAGTTTTGTCCTGGCTGGCTCTCCCATGTTTGTCAGTAATTCTGACGAAATAATGTCTGTTCCTGGAGCTTTGTTTTTCCATTGAACTAATATTAGTATTAAAAGAAACCATGAGAAATTGATCATTATGGAATTTTATACGGTGTGTCATCCGATATTTGGATCCACACCAATATTTATTGTGTTTCGACCGTTTAAATAGAAAAGCTTGCGTGTGAGCAGTAGTACCTACTGGAACTGGACCAGGGGAACAAAGGTAACTTCCAATGTTTTGAGTGAGCATAATTCTCTCACCTAATGTACATTTTTTTACGTGTTTCTTTAAGGGCATGCTCGTAAATCATTTGTCTATAATAAACAATTGCTGAAAACTATTATCATGTAAATTTTTCGCTTTTATCTACGTCAGTCATGTGAAATTCTGTATATATTCTCACTGCATACACAGCACAGGCCCTTCTACGACTCCCACTTTGTTTAGGAGTACACAGTTCGAGCTCCCGTTCATTTAACTTTTACAGTGATGCTATTTCAGACAAAATCTCTCCCACATCATACAGAGAAGAAAGTTGCAATTGTCTTGAGCGGCAGCTTGCAACTACATGGTCTTATCTCAGCAGAGAATGTACTCTCTTCCCCCTGCGGCCGAGTTATAGCCTTTATCTGGGGTTGTGTTACTGTAGAGAGCACCACCTGCAACGCAGTTTCAGAAATTATAACGTTTTCCTTCACCAGATATCTGACGAAACAATTTCTGGAAGTACCTGCAGCAATTCTCCACGTATAATTCCTTTCTGTGTCACCATAAAGAAACGGGCCAATACCTTTCACACTGTTCGGAAGACAGAGAGGGTCGGCCTGAACATGTCAAAGGTATTGTTAAACCACAGTCTAATGCATACAGTCACAACACTCTCTGGAGCGAAAGTTGTACCATTTGACATCTGGAGCGTCACTTGCGCTCCAAGTGGTCAGAAAGTAGTACCATGCATCGTAAGGGTAATGTTTGTTTTGATTATTTTCTACTTGATTACCGAAATAGTGGTTATATCTTCGAGTTCCAAGCATTAATAAATAAGCAGGAGACATAAATTATCGTGAAACATATTTAAGAACAGTCGAATCACAATGATTCAATGAAATAAGCTATAATCTATTCACTGAAAAATACTATCTAATGCAGGCTGTTCCAGCTCGTCGGCTCCGTTGTGAGCCGCGGAGCGCTCCCTGCTCCAGGGAGCCGTGTCGCTCGCTGTGACCATTCAAGTGGGCCCGCACGCCGGCAGGTGGCACGGCAGGCTGAGGCAGGCGGCAAGGCAAGCGTTTTGATGTGCCAGTTGCGTCTTACAAGATCGACAACCTCATACTTTTAGCTCCTAAGACGTGGTGACATGCTACACCAGGAAATACGATGTTCAGGAAATAAATAAGAAACAACTGTTTTATAAGAAATTGCATACTAAATTTATTGGGCCTCTGTAGCTTGACTTTTCTTTTCATTACAAGATCGAAAATATCAGGCGTCAAAGTGTTCACAGCGGTAATGCGGAGGATGGCCTTCATTGTTGCATCCTGAAGAAACGATCGTTCCTTACTTTTTACTCTTTTCATTGCTGAGAAAAGCTGCTCACAACAATACGTAGATCCAAACATGCCCATGATCTGAGCATCATTGTTGTGAAGCTTGGGAAATGTTTTTTGCTGTAATGAACGATACCATCATGACAAATCCAACGTGTTGTAGCACCTGTCTTTCAACAAAGTTGAATTTTGCTAATCAATAATCTCCAAATGAAGGATGATGACAAGTCATCGGGGGAAACTGAAAAAGGAATGCTGAACACCTTAAGTTCCATTTCAAAACTAATGAGGTCTCGAAATCGTGTTTCAAACGACGTGATGAGCTGCTTTAACTTTGCTTGGTAATCGCCGAAAGTAGTACCTTCAGGTAGTTTTAAAGAAGCAAGACGATTGAAAAACGTTAAATGTCCATTATTCATATGCCTCTCAAATAAACGTAACTTTTGCATGAACGCTTTGATCTGGTCGTGCATGTCAACTATTAGCTGCCCTTTGCCCTGCAATGACAGATTTACATTATTTAGATGCATAGTTATGTCAGCTAGGAACGCCAGCTCTGATATCCATTTTATATCTTTCAGAAAACGCATTTCTTCCCCTTTCATTTCGAGAAAAAGGGTTATTTCCTCACAAATGGCAAAGAAAACATCAAGAAATTTTCCCCGACTCAGCCAACGAACTGTACTGTGGTAAGGTATATCCCCATACTCCGCTTCCATATCTTTCAGGAATCCTTTGAATTGGCAATGATTCATACCGTGACGCCGCACAAAATTCACACACTTCACGACATCTTTCATTACGCCACCTAGCTCTATTGTTTCAGCGCACAGTGCCTCTTGGTGAATAAAACAATGAAGAGTCAAAATGTCTTTCCCGAATTCGTCCCTGAGATTATTTTTCAAACGAGAAGCATAACCTTGGTGACACCCGATCGTTTGTGGTGCACCGTCTGTCGCTGCAGAATGGAGCTTATCCCACGGCAAATTCATATTGTCCACTGATTCACAAACAGCTTCAAAAATGTCACGTCCTGTTGCGGTGTAATCGAGTGGTACCACATCCAAGAGTTCTTCAGTTACTTGCAGCTCCACGCACAAAAACTGCAAGCTGAGCACAGTCCGATATGTCGGTGCTTTCGTCAAGCACTAGCGAAAATGCAACAAAGCTGTCCGCCTTTTTCCTGAGCTGTGTCTCTAAATCCGCTGCCATGTCTAGGATTCGACGAGACATTGTTTGCTTCGACAGGCAAAGCCCTTCAATTGCCTGCACCTCCCTTGGAAACAAACATTCTGCAACGGCTACCATGCACGATTTTACGAGTGGTCCCACCGAAAACGGCTTGCCACTCGTCGCAATGATGTGAGCCACCCTGCAGCTTGCTCGAATTGCAGACTCAGTAGTGTTTTCTCCGCTCTCATTCACCTGAAAATTATAAACGCATTACAGATCACGAACTATGTTGCATGTTTTGATACCCTCCGTATTACGAAACCGTTTTTAAACTTAACGTCTCCTGGTAT
Organism: Schistocerca cancellata; assembly: GCF_023864275.1. NCBI lineage: Eukaryota > Metazoa > Arthropoda > Insecta > Orthoptera > Acrididae > Schistocerca > Schistocerca cancellata. Next base: position 1,058,821,289 of record NC_064626.1, on the reverse strand, counting down.
GTCGTTCTTAAGCCTGGCCACCAGTTCCCTGCGTGCAACGCCTTCTACCTGATCGTAGTGCGCTGCGTGAAGACGTGTATAATGTCGTTGCATATTGTACCTCGTCGCAGAATTAATTACTTTATGACATACAAGACACTGCGGACGACCATCCCTCTCAATGAATAGAAAGGTATCCTCCAATAGAGGTACAGGGCTCCCGCGGCTAATCATAGCTGTCATTGAACACGGATTATTGCGTCAGTTGCGGCTGCATGCGGCCAGGGGGCAGTGAGTTCGCTTTCCCCCTCCACGCGGGCTCCGAGCTGCCGCTGTGAGCGCTCCGGAGTGCTCCGGCTCCCTGGAGCTCGGTTGGAACAGCCTGATCTAATGTGTGTATATTTGCAGCTTATTGCGTTGAAAGCAAGAGAATATCAATGCATACTTTATGCAGGAGATGCAAATATTTCTGTTATCTGTTGTTCACGCTGTAAAATTTTTTGAGTCTAATGATTCGCCCCTTCTTATACTTCACTCGATTTTCTAATACACGAATATTTGTTGAAGATTCATGCTGTTTGTGGCTCAAATTTTACAAGAACTGTGGTAGTGGAGTCTTCTGTGTTGGGGAAACAGTTTTATTGCTTTCGATGATTTATTATCACGTCTTTGTGGTTTTCCCTTAAGCTTCATTTTTGGTTACTTATTTGATACGTTTAATAATGTAGATGTTACATTCAATACACGTTTCTTACGTTCATATTCACTGATTTGGCTGAAAGTGTAGCGAACAAATCTCAGCGTTGTTGGGTAGACATACGACGTCTTTCAGCAAAAGGTCATGTCTTCCAGAGCTTCCTAGTAAACGTTTGTTGTTGAAGGAAAACGATACTGCTCAGCAAACGACTGCATGTTAGAAGAGAATCTTAAATAAACTGTCTTTAGACATACGACGTCTTTCAGCAAAAGGTCGGGTCTTTTAGAGCTTCCTAGTAAATTTTTGTTATTGAAGGAAAACGACAGCGCTCAGTAAATATCTGTGTGTTAGAAGAGAATCTTAAGTAAACTGTCCTGTAATGTGCCGTTTTGTACCTTATAACGTCTTAGGAAACTAAATAATACAAATGCGGTGTCGCTTTTCGATTATTGTCGACTTTTATGGCACTACATACACCCCCTGTGGTAAAAACCATGTTACAAATCAATGTAAACGTTAGTACTCGCAATCATCGATATCGTATTCAAAAGTATCCTTAACTGGCTGCTTGCGACGCTGCTGTCGCTATGGGTAACAAAAACGAGACGGGGTGTCGCGACTGTTATGCTAGACTGTGGTTAAATGTTCAACAGTTTGAGAATGCAGTGTAGTATTTGTGACCAGAGATAGAACACGTCTATGTACGTGGACCTCGTTACGAGGCAGTCGTAAACAGCTTTGGTGGGACACATTAACGGCTCTCTCAGTAACAACCCAGCTTACGCGAAGAGCGTGTGGAGCGTTCGCTGGTAGGTAAAGCTACTACGTTGTCCAGTGTAAAGTGCTGTCTAAAAACGTCAGTCTTACACAAGTGTCACAAAGGGTAGTGACTATAATTCCTGTCTGGGCACCTAGGTTTACTTTTTCCGTGATTTCCCTTAGTCGCTTCAGTTAAATACTGCCGTACTTCCTTTTAAAAAGCTCACCCGATTTCCTCCCTCATCCATATCCGTTCCGGGTTGCAAGCGATTTCTAATGACGCCGTCGTCGAATTGATGTTACGCATTAATCTCGATTCCTTAGCTACGTTTTCGTAAAGTACCATGGGCTGTTTCCTGGACTGATTCTTGAAAAAGGGCTTGTAGGATACACGCTCTTATTTTTGTCCGTTTTTGAACGGTAGATCGTCTCCAACGCCCTCAATATCGATGGGGTTTGAAGCTCTACATATCAGTTTACGATGTCGTTGGCGCTAAATTTTTCTATGCAAGAGTCTGGGTAATTGACGTCTAGAAAGGTATATTCATTTACGTACTCTTTCCGTAGCACAAGATATCTCTAGTTCATATCTTTGAGTAGAAACGACCAGCAAAGAGGATCACAAAAATGTGTGTTACAGTTTCAGAAATATTCCATGGAAATTATGCGCCGGGAGGAAACAGTGAAGGTCATTGTTTTCAAGGAAGCCGTTAGTGAGACAAAATATGAGTAATAAGACAAAACGTTTGTACATACATCTCAGAAGTAGAAGAATATGCGTCTTCTCTAGCTTTTCAGCCACTCCTAGCCAAATGTTACTATTGTTTCTCATATTACGAACGCCGTGACAGTAATATGTCAAGAGGAACGCGGAAGAACATAATTAGACATTGGCTGTAAATATGTTATAATTAAAAAGTGAAAATAAAGTATATTTAAAATATGTTCTTCATTTATATTAGCATAAAATTCGCACTACAAAACTAAAATTGCAATTTTCCGTATTTCCAAGTTATAAGTGAACATTCTAACAATGATTGTTACTGTTTATCTCAATTACGCATGTAAGAATTATTATTACAAATGGAGGAAAATTTACGTCTTTCCTTTCAGAAGACGTCATTGTCAACTTTGGCTGTTACAGTTATTTACTTATAAGGTCAACGAGTGCATTTGAGCCATTTCAGGGTGGACACATAACAATTGCAACTGCAGATTTTTAAATGAGAAATTTTATTAGTCAATGGCAATGATGATTTCTTCCCAAACGTTTTATATGACTGTGATGTTCATTCCTGCACCCTTCCCCCCCCCCTCCAAAACCAAAGTCTCTATTCGTTGTGTGTCTCTCACATAGCCAGATTAATGTGTTGCCTACACCTTAATTCTCTCTTGGCAGACACTCTCCGTAACTTCAGGGCTGTGACTGTTTCCAGTGATAGGCTGTCGGTCTTGTAGATAAGCGATAGCGAATGTTTTCGGCTATTCTGCATTACATTTGGTTACAATGGTCAGGTGCCAGTCATTTAACGAAACACTGTCCTATTAACATTCGCAGTTCTAAGGATACCTTACGCCCTCATCATGAAAAGCAGTAATTTAGACAGTTACATTATATTTTAAAAATTTTAAAAAAATTTATTCATTTCAATGAATTCCTCTACCAGATTCATAAAAATTTTAAAGTTTTCAGTTAAGTCTAAGTGATAGTAGACAATGTCATTTTCCTCAATGAATCTCATATTCAATATTTTCAATTACACACCTATATTTATTTAAAAAGTATGTTGTGAGTGGAAGTCAGAAACACTTAACGAAATTTGCATCTTAAAAAATATTTTTAGTGTGGGCACAAGGTACCACCACCCTCCTTGGTAGTACACGTTACTGAAAGAATCTTGATATTTCTAAGAGTGTGCTAAATCATCTACATCTACATCTACATGTATATTCCCTGGCAGAGGATTCATCGAACCACCTTCAAATTCTCTATTGTACCAACCACGTGTAGCGTGCGGAAAGAACGAACACGTATAATTATCCGTACGAGCTCTGATTTCCCTTATTTTATTATGGTGATCGCTTCTCACTATGTAGGTTGATGTCAACAAAATATTTTCGCATTTGGAGGAGAAAGATGGTGACTGGAATTTCGTGAGAACTTTCCGCCGCAGCGAAAAACGCCTTTGTTTTAATGACGTCCATCTCAAATTCTGTTATCATTTCAGTGACACTTGTCCCGTATTTCGCGATAATGCAAAACATGCTGTCCTTCTTTGAACTTTTTCGATGTACTCCGGTAATTCTATCTGGTAAGGTTCCCACACCGCGCAGCAGTATTCTAAAAGAGGATGGACAAGCATAGTGCAGACAGTCTCCTTAGTAGATCTATTGCATTTCCCAAGTGTCCTGCCAATAAAACGCCGTCTCTAGTTAGCCTTCCTGACAACATTTTCTGTGTTCCTTTCAATTTAAGTTGTTCCTAATTGTAATTCCTAAGTATTAAGTTGAATTTACGGCCTTTATATTTGACTGATTTATCGTGCTACCGAAGTTTAACGGATTCCGTTTAGCACTCATGTGACTTCTCTGACAGGAAATCACGAATCCAGTCACATAACTGAGACGATATTCCATAAGCATGCAATTTCATTATAAGCCGCTTGTGTGGTACAGTGTCAAAACCCTTCCGGAAATCCAAAAATTAAGGAATCAATCTTAAATCCCTTGTGAACTGCACTCAATACTTCATGTGAGTAAAGAGTTAGTTGTGTTTCACATGACCGACGTTTTCTAAATCCATGTTGACTGTGTGTCAATAGACCGGTTTGTTCGAGGTAATTCATAATGTTCGAACACAATATATGTTCCAGAATCCTGCTCCATATCGACGTTAATGATATGGGTCTGTAATTTACTGGATTACGCCTACTACCTTTCTTGAATACGCAACTTTCCCGTCTTTGGGTACGGACCTTTCTTCGAGCAACGGTTGTATATGATTGTTAAGTATGGAGCTATTGCATCAGCATGCTCTCAAAGGAACCTAACTGGTACACAGTCTGGACCAGAATACTTGCTTTTATTAAGTGATCTAAGTTGCTTCACTACTTCGAGGGTATTTAATTTTACGTTACTCATGTTGGTAGCTGATCTTCATTCGAAATCTGGAGCATTTACATCGTTTTCTCTTGTTAAGGCATTTCTGAAGGCTGTGTTTAGTATCTCTGCTTTGGCAGCACTGTCTTCGATAGTATCTCCATTGCTGTCGCGCAGAGAAGGCATTGATTGTGTCTTGCCGCTAGCATACTTTACAAGTGATCAGAACCTCTTTGGATTTTCTGTCAGGTTTCGAGAGAAAACTGGAAACTATTATAAGCATCTCGCTTTAAAGTCCGCGCTAAATTTCGGGCTTCTGTCAAAGATCGCCAATGTTAGGGATTATGCGTCTGTTTAAATTTGGCATGTTTGCTTCGTTGTTTCTGCAACAGTGTTCTGACCAGTTTTGTGAACCAAGGGTGATCAGCTCTGTCGTTGGTTAATGTTTTTGATATAAATCTCTCAAAAGCTGCAGATACTATTTCTTAGAATTCAAACCACATCTGGTCTACAATTATATTGTTAATTTGGATGCATTGGAGATTGTCTCTCAGGAAGGCGTGAAGTGAAGTTTTATCTGCAGTTTTGAAAAGGTATATTTTTCGTTTATTTTTGGAGGATTTGGGCGTTACATTATTCAGTCTCGCTACGACAACCCTGTGTTTACTAATCCCTGTACCCGTTTTTAAGCTCGTTATTAACTCAGGATTATTTGTAGCTAAGAGGTAAAGTGGGTTTTCACAAATGTTTACTTTTCGCGTGGGACCATGAAGTAATTGCTCGAAATAATTTTCAGAGAATGCACAATTTCGGATGATGTTTTATGCGTACCTCCGGAATTAAACATGTATTTACATTTTCTGGAGACTACTATTATTTCGTTACCTCTTTAAAAAGTAAGTTGTTAACATAAGTCAACAACAGTTAACGAATTTAATGGTCATAGAGTACTTTCCGACCCCACCCTTGGAAATGTGTGTTATGGAAAAGACGTTGGTCTTGATAGGGCAAAGTACATTGCTATTTAGTTGCAGGTTATATAAAACACAAGCAGTGTAACTGTATCCAGGTCATTCAAAAATCACAACTTTTCTCAAAGTAATCTAGAAATAGTACATTTTCTGGTGAACCGAGACACAAAGTGATCCCCACGGGAACAAATTATCATCCTCAAGGGAATAATAGTCTTTATTATCCTTAATAACATTATAGACAGCTGACGTACCCAATTCTTCCAGCACTACGGGAGCAACAAGAACATTCGTTTCTTAAGAAAGAACGTAACTGACTACTAATGCAGCTATTTAGGTACATGGTACGGCAGCTCTGATAAAGGAATTTAACTTCAGAAATTCAGACTAAAATATTGTCTATTTAAATAAGTATATAATGTATGTTATTTGCATTTAAATATATTTTTTATTACTGTGCTTCGCTAATAGTGTATGAAAACAAAAAGTGAGGACATAACTTATGCAAAACAATTTTCATACGAAATCCATCAAATATGCCACTACTGCGCAAATGTTAAAAAATGACCATTAGTACTTACGATAAAATGCATGCTGCTATTAACCGCCTAGATACTCTAAATGAATATTAATAGTTCCGATTTTAGCTCTGAGTCGAGGATTTTCTTACAGAGAATGTGGCAACGTCTAAGAAAATTCTTACCGATAAATAGAATATTCAGTTCAGAATTTACTCGTAGATATTATGAATTTAGCCAGTAGAGTAGTTTCATATAGAGAGCAGCAGTTGCTGGTATTCTTTTACATCTTGCCACTTGTAGTTTTTGTACCTATTTACTTTTATCTTCAACTATTTAAACTTACAAACTGTTGAAAAAAATTCATTAGCTTACGACATTTAAATAAAAAGGAACTTTAAAATGGAAATCAGTTGTTACAGTACAACAAAAAGGAAAATTTGTATTTAGCTATCCACAGTTTATGAACAGCTTTGCGCTTAGCAGTTTGTTACACTTGTCACTCCATAAGTAGATCTAATTTCTCAAAAATCTGTAAGAAATGATTTTGTTTCCTTGACAAATGTTGACAGGAGATACTTTCAATAAGTTTTCGAAGTTAGAGACAACATTAGTTTTCGCGGCTTCCGGTAAGGAATTAAGCTGAAAGATTTCAAATTTCCTTGCTTAAGAGTACACTTAGATTTGTTGACTTAACGCGCAGGCCAGCACTTCGGCTTCCTGCGCCTCATATGTTTTCAGAACAGAAACGTACCAGACTTCGTATGTGCCTTGCTACACAAGACACTGAGAGTACTTCGTTGTTAAAAATTACCAAGCTTAATTCCAGTGGACTATAAAAGACCGCTACTAGGACTGTGACTATTAAACTTCGTCGTGTGTCCATCAATAAAGTTCGCGGGGGACACTTGGAGCCTAAGAAGTATCTAAGGTGCCTGTTTGCACAAGCGTAGCCTTGTGCCCAAATAACGTGATGTTACTCTATGAGATGACCACTCTAACTACCAAGAAAAGTCCACTACATGTGATATTCACTGTTATGTCTGTGCTCTTCAGTGTTACTGCCTGCTAGGCTCACTGAATTTACAATGATCGTTAAGAAGTAAAATTTTATGCAAATAATACTACTAAGCTCCTATCAACAGAAATCAAAAGCACACTTCAGCGCACTAAAGTAATAGTTGTTATTGTTGATAGACCAAGAATGGGACATGTTTATAGTACAAAGTCGCGTCTATGAAGACTGACAGAGTGCTTTCGCTTGGGACAACGTTACCGGAGCAACAGGGAATATTGAACACAGCCATGACTTTTTTGGAGGTAAGACAATGCAACAGTACCAGGTGCGTAGCTATAAATTGAAAGGATCTCGTACTGACGCACCATCAGTTTCCCTATGTTGATCGTTCTTGATGCCGATGTAGCTTCAGAGTGATAATTATCCATACGTCAAACATCATCACACATCTATTCGAAGTTCAGTTACATTAACATGAATTTAATATCATCAATATCTCATCATTGCATGGCTGTCTACGTCAGTGAGTGTATTCGGTTGTCACCGGATATCGATAGCCAATGCTAGGTGTCTTTCTTTTGAACTTTTGGTACACCTGGTCGAACTCATTAGAGTTATAAATGAAGTAGATTTTTTGTCATTCTGTATTGGCTCCCCAGGTAGTAACTGGTAGATGAGGGAAGAAAATGGTTCAAATGGCTCTGAGCACTATGGGACTCAAGTTCAGAGGTCATTAGTCCCCTAGAACGTAGAACTAGTTAAACCTAACTAACCCAAGGACATCACACACATCCATGCCCGAGGCAGGATTCGAACCTGCGACCGTAGCGGTCTCGCGGTTGCAGACTGCAGCGCCTAGAACTGCACGACGAGAGAACATACTGCAGATGGAGATGCTTCAGATGCGATAGTAAGAGAGCACATTAAAAATTCTACAGCGTTTTAAGACAACTAGTGTGTATGTTGAATGCTCGTCATGAGGAAATTAATTCAGAAATAGGTAAGGCAGTTTTTGTATAGGTGGTAGAAGATGAAACTGATGTGTCTTCTAAATTTCAGATGGTTATAATATTTCGTTATCTATTCTCTACGGGAGAGCTTGTTGAATGATTCTTCTTCAGCAGCTTGAGTCAGAATATCCACGCCGATCTTGTCGAAGAACACAAAGAAAAAGTAACATGTGGGAGTTATGATGGTGCATGCGTCATGTGCAGCCAATACGCAGCGGTTCAGCCAAATGTAGGAGAAAAGTATCGTTTCTCGTGTTATGTGCTTTATTATGCATACCAACTGAACTTAATACTTACCAAAGATACAAGTAAAGTAAGCAAATAGAACTGTTCTTCGGTACCATTGCACACGTAACAAATTCTTCTCATTCAGCACAAGGAGTGGTTTTCTAGATGCGATTGCGAAACGAAGAGTCCATCTTGGATCAGCCACAAAATGGGAGCTTAAAACTGAGAACAGTCCTCACAGTTCATGAGGATAAAGAAGCCATTCAACAATGTTTTTAACACATTGAGCATACCAGAAAAACGATGACACCTGTGTACCTACCTAATAGCCTGAGGGTGAAGCAGCAACACCGAAAATTTCCCTTTTGGTTTCCGGTATTTTGTAAAATAAGGTCTCACGTGGATGCCTGGTATAGCCAGTTACCAAAGCGCACCACTGATAATAAAGCAAGTGACTGCATCATTCGAAAACGAAATTTTTAACATTAGAGACAACGTTGATAATATCATGATCGAGGAAGAACAAAATGTAGCATAAAGAAGATGCGACGATATATGTATGACAATGAATGTAGCTGCGAAGAAAGTATGTGACTAATAATTCAGCAGAGCAAACAGAGGTTTCAACTCTTGAGCCTGTTATTGGCCTCCAACTTCTTCCCTTTACCAAGAAATAAATTTCCTTAAAAAATTCCTTTCTGTTGCTGTGCAGTCCTATCCATGTTCAATTACAGCCACGTCAAAAACAGAATTACAGAACATTTATTCGCGAGATTATTTTCAAGAAATGGAAAGTGCAGCAGCCCTTTGGAGTTTTTAATTGAAAATAACCAACTACAATCTTTTGAGGACTTTGTGAAACTGTTGAAATTAGCGAAGCAGAGAAGTGTTTCTCCACTTGTCGCGGATTAAAACTTTTCTTAAAAGTACGATGGATGAAAGCAGGCCGTCTGCTCTTGATATAATGAAACGGAAATGATCCACCGGCTCCCAGATTTCGTCGGCAGTCAGCACGGAAAAGAAAAGAAGGACGGACTTTCTCCATAAATATACCTCTGGAGGGGATTCAACCACATGAATGATGTCAGGCTGGTTTTGAGATAATTTTAGAGCTATAGAAATAATTTTAATAATGCAGGAAAGTAAATTATTTGGTAACCTAAACTGCATAGTGCAGTAAAAGCAGTGAACACCCACCACCTTAGGCACCAGCCGCTATGGCTTTTACCTTTCCTAAACCCAAACTGATCGTCATCTAACAGATCATAATTTTTCTTTTCCATTTGTATGTATTTTTCGGCAGTTTAGATGCAGAAGCTGTTAAGCTGGTTATGGCATAGTTCTTGCACTTACCTGCCATTTGCTAGCTTCGGAATTGTGCTAATATTCTTCATAAAGTTTGATGGTACATCCCCAGTCTCACACATTCTGCTTCAGCTTGAATGATTGTTTGGTTGTCACTTCCTTCAATTATTTTAAAAATTCCTATTGAGGATTATCAGTCCCATCTGCCTTATATGATTTCAAATCCTTCAGAGCTTTTTTTTAAATTCTGATTCCAATACTGGATCGCCATTGTCTTCTATGGAACTTCCTGGCAGATTAGAACTGTGTGCGGGACAGAGACTCGAACTCGGGACGTTTGCCTTTCGCGGGCAAGTGCTCTACAAAGTTTTAATCTGCCAGGAAGTTTCATATCAGGGAACACTCCGCTGCATAGTGAAAATCTCATTCTGGAAACCTCCCCCAGGCTGTGGCTAAGCCATGTCTCCGCAATATCCTTTCTTTCAGGAGTGCTAGTTCTGCAAGGTTCGCAGGAGAGCTGCTGTAAAGTTTGGAAGGTAGGAGACGAGATACTGGCAAAAGTAAAGCTATGAGGAGGGTGCGTGAGTCGTGCTTGGGTAGCCCAGTCGGTAGAGCGCTTGCCAGCGAAAGGCAAAGGACCCGAGTTCGAGTCTCGGACTAGCACACAGTTTTAATCTGCCAGGAAGTTTCATATCAGCGCAAACTCCGCTGCAGAGTGAAAATCTAATTCTGGAAATGTCTTCTATACCGACTCACATTTCTTCTCCTACCACGTCATCAGACGAGCCCTCCCCTAGTTAGAGGCCATCAACGTGCCCTTTCCATCTTCCCATTCACCTGCTCTGCGTTTAACAGTAAAACTCTCATTGCTCTCTTAATGTTACCTCACTTGCTTTTAATTTCACCAAAGTCCATTTTGACTTTTCCGTACGCCGAGTCAGTCCTCGCGGCAGTCACCTATTTTTTATTTTTCACAATTCCCTGGCAGCCGTTTCGCCTTGGGTGCCTTGCAGTTTCTATTTACTCCAATCCTAAAAGATTTATATTTGTGTATTCCTATATTCCCCTAAACATTTTGGAACTTCCTTCTTTCATCAATCGACTTAACTGTTTGGCCCGTTACTCAAGGTTCCTTCGTAGTTACCTTTCTTGTACGTAATTTGTCTGTCCATCATCGGTGATTCTCCTTTTTAGAGATGTCCATTCCTCTTCAACTGAACTGCCTACTCTATTGGTCCTGATCACAGTATCCACGTTCTCAGTGAAATTCAGACATGATTCACCATTCCTCACACTTCAGTATCCCACTTCCTCCACACTGATTATTCGGTACGGTTCTCTTAAACTTCGTTCTACTCTTCACCATCACTAAATTGAGATCTGAGTCTTTATTTGCCACTGAGTACACCTTACAATCCAATACCTGATTTCGGAATCTCTGCCTGACCATAATGTAATCCTGCTGGAAACTTCCGGTGTCTCCGAGTGTTTCCCAGCTGTGCTTCCTCCTCTTGTGATTCTTGAACAGACTATTTTTGCTATTACCACCCGAAATGCATTGCACCAATCAATTAGACTTGCTGACTTGCTCCTCTCTCATTCCTACTGCCAAGTGCATTTTCTTCCTTAATCCTTCCTCCTACTCCCTCCCCTACAACCGCGTTCCAGTCCTCTATGATTATTAGATTTTCCTCTCCTTTTAGATACTGAACTACTCTTTCAGTATCCTCATATACTTTCCGTATGTCTTGTTCTCATTGCGACGTTGGCGTGTATAATCAGCTGTCGTAGTTAACTTTGGTTTGCTATCTAATCTGACGGCAATAACCTTATCGCTGAACTTGTAACAACAACGACGCTGTACTATTGTACATTTAACTTTTTTTTTCTTCTGATTTTTTCGATTCATTTGTGTAATTGATGATCTGATTTCATTTTTTTTTGTTTTTTTTTGTTTCATGCCATTGTGTTAAGAAAACTGTTTCAATGTAAATATTAATGTTTATGTTAAATGTGAAGCAATATTGTAATAGAAGTGAAAGGTAACAAATGTTGAAACTGTTGTAAGATGTTTAAAATTGTAACTGTGATTCTGGTCCATACGTAGGCAATGTGTTAGGATATGTAGAATGCAAAACCTCGGGTGAATACCCGGTCTGTCAGGGATCGGTAAAAGGTGGATGGCAGGCGAGCGCGGGAAAATGCGCACGGGCACTGCACGGCACAACGGGCTCAGTAGTAGTAGTTGGAGTTTGGCACTGGTTTGAGCAACACGTTCTGGAGCGAGGAGGCTCTCCTGGAAGACGTAGCTTCATTGAGCCTCGGGTACGCCGTTCCAACGCTCACACAGCATGGCAAAATTCCATAGGCACTAAATGGAAAAGTCTTGTGACGCTAAGAAGAATGAAAGTGCCGATACGTCAAGAGCCATAGCTGTGGTTGCATGTATGCTCTGTGCCTTGTCATCTCGCCGCCCGCCAACCGCCGTATCGATACTAGCAGGTTGAAACTTTTAGTACTGTATTCGTATGAATCAGAGAGTGAACTGTGCAATGATAACCTACATTTTACCAGAACTTTCCCATCATTTAATTATCCTCACAACTAACCAAGACAGGGTCCTTTCCAAATGTTGTGCAATCCGAGGGTCCCGAAATGAAAATTTAAAATTTGTGTTAATAATAATTATTTGCAGACCTAGCTATGTTAGAATGGTGTTTAAAGAAATGTGTCGTTAATGAACCAGTAAATGAATAACGAAAGTCTAACGAAGTTGAAAGGTAACTTTAATATTGATATAGTGACGAAGTTTAATTATTTCGAGACAGATATAAAGCAGTAAATAAGATGAAAAGAGAAGTAACTTATATACTGGAAATCTTGAACGCATAATAAATTCAGTAATCATTTTTTTTAATACAGTGATGATAACAGTTTCAGCCTCCCCCCCCCCCCCCCCCCCTTTTATTCATTTGAATTCAGAATTTTGGTTTGACCAGCAAAAGTTAAAGTCAATATAAAAGTCAAAATTTATCAGTGTTTTATCTTTATCAAAATTGACATTTTTGTGTGTGGCACGAAACTGATATTTCTAGGGTAACCTACGCCTGATTTTAACAAGATTAATAGACATTATAAAGTTTTGCAGTATACATTATAGTGTAGTGTTATGTATTCATGGTTTTTCCATATCAATACAGAACGTAAAACTATCAATTCAATAGATTTTCTGGTTCCAAAATTTTACTATATTATGCAGTGTTACTACTTGTTGTTTTGCATAAGTATATACCAACTTGTACAGGGAAGAAACTCAGTTAATGCCTAATTAGGCTGGCGACCGTATTATTAACAAATTGGTAGCATCTTAAGGGCTGCCTTTAGTCCATCTTGACGTGCAATTGCATTTCGAACTTACTTGACGCATCATTGTTATTACAGAGTGGGTGTAAGTGTGATTTGCTACCATTCAGGTACATACGGTCGATATCTATACTAAAGTCCTTTCTCATAAGATTAACCCCGCTCACTTACCATAGCACACACGCTAAAGAGTGTTGTGGCACGCAGAGGTTACAAACTGTTCGTAGTTGCTCACTCTCTTCTCTCACTCTCTGTGAAGATTCGTAGCCCCGTTATACCATTTTCTGCTGCTGTTGATATTAGCCCACACTCGTATGACCATACATCCTTGTCTTCTTTCCATTTCAGTTCACGGACCCCCACTATTTCTAGACTGAGCCTTATCATTTCGCTATTTAGATTTTCTAACTTTCCTAGTAGGTTAAAACTTCTGACATCCCACGCTCCGTCCTGTAGAACGTTACCCCGTTGCTGTTTATTGTATTTTTTTCTCATGGTAACCTTCCCCTTGGCAATCCCTTGCCGGAGACCCGAATAGGGAGTAGTCCGGAATCTTTTCTCAATGACGAGATCATCATGACAGTTCCAATTACGGGCCACAGGTCCTGTGGATATATATCATATGCCTTTAAAACAGTGGTTTTCATTGCCTCTTGTATTCTCATGTCGTTGATCATTAATGATTCTTCCGCCTTTTCGGGGCATTTTCCCACCCCAAGGATAAGGGAGTGGTGTGTGTACTACTTCGCCCTCTTTAACAAGGCAGATGCCAGAACGAGGGTGACTTATTATGCCGGACGTCCTGGGCATGCTTGTTGCTCCTAATTTTCTACTTCATCTGTGTCAGTGTGACGTTTTTGTGGCAATGTCTTGAGATAGATTCGTATTGTCCTATTGAAAAAATTGATTCTTAAAATGTCAGTTTCTTGGGTTAAGTACGGACTGATGTTTGGATGTGTTAAGGTTTAGTTATAAACTTACTATCCAATATTATTCATAATGTTGGTTGACGTGTGTGTACAAGGAAAGAGGTTTCTAATTAGTGCAACAGATTTGCTTAAGTCAGTATCGTTGTGCACCATTTTGGTTACTGCATATTATCTTATGCCTCTTAGGTTGAAGTTTTATTGCCAATTTGTTTATTTTTCTCTAAGTGAGGGTTTTTTAATATAGTTAAGGCAGGATACAATTACAAATCAGGAGATTTTGTAAGATATTTGTAATAGTGGTTTAGTTTCTCTCTTAACGAAGGCTTTGGATGTTGTTGTTCTAGATATTATTACGATTAGATCAGAAGCCGTAAGCGTTCTCCTGTAATTGTAATTTGGATGTTGTTGTTTTAGATATTATTACGATTAGATCAGAAGCCGTAAGCGTTCTCCTGTAATGAAATTAATTTAGTTATGTACATCTAATCTTGTTATGAAATCATCAAATGATAGTTCTGGTTAATTTCTGTTCTTCAGCCGCTTCAAAATTTGTTGTAAACTTCAAGACTTTTTTTCTTTCGAACCTGACTGTTCACCGCTGTTGCTGGATCACCGATGCACCCCTTGCATCCCTTCCGTACTCCGGAATTAAGGCAATTATTTCCATTAGCTTCAATGATTTATATTGTTGAACAAACAGGTTGCGCTGGTGAGCAAAAGGCCGTCTCCCGGCGGCAGGGGTGTCACGATGTGTCTTCCATCAGCGCTGAGGCCACGTTGGTCGTCATCGGCGAACCAGTCCTGCCACTGGGCGTCTACCAGCTGGGTCTCGGACCCCGGGTCGCTCGTCTTCTTCGATCTGCTGGTGCTCCTCGTTCGGTCAGTGTACCCCCTGCTGACCGCGGCTTACGAACTGCCTCGGGATGCCGCCTGTGACATGGAGGGCAGCTACGACTTCGTTATTGTGGGCGCTGGAAGCGCCGGTGCCACCCTGGCTGGTCGTCTCAGTGAGAACAAGAAGTGGAAGGTAAGACGAAGTACAGCGAGATTTCCATATATTATGTACAAAATGTCTCCAGACTCATTAGTAGCCTCGAGCGTTAATCTTCCATTTTCATATTTGGCCAACACCACGTGTAGTCAAATCAGTACAGAAAAAAACGTGAGAGACATTGCTGTATATCAGCATCTAAGTAGAAAGCATGACACAGGCACGTGTTTGTACATGTTATTATTAGAGTGCCAATTCTCGAGCAGTGATAATCATGCGTTTCAGTAGCAAAATACTAATGTTGCCTGTTTGGAAACATGTACAGGGTGAATATTAATGAAACCGACAGAATGCAGTGATGGATTCCTGATTGGAAGTGGAGGAAACAAAGATCCAATGAACATGTGTCCGGAAAAGGACTGTGTACATGGAACGCCAACAAATCGTCACGAAACACAGTCCAGAGCTGCACTGCATCCACGTCACACCAGAGGTTCAAAGTGGCCTCCACGGAATTGGCATAATATAGGTTATCGTGCAGGAATCACATAATCATACTTCGGCGGGCGGGCCACTTGCCTAGAGCTTGTAGTACATTTCATCTCAATATCTTGAAGAACCCGGTCCTTCAAATCTGGTATGGGCACAGTCAACCGTCTAAAAAAAAAAAAAAAAAAAAAAAAAAAAGTTAAATGGGTTTGAAATCTTATGGGGCTGCTAAGGTCTCCAGTCCCTGAGCTTACACACTACTTAACCTAAATTATCCTAAGGACAAAAACACACACCCATGCCCGAGTGAGGACTCGAACCTCCGCCAGGACCAGCCGCACAGCCCATGACTGCAGCGCCTTAGACCACTCGGCTAACCGCGCGCGGCCAACCGTCTCCCTGCATGTTCGTCTGTCTGAAATGACCCATGATCACACAAACGTCCAAAAAGGGCTTGAAATGTTGTATGATGTAATTGGTGTCTGCGAGAGTACTTTGTTTGATACAGCCGTGCTGCCTCACGACCGTTCCATCTACCTGGTCGTACACAAACACCATCTCGGCTTGTTCCCGACATGAACACCGGACCGTTCTTCCACTTACAATACCCTCGTCAATCACACAGTCTGCATAGAACATACAAGGAGTACACGGCATGTGGTCAAAAATGTTCAAATGTGTGTGATTTCCTAAAGGACCAAACTACTTAGGTCATCGGTATCGGTCCCTAGACTTACACACTACTTAAACTAACTTATGCTAAGAACAACACACACGCCCAAGCCCGAGGGAGGACTCGAACCTCCGGTGGGACTGGCCGCACAATCCGTGACATGACGCCTCAGACCGCGTGCACACTTCGCCCGGCGCACGTGGTCCGAGGAATTGTCATTCGTCAGCGCTGTCTAGAGTGACAACGATGCATTACCGGACACATGTTCGTAGTACCTGTTTTCTTGCACTTCCAGTCAGGAATCTCTCATGTAAGGTGTCGATTTTATTAATATTCACGCTGTATAATATTCTCAGATTTAACCAACGACGTATCCTGATGCCAAGGTCATGAACATCAGGAATAAGAGTAGGATAATACACTGAAAATTTTTTGTTGCATAGAATATTTGCCACTGACTGTTGTTAACCGACAGACCACCGAAGATTTAATCATTCTCGATTCACTGATCATGTTTTACAATTAATATTGCAGTGTTTCTTTTTACACTATCCAGGTGCTCGTTTAGACCTATTTTCACTTAATAACCAGTGACAAAAAGTTATCAACTTCCATTATAATAACTATTATACAAAGTATCTTTCAACCAGGCTCAGATGTGATAATGCCTCTGTTGTTGCCTGTAGGGACAGCCCTGTGTACTCAATTTCACCCGCTGCATACTGCCAAATCACCTACACATTTTATCATGTACTAGTAGAGAAACGCGGCGTTGCTCAGGTATTTATTTATAGCTGCACTTACACGGCCGTAGCACGCAGCGTCTTGTCTTGTGTTTAACGTTTATGGCGTCACGTATCCTCATCTACGTGTCGTACAATGTAAAAATTTGGTAGGTACATTCAGCGGCATATTTGTACATTGTCTGCAAAATGTGTTGCGAATGGAGTTAGTTGCAACGAAGTAATAATTTTCAACGTCATGTACGATGCGAAAGTTCTAGACGCATGCAGTGTTCATGACGTCATACCTCCTACAATGATGTAGTGATACAATGATATAATATTGCAAATATATTCAGCAGCCTATGTGGATACCGACTGCGAAATTTATTACGAATAGAGTTAGCAGCAAAGAAGTAATATATTTAAACGCCGTGCATGGTGCGGGATTTTTCACTCATTTTATTGTTTATGTCGTCATGTTTCTAGAACTATTAGTCCCACAATGATGTAGTTTTGCACTCATATCCAGTGGTATATGTGCATATTGTCTGTAAAAAGAGTCGCGAATACAGTTTTTAGTGAAGACGTAGTAATGTATAACGTCATGCCTCGTGTGGTACTTTTGTGAACAGCGGAAAAGTAGTAAGCCATAAACATTTGTTCTTTCAACATTTCGTAGGGGTCGTGATTGAAAAAAAAAATTCGTAAGGGTTTGAAATTAAGGTCTGCAAAGTCGCTAAAAGCTCTCATTATCCAAATAAATACTGCGAATTCACGCGTCGCTGCCTACGCCCGTTTTCACCCTCATCCCTTTTAGAGATAGGTGCTTCTAACCCCCACAGCGATTGTCGCCTGACAGTAAGGTAGGTGTGTACCAAGTTGGATCAAATCTGTCCATTGGTTTAGGAGGAAATGTGGAACATACACATACCCACATATAGACATACGTACATTTTTATAGAATTTTATTTATTTATTTATTCTTCATAGTTATAGACTATTATATGAAAAGCTAAAATCGACCATGAAAATCACATTTCCTTGGATAATAAGAAAATTATGTGTTAACTTTTTATCTCTGATACTTAATTTAAGAAAAAGAAAGAAGAGCAAAGATAGAAATGAAAGAAAACTAAAACTGCATCTACTACTACAAAAATACAATAAAACTCTTAACTACTTAGGTTGGTTTATGTGGGTTGAAGGGACCAGACCTTTAACCACTTACCCAACTACTAATCTACTATAAGCACTACAGAATTTGTTCTCTGTTTGTTCATTTATTTTGGTGCATTTAACTTGTAGATGGCTGTATCCGCTACAGGACCCGCCCTCATACTACCCCGGTCAACAACCATTATCTGCAGGATTCCTCGGGCTCCGAGCAGCACGTCAGCAGCGTTTCGACTATAGCAAGTAATCCCACCCATCACTGTTACGTCTTAAAGTCCATACTTCCTTTATCATTTGCACCAGCCCAATGTAGATTCTTGGGGCAGTATTGCATTCGGTGGTTACCGACCTCTGTTATCTTCTATCCATCTACAGAGTATGTTGTCTAGCCTGGGTGGCAGCATGATGACTTATGGTTGAATGCCTCGTGAAGCCTTCCTAGCCCTTCCTGGATACTGCCCAAAATGCGCCAAGTCGACTAACCCCTTAGTGCTGCTTTGGGATCCAACGTGCTTAATACCTGACGTCCATTACACGCTGCATCTTCAAGGGGCATGCAGTCCTACAATGTGTATTCTGATGTGCCCACACTGCCAAAGACGCAGCTATCAACCCATTGTCTTCTAGTTTTATATAGATACGTAGCATAAGGGCCATGACCAGTCGGTTATTGTACCTATCCATTCGAATGGTTAAGAAATCTTATTTTTCATCTCTCCCTGATGTCAGGGAGAAATTAGTGTGGTCTCCTACTTGTACCTGTGAAGTGTCCCACTCATTTTGCCGCATTTATAATATGGCGATCCTTTATTACCTATTTAGAACTGCCTCAGTACCAAGCACCCTCCATACTTCTATTTGATTGTCTTTCTTTAACCAGTGAAAGGCTCCTATTTTCCTAATTTCCACGTCCAGTGGGCATATTCCTAGAATTACTAACAAAGCATCATTAGTGTGATGCAGTAGGCACTCCTCGTTGAACCCTTCTCGCTAATGAGGCTGGCTTCACTAGCCACAGTCTATGAGCCAGACCTCCATACGTTTAAAACAAAATAAAAGAAAAAGAAACTGAGGAAGTACCGAGTATCGAATCCGGGTCTTTCCGTTTCGAAGGCAACGATGTTAACTGTTCGGCTACTTAACCTGTTCATGATCCAGTTCTAAACCTTGAAATCATGTTTTGCTCATCTTCTCTAAGTTTTCGTACTAGGAGCAAACCAGGTGGCGCTGTGGTAAGGAATTAGGCTCGTGGTCAGAAGGACAGTGGTTCAAATCACCATATGACCATACAGATTTTTGTGCTTTCCCTAAATCACTTGAGTCGAATGCACGACTGTTCCCTTTGAAATTAGGCGGTCAGTCTTCTTTACCGCCTTTGAACATTCCGAGCGTATTCTCCATCTCTGACGCGCCCGACGTCGATGCGACATCATACCCCTAGCTAGTAAGACGCCAGCCAAGCTAGCAAGTCTTTTGGCTGCAAACGTGATCTGCACTGGGTGGACCGAGTGAGGGGCAGATCGCTCCTCACGAACTCAGATACGTAGATGATACTGTTGCGCAACGGACTGAACTATATGAATACAATGGCCACTGGAAAGTCAGTCCCAGGTGATGGTTCCCACAAGAAATGTTAAAGGTTGGATAATTAAAAGGGGTTATTCTACTGAATTAAGAGTCTTGGCCAAATTTAAGTACAGCAAATCTGTTACAATCATTGTTTGTAAGTACACATGTAATCAAGAAAGCAATAAATACACATTGTACAGTGGGGGCCGATACTGAATGGATTTAATAGTTAAAAATTTGATTTTTATTTTTCACTGTATGTCAGTGCCTTCTGGCTGGCGGCTAGTTGCAGCATATCAGCCACGTTGCGAAACCGGACAGAACCAGTTGGAAACTCGCGTAGTGAACCGTCAGCAGCTAAACTCATGTGTTGCTGACGAGATTACGCTACCGAACTTCGAGTCTACACCTTGGCTGTCCAACAGGGAGGTGTAGAGGCGGTCACGTGGGGGTGGAGCCGCAGCCAGCCGCCGGGAGCGGACACGCCGTCCGCTCTCTTCTGCTGGCAGCTTCCGACCCGACCAGACGCTCTCCTCTTCGGTTCTCTTGGGCAGCAGTCCATTCACTTTCGGAGGTTTCTCTAGGCCTGCCTCTCCTTTTTACGGCATTAAATATCCATGCATTTAAAATATGTTTGATTTTTCACTTTAACGGGTGCCCATTGCTTTCCCTTCCTCATCAATCCTGACACATTAACAACATTAATGTGCGCAATAAATAACTGAATACCGAATTTGAGCTTTGAAATACGCTTAAATCGGAGGTAGACTGGTTGACAAATTGTATAAGAAAGAAGGAGGTTAAGAGCGAACACAGTTTCAATAAATTATTCATCCACAACTAGGGACAGGTTTGTAAGGATTAGCCTGATCTTGCCATAAAGACATATTAAATCTGCATGCGAAAGACAGAGTCTGCTCGTTCGTGGATGAGTCCTCGACTCTCAGATCATTTGTTAAGTCACAAAAGCTGGTTTAGATGCAACGGATCAAAAAACGCCTACCTCCTTTCCGTCCCAGTTATTCTGTGCTGCCAAATAATATCACTCTAGTTGATGAGTCGGAGCGTCGAGTCCTACAACCGTCGGTACCTTCTGCCAGCCGACGATCATCAACCGCTGTGGGATCGGCTGACACTCACAATCCCAAACATGTCGTCTGCCGTGCCTCCGAAGTCCAAAAATCCTCCTCTCCACGGCCCCAAGCCCCGAGAGTCTGCATCAGCACCTTCATCCAGATTTCCCAAAAAAAAATTTATCTTACCTCTCTGCTCTGCACAAAACCTGCGTAAAAAAATATTTCACCACTCAAAAGGCTTCCTTTCACATCGGCCAATAAACTTTTTTTCCAGCGAGCAACATCCCACCCAGCAAATGTTTTATTAGTTATCCAGTCAGCTTCCTTCCGGCGTTCCGGCGAAAGCAGTCCTGAGAAATCCGACTTCCAAACTCCAACTTCACAGATATCTTTTACGTCGCTCTGTGGGCTATATTCCTGCGTCTGAAATTTCCAGAAAAGGGCGTCGTAAACTCCAACTTACAGATTTTTTTTCGTACAGCCAATCGTTTTCCCTCCATCACTGCGAGAGAAAGAAGATAAGTGGAGTGGCCTCAGTCACTCACAGTTCCTCTCCCATAAATGGATAAGAAAAGGTGTAAACAATAAAGAGCCGCTGAGGTTCCCACGAGAAAGCAGGGACGTAAATATTCCAACCAGCCTGGGATAGTCCGTTTTTTGACGAAAAGCATTACCAACGAAAGCAAATTTCCACTCAGGTGTTCTATGAGCAGAGAGAATAACTTGTAGAAATAATGCATTTCGCGCTGGTTGAATGTGTAAAGCAGTCCATTAACCGGCTCTTTTCAGACGGCCTCCGGGACCCCACAGCAGGTTGTTATGTCTGACGAAATCTTGACCGCTCGCACCATGCAGGAGCCAGCCCAGACAAAACAAAGTCCTTGACATACCCGCCTGTTTTCAGTTAACGGGCCACTGCCCCTGCTCCCAGTAGCCCAGTTCTAAGGAGCTGCCAATTGTCCCTAGAGATCTCCAGAGTTTGCTGCTAGTGACCTTCACTGAGGATCCATTTAGGACTCTGTCGAACACGTAAAGTACAGGATATGCAATTAACTGAAGAGACAGAAAGATATTATGGGACCCTCCAGTGTAGCCGAGAGCGCTACTGCGCTGCGTCCTAGACTCAGGTAGGCGCGCCGGCCCCGGATCGAATCCGCCTGGCGGATTAACGACTAGGGCCCCAGCCTGGATTTGGTTTTTAGGCTGTTTCCCACATCCCGCTAGGTGAATACCGGGCTGGTCCTCACGTTCCACCTCAGTTACACGTCTCACAGACATTTGAAAACGTTCCCACTATTTCATGGCTAGATGCAGACAGCTGGGGTAAACTACTTCTGTCCCGGGGCGTTTGGGGTGGTGGCAGGACGGGCATCCGGCCATCCTCTGAAATTAACACTGCCACATCCGCAATAACAAAGCCGACCCCGTGTTGGAGCGGGACGAAGGCCCCGAGAAAGAAAGAAAGAAACAGAAAGATATTATGGGATGTGTTGGCATGGTATTTTCTTCCACAAAGACGTGCTTGACGATACAGAAAGTCTTTTTATATGTATTTTATACTTATGAGAGGTCAAAACTAATATAGAACATAAACACTGTATGATCCGAAGTTTTGTAGATGTACAGCTTACACGAACGAAAACTTTGTATGCTAATGAAAACTACACTGTGAAATGTTCCCTAAAGTAAAAGTCATAGTGCTAGCAAATAAAAATTTGAACACTTAATCTAAATGTTTGTATCTCATATGACAGTATTTCTCGTAGAATGTCGAAATTACAAGAAACATAATCATAGAAGTTCTGGCTGCACTTCACCTCGTGTAGCTTCAAAATGCTTTGCTGTCCTTCCAGGCTTGTAGTTCAATGGTCATGCTATGCAAGCTTTTTTTCCTCTGAGAGGACAAGGAGTGAATAAAAAAGGTCATATGGACATACAGCCGAAAATTGGCTACAAAGGAGGTGTGGCCTCTTGAAAGTGGACATAAAAGGTCTTTGAAAAGGTAGGTTTCCAGTGATCGGAAGCACACATGAGAACACTCTTGGCAAATGGGAATGTTTTGTAGTAGTGTTTCAACTCGACACTCAGGGGGACTGTAGTGTGGGCCACGACTACAGTACGCTCGCCTCGCATTGTACTAGGGGGCATCCGGTACACTGCTGTTGCCGACTGTGGTGTGAACGTGTGTCATCTAGTGCAACGATAAGAGACGACGGCTTGGTACACAGACCAGGATCAGGCCAACATGGTCTTCACATAAGAACAGACGAATGGCTATGGCAGGCAGCAGCATGATTGTAACAGGGAAAGTATCCCAGCCGACAGCAGCTGCACAATTAACTGTTTTCAACTGTGTCATCGTTTGTGTGAGGCATACTCGCATATGGGAACGGGTAATTATAAAAGGCAGGTGCACCCGATACGCACACAGGCCCTCGAGGAATAAGTGTTGAACACTGCACAATATGAGCCCTAGTATCAGTAGGAGAGAAGTTGCTCCCCAGCATATGGTAAACCAGATGACCTTATGGAGCATTCTCCACAGCCGCCAGTTTCCGTATCACTTACAACGCGCACACGACTTATAACCTACGAACGTGCCTCTGCGGCGACGGTTTTGTCGCAGGTTCATCGCACGGGCCACCATGGTACCGAGATTACCGTCATCCATGCTTTTCACAGAAGACACTACCTATATGTGGGGTCGTATCGTTAACTATGACCACACTCACCTGTGGGACACGCTGTATCCCTATGGTATGGTGGCAGCGAGCCATCATACTAGTTCACCCATAATGTATGGGCGAATCGACCGCCTCATGGGACCAGTGAAATGAAATGACATGATCGTATGACACTGATTGCCGATAATCGCCAGCTGGGAAAGTTCGTCTGCAAAGCTGCTAATCTTTTTAGTGGCCGTCACATTGGGATGATAAAATCGCGATATCACCCTGTCCCCGAGCGGAGAAAATCCCCACCCCTTCCAGGAATCGAACTTCGGCGCTGTGCATGGCAGTCAGAGGAGCTGGCCACTAAGCTAAGACGGTGGACGGTAGGGCCGGTGGACTTCCCACAACGGCTCACTGTCTAGGCATTTCTGCAATTCTAGGGGAAGACTCTTTTTCCCCTGCATAGAAGACGTGCCTTTGTTGGCACGAAGGGTAATATGCCTTCTACATGATGGTTGGTGCTCCAGTTCATTGCCACATTTGCATGCGGAGGCATTTGGACAACATCTGCGCCAATCGATGGATCTGACTACGTGCTCCGGTCGCGTGGCCCGCCATATCGCCGGACCTCAAACCTTTATATTTCTACTTTCAGGGGCACCTGATAGTAGTCATGTGAGCGGAACATATCTCGGACGTACAGACACTGAGACAGCACATTCATACTGCCTGTAACACAATTCGGTTGCAAGATGTCTGAAAACGTGTGATAGTAGCTGCTGTATCGAATTTGCCGCTTCTAACACTTTGTTAACACTGATCTCATGATAGCATATTGTTCTCTGTACTGCACTGTACTGTACAGGTGTGATGAATTAATAAATATCCTATTGCATAGAGGCAATGAATGATCCCTTTTGCTCCGTATACTCAGTGAGCGTTTCGTCCAATTCGCCCAGATTCAGAAAATTTTTTGTCCGCAGCTCGTAGTCGTGCGGTAGCGTTCTCGCTTCCAGCGCCCGGGTTCTCGGGTTCGATTCCCGGCGGTGTTTGGGATTTTCTCTGCCTCGTGATGACTGGGTGTTGTGTGATGTCCTTAGGTTAGTTAGGTTTAAGTAGTTCTAAGTTCTAGGGGACTGCTGACCATAGATGTTAAGTCCCATAGTGCTCAGAGCCATTTTTCAGAAAATTTTGGAATTAGGAAATTTGTAGTAAGGTCTTATGGAACCAAACTGCTGAGGTCATCCGTCCCTAAGCTTACGCACTACTTAATCTAACTGAAAGTAACTTACGCTAAGGACGACACATACACTCATACTCGAAGGATGACTCGAGGACGACACATACACTCATACTCGAAGGATGACTCGAATCTCCGAGGGGGGGGGGGGGGGGGGGAGCCGCGCGGACCCCGGCAAGGCACCCAAGACCGGGCGGTTGCCCCGCGCGGCTCGGAAAATTTTGCCAGGTGCGAGTACGACTCGCAGTGAGGCTTCCGAACAAACTTCATTACGTAGACAGACAGTTCGTCCATTACGGGAGTCAGAATCTCCACGATTGTTGGCTATTATCCACACTGATACTGGCAAGACATCGGTCGCTGGGATTCCAGGGCTTTCGAGAGTGTTTTAATTTTAGGTTTGAAGTCAGGTAACAAATGAGAGAAGAAATATCTTTTAGCTGTGATATACGTAACAAATTATCAATTTTCTAATTTTTTCCCTTTCTTGTATTGTGAAACTTTTCTTCCTGCCAAATATCTTGATTCTAGTCAAGGGGAAGTACGTCATAGATTTTAATGAGTGAGTTTCCGAATATCAAAACATGTGTTATAAATGGACAGACAGCCAAGAATGTTTTAAGTAAATGGGAAATTCCTGGTAAGTTTTGGGCACTAATTTTGCAAGTATCAAAGTATGTGGAACAAATGGTAGTATCTTTTGATTGCATTGACATAGAAACTTACCTTCGTTACAACGTTAAGTGACTATAGACCTTAATATGTGTCATAAATTTCAACTAGAAAAGTATACCCACCTGAGAAAAAAGGGACTGGAAAGACCGAAGGACAGACAAACAGTCATGACCAAAAAATTGTTCGTCTGATATAATTACAATTAACAAATTTTGAATTTTTTCCTTTGGCTGTGCCGTACCGTCAAAGCTCTCCTGTTGGTAAATTTTATGATTATAGGACGACGGGAAGTACCCTGTATATTTTGCTGCTCAAAGTATGTGACATATCTTTTGCTGCTCAAAGTATGTGACATATCTTTTGCTGACACTGACTTCGAAGCTTCACTTTTTACGTCTTCGTAAGATCATAGGCGTTAATACATCTCTCTACATCTATGTGATGTTCCATTCTCGAATGCGGGAAAAACGAGCACTTAAATTATTCTGCGATAGCCCTGATTTCTCTTATTTTATCGTGATGATCATTTCTTCGTATGTAGGTGGGTGCCAACATAATGTATTCGCAATCGGAGGAGAAAACTGATCATTGAAATTTCATAAGACCCAGTCGCAACGAAGAATGCCTTTGTTTTAATGATTGCCCCTCTAGTTCACGTATCGTGTCTGTGGCACTATCTCCCATATTTCGCGATAATACAAAAAGAGCTGCCCTTCTTTGTAGTTTTTTGATGTAATCCGTCAGTCCCACCTGATGCGGATCCAACACCGCACAGCGGACATGCGTGATGTAAGCAGCCTCTTTAGTAGATCTGTTGCAACTCCTAAGTGTTCTGCGAATGGATCGCACTCTTTGGTTTCAATATTATCTACGTGATCGTCAGAATTAGGTTCTTTGTAGTTGTAATCCCTTTTCGCAATATACAGATATCTTATCTGAATAATTTTGCAATTCGTTTTGGTCATTTGATGACGTTAGAAGACGGTAAACGACAGCATCATCTGCAAACAATCTAAGACGGATACTCGGACTGTCTCCTATGTCATTAATATAGATCAGGAACAGTAGAGGGCTTCCTTGGGGAACGCCGGATATTACTTCTGTTTTACTCGTAACTCTGCGTCTATTACTACGAACTGTGACTTTTCTGACAGGAAATCACGAATCCAGTCGCACAACGTAGGCGATATTCCATAGGCACGCAGTTCGGTTCGAAGACGCTTGTGAGGAGCGGTGTCGAAAGCCTTCTGGAAATCGAAAAATATGGAATCAAATTGCCATCCCCTGTCGATAGTACTTATTACTTCATGAGTATAAAGTGCTAGTTGTGTTTCACAAGAACGATATTTCCTGAATCCGTGCTTACTATCTGTCAATAAATCGTTTTCTTCGAAATACTTCATAATGTACGAATACAGTATATTTTCCAAAAAGTGACATTAATTTCAACTTGATAAGTCTACTCGTTCCTCCTTTTCTACCTACTGAGATACGGAACGCTAATAATCACCCTGTATTTTTGAGGTATCATAACTGGAGCTGATCACTGCCGAAAATGTGTCAGGTATTTGCGCCTAATAACTGGAATGGTTCTCTGTGGAAAGATGGTATCTTCCGTAGCACAGAGAGCTGTGTGAGTTACGAAAAATTTAGGTCTTAGGATGGTTTTAGAGATTACCGCTGTTTGGAACTTATTGTACGACTCGCAGTAATCAAAGATGGTGAACAATGACCATTGGAAATTCCAAATGTAGTGATAAGTACTGTGGCTAACGAATAACGAGTTTTCGCCCCTTCTAATTAAAGAGGGAAAAAGGGATATTAGCGACTCACGGGTGATATGAGAATTACGCAAGAGTGAAACGACGATTCTTGGGTGAGCTGTGAGGATCCCTGGCCACCAGGTGCTGCTTCTGGAGGAAGGGTCGGCGCCGCACGTGTCCTCAGAAGTGCCCGGCCTTGTTTCGCCTGCCGCACTGCGATCCAGCGGCAAGATGTTCCACACGGAGCCGGAAGCCCACGCATGCCGAGGACATCTGGAAGACAGCTGCACCATCGTGACCGGCCGCGGTCTTGGAGGTAGCAGCAGCATCAACGACATGTACTACCTCCGTGGGCACAGGTCAGTCACTGTCAATGTCTACCTCAAACGTTATTACAGTTAGCCTTTACCCTCAGTGCTTTGCTTGCAGTATTACTGTAGGGTGAGTGCAGTGGTAATCTTATAATTCGGTTGCTTTCTTTGCCAAGCATGTGAACTAGGTCGCATGTGCCACCTATTCTTCAGTACTGTTTCAGTGATTTGGATCCGAACCAGGTCGGTTTAAAGGAAGAAATCGAAGCAGTTCAGAGGCCGGCTCCTAGATTTGTTACCGGTACTTTTGTATAACGCGGAAGTATCACGGAGGTGCTTCGGGAACTCAAGTGGGAATCCCTTGAAGAAAAGCGACTTTCTTTTCGAAGAAATTTAGAGAACCAGCATTTGAAGCTGACCGCACAACAATTCTACTGCCGTCAATATAATTTCGAGTAACGACCACGAAGACAAGATACGAGAAATACGGTTCATACAGAACCACATAGACAGTCATTTTTCCCTCGTTCTGTTTCCGAGTGGAACTGGTCACGAAATGACTAGCAGTGGTACAGGGTACCCTCCGCCAAGGACCGCATGTTGGCTTGCGGAGAATGTGTAGATTTCTCATAAGCGTAGCTTTCATCTTAATTTATTTGTTGTCATCTGTAACTGTAGCACTGTGGCAAATTGTTGTTCATCTACACACGTTCCAGCTGATGAGATATCATTTGTCCGTATAAGACTAGTAGGATATCATATAACATGTTAAAATCTAAAAGCAAATTGGCGGCTTTGTTTATTGGGATGACTTCCCACTTTTTTTCTTTTCTTTTTTTTCTTTTGAGATATGGTTCCTTTACCTACTGCTCTTAAGAAGCACGAGCCACTTCTGACAGATCTATCAGCCTATAATGGGATGTGGTACCTCAGGACATATTCTTTCTAAAGAATAATATAACGTTTTCAGATGACGTAAGGCCACCACAAGCAACCTCATGGCCAAATCTGAGTTAATGTGAGTAAAACTGACCCTCTGTACAAAGCTGATTCGTGCGGTTCTAGGCGCTTCAGTCTGGAACCTCGTGACCGCTACCGTCACAGGTTCGAATCCTGCCTCGGGCATGGATGTTTGTGCTGTCCTTAGGTTCGGTTAGGTTTAAGTAGTTCTAAGTTCTAGGCGTCTGATGACCACAGATGTTATGTCCCATAGTGCTCAGAGCCATTTGAACCATTTGAACAAAGTCAAGATACAGAAATCTTGACTAGCTACGTTTACACCCGCAAAATGAAGCATAGACGTAGAGGAAAAGACAGCAGAATGATAATAAATGTTCATTATTCTGCTTTAACTGCGTAAAAAACAGGAATACAACATTATTAAGGCATTTTTTGTGATATATACGTTGTATGCTGGAGAAAATTTTTAAGTAAACGCCAGGGACTGGTAAAGGTATCAAGTCGAAATTTATTTCACATACTAAAGTCTATGGTCCCATGGCGTTGTTATAAATGTAAGCTTGAAAGTGAACTCGACCAAAAGACGCGGCCATTTACGTCATATATTTTGATACTCGCAAATTCACTCATCAAAGATACTAAGTGTTGGCCCAAGCTCATGAAATTTGGCATGGAACGATGTTCCACAGTACAAATAAAGGAAAAAGACCGAAAATTGTTAATTTGTGATTATACTACACGCCAAAAACTCTTCGGACATCTGTTATCCGACGTCAGATTATAAATTATAACAATCACTAATTCTGCATTCAGGTTGATCAGGTCGCCTTTTTAGAAGTCAGTCATCAGGCATAAAAAGGGACGAAGATTGCGTTTAACGTCCCTTCAACATCAATTAGAGATGGAGCAGAAGCTCGGATTGTCTCAAGGATAGGGAAGGATATCGGCAGTGCCCTTTCAAAGGAGCCGTACTGGCATTTGCCTGGAACCTAGGGAAATCACGATGAACCTCAATTTGAGTGGACAGACCTAAGTTTGAACCGTCGTCCTCCCGAATGCAAGTCCAGTGTACTAACTAGTGAGCCACCTCACTCGGTAAACATAAGGCAAGGAATGACCATTGCCCAAATGACGCTTTCCGAAATTTATCCACCGTCAGATTTCAAGGTGTGATTACTGCTCGTATATATGGCGTTTCAAATTGTATGTGACACAAAAATTCACAAACTAGTCTGCCTGAATGGAGATATACTGATTATTTTAATAATGATCGCCTGCCTGTCGCATGAATTTGTCACATTCATATTACTGAAATTAAAACATTGTGGATAATATTGAAATTCAAGGGACCGATATCTTGCCAGTATCAGTACCGATTGAGATTATCGATTCCTCGAATGGATGAACTGTCTAGACACATAAGTAAGTTTGTACCGAACACTCAGTGCGCGAGTTCTACTAGCACTTGGCCAATTTTTTATTTATATGTGTGGTCCGAGCCTTATCAACAAATATTACTTGGTTTCGTACTTATGTTCTCCACATCAGTGCAGATGTACAAGGTGTATTTCAGAAGACTCAATACTGATACATTTCAGAGTAGGGGAGCGCGCGCGGACCGATTCTGCCCGATGGGGGTCTCAGGGAACGAACTGACGCTGCGGAAGTTGCCTCCGGAACCCTGTAGAGTGCGCCTCGCTTTCAGCGTGAGTGCGTGTCATTGACCTCGGTCGAAAAGTGGGAGAGGCGGAAATGGAGAAGCGTTATACGATTAAGTTTTGCGTGCGACTGAACAAAACCACCACGGAGGCTCTCGGTATGATTGAAGAGGCCTTTAAGGAAGAAGCCACGTCCCATGCAATGGTTTTCATGTGGCACAAACGCTTCAAAGGTGGTCGCTGTAAGGTTGAAGACGACGACCGCTCTCGGAGGCCATCATCAAGCCGAATGTGGGGAGAGTGCGGGAACTTCTGAACGATGACCATCGTGTTAGTGTGAGTGCTCCGCCGCTTGAGGGATCGAGTTCACCGCGTCCGCCCGGCGATGAAGGGTGATTGGATTCTCCACCACGACACCGCGACCGCTCACATGTCGCGCGCCGCCGCCGAAGTTTTGGTCAAGTTCAACGTGACAACACTGTCGCAGCCACCTTACAGCCCTGACTTGACTCCGAGTGTCTTTTTCCTCTTCCCCCAAATCAAGACTGACCTAAAAAGGAAGTGATTTGACTCCATCGACGCCATGCAGCTGGCTTCGACGAGAGCACTTGACAGCATGACGCTCGAGGCATTCCAGAAGGGTTAAGGGTAGTGGAAGACGAGCTGGCAGTGCTGTGTTGATTCCGAGGGATCATATTTTGAAGAATTTTAGTTCAAAATGGCTCTGAGCACTATGGGACTTAACTTCCGAGGTCATCAGTCCCCTAGAACTTAGAACTACTTAAACCTAACTAACCTAAGGACATCACACACATCCATGCCCGAGGCAGGATTCGAAGCTGCGACCGTAGCTGTCACGCGGTTCCAGACTGTAGCGCCTAGAACCGCCTGGCCACCCCGGCCGGCAAGAATTTTAGCCCGCTGTACATAAATGTCCAATAAAGTTCTAGTTCTGAGTTAAGTCTTGAAACTTCTCAATCACACCCTGTATAGCTGCACATGCTTCGTAGGTTATTGGGTAGCTTTATCTTGTCTTCGTGAACTACAATACCAGGAAGTAGTATTAATGTTTGAGAGACACAGAGTCGATTAGCTTCATGTTTGTGTTTTCCACGAAAACATGACGTAATGTCGCCTGGCTCAGATGTAACATTTTGTGATAGCCGTCGCTGCTGTATGTGAATACGGAAGCTAGGAATTGAGAGAGTGCTTATTACTTAGACCAAGCTGTTAGCCAATGAACGACAAGTTCTCAGGTAAACACTCTGATCGTCCTGTCAGACGTGCACAATGTTTCGACAGCAAAACGAGTTTTCACCGTCAATGGGCATTCCAGCTTCCTGCCATCAGACCACCAACGCGCCGGGTGATGAAATATCGTTTTGCTATTGGAATAGTGAGCTTGTCTGATACGACGAGCAAGTCGGTTCGCCGATAACCTTTCCTTCACACTAAAATCGGTAAAAATGAAGAATTACACGATTTAGTTTTTGTCCAGTTAGTGACAGAGTTGGTGAATCTTGGCTTTCAGATACGATTACGACAATTGGGAAGCACTTGGCAATCCCGGCTGGTCGTATGAGGATGTGCTGCCCTTCTTCATGAAGTCTGAGGACGCGGTATCGGAGGACATATGGGGACTACCAGACGCACAATCCCACCACAGTCGAGGGGGTCCTCTAACCGTCACCACGCCGACCAGGGAACATCCGATTATCCACGCCCTGCAGCAAGGTACGCCTATACAATTGCGACTTTCTTAAGCGAGACAAGTACATCGTGAAAAGTACTGTAGTTGGAGTCACGGACGATGGCGGTCGAATTTAGGCTTGTTCTGCGCACCTATGACACTTATTCTCCGGCAGGCAATGAGCGTTCAGCATGTTCTGGGTGCCCTGCTATGAATGCCGTAGCTAGGATTAAACGTGTTCGTAACGACTTGTTTAGTGAATTTCGATTCAATTTGTTGCGAGTTGTCATCGCTAATTGTAGTGCTAAGTATGAATTCTGCACAAGCAAGCGAGAGATATAATTTGCAGGATTTACGCTTTGTTCAAGCGGAAAGCACGCGCATGCACGTACCGCAACTGTCTCTTAGGATTGTCAACAATACCATTTGCATCCTCGACATGTGCGAACCACCATCGATCGTAGATCGGACTATGCATTGGTTGCATTGGAGCGATGCAAATGGTGGAGAACTGGTACCAAACGGCCATGTCACACTTCAGCGCTGACGTGAGTTATGACTGTGAAGTAGAGTGTATGTGATAGTCAGTTGTATGGAATCAGTGCAGTAATATGGATTCACGTAGGGGCCTTACTGAATGTGAGAATGGAAGTGTCCATGACCACAATGTTAGTGACAGTCTGCAAGGAATGGTGTATCGCTCGCAGCCGTAAAACACATTGTAAGAAAGACGGTCGAAGAAACTGAAAGTCAGGGAGAAGAGATGAGTGTTGCGTCCTGTCAGTGACAACAGCTTTCAATTTCGACAGCAGTTGCTGCTATCAGGGAATGCAAGTCCATTACAGCAAGTGTCCGTGCAACGAGGAATAGAACAAATGACAAAAAAATAAATAAATGAAACATGTTGCAACAAAGCGGCACAGAAAGTTCACGCCTTCAATGGGACAAATAAAGCAAAACTGGGCAGCAAAAAACAGCAGGCCTTTGATACTATTTCTTTACTATAATTACTACAATCATTACTTTAGTATAATTAAGTATACTCTGTCCGAACAGCCCTCGGAAGGCCCAACGGTATCGACCGACGCCGTGTCATACTCAGCCGATAGGTGTCTCTAGATATGGATACGGAGGGCATGAGGCTACGACAGCGCTCGCCCTGCCCTTTGTTAATTTTCGTGACGATAGCAGTTACTTCTCAGTTATGTAGGTTCTCAACTGGCCTCACAAGGCCTGATTGAACCCCACTTTCCAACAGCTCTCGGCAAGCCCGGAAGGTCACCCATCTGAGTGCTAGCCAAGTCCGACAGCGTTTAGCTTCGGTGATTTCACTGGAACCGTTTTTACCACAGTGGAAAGACTGTTTGCCGTACGCATGTATATATACAAATGTCATCAGCGAATATTGCTGTTACTCTCCTTTCACCTTGAATTTTAATCCCAATCTTGAATCTTTCATTCATTGCCATCATTTCTTCTTGGTTGTTGATGTTGAACAGTTCGAATGTTCAAATGTGTGTGAATTCCTAAGAGACAAAATTGCTGAGGTCATCAGCCATAGACTTACACGCTACTTAAAAACTTCTGCTAAGAACTACACTCACATGCCCGAGGGAGAACTCTAACCTGAGGCGGGACATAGCGTCCTAGACCGCTTGGCTATATTGAACAATAGGGTCGAAGTTTCCACCCTACTGTTCAATCTACCAGCTTGTGAAAAAATGCAAGAGTGTAATACATTGACAGCTGGAAGACTGCAATGGGAAACCCGATGTCAAACACCTATGTATGAATGTGAACAGCAATCAATAAATATGTGTAATGGAAGAAAATACCATATTCCTGTAAAAATTTTTATTTACGTAACTTCTGTAACTTGAAATAAGTGTATGAAGCGTTTTCCACCTACCTAATTAGTCTGTTTGTAAGAACTTTATTGAGGTAACTGCTTACAGCTGTCAGATATTTGAAGTAAAGCATCATGAGCCTTCAGCTGTACATATGCAACTTTATTTCTCAACCGGTTTCACTTACTACAAGCATATCTCTGGAGGACTAGAACTAAAACGAAACGAAATATACGCTACTGGCCATTAAAACTGCTACACCACGAACATGACGTGCTACAAAAAAATGGTTCAAATGGCTCTGAGAACTATGGGACATAACATCTGTGGTCATCAGTACCCTAGAACTTAGACTCCTTAGACCTAACTAACCTAAGGACATCACACACCTCCATGCCCGAGGCAGGATTCGAACCTGCGACAGTAGCGGTCGCGCCGTTCCAGACTGTAGCGCCTAGAACCGCACGGCCACACCGGCCGGCATGACGTGCTACAGACGCTAAATTTAACCGACAGGAAGATGTTGTGATATTCAAATGATTAGCTTTTCAGATCATTCACACAGGGTTGGCGCCGGTGGCGACACCTACAACGTGCTGACATGAAGAAAGTTTCCAACTAATTTCTCACACATAAACATCAGCGTTGCCTGGCGAAACGTTGTTGTGATGCCTCGTGTAAGGAGGAGAAATGCGTACCACCATGTTTCCGACTTTGATAAAGGTCGGATTGTAGCCTATCGCGTTTGTGGCTTATCGTATCGCGACATTGCTGCTCGCGTTTGTCGAAATCCAACGACTGTTAGCAGAGTATGGAATCGGTGGGTTTAGGAGGGTAATATGGAACGCTGTGCTGGATCCCAACTGCCTCGTATCACTAGCAGTCGAGTAGAGAGGCATCTTATCCGCATGGCTGTAGCGGATCGTGCAGCCACGTCTCGATCCCTGAGTCAACAGATGGGGACGTTTGCAAGACAACAACCATCTGCACGAACAGTTCGACGACGTTTGCAGCAGCATGGACTATTAGCTCGGAGACTATGGCTGTGGTTACGCTTGACGATGCATCACACACAGGAGTGCGTGCGATGGTGTACTCAACGACGAACCTGGGTGCACGAATGGCAAAACGTCATTATTTCGGATGAATCCAGGTCCTGTTTACAGCATCACGATGGTTGAATCCGTGTTTGGCGACATCGCGGTGAACGCACATTGGAAGCGTGTATTCGTCATTGCCTTACTTTCGTGTCACCCAGCGTGATGGTATGGGGTGCCATTGGTTACACGTCTCGGTCACCTCTTGTTCGTATTGACAGCACTTTGAACAGTGGACGTTACATTTCAGATGTGTTACGACCCGTGTCTCTACCCTTCATTCGATCCCTGCGAAATCGCACATTACAGCAGGATAATCTACGACCGCATGATGCAGGTCCTGTACGGGCCTTTCTGGATACAGAAAATGTTCGACTGCTGCCCAGTCCAGCACATTCTCAAGATCTCTCACCAATTGAAAACGTCTGGTCAATGGTGGCCGAGCAGTTGGTGCGTCACAATACGCCAGTCACTACTCTTGATGAACTGTGGTATCGTGTAGAAACTGCATGGGCAGATGTACGTGTACACGACATCCGAGCTCTGTTTGACTCAATGCCCAGGCGTATCAAGGCCGTTATTATGGCCAGAGGTGCTTGTTCTGGGTACTGATTTCTCAGGATCTATGCACCCAAATTGTGTGAAAACGCAATCACATGTCTATTCTAGTATAATATATTTGTCCAATGTATACCCGTTTATCATCTGCATTTCTTCTTGGTGTAGCAATTTTAATGGCCAGTAGTGTATATCTACTATAGACAGTCAAATAATAATATACCCTGCCGGAAAAAAAGTTGTGCACCCTTTTAGAGGTTTGCGTTTCACTCATAATTTATTGTTGCAACAGTTCATATGATGTACATGAAATGATTACATCTATAGAGCAAGAGCAGAAGCTGTTCTTTGTACCAGGTATCGACCCATACTAAAACACCAACACTGGTACGTGGTGTAGCCTCCACGGGCGGCTATGCAGGTGCTGACTCTGGCACCCAGTCGATCGTACAGATGGCGAATACCATCCTGGGACACGTTAGTCCACGCCTGCTCTACTATTTCGCGTAGCTCTAGTACAGTTGGTGTTTGACGAGTCGGACGAGTTGCTTCTCTTCCCATCATGTACCGCACTTGCTCGACTGGAGACAAGTGCGAAGAACGTGCTAGCAGAGAAAGTTGCTGCACGTCTTGCTGAACACGTTGAGTTTCACGGACAGTGTGTGGGCGAGGGTTGTCCAGTTGGACTAACACATCACATTCATATAGAAGAGTGTCTAACAACATTCTGAAGGTGCTGAGCTGTGGTTAGCGTTCACTCCAGAAACACCCAAGGTGAACGACAGTTGTAGCTAAAGCAACCCAGACTATAAGGTCTGGGGTGGGGCGAGGGTGGCTTGCACAAAGACATTATACGAGACAAGACATACCAGATCTACTTTATACGTGCGAACGACTATCACTTGCGTGCAGGCCGAACCTGCGCGCTACTCCTTCTTCCAAGTAATCCTCTGATGGATCGAGACGTCCACGTCGATGCTATGACGTGACTGGGAGCCGGGCCATACTTGTGGGAGCCCATAGTCACACTGCTAGTAAACAGTTAGCAACAGTTGCTGTTGACACGTCTGGGCTCACGAGCCCACTTATCTATGTTGTGGTGGGTGTACGGTCTGCCACTGCTGTCTTTACAATACGACGGTTCTGGAGGGCATCTGTGCTGCGTGAACGTCCAGAACCTCGTCTACGGGTGTGAGAATGTTCACGTGACCACTGATATGAGCATCAGTGCACAACCGACACAGCACTCCCAATCTGGAAGGCAATTCTCCAGAAAGTCCATCACGCCACTGAGAGGGCCACAATTTGACCTGTTCCAAACTGATTCATTTAGCAGTAGGAACCCCGAGTGCATTTCCCTGGCACGGTTACTGCTTGCTTCACACTTTGGCACCACACTGGACCTTCCGGCTGTAAGCATTCCCTGTTAAAGGGTAGACACAGATGGTGCTCTAGTAGCTACGCCACAACGTTGTCTGTTGACGGACGACGTTGAACCCATTATCAGAACGTCTACTTTACCCCAGGAGGTATATGCCGTCATCGGATCAAAATCGATGTCGTCTTCCTGGGTAAACTATTTTTCTTTTCCCCGGCGGGATAGATATTGTATGTACAAAAAGAGAATCACCTGCACTACTTACAGAGTTGTACAGCGAAAAATCAAAATGCTGTTAACATGGCGTAAGGCGTTATAATACGTTTGAAATAACTAAATATCATGATGAAGAGCACCCCAACGATAAACCTGACTTCAGTGAGACCCTTATAGGTAGTGTTATAAATATAAGTTACAAACAGGTATATGTTATCAACATAGTGCAAAATACACTCCTGGAAATTGAAATAAGAACACCGTGAATTCATTGTCCCAGGAAGGGGAAACTTTATTGACACATTCCTGGGGTCAGATACATCACATGATCACACTGACAGAACCACAGGCACATAGACACAGGCAACAGAGCATGCACAATGTCGGCACTAGTACAGTGTATATCCACCTTTCGCAGCAATGCAGGCTGCTATTCTCCCATGGAGACGATCGTAGAGATGCTGGATGTAGTCCTGTGGAACGGCTTGCCATGCCATTTCCACCTGGCGCCTCAGTTGGACCAGCGTTCGTGCTGGACGTGCAGACCGCGTGAGACGACGCTTCATCCAGTCCCAAACATGCTCAATGGGGGACAGATCCGGAGATCTTGCTGGCCAGGGTAGTTGACTTACACCTTCTACAGCACGTTGGGTGGCATGGGATACATGGGGACGTGCACTGTCCTGTTGGAACAGGAAGTTCCCTTGCCGGTCTAGGAATGGTAGAACGATGGGTTCGATGACGGTTTGGATGTGCCGTGCACTATTCAGTGTCCCCTCGACGATCACCAGTGGTGTACGGCCAGTGTATGAGGTCGCTCCCCACACCATGATGCCGGGTGTTGGCCCTGTGTACCTCGGTCGTATGCAGTCCTGATTGTGGCGCTCACCTGCACGGCGCCAAACACGCATACGACCATCACTGGCACCAAGGCAGAAGCGACTCTCATCGCTGAAGACGACACGTCTCCATTCGTCCCTCCATTCACGCCTGTCGCGACACCACTGGAGGCGGGCTGCACGATGTTGGGGCGTGAGCGGAAGACGGCCTAACGGTGTGCGGGGCCGTAGCCCAGCTTCATGGAGACGGTTGCGAGTGGTCCTCGCCGATACCCCAGGAGCAACAGTGTCCCTAATTTGCTGGGAAGTGGCGGTGCGGTCCCCTACGGCACTGCGTAGGATCCTACGGTCTTGGCGTGCATCCGTGCGTCGCTGCGGTCCGGTCCCAGGTCGACGAGCACGTGCACCTTCCGCCGACCACTGGCGACAACATCGATGTAGTGTGGAGACCTCACGCCCCACGTGTTGAGCAATTCGGCGGTACGTCCACCCGGCCTCCCGCATGCCCACTATACGCCCTCGCTCAAAGTCCGTCAACTGCACATACGGTTCACGTCCACGCTGTCGCGGCATGCTACCAGTGTTAAAGACTGCGATGGAGCTCCGTATGCCACGGCAAATTGGCTGACACTGACGGCGGCGGTGCACAAATGCTGCGCAGCTAGCGCCATTCGACGGCCAACACCGCGGTTCCTGGTGTGTCCGCTGTGCTGTGCGTGTGATCATTGCGTGTACAGCCCTCTCGCAGTGTCCGGAGCAAGTATGGTGGGTCTGACACACCGGTGTCAATGTGTTCTTTTTTCCATTTCCAGGAGTGTATCATATAATGAAAGAATATCAAAAGCAATGGAACATGTATCATCACAGACCAACGAATCATCTATCAGCTCTAAGATTGGTAGCAGTTATAGATAACAAAAAATATGTATTGGCGTCAACAAAATCCTTAGTCTTATCTTAGTCGTATCTAATAGCGACTCCTTATTAATAAAGTGTACAGTAGTAATTTCGAATTAAAAAGGGAATAAACGTTATAACTAAGTAATAACATGATTTGTCATTTTCTATGAACACCATTGTTACACAATGAAGTGATAAGCTAGTTCTGTTTAACGTACCATTACAGTCATGAAATTCAATGATTCTTAAGCTTCGTGTAACTTTTTGTTTCCGTAAACATCAGTAATTCAAATATGTCGACGTAATATTAAACTATTTCACTAAATCACATTTTCTGGGTGACTTCTTGTTATGCGCAGGATAAGGTTTGTACTCGATTATTCCGGAATGATCTACAACAATAGAAGTTTTCGTCCCGAGCAGTAAATAATTTTCCCACACCATATAAAAACAAAAGATGGAGAAATGTTAGTAAAAAATTAGTCCTGTTACAATGGTACAGAATGTTTCTCAGATTTGTTTTAGCATTATTCCTTGTGTGTATATAATTATTCTATGGTATTTTTTTCTGTTTTTCAGGAGCACTTCATTTCAACCAGTCTTTAGTCACGGACTTCAACAGAAATGATATGATGGGTTACGGATTAGTCCAGCACACCATAAGGAATGGAACCCGTTGTAGTACGGCCAAAGCTTTTCTTGCACCAGCCAAACATAGGAAGAACTTGCACGTTGTGCAGAAAGCCTTAGTAACTAGAGTACTAATAAATACTAAGACGAAACGTGCTTATGGAGCTGAGTTCATACTCAGAGGCAAAACACGTCGAGTAAGAGCTTCTCGGGAATTAATCGTTTCCGCCGGAGCCTTAGGCTCGCCAAAGCTACTCATGCTCTCAGGCATCGGCAGACCGGAACACCTACACCAATTTGACATACCTGTTGTTCAGAACCTGAGCGTGGGAGAAAACTTACAAGACCATCTAATGTATGTTGGTATTGCGTACTTGTTGGACAAGGATGTGTACAGCGAACCAGAAAACATCGACGCTGTGTACAAATACCTCAGAGAAAGGACAGGACCTCTCGCTTGCCCGGTGTGTGAACGGTACACAGGTTTCGCTGCGAGAGCAAACAGTGACACGAAAGGAGCCCCTACTGTTCAAATACGCCATTACTGCGCTACCCACAAATTGTCGTTTAGGAGCGCCACCATGTTGTCGTTCTTCCAAGGTCTGAAATTAGACACACTGCTGAGTTGGCTGGACGTGCTGAGACAAGCGCAAGCTGCTGTAGTGCCGGTGGTGACACTGCTTCGACCACTTAGCAGGGGTAAGTTGGAGCTGCGTAGCAAAAATCCAAAAGACCCTCCGCGGATATCTGCCAATTACCTGTCCCATCCCGATGATGTGGAGACTCTGCTGGATGGTATCCAGCAAGTGGTCGACATTGGCCACCACGTGCCTGGGGTGAACTCCGTCCACGACATCCCCGTTAGCCAATGCTTACAGCACCCGCGCCTCACGAGGCAATATTGGCGATGCGCCTTGCCCTACCTCACTTCCTCAGGGTCCCGCCCAGTTGGAACGTGCCAGATGGGCACCCACAGGGAGTCGGTGGTCGACCCACGTCTGCGAGTGCAGGGCGTCGGTGGCCTCCGCGTAGTAGACTCCTCCGTTTTTCCGCTGCACGTCAGTGGAAATTCTAACGCACCTACCACCATGGTGGCAGAGAAAGCAGCCGGCATGATAACTGAAGACTGTGGCGGCAGATGTAGCTCTTGACACCGACGTTTCGTGTACGAATAGAGTGGATAATCAGACCTAAGAAGTATCGCCTCGAACCAAAGGCAACTGATACGATCACCAATTTCTGTAATGATAAATTCACTTCATACCATTAAAGACTTGAGATCAGGTATGAGTTTCGCAACTCATATGAAATTTGGTGTTAAATCTCTGTGGTCCACTTTCCGCATCTTGATTTCATTACTACTAATGCATGGTACGCTGTATCTATAAGAAACAGCGTAACATTAAGATATGCTGGTTATGTTAATACGCCAAAATACCCGGCCGGAAAGACGTGTTTTGACGGGCGGCTTCCGGGCCGGGTAGAAGCGGCGACCCCGGATCGAATCCGCCCGGGGATTAACGACTAGGTTTGGTGTGATGGCCAGCCTGGATGTTGATTTTGGACGGTTTACCATATCGCACTAGGTCATTACCTGGTCGGTCCCCATGTCTCACTTCAGGTATATCATTCGCAAACATTTAGAAAACTTTCACTCAATTACACATGAACAACGTGGCATGCAGACAGTTGCGGTACACATTTTCCCTCCCACTGAGGGTGGGCATCGGGCCACCCTTCATTTAACCATGCCAACACTGTTCATAACCAGGACGACCCTGCGACTATGCATGATAACGGCCTAAGAAAAAGAATAGGATACTTATGCACCAAAATAGAGACGTCACGTAGCTGGACAGGCAAGCACA
Source organism: Schistocerca cancellata (assembly GCF_023864275.1). Taxonomy (NCBI): domain Eukaryota; kingdom Metazoa; phylum Arthropoda; class Insecta; order Orthoptera; family Acrididae; genus Schistocerca; species Schistocerca cancellata. The sequence goes on along the minus strand of NC_064626.1, from coordinate 1,058,780,415 downwards.
CACAGCTTATTTCGGAAGTAATGGCTGTAGCAGAATCAGGGTCTTCTACACTGCTTTTACAGCTCTGATTCTGTGGGTCTCCATGCCTTTACTTCTGTTATCGTCCTATCTAAAATCTATTTGAGAATATAGTATCCTTTTAGAACACTTTATTGCTTAGATCGCAGGTTTCGCAGATAGATAACCAGTTCAGTGGCCTTCTTCAGACGAATAATCCCAGAACTTGCAACATATTAAACGTTGTTTAGAGTACTGAGCACTATCACGTAGTGCAGAAGAACGGCGCATAATCCCTATTTGGGCAGTTAGGTCGCCAGTTTTCATCAGCGGGATAGCTTCAATGCGTCCCAATGTCATACAGGATGGGGTGTTATATTGATTATGGTTCTTGTCTCAGAAAACGTGAGATCATCATACACATGGGGTTCTGTGCAATTTTTTGCGTCACGTCATAGTGCTCAGTACTCTACACAACGACTGATATGTTCCACGTTCTGGGATTACGGATCTGAAGACGACTATGCATGTGGCCGACATTGGTTATCTGCGTAACAAAATTAGCACTCTAACTAATGAAGTGTTTTAATGGGATACTAGAGCCTCAAATGTAGAAGATTACTTCCTGATAATCGTAACTAAACTCTATTGTTTTTATTTACTACACGAAGGCTTAAAACCTGAAACTTCCCCCAGCTTTTCATTTGAGCTTTGCGTACCGGTACACAGTTCTTTGTACACGTTACGTATTTCCAGGTATTACTCGGCAAACAATCGCTGTTCCCCCTTGTGATGTCTCTGACGTTGTTCTTCTTTCATTTTTGCCATTCCATCTATAAAAATACTTACTTTTGCAGAGTGGTTTTAGCAAGACATTTAATTGTAAATAGTTTTAGCATGCCAGCTCATTATAAAAAAAAATCTGATTTTTCCTTAGCATGAAGCTGCTATTGAAAATATAGCCTCTCTGTACATATTAAGTTGTACGTGAGGAAGGACTAAGACAGACGTCATTATTTAGCTATTAGTTAAACATGAGACCAAAGAGACGCAAATAGTGCATTTTCGTAAAGTATGCTACGAAAGATCACGAACTCTTGCAACTGTTTTTCAAACCAGAAATATTTGGCCAAATCTTTCTGAACAATTGTATTTTCCCCAGTGCATACTATTTCGCCATTCACAATAAAAAGTTACTTAACTGCACTCTAAATTGTGCGGCTCACACAGTTCCTATAGAAAATATTCCGTTCTGTGCAGAGAGGTTTACAGTATACGTGAATATAGTATGTACTTTTCTGACATACATTATATTGCTTGTTACTGATAGTGAATGTCACTTTATTACGTAAATGTTCGGCTAAGACACTACTAAATAATTTTAATTTCTTCTGCTCGTAGAGATGTAATTTGTTATTAGTCACGTGTCTGCTTAATCAAACTAATCATTATCATCATGATCACATACACTGGATTCCAAGTTTGTCATCAAAGTGCTTTATATTATCCTGGAAACGAATACATTTAGGAACATGTATTATTCTTTGAAAAGATCAACACATTATTGTCTGAAATCCATCTGACAGTTTGCAGGTAACTTGCAAATGTATTACGTATATATTTTGTATGCAGATAATACACTTTCGATCTAAAACATATCATAAGTATGTTATGTTAGTGCGTATCAAATTTATCCTTGTTAACGCTTTGAATAAACGATTTTAAAAGTTGCCTAGTAACATAACGTTTCTCTGTCTGTTGAATCTCCTCGTCTAGACTCTGCGGAAATTTTGTTCCGCCTTATGTAACTATGTGGCTGAATAATGTTCATATTTCTAGTTACAAGTGTACAATAAAATTCCCGAAATGTTTTGAAACAAGATTTTCCACTATTTCTTCAAGTCTCTTGATATGGAAGAAACTCCGACCGATCATCAGCTGTCACAATTTTCTGTCACGGACCTTTCGCCAGCCAATGCTGCCCACCACGGTGTCGTCTTGCCCTCATTGTCAGCTACTCCCGGGAGCACTGCTTCACACGATCTGCATGTGACTGCCCACAAATACGCTGCCTCGTGGGACCGTGTTGTTACGACACCTTACTCCTCACCAGTGACTGCCCTCTAGCTCTCAGCATCGTTGAGTCGTGTCGTTACTATCGTCCCTGCTCCACAATACTCCGCCGTTCATGGAAATTTGTTCTCAGAAGCTGTATTTAGTTCAGTTCTTGTTAATAAACAAACAGTTGCTATTGCAGATGTGTACCTCAGTGCTATCCTTCAAATCACTTGCCAAAAGACACAGTGATACACTGACGGAAAAAATATTCCGACACCAAAAGATAATTAATGTAGAGTAACGAAATTTTGGGAATACACTCCTGGAAATTGAAATAAGAACACCGTGAATTCATTGTCCCAGGAAGGGGAAACTCTATTGACACATTCCTGGGGTCAGATACATCACGTGATCACACTGACAGAACCACAGGCACATAGACACAGGCAACAGAGCATGCACAATGTCGGCACTAGTACAGTGTATATCCACCTTTCGCAGCAATGCAGGCTGCTATTCTCCCATGGAGACGATCGTAGAGATGCTGGATGTAGTCCTGTGGAACGGCTTGCCATGCCATTTCCACCTGGCGCCTCAGCTGGACCAGCGTTCGTGCTGGACGTGCAGACCGCGTGAGACGACGCTTCATCCAGTCCCAAACATGCTCAATGGGGGACAGATCCGGAGATCTTGCTGGCCAGGGTAGTTGACGTACACCTTCTAGAGCACGTTGGGTGGCACGGGATACATGCGGACGTGCATTGTCCTGTTGGAACAGCAAGTTCCCTTGCCGGTCTAGGAATGGTAGAACGATGGGTTCGATGACGGTTTGGATGTACCGTGCACTATTCAGTGTCCCCTCGGCGATCACCAGTGGTGTACGGCCAGTGTAGGAGATCGCTCCCCCCACCATGATGCCGGGTGTTGGCCCTGTGTGCCTCGGTCGTATGCAGTCCTGATTGTGGCGCTCACCTGCACGACGCCAAACACGCATACGACCATCATTGGCACCAAGGCAGAAGCGACTCTCATCGCTGAAGACGACACGTCTCCATTCGTCCCTCCATTCACGCCTGTCGCGACACCACTGGAGGCGGGCTGCACGATGTTGGGGCGTGAGCGGAAGACGGCCTAACGGTGTGCGGGACCGTAGCCCAGCTTCATGGAGACGGTTGCGAATGGTCCTCGCCGATACCCCAGGAGCAACAGTGTCCCTAATTTGCTGGGAAGTGGCGGTGCGGTCCCCTACGGCACTGCGTAGGATCCTACGGTCTTGGCGTGCATCCGTGCGTCGCTGCGGTCCGGTCCCAGGTCGACGGGCACGTGCACCTTCCGCCGACCACTGGCGACAACATCGATGTACTGTGGAGACCGCACGCCCCACGAGTTGAGCAATTCGGCGGTACGTCCACCCGGTCTCCCGCATGCCCACTATACGCCCTCGCTCAAAGTCCGTCAGCTGCACATACGGTTCACGTCCACGCTGTCGCGGCATGCTACCAGTGTTAAAGACTGCGATGGAGGTCCGTATGCCACGGCAAACTGGCTGACACTGACGGCGGCGGTGCACAAATGCTGCGCAGCTAGCGCCATTCGAGGGCCAACACCGTGGTTCCTGGTGTGTCCGCTGTGCCGTGCGTGTGATCATTGCTTGTACAGCCCTCTCGCAGTGTCAGCTTGTGGGATAGAGTTCCATGCCTGTTAGACTTGCTCAATCAATCAGCAGTCAGGGAGCTTGGAATAACTATGGGAGTGCTCTTTCGGGCATACGTAATCGCACTGCAGTCAATAACTCCAGGTCCAGTCTGTATAGCACGCACACAGGTTGGCTGCAGACCATCAACTGGCCTCTTTGTAACCAACACAGGGCCATCACTGGCGACGCGCAGAACCAGCTTCCATTAGAAAACATAACAGACCTCCACCCTGCCCGCGAATGAGCTCTCGCTCCACACCATTGAAGTCGTAAATACCAGTGGTTTTTGGTCAGTGGAATGCACGCTATAGGAGTCTGGCTCTAGGCTGTCCTTAAAGTGACCTATTTGTAACAGCTCACTGTGTCGCTGTGGTGCCCACTGCTGCTCACATTGCTACTGCACATGCAGTTAGACGCGCCAGATCCACACGTCGAACATGATGGTCTTTCCTCTCCAATAGGCCACGAGGCCGTCAGGAGTCCGGTCTTCTTGAGACCGTACATTCTTGTGTCCACAGCTGCCAGTCATCATGTACATGGCTACAATACTGCCAATCTTCCTGCAATATTGCAGAATGAACATACAGCTTTTCGCTGCCGACCTTGTTCAAACTCAGTGACGTGTTGTTAATGGTATCTTTGTCACTTTAAAGGCATTCTTAACATGAACACACGGCCTTCAATCTCAAAGGTAACTAACGCTCACGACCGTTACAACGTTTACTTAAAGCAAATCTTATTTGTATCCTCATAGCGTCGCTACTAACGCCAGTTTCATGCGACTGGCGCGAAATTGGAATAGAAATCAATTTTCATATGGAGAAACACGCCTACAAACTTACTTTTATTTCGCTCAACTCCTTCTTGGTGAAGCGATTTTCGCCCTCAGTTTAGTACCTGTATCTTCATCCAAAGTATTTTTTTTTTTTGTCAGAACCAGTTCCGAAATTGCACACAGTTCATCATTCATCGGCGGTGATGATTTGATCTGAATATCAGTACAATCGCTCTAGCAGTGATGAGATACAGAATGGAGTTGATGATTCACCGAAGGGGTCTGGGAGCCGTCCTTTACCCTGACCTCTGAAACGCTGCACATAAACTGCAGACAGTAGTTAAGATTTCGGTCCAAGGCGCGAATATTTCACTCGGTGGCATCCTACATGTGCTCCGTAGGACTGACACCACGTTTTCTTGGGGAATATAACCTTCGTTACGATTTTTTTTTCACTTGCCGCCCTGATTTTACGACCCACCACCTAAGTGCTTAAGGTGGGTCTATTTTGACCACTTGGCCGCTACGACCGGTGTGCGGACACTGATGTAGTTGATGAAACTCACACCAGTTCCCGCATCCGGTCGCACCGTTGCCCGTGTCCCGCCACGTGGAGGCGGGTCTGTGCTTTTTTTTTTTTCCTTATTTCTTTCTTTACTTTGGCAGCTTTCCCAAAACCGATTTAACAAAATTTTTACAAAAAATAATTTTGAATTAGAAGAAGGAAATACAAGGAATAGTTTAGACTGAAGAGGAGAAAAGACGATAGGAAAGGATGAGATGATAGTCCCACCACCGTAGGGGACTGAGGATGTGCGCCTTGGGATTTATCTTCAAGCTTCTGATCCTCAGTCCCCTAACCTTAGCCTAGGAAGTTCTATTCTATTCTATTTATGGCGTTTGATATCTCTATTTATGTTCTATCTGGTTACTTGTATACAGGTTTAGAGTGCCGTGGTAGCTGATGGCAATTGCGACGGTGCGCCGACACTGTTTATGTCTAATTTTATACATTAATCTATTGTCAGTTTTAGGTCTACTTATGTAAGTCTATTGCATGTCAGTTGTTTTATATTGAGACTTAGTTTAGTTCTTCCACACTATGGTGTCTGTCTGGGTGCTGCATATAGGTTTATTGTCTGTGTGGTCTTCTGTTCCTGTACTCTTTGTGGTATTCGTCAGAAATTTTGTCTGTCAGTGCGTTCAGTATGTCCCAAAGTTCAGGTGTTCTGATCGCATCGTATATGTGTTCCTCTGTCTGTAGGTGTTGTATCCCAGCTGTGTTCCTGTGCTGTCTGTATTTCCCGCAGAATAGGATTGTGTGTTCGGGGGTTCCCATACCTCCACATGTACACGTTGATGTGTCTCTAAGACTCACGCGATTTAAGTGCGTGGGATAAGGTCCGTGGCCAGTCAAGAAATGCACCATGCCGCGGCTAGGATCGGCATGTTTCATTCTTAATCTTTCCGTTATGTTCGGAAAAAATGTATAGACTCTCCGTCCCTTATCACTTGTGCCCCATTCCTGTTGCCATGTGTCGATTTTCCATTTTTTGAGGTCCCGCTTATTCTTCAGCGGGGAACCAGTCAATATGTTGACCTGGTCTAGTCTACCCATCTTTAACCAGTACAGAGCGGCCCGATATTTGATTGTGATATCTATCGGGAAGATTCCTAGCACGACACACAGTGCTTCAACTGATGTAGTGCCGAAGGCTCCCAATAGTCGCAGAAGGACGCTTCTCTGCCCTCGCCTAACCACTGTTCTGTTTGTGGCGAGGTTGAGTCTGTGCGCCCATGTACTGGCCGCAAAGCTTAGCACTGATTCGAAGAGTGCGCAGTGGTAAGTTCGTGTGACTGACAGAGGAAGTCTGTATTGTCCTGAATTAATCCTTGCCAGTTTATGTAGTAATTTTTCTGCCTTGTTTGTTGTTATTCTGATATGTTCATGGAAGTTCAGCTTCTCATCTATGTATACGCCCAAGTAGCGGGTTACCGTCATTCTCTTTATGTTGTTGTTCTGTATTTTAATAGATGGATTGCGTCTGAGTTGCCCTTTGAGCAGTGTGTATGTTGTTTTGTTGCCCGCTATCTTGAGCTTGTTTTTGTTGCACCATTGTGTTATTGTTTGCAGTGTGCCACTCGCCTTCTCCTCTAGCTGGGCTCTTGTGTTTGCTGAGATAACCACCAATAGGTCATCTGCATAGGCGACAGCACCGTCTGTCCTCATATCCTCCTCCAGCAGTTGCAGGAGAGGTTCAAAAATTATGTCCCAGAAGATGGGTCCACAGATCGATCCCTGCGGACATCCCTTGGTAATTTTCCTTATTACCTTCCGGTTGCCCACGCGCCATTCCACTATTCTGTCTCTGCAGTAGTCTAAAACTCTGTTGTATAGGGCTGCGGGTACTTCCATCTGGCGTAACCTCAGAAACAGTACTGGCCACCACAGGTTGTCAAATGCTCCTACGATGTCTATCATGATTGCCAAAGAGTATGTTTTATCTGTGTTTTGTGTAATTTCTAAAGCTCTGTTTATTGCATCATCGATGCTTTTCCCTTTCCGAAATCCAAACTGGTGGGGATTCATTCCAAGTAGGGTTCTGTGAGCCTGCAAGCGGTCACACAGTAGCCACTCTTGGATTTTTGCCATGGTGTTTATGAGGCATATTGGTCTGTAGGATTTCGGATCTGATTGGTCTCTGTCTGATGATTTTCGTATGATGACTGCATTTGAGGTTTTCCAGACTGTCGGTACACGGCCTAGCCTTAAGGCGTCGTTTAGTAGTTCTGTTAAGTATGGGGTGATCTGTGGTGCTAGCCTCTTAAGCACTTCTGCATGGATCCTGTCGGGTCCAGGTGCTTTTTTATTCTTTAGCTCTCTTATCGCTACCGCAACTTCCTCGTGCGCAAAGGGACAGGTGACGGCGTCGGTGTTATACTGTTCATGAAGTTCTTGTCTGAGTGTGATCTGTTCCTGTGTGTCTGAGTCTGTGGCATCTTCCGGGAGGAGTTTGTTCAGCAGATAATGTGCTGTGTTTCTCCATCCCACTGTCATTGTGCCGTCATCCTGCCGTAGCGTGCTTAATGCCAATGGGGTCTTTATTTTTTCTGTCAGGATCTTGTATTGTTCCCCCCAGATATTCTGTTGTGTGTGTGTGGTCAAGTAGCTCTCCCAATGTTGTTTCCTGGTCTGAAATAATGTCTTTTTGAAGAGTTCTTTGGCTTCCCTATATGCAGCTAGTCTTAGTAGTTTGTCTCTTTGTATCCATGTCCTCTGGTATAGTTTTCGTTTCCTTGTCATGTCACGTTTGAGTCTGGTTAATTCGTCTGACCATGGTGTTTCCCGTTGTTTGCTGTGTGTGTGCGTAGGTATTGCTGTTTCTTGTGCTGTTTGGAAGATTTGTGTCAGTTTGTGTGCTCTGTAGTCCACGCTTCCCTGTATGTTGTATATATTCTCACTTTGAACACTTTGTTGTAGTCTGTCCCAATTCGCTCTTTTAAAGTTGAAGTGTGTTGTATTGTGTGTGGTGCGATAATTGTTTGTTGTGAGACTTATTTCTATTATGTTGTGATCACTTGTGGTCAGAGAGTCGTGTATGGTCCATCTTTGCAATCGTCCTAATGTTCTGTCATTCGCCAGAGTAATATCGATTTTGGTGGCAGATCCGTCTGCACCTCTGTATGTAGGTGTAGGTCCGTTTTCATTTATAATATGTAGTTGTGTCTCCTGTATGACGTCGTTGACTTTCCGTCCTCTGTCGTCCGTTCTGTCCGAGTGCCATAGTGTGGATTTAGCGTTGATATCTGCACATATAATTAGGTTCTTATTTCTAGAATACTCAGCAATGTCTTGTATCATATGTAGGTATGGCTCTATGTTGTCACTGTACTGTGCGTATAGTGATGAGACCACCCATGTGTCTCGATCCTTAGTTATTTCTGCCGTGGCCAGATGACTGTTACATAGCTGCGTAATCTTAGTGATATTTAAAGTTTTGTTGAGGACAACTATGGCAGCCTTGTAGTTTCGTCTGTCTGAGATTGTGACAGCGTCCCAGGGTAGGTTAGTTAAGTTTCCCTGGGTTGTCACATAAGGTTCTTGCAGGCAGAGAATATCCGCCTGCAAGTCCAGAGCTACTCGCGGCAGTTCTGCACTAACGAGTGTGATTCTATTAGCATTAAGTTGTATTATTTTCATGGGTGTTTCACATGAAGGTAGAATTTGTGTCCTGTTTGCGAGTAGTCAAAGTCAGTTCTGCCATGTGCCCTCACTTGGTCCTTGTACACTTGGTGTGGGTTATATGTTTCCCCCCTCCGGCTACACGCTAGTATGACTAATTTTTCTAGCTCTGCTGGGTCTGTAGGTATGTTTGCGGTCTTTAAAGTCATTCTGTCAGATTGTTCAGTGGTCTGGAAGCATACATAGCTGCCTAGTGGGTGAAGTAGTCTGGTTAGCAGTCTTTGTGCTGTGATGAAAGTATCCTTATATTCTAGCCTACTTAGTCTTAAGTTTAGTTCTACATTGTTGTAGTCGGCATGCCATGGTGTTTGGCCGACTTTTCCCTTCTGCTCTTTTTCTACATATGGGATGATTCCGCTATATTTATCTCGAAGTGCAGATGTCACCGGTGTGGTGTCTTGTTCCGTCTTCAATGGTGGTGAGGCTGATGAGCTGCTACCTGCGGCTCTTCTTCTTTCACCTTTACTTTTTCTTATGTTTACACTACCTATTGCACTGTCGTCACCTTTCTTTTTGCTATCACTATCTGTACACCCATCGTCACTATCGTGATCACCCGTAAGTAGGTTTGTGTCAAGGACTACTACCTTTTTCCTATATGTCTCGTTACATCCGGTCATCTGTTGTGTTTCATTATGTTGTTGGGGTGTTATGCGTTGTTGTGTATGATCTGCAGGGTTAATTATCCCTCCAGATACAAAATTCACTGGTTTTATATATCCTATACATCTTTTTGTATTATACCTTTTTGGTGTGTTGTCGTTTATTCTTTCTTCGCTGCTAGCTTTGGCATAGTCAGGTTTTGCGTGAGATTTCTGTGTATTGTCCATTTGTTCGTTTTCCGTGTGTTTGTTTAGGTGTACAGACTTGTCTGTGTTCGTGTTTGTTTGTGTGCTATTGTTTTGTATTTGATCGGTGTTGCTGTGTGCATTGTATAGCACTTCAAATTCCAGCTCGTCAATTCTCGCCTGCAGTGATTGCTGGTAGCTGACCCAGTATTGCATCTGTTTTTTAAGTTGTTTGGCTATGTTATAATGTATAGCTCCATTAAGTACCATGTCGTCGATGAAGTCCATGGTATTTATATAACTGTCATGTAACGCGTGCATGCCTTGAAGAGATGGGATATCGTCTGTGTGTGTGGGGTGAGTGGGAAGCAGTCCCATCTGCCTGCGCCAGCTTATAGCTCTTTGGTGGTTTCGATTAATGGTCGATGGTGATTTATAGTTCGTTTTTTGCATTCTTGATTGGGGCAGTGTTGGGCTGCTTTCATTCTCCATAATCGAAGCTCTGTAGCAGTCGATCTTGGAGGAATTTATGTGTTTGACCATCAAGACCTCTTCGTCTGGCACACAATTTGCCTCGGATTCTGCAGGGGATGCAGATGTCTTGTTCTGCTAGTTTGCACTGATTTCTTATGTGGCCCTTCCCTTTGCAATTGGAGCACGTGATTTCGGTGTCTTTACACTGCTTTGTGGTGTGTCCAATATCACAGCACTTGTAGCAGGTGGGGACTTGGGCGAAATTTTTGACAGTTAGAGACTGGAAATCTATATAGACTCTATCCCGTTTTGTCAAAATTTTGTGCAGATTCGGCGTGACTTCAATAACTTGATGATTGTATCCCCGCCCTCTTGGTCCTGTTCGGAATTTGATTTTTGTCTCTTTCAGGAAAGTCCTTCAGAAAGTCCTTTCAGAAGGTCCTTCGACGATTCTGAAACAATTCGAGGCTGATTGCCTACCACATTATCCTGCCGGACATAAATCTAGCGCCGGCCGCGGTGGCCGTGCGGTTCTGCCGCTGCAGTCCGGAACCGCGGGACTGCTACGGTCGCAGGTTCGAATCCTGCCTCGGGCATGGGTGTGTGTGATGTTCTTAGGTTAGTTTGGTTTAAGTAGTTCTACGTTCTAGGGGACTTATGACCTAAGATGTTCAGTCCCATAGTGCTCAGAGCCATTTGAACCATTTGAACCATAAATCTAGCTTACTGGTGAATAAATTAACCACAATGTCTTATGGTTCCCCTGTGACTCAAGATATCTGATGCACCGTATGCCTCATCTCATGCCTTTTATTTATCCTCCATTTGTGTATACTTACACAACCCCCCTCCCCCTACTCCCCCCACCTAATATACTGTGCCCAACTGGCAAGTGTGATGCATTACTTCGTGTTGTTTTGCGTATATTGACATCAAGCCAATGTATTTCACCAACACCTCTCTACCAAATATTTACAACCTGTGACCAGGTGGACCAGCGTACTGCCTTTGACATTTCGTTGTGATAGAATGATGCTAAGGCAGCCCAGTTCTAAGGTGAGTGGCGTTACCTCACACTGCGCTATTCTGGCCCCTCTGTGTGACTAGAATCGTTGTCTCGTCGTAATAGAACCACGCTGAGCGAATACAAATAGTGGCCTCTGGCCTGATGTGGGTCATCAGCCTCAACAACAACTAGCTGACACCGCCGTTAAGGCTTGGTCCACAGACCTCTCCTAGAGCTGATACTGCTGGTACCTAAATGCTGCCGGCCGCTGTGACGAGCAGCTGTAGGCGCTTTAGTCCAGAACCGCGCGACCGCTACGGTAGCAGGTTCGAATCCTGCCTCGGGCATGGATGTGTGTGATGTCCTTAGGTTAGGTTAGGTTTAAGTAGTTCTAAGTCCTAGGGGACTGATGACCTCAGATGTTAAGTCCCGTAGTGCTCAGAGCCATTTGAACCTTTTGTTATTTTTTGCCTAAATGCGAACACTCCAGCTGGCGTCTCCCCTAGACTATCATTAAGCAGCACCTACGTGTCTGCGAGGAGTTCTGGGTTCACAGTATGGACCCTGGAGTGACTTGATTGGATGTACTGACGCTTCTTACCAGAAATCAGAAATTATGTGGCTTGCTGTTTGTGGTACACGGATGAGACCATGTGCCACCTAAGTAGCTGATCAGACAACTCTGCCTGCTGGTGTTTGTACATGCCATTGAGACGTTACCTTCGGCTACTGCACGATTTATAGCTAAATAATGATGGGGATGATGTTCGTGATCTTGATTTGGCTGCATTTCTGACTCCATAACCATCGAGAAACTGGTTCCTTACACCCAGTGCCCTCCTCACTGTTCTGAGACAACCATGCTGACGCTAACGACGTATCCGGTCTCTACCAAACTGTGTCGGAAGAGCCAGGTTCTTGGGTCAGCGTACAGTGTATCATAGTGACATCGTGGTGCCTGAAGACAAATTATCGTTCTGCTTTCCATCACAGTGACTTGCAAGGGCGGAACACATGCACTGGAGAGAGGGCTTCAAAGCGCAGTTTGTGAAAGTTGACTCAGTACAGATTTATAGGAACAATGGACAGACTTATGCAAAAGAGAGCCCAGTTGTATATAGAGAACGTAAATTTCTGGGGGGGCACCCTGTGCACAATAATGATTTGTAATTTTTACTCTACTTCTGCAACATACTCCACAAGCCACAGTATGGTGTGTGTCGGAATGTACCCTGTACCACTGCTAGTCATTTCGTTTCCTGTTCCACTCGCAAACAGAGCGAGGGATAAACGACTGTCTATATGCCTCCGTACGAGCCCTAATATTTGTAATCTTATCTTCATGGTTCTTACACGAAGTGTATGCTAGTGGTAGCAGAATCTTCCTGCAGTCAGTCTCAAATGCCGATTCTCTTAATTTTCTCAATAATGTTCCTCGAAAAGAACGTCGCCTTCCCTCTAGTAATTCCCATTTGAGTTACCGAAGCATTTCCGTAACACTTGCGTGTTGTTCGAACCTACCAGCAACAAATCTAGCAACCCGCCTCTGAACTGCATCGATGTTTTTCATTAATCCGACCTGGTGCGGGTACCAAACACTTGAGCAAAACTCATCAATGGGTCGCACTAATGTCATATATGCGGTCTCCTTTACAGACGAACGACAGTTTCCCAAAAATTCTCCTGATTAACCGAAGTCGACCATTCGCCTTACGTACTACAATCCTTACATTCTCATTCCACTTCACATTGCTATGCAACGTTACGCCCAGATATTTAACCGACGAGACTGTATCAATCAGGACAATACTAAAGCTGTACTCGAGTATAATGGGTTTCTTTTTCCTACTTATCTAGATTAACTTACATTTATCGGCATTTAGACCTACCTGGCAATCGTCACATCAACTAGACATTTTATGTAAGTAACTGAACGACAACAGCTTCCCATACATCGCCTCATCATCAGCAAACAGCCGCAGACTCTTGCTTACCCTCTCCGTTATATGATTTATGCTACAGAGAATAACAGCGATCGTGTCACACTTCCCTGAGGTACTAATGAACAGTCGCCGTCGAGGCCAACAGACTGGCTTATGTTACTCAAGAAATCTTCAAGCCATTCACATTTCTGGGGACTTGGGCCGTATGCTTGTACTTAGGTTAACAGTCGTCAGAGAGGCACCGTGTCAAATGCTTCACGGAAACCTAGGAATATGGCATCTGTCTATTGCCATTTGTATACGGTTTGCAAAATTTCGTGCGAGAAATGGGTTAATGGTTCTGAGCACTATGGCACTTAACTTCTGAGGTCATCAGTCCCCTAGAAGTTAGAACTACACTACTGGCCATTAAAATTGCTACATCAAGAAGAAATGCAGATGATAAACGGGTATTCATTGGGCAAATATATTATACTAGAACTGACATGTGATTACATTTTCACGGAATTTGGGTGCATAGATCCTGAGAAATCTGTACCCAGAACAACCACCTCTGGCCTAATAACGGCCTTGATACGCCTGGGCATTGAGTCAAACAGAGCTTGGATGGCGTGTACAGGTACAGCTGCCCATGCAGCTTCAACACGATACCACAGTTCATCAAGAGTAGTGACTGGCGTATTCTGACGAGCCAGTTGCTCCGCCACCTTTGACCAGACGTTTTCAATTGGTGAGAGATCTGGAGAATGTGCTGGACTGGGCAGCAGTCGAACATTTTCTGTATCCAGACAGGCCCGTACAGGACCTGCAACATGCGGTCGTGCATTATTCTTCTGAAATGTAGGGTTTCGCAGGGATAGAATGAAGGGTAGAGACACGGGTCGTAACACATCTGAAATGTAACGTCCACTGTTCAGAGTGCCGTCAATGGGAACAAGAGGTGACCGAGACGTGTAACCAATGGCACCCCATACCACGACGCCGGGTGATACGCCAGTATGGCGATGACGAATAAACGCTTCCAATGTGCGTTCACCGCGATTTCGCCAAACACGGATGCGACCATCATGATGCTGTAAAAAGAACCTGGATTCATCCGAAAAAATGACGTTTTGCCATTCGTGCACCCAGGTTCGTCGTTGATACACCATCGCAGGCGCTCCTGTCTGTGATGCAGCGTCAAGGGTAACCACAGGCATGGTCTCCGAGCTGATAGTCCATGCTGCTGCAACCGTCGTCGAACTGTTCGTGCAGATGGTTGTTGTCTTGCAAACGTCCCCATCTGTTGACTCAGGGATCGAGACGTGGCTGCATGATCCGTTACAGCCATGCGGATAAGATGCCTGTCATCTCGACTGCTAGTGATACGAGGCCGTTAGGATCCAGCACTGCGTTCCGTATTACCCTCCTGAACCCACCGACTCCATACTCTGCTAACAGTCATTGGATCTCGACCAACGCGAGTGGCAATGTCGCGATACGATAAACCGCAATCGCGATATGCTACAATCCGAGCTTTATCAAAGTCGGAAACGTGATGGTACGCATTTCTCCTCCTTACTCGAGGCATCACAACGACGTTTCACCAGGCAACGCCGGTCAACTGCTGTTTGTGTATGAGAAATCGGTTGGAAACTTTCCTCATGTCAGCACGTTGTAGGTGTCGCCACCGGCGTCAACCTTGTGCGAATGCTCTGAAAAGCTAATCATTTGCATATCACAGCATCTTCTTCCTGCCTCTTAAATTTCGCGTCTGTCATCTTCGACGTGTAGCAGTTTTAATGGCCAGTAGTGTACTTAAACCTAACTAACCTAAGGACATCAGCCGACCGGTGTGGCCGTGCGGTTCTAAGCGCGTCAGTTGGGAACCGCGTGACCGCTACGGTCGCAGGTTCGAATCCTGCCTCGGGCATGGATGTGTGTGATGTCCTTAGGTTAGTTAGGTTTAAGTAGTTCTAAGTTCTAGGGGACTGATGACCTCAGTAGTTAAGTCCCATAGTGCTCAGAGCCATTTGAATTTGAACCTAAGGACATCACACACATCCATGCCCGAGGCAGGATTCGAACCTGCGACTGTAGCGGTCGCTCGGTTCTAGACTGTAGCGCCTAGAACCGCTCGGCCACTGCGGCCGGCCGTGCTAGAAAGGGACAAGCTGAGTTTCGCACCAGCGATGCTTTCTAAAACCGTGCTGATTTGAGGAAAGAAGCTTACATGTAGGCTACCTTGCCCCAAGCCTGAGAATGCAACGAGCGCACGTGATTGGCGCTCAGGTATAAGGATTAACTAGGTTTAAAATTATTGCAGAACTTCTAAGAATAGAAGTTTCCCTGTGTCTGTCCTATTAGGTAGTTTATGATTAGACACAGACTCTGCATTTAGTGAATCAGGAGAAATTATAGTTAACGCTCGAGTCTTTATTGCATGTAGTGGGGCAAAGAGGACAGATAGTACAGACCGACATAGACAGTTAGAACGGTCAAGAAAACGTCAGAGCCTCGTCCATTTTACCAGTACCTAGACGGTAGTGCCAATACGACGGTTTCTCTTTTTTCGGGCAGTCAGAAGAGGAAGTGTTGGTATTTGTGGGCAACTGCTTGATAAGCGGGAATCTGAATTCTTGGGATAGTGTGCGATTGTTACATACCATTAAACTGTGTTTGCTGGGTGATGTGAAAGCGTTTGTGATGTACCGTGATGATATAAGGAATACTCGAACATTTGTGGCTAATATCGTAAGCAGTTAAATTGCCTGTCACAAAGACAGGGCGAATCCATCGAAAGTTTCCTTGATGATATAAGGAAGCTATATGCTGGTACCTACGGGTTAACGGAGATCGATGACACAATTAGAGTCCTTCAGCAGGAAGCAGACCACAGGGCGTGATACGTGTTTTTCCGGGGATTACCACTTGATCTGTCGAGGAAGGTGCAGGCGAAATATCCAAACGACTTTTCTGGATCAACAAGAATTACACCTTAAATAAATGCGGTGACTTAAGTACGGAATGAACGAGGAAATTTCTTCCGCTGATAGGAAATGCTATTTTTGCGGAAGTTTCGTCCACTCACGGAAAGATTGTCACCAACCCTGGATATGTGGGAAGGTAGGGGATTGGGTTCAGGACTTAAGCAAAATAGTTATGCTAAGGATGTACGATATGGGAGTAGCCAACCGTTAAATGGCGCGGGAGCCTAAGGGAAGTTCATAGGCTCTTCTAGAGAATTTTAACACAACTGAAACTTGCGCAGAATGGTAATCGTGGTAATGGATCTGTCGGTAAACGTATCATGTGTGTCTGAGCCACTGGGAGAAAAAATGAATTAGTTAAATCATGATGTTCTGTGTGCAGGAGTATACAACACATAGCCGGCCGCTGTAGCCGAGCGGATCTAGGCGCTTCAGTCCGGAACCGCTCTGCTGCTACGGTCGCATGGATGTGAGTGATGTCCTCAGGTTAGTTAAGTGTAAGTAGTTCTAAGTCTAGGGGACTGATGACCTCAGATGTTAAGTCCCATAGTGCTTAGAGCCGTTTTAAACATTCAACAGATAGGGGAAATAAACAGCTAGAAGGTAATGACGTAAGTATGTCAACGATTTTGATATTTTAGGTGAAGATGATCTTAACAGGATGAATTCGAAACCAGACCATATGCAAGCCACCAGCAAAACTGTCACGGGAGAAGCATTTAGAAGGGACAGAGAAATTAATGATGGAGTAATAGTTCCTGGAATCTGTTTAACAGGATGAATGGTAGACAAAACAGCTCGAAAAAGCTCTCTCTGTCTCTCACACAAACACAACTTTCCACATTGGCACTCAAACTCATCACTCTCTCTCTTCCTGTAGAGCATGCATACACACAACACACACACAACACACATACACACACACACACACACACACACACACACACACACACACACATACACACAGACACACACAATCATGCAGAGCTATAATGTAATGATGAATGATTATTAAATATTAAGATAACTGTCAACCATAATTTCAGCAGTAAAATTGTTAATGAACTACCATCGAAATTCAT
Organism: Schistocerca cancellata; assembly: GCF_023864275.1. NCBI lineage: Eukaryota > Metazoa > Arthropoda > Insecta > Orthoptera > Acrididae > Schistocerca > Schistocerca cancellata. The sequence goes on along the minus strand of NC_064626.1, from coordinate 1,058,763,384 downwards.
TGTTCAACAGAGTTGGTAAATAGCACATGTCAAATTAGTAATGTAAATATATGCTATTTTTGCAATAATGAACATAATATAAATAGAGAATAAGTAGATATATTCTTACTGTCGCCAATGTGGAAAAAAAAACCTCTGCACCAATGCGAACACTTGGAACGTACTTTAATCATGCTCTTTGATTTAATCATAATTTGTAAAGCACATGAAAGTTGTTATCTGTGGCTAAATTAGTAAAATTAATTAAAATTAACGTCACTGGTAAACATTCGTTATTTCTTCCAAAACTATGTGTGCAACAAGAATATATCAAGAGATACTAATAGCTGTAAGCACTGAAACTGAATCGAACTCATAATGTGAACAATTCTCGCAACATTCAGTGTTTAAATGTTTCCTTTATACATTTTGCTACATCTACACAATCTCACAATATTACAAACATGCAATAAATATGTACTCTCTGATGATCAATCGCTAGGTGATTCGAAACTGCTAATTGAAAATAAAAATTGTATAATAAAACTAAATGTGATTCGTTCCAGTAATATGTGTAAACTATTATTCATTATAGCCGCATGTTAATGGCTTCACCCTGAGCGCTGTCAATGGAAACGTTATCAGTCAGGATCCTTATTTGTGCAAACGAATTGGCTACTTAACCACCGAAATTAGATGTAAACACAAAATAACGATTCCATTTCATTTTACCTGTCAGTATCTTTTAAGAAATTAGCGCTGAAATCTCCACAAACTACTGACTGTTTATTCTTGTCCGACAGGTAGCTCAGTAATACATCTAGATTTCGTATAAACAGGTGTAAATTTCCTGGAAGGGATCTTTTGACTGTTATAGTTACAAGAGATTAATTTTGCAGTAGCAACTTACAACCAGGTGCTTGTAGGTTCCGATCTACACAAAAACTGCTTGTTGACATTGTGTCCAGCTTTTACGTATGTTGCGACTACTACTTTTTCCGCGTTAATTACAGATCAGGGAACCAATTTTATGTCGGAATTCACGAAACAGTTCGATCCCCTATAATGTACCCGTAAGTTAAGCACAAGCCCACACATCACCAGGTGAACGGTAGAACGGAGAGAGACAATCGGATAATATGAAAAATGTTATGGCAATGTGTAAATAGCTATCACAACGATGGGGGGGGGGGGGGGGGGTAATCCTGTTGCCATACGCTGTCGCCGCTCGCTTATAATCGTAAGATGCATAAAAGTAAAAGTGGGTCAACATATGAAATAGTGCACGGTCGGAAAACGCCGCGGCCGTTTTACGTTATCAAACCAAGGGTAGGACGGAGTAGAGAGCCAGTGCTAAATTTCACAAAGCCCTTACGAGAATTGTGAAAACAGGTATAGAAAGCAAATATGGAGGCCCCCGAACGTCAAGAACGAATGGGACAGCACAATGGGTGGTGTAAACAAGCCTCGTCATCCCAAAAGGAAAAACGAACAAATTCGTCACCAGCACCAAGGTCCATATCAAGTAAATGTATTCACCTCACCGGTGAACGTTAAGCTACAGCTGCCTATGCGTACAACGGCTGTAGGTGCGGAAAGTATCTGTCCTTTTTGAGGTCCACCAAATTCGTTACTCTCGATACCAGTGCAGCCTCGAAGAAGGCGGGAGAGAATACTAAGAGAAGGTGAAATACACTGTACGCATTCAAACTACAAACACATTGCCGTATGTGGTAAGGTCACGGAAGTACAGAGGTGACAGTGCATTGAGAAATTCCTGGGGTTTTATTGGGTGTATTTTAGTTTATCCACGTCATGTACCACAGGAATGAGAGTACACGAAGTGGGCATTAAGCAGATGTTTCTTTATTTCCATATATAAGTATTTAACTTGAAAAATTAGTTTGCGGGCTGTAATACGTTGGTAAGTTGAATGTACGGGAAAATGTTAGATATTGTGTAGCTGAATTGATTCTTCTGTTTTATCTGTTTTATTGATGTATTAGTTTGGGGGTTGCTTTGTTTTTTCTTCACTGAGTTCCTGATATGATGTTTTTTTTTAGCTGTGTATAGTGTGAGAGTACTAGAACGATAAAAATTTTCTTTAATAAAAATTAAAAGACAATCTTGATCGGATATACACATTTGTTTACAAATGGTGACCGGTCTCAATCTGTTTTAAGACCGCCATAAGACCGGGCAGATATGGTGACAAGGAGCAGGAGCAGTATGAGCGAGACATGGATGTCAACAGCTCATTTGCGATGGACTAAATAAATGTGCATGTGCGAGCAAGATTGCCTATTAATTTTCGTTAAATGTTGCTTGAAAGTCGCTGTTGTTTCCAATTATCATTAAAAAAATAATAAATATTTTCTGACTGTATGACTGTGGCCACAGCTGTGGCAACAACATTTTCATTTTTGAAAGCAGGATATACAGGAGAAAAAGGATTCCTTACGTGGTATGTGGAGTAATGAACTGAACACACAGAAAGTTCGTCGTAATTAATTGTGTGTGGGTTTAGGAATGGCATACCGTAACCAGTAGTCTGTAGTTAGGAATACTGGTAGAGGAAGTAACTCACAATGAATGTCTTATGTGTAATATCCGTGCCGGATGATCCAGACTGCCACAAAAATCTATGAGATATGGTTGTTTGTAGAAGTAATGGGAGTGGAAAGGTGTGTACGAGAAAACCCTTATTTGCAGAAGGCACTTTGCTCTACAATGGGTATAGCCAGTGTTCGATCCATAAACTGTTACGAGCATGGGCGATCTAAGGGTACAAAGCGCTTAGAGCTGTGAAGCAGGTGAATGCTTCTAAATGGTATGAGCTGTACCTTTATGGCTTTATGGGGCCAACGTTTTGGCATCTGCAACAGTAACAAGGGCTACGAACTAGAATATAACCTATCCGCTACTGAACATTCACATAAACTTCTAAAAAATTATGCTAAGATCCTAAACTTTCTGAACTGTACTTTGCGGTCAGCCTTACTCAATTATCTGGACGATTTTATACCAGTGCAGAGGAGGCGCATCAGTGCAGAAACCATGATCCGGCACATTCAAGAGCATCGCAGAGGTCACGTGGCTTCTACTGTGTTTTTCATTTGACGTTGCTTATCTGCAGCATATCTTTCAGACACAGTTGACAATGACCTCATGTAAGGGCCGAAACCGGCCGTGTCTGAACTTAATGAAGTTCTAGTTAAGCAACTGGAGTGGCTTGTCAGAAACAGAACAATAGCTGCGGAATCAGCATCATCCCAACGTGGAGAAGCTAATAAATATGAGTATTACCTTCTTCCGTCGATCAATTACATTTTGTCTTATTTAGCCAAGGCTTCTTCACACTTACCACGCTCCTCCCTATTTTTGTCCGACCAACTTCTACATCTACATTCTACGTTTATACTCCGCAAGCCACCCAAGGGTGTGTGGCGGAGGGCACTTTACGTGCCACCGTCATTACCTCCCTTTCCTGTTCCAGTCGCGTATGGTTCGCGGGAAGAACGACTGTCTGAAAGCCTCTGTGCGCGCTCTAATCTCTCTAATTTTACATTCGTGATCTCCTCGGGAGGTATAAGTAGGGGGAAGCAATATATTCGATACCTCATCCAGAAACGCACCCTCTCGAAACGTGGCGAGCAAGCTACACCGCGATGCAGAGCGCCTCTCTTGCAGAGTCTGCCACTTGGCCACTTGAGTTTGTTAAACATCTCCGTAACGCTATCACGGTTACCAAATAACCCTGTGACGAAACGCGCCGCTCTTCTTTGGATCTTCTCTATCTCCTCCGTCAACCCGATCTGGTACGGATCCCACACTGATGAGCAATACTCAAGTATAGGTCGAACGAGTGTTTTGTAAGCCACCTCCTTTGTTGATGGACTACATTTTCTAAGGACTCTCCCAATGAATCTCAACCTGGTACCCGCCTTACCAACAATTAATTTTATATGATCATTCCACTTCAAATCGTTCCGCACGCATACTCCCAGATATTTTACAGAAGTAACTGCTACCAGTGTTTGTTCCGCTATCATATAATCATACAATAAAAGATCCTTCTTTCTATGTATTCTCAATACATTAAATTTGTCTATGTTAAGGGTCAGTTGCCGCTCCCTGCACCAAGTGCCTATCCGCTGCAGATCTTCCTGCATTTCGCTACAATTTTCTAATGCTGCAACTTCTCTGTATACTACAGCATCATCCGCGAAAAGCCGCATGGAACTTCCGACACTATCTACTAGGTCATTTATATATATTGTGAAAAGCAATGGTCCCATAACACTCCCCTGTGGCGCGCCAGAGGTTACTTTAACGTCTGTAGACGTCTCTCCGTTGAGAACAACATGCTGTGTTCTGTTTGCTAAAATCTCTTCAATCCAGCCACACAGCTGGTCTCATATTCCGTAGGCTCTTACTTTGTTTATCAGGCGACAGTGCGGAACTGTATCGAACGCCTTCCGAAAGTCAAGAAAAATAGCATCTACCTGGGAGCCTGTATCTAATATTTTCTGGGTCTCATGAACAAATAGAGCGAGTTGGGTCTCACACGATCGCTGTTTCCGGAATCCATGTTGATTCCTACATACGTGTTCCAAAATTCTACAACAGATCGACGTCAGAGATATAGGTCTATAGTTTTGCGCATCTGCTCGACGACCCTTTTTGAAGACTGGGACTACCTGTGCTCTTTTCCAATCATTTGGAACCTTCCGTTCCTCTAGAGACTTGCGGTACACGGCTGTTAGAAGGGGGGCAAGTTCTTTCGCGTACTCTGTGTAGAATCGAATTGGTATCCCGTCAGGTCCAGTGGACTTTCCTCTGTTGAGTGATTCCAGTTGCTTTTCTATTCCTTGGACACTTATTTCGAAGTCAGCCATTTTTTCGTTTGCGCGAGTATTTAGAGAAGGAACTGCAGTGCGGTCTTCCTCTGTGAAACAGCTTTGGAAAAAGGTGTTTAGTATTTCAGCTTTACGCTTGTCATCCTCTGTTTCAATGCCATCATCATCCCGGAGTGTCTGGACATGCTGTTTCGAGCCACTTACTGATTTAACGTAAGACCAGAACTTCCTAGGATTTTCTGTCAAGTCGGTACCTAGTATTTTACTTTCGAATTCACTAAACGCTTCACGCATAGCCCTCCTTACGCTAATTTTGACATCGTCTAGCTTCTGTTTGTCTGAGAGGTTTTGGCTGCGTTTAAATTTGGAGTGAAGCTCTCTTTGCTTTCGCAGTAATTTCCTAACTTTGTTGTTGTACCACGGTGGGTTTTTCCCGTCCCTCACAGTTTTACTCGGCACGTACCTGTCTAAAACGCATTTTACGATTGCCTTGAACTTTTTCCATAAACACTCAACATTATCAGTGTCGGAACAGAAATTTTCGTTTTGATCTGTTAGGTAGCCTGAAATCTGCCTTCTATTACTCTTGCTAAACCTTCCTCCCTTTTTTTATATTCCTATTAACTTCCATATTCAGGGATGCTGCAACGGCCTTATGATCACTGATTCCCTGTTCTGCGCTTACAGAGTCGAAAAGTTCGGGTCTGTTTGTTATCAGTAGGTCCAAGATGTTATCTCCACGAGTCGGTTCTCTGTTTAATTGCTCGAGGTAATTTTCGGATAGTGCACTCAGTATAATGTCACTCGATGCTCTGTCCCTACCACCCGTCCTAAACATCTGAGTGTCCCAGTCTATATCTGGTAAATTGAAATCTCCACCTAAGACTATAACATGCTGATAAAATTTATGTGAAATGTATTCCAAATTTTCTCTCAGCTGTTCTGCCACTAATGCTGCTGAGTCGGGGGGTCGGTAAAAGGAGCCAATTATTAACCTAGCTCGGTTGTTGAGTGTAACCTCCACCCATAATAATTCACAGGAACTATCCACTTCTACTTCACTACAGGATAAACTACTACTAACAGCAACGAACACTCCACCACCGGTTGCATGCAATCTATCCTTTCTAAACACCGTCTGTACGTTTGTAAAAATTTCGGCAGAATTTATCTCTGGCTTCAGCCAGCTTTCTGTACCTATAACGATTTCAGCTTCGGTGCTTTCTATCAGCGCTTGAAGTTCCGGTACTTTACCAACGCAGCTTCGACAGTTTACAATTACAATACCGATTGCTGCTTGGTCCCCGCATGTCCTGACTTTGCCCCGCACCCGTTGAGGCTGTTGCCCTTTCTGTACTTGCCCAAGGCCATCTAACCTAAAAAACCGCCCAGCCCACGCCACACAACCCCTGCTACCCGTGTAGCCGCTTGTTGCGTGTAGTGGACTCCTGACCTATCCAGCGGAACCCGAAACCCCACCACCCTATGGCGCAAGTCGAGGAATCTGCAGCCCACACGGTCGCAGAACCGTTTCAGCCTCTGATTCAGACCCTCCACTCGGCTCTGTACCAAAGGTCCGCAGTCAGTCCTGTCGACGATGCTGCAGATGGTGAGCTCTGCTTTCATCCCGCTAGCGAGACTGGCAGTCTTCACCAAATCAGATAGCCGCTGGAAGCCAGAGAGGATTTCCTCCGATCCATAGCGACACACATCATTGGTGCCGACATGAGCGACCACCTGCAGATGGGTGCACCCTGTACCTTTCATGGCATCTGGAAGGACCCTTTCCACATCTGGAATGACTCCCCCCGGTATGCACACGGATTGCACTTTGGTTTTCTTCCCCTCCCTTGCTGCCATATCCCTAAGGGGCTCCATTACGCGCCTGACGTTGGAGCTCCCAACTACCAGTAAGCCCACCCTCTGCGACCGCCCGGATCTTGCAGACTGAGGGGTAACCTCTGGAACAGGACAAGCAGCCATGACAGGCCGAAGATCAGTATCAGCCTGAGACAGAGCCTGAAACCGGTTCGTCAGACAAACTGGAGAGGCCTTCCGCTCAGCCCTCCGGAATGTCTTTCGCCCCCTGCCACACCTTGAGACGACCTCCCACTCTACCACAGGTGAGGGATCAGCCTCAATGCGGGCAGTATCCCGGGCAACCACAGTCGTAGTCCGATCGGGGGATGCGTGGGACGAGCTGGCTGTCCCCGACAAACCCCCATCCGGACCCCCACAGTGATGACCATTGGCAACAGCCTCAAGCTGTGTGACCGAAGCCAACACTGCCTGAAGCTGGGAGCGAAGGGATGCCAACTCAGCCTGCATCCGAACACAGCAGTTGCAGTCCCTATCCATGCTAAAAACTGTTGTGCAATGAACGTCTGAACTAATCTACAGAGAGCGCAAACAAATCGACACAAAATTTAAACGGTTATTAAAATACAAGATTGCCTAGTAAATGCAGTAATGCTGCCACTTGTGCACTGCTGACACACTGCTCGGCGGCGGAAGGAGACTACGCGATTTTACACTATTCAGGTACTAAAACGCGATGCTGCAACTCTCAAATACTATAATACGCCCGAAATTTATGAATTAAACAATGCAAGTACCAAAAACACGCAAAGAAATTAAGAATTAAACTATGTAACAAATGAGTGAGCTAGGAGTATACGACTTGCTGCTGCAGCTGCTTATCCAACGGCGGCAGGGAGCACACTGACTTATTCGTTGTTATTTGTAGGCCAGTAAATTCCTCTTCAAATTAACTGGCTACTGTTGGATTCATTATTGATCTACATCCATGGAGATTATCTGAGGAACATTACCAATCATCAACAATTTAGTACCAAACTTCCTGGTACGTTGATTTCGCTGGCGATTCTCATACGTTTCAGCCTACACATAATCATTACTAAATTGTGATCTAAGCCTTAAGCAGTTCCTTAATGAGGCTTTCAGTCCGATATGTGATTGATGATACTGTTTCACCATGTTGGAATCCCGCTGGTATATTCATGTTGCAACTTCACTGGGACTCGGAAGCAATAATGCGAAAATAATAGTCAGTCAACATAAATTCACCACTGTCTAAGCACCAGAGGGCTAGTACACAATATTATATTTGAATATGCCATTTGTAGTGGCGAAGGCGAATGGTCGATTTTGGTTTAATGGAACAATTTTTAACAAAGTGTTCTTCATCTACATTGACGTAAAGTAAATCCCAGGACCATAATAGAGCTGTATGACATAAACTAAAGTTGTTATATGTGTCTGTTCAAATTTCGCGCCAGTCGCGTAAGAGTGACTACAGTGGCTCCACCATGAGGATGCAAGTCAGGTTCGATTTAAATACACGCTGCAACGGTCGCGAGCGTTAGTTAGTTTCGAGACAGGACGTGGTGAGTTGACGTTAGTGGAGAATGCCTTTAAGGTGGCAGTGATGCTGTTATCAGTACCTTACTGAGTTTGAACGAAGTCGTCTAATAGCGCTACTAGAAGCTGTATGTTCCTTTTTTCCATACTGCGGAATGACTTGGCAGGAATGTAGCTACTGTACATGATTGCTGGCAGCAGAGGTCACGGTCGCAAGTATATCGGGGTCCGGGTGGGCACATGACACTACCGGGTTGGAAGACCACCGTGTTGAGCGTATGGCTCTGGCGCATCGTACTGGATCTGCACCAGCAATATGAACGGCAGTTAGTAGCACAGTGAGACCCTGAACTGTTACATATCGGTTAACTCAAGGACAGTTCCGAAGCAGAAGCTCTGTATCGTGCAGTCGACTCACCGAAACCACCGCCATTTGGGACTTCAGTGGTGTCAAGTAAGAGCTAACTGGATGGCAGGGTCGAAATCTGATGTGTTTTCTGATGAAAGCTGTTTCTGCCTTGGCGTCAGTGAGGGCCGTGTGTTGGTTAGAAGGAAGCCAGTTGACAGAGTGCAACTAACCTGACAATGTACTATATCTGGAGTTATGGTCTGGGATGCTATTTCGTATAACAATAAGAGCACTCTCGTGGTTATCACACTCATCCTGAATGCAAATTTATACGTCAGTATGGTAATTCGACCTGTTGTGCTGCCCTACATGGACAGCATTCCGGGAGGTCTTTTGCAACACAATAACGCTCGCCCACCTACTGCTGTTGTAACTCAACATCCTCTACTGAGTGCTGACATGTTGCCTTGACTTGCTCGATCACCAGACCTATCTACAATCGAGCACATATGGGACATCATAGAATGACAACTTCTGTGCAACATAATACACGTGTATTACATTCAATATTATTAATGTACCAACAGTCCACATTCACAATGGCTTATCTCGCATATGAATTAACCTTGTGGTCTTGTAACGCTAATCACTTAAATCTTTAACCTAGACAAATGTATTCAAAAAATTTCATTACTCTACATTAATAATGTTTTGATGTTGTGGTGTTTTTCTGTCAGTGCATAAAGGAGACCGCGTATAAAGCACTAGTACGACACATTCTTGAGTACTGCCGAGTGTGAGGGATCCAAACCAGGTCGGATTAAAGGATGACATCAAAGCAACTCAGAGTCGTGGTGCTAGATTGTTATCGGTAGGTTAGATTAGCACACAGATGTTACGGAGATGTTTCGTGAACTCCAATGGTAGTTCCTGGAGGAAAGATCTTTTCGCGAGGTACTATTCAGAAAATTTAGAGTAGTAGTATTTTAGGCTGACTGCGGAATGATACTGCTGTCACCAATGTATATTTCGCGTAAGACCACAAAGACAAGATAATTTAAGGCTTGGATGGAGGCACATAGACATTCGTTTTCCCCTTGCTCAGCTGGCGTGTGGAACAGGTAAGTAAGTGAGTAGTACTGGTCCAAGATACCTTTGCCATGCACCAGGCGGTGGCTTGCGGAGTGTCTTGTAGATCTAATTAAGAGGGACTCGGTCATGCACCGTTACCTCAAGTATTTACAAAAGCATGGATCGTTATGAGGCACCTCTAATCGAAATGACAAAATAGTAATGTAATTAAACAAATCAATATATGGATCACAATTGTCAAAAGAGAGACAATAATAATATGATATGGTTGGATAGTAATGTGGACTACAACCAACAGATTCCTCACAAAAACTGATGTTGAACGTAATAGTGATTCAAAATAACATGAACTGATTAATTTTCCAGTACAAGGGGAGTGTTTGCAGGCATCATAGAGCCGAGGAGAAAATCACTAAAACAGTAGTGTAGTCTAGAAGTTTAACAGCAGCATACAGTAACAAATACACATAAGTGCGAACGTACAATCACTATCTGCACGTCCATGAGTCTATGTCCATTAGCACTCAGAGTTCCAAAGTGCTTCCAACTCCCAAATTGATGAACACCGAAATATTTTTATGTCCCAATAACACTTAAGCCTAACCAACTCTCTGGCTGCACAAAACATTACCAAATACAACCTCACAGTTTTCAATACACACAACAAATAGTCTTCGATAATTAGGTACCAAATAGTCTTGGATAATTAGGTACCTCATATCACATTATTCAGTTGTAAATGTGTCATGTATACTGGCTTTATTCAATAATACACGTCACAGACGTAACTGCAAAACACTCATTAAACTTGGTAACTTTATTCACATTGGCGCCACAGGCCTGTTTAAGTCTAATGACAATCTTAATTCTACTAAGTTACCAGACTCTCATTAAATAAATATAAAAACAGAATGACTGGATAATGAAATAACCCTCTCGTATTGGAAATAATAGTTTTATGTAATTTTAGAGAAATCATTCCTTTTCATCCCTCAGCAGATTATTCAATAAATAATACATAAATATTTTTGTGTTTCTTTAACTATAACAGAAATATGGTCATTCCCTAGCCGACATCAACGTAACTGTGTTTTTCATGCAAATGTCTCATGTCTGTACTATGTGTTATGTACTTTATAAACAATTATAATGTAAACGTTGATAAATTTGTTAATAATCCAGACATATTCTAAAATTGTTTATATGTATGTATGTGCGTGTGTGTGTTCCACATATCCTCCTAAACCACCGGACGGACTACAGCGAAACTTGGTACACACATCCCTTACTGTCAAGCAAGAGCCGCTGTGGGGGTGAGAACGACCTACCTATCACAGTTTAAGAGATATGTCATAAACAGTGAGATGCGTTAGAGACTGCCTTATCATGCATGATGTTTAAATGTATTATGTCTATGATATTAACTATATTCGCAATAAATTTTGCAGCTAGTATCCACATTTTCAACTAAGGGAACACAAACGTATATGACGGCGCCACACACATTGCAAGGAGATATGACGTCATAAGCTCTGAGAAGCGTGGAAAACTGCCGGATCATGCATGACGCTTAAATTTATTACTTCTTTGTTACTAATTATAGCCGCTACGTATTTCACTGGCGCTATCCATAAATGCCGCCGTATATATCTAAAGAAATACGTCATATTACGACACATACTACAAGAGATATTACTTGTAAACACTAAGATGTGAAAAAACTGCCGCATCATGCAAGAAGTTTTAGTACATTTATCCGTACATTATGCATATCTCTTCGTGCGACTGCTTCATAATTTCAAAGGCGTTTTCGTGAATTCATTGAAATGCATTTTTTCAGTACTTTACTAAAAACACAGTTCATGTTTTTTGCTTTCGTTTCTAACAGAAAACTGGTAACGTGAACATCCGGGAAATGCCAGATTTGTGAGATACTGTGTTTAGAGACGAGGTAATTTCTCACTTTTTTTTTAATCTTTCGTGGTATGTTACCTTCCGTTAGGAAAATGAAATGAACACCACGACTGTAATACAACTTTCAAAATGGTAAAGAGCGTATGTTGTTTTTAATATTTATGTTGTGTTCTTTTCTGTACGTCAAGTGGTGTGCTTCAATTGCGTGTACATGTGTGGTTCATGAAGCAGTGTGATTTATAGGCACGTACACGTATAGTTACACATAAAATGACGCCACACACGCTAAAGTTACAACACAACCTACCACGGGCAAGTTATACAATCATTTTTTATGGAAATACTATTTGAAGGTTTAATGTCCGCAATATGAAACACGTAAACAGCTGTGTGAAGCACTGTACTAGCACGTATGTTAATACAATATCTCGGGTTCTTTTTGCATTGCATTTGCATTGAAATTAGTACTGCTGTTGTGGGTTCACGTAGAGAAATATTATTGTATGGCATATTGATCACCAATCGTTCCGGAGTACGTTAATTTCTATGAATCTACGTAACTGAGATAAAAGATAACCGTTTTGCGGCAGCCACAGGAATTTAATGAAAACTACCGTTAATCTTTGCACATAAGTTAAAATGACACTGAAATTAAATAATATAATTAAAATGCAAACTTTTTAAGTTATTGCCGCGGCTCAGAGCTGTTTATTATCGGCAATATCCAAATAAGACGTTGCAGCCGTGCAAATGGCCGATAAGAATCAATCATGGGCTCGCACTGTACTGCGCGTTCTGTTACTCTGAAAAAAAGTCGTTAGTTTTCTAGCATGGATGAATGTTAAAGACTCATAAATAAAGGTTCCAAGAGCAAATAAACACATATATTCAACAAAAAAGCATGGTAAGTACACTTACGACGACTCTCACGTTTCTCCTCATCCACAATCAAGACCAGAGTAATTGATTACATAAATTCATTCGACTGTGTTACAGTTATTAATATTTTTAACATAGAATAAATAGTAATATACTTAATAAATCGATATTGTTTTAGAATACAATTACGCTGAAAGGTAAACGCTTTTTCTGTATGGTTTGTCGTACATCTTTCAAGAATCATAAAAGTCTTAATTTATTGACTGTTCGTAATTCCATATGAATAAACATTGCTCTCCCCAGGGTAACCAGTACCAGCATGAATCAGTCGTCCTTTCTGTTCTACCTTTTTTGCCGCAGATCCCTATTTCAGCTAGTAACTGGCCATTATCAATGCTAAAAATACAAGAAGTACATTTAAAAACTGGAGAAAAAAGTACGGTTCATAACATAACATATATTGCTTGTGCATTAAATTACATACTAGTATTTCGGAGCTTTTATACATGCCGTAGTACTCTACACCTGTTTTTCGGGCTCCTGTCACTAATGTGTGGCGTCCTCTGTATTAAGTACATAATACGCAAGCTACGTAGTACAGAAATTATGTTTTCTATAGGTATAGCAATAAAATAAAATTAATTACAAGTAAAATTACCGTCGTTGCTGCACTGACTTACTGCCACAATAAACAATTAAGATTATAAAATATAGAAAATGTCAGATTCACTCCTGGTGAGTCAATCATTTTGTTAATTTTTAAAACCATAAGTAAAATCAGTTTTATAATTTTGTTTCGTAGAGTTTTCAAACAGGTAGTAGGCACATGATATCTGCTGTGGTTATTGGAACTGATTTGAATATTTTTTTCTTTTATACTTTTTTTAATAGTCGTGACGAGGTATCTGGCGCCTATTACTTACTGAATAGATCATAGATGGAGCCAGAAACTACGAAGATAGATCGTTTTTGTGGTTTGTCCATCCGTAACGGATGTACAGAGTACTGACCTCTGTTACACTTCATACAGTTTTTTTTAATTGTAAGTATAACACAAGTAAGATACGGAATAGCTGTTACTAACAATGCTCATGCATTTAAACCAATATTTAACTTAGGTTCAATATTATAACCATCGTACTTCTACAGTATTACCGCAATGGCTGCCATATATTAGCAAGAAGTCATGATCTACTTGTGTTTTTTACTGCTTCCAAGCAAGTGCTTTTCAAACAGTTCCCAAAATCGGACATTTCTCATCGTGACCTGACCGTCAATGAGGTTGCAGCTAACATTTTTCTAGTGGCAAAAGATCCCCGCTCTTGTACGAGGTCGAGAAACCTGCGCTTCTCATCTTTATGCAAGAACCTCACATCAGACGTCAAACTCGGCAATTTACGTTTGTTGTAAGTAGATGAGCAGCCATACTCGATCTCTCCATGGCATCATTTCTTTCCAATGCAATTTGTTCCCCAAAAGTAATTTCTCGCCATCTACCAGTTTGGCCAAGGAACAGGCACCATAGTCCGGGCATTCAGCTGTTTAAACTACAAAAGCATGAAGTAAGCTCTTTGTATCTAAAATATGTTGCAAAATACATCCTAGGTTATTTGTGATTTTGAGAATAGTTTTAGTGTTTTCTGTGAATACATTAGGTCTAACACAGTAAGCTCCTTGGCCATCTTGTCTCGCCTCCTCAATCACGCGGCGGCACACACTGTACCTACCACTTTTGGATTTTGAAGTCGCCGAGCCGCTGCCAAGAATGCTCACGGTTCGCAGCCATTACCTGGATGCTCTGCCCATCTCCAGGTTTGACCTACGTCGTCCAGCCATATCACGACAGCTCACCAGCCACACACCACTCGACAAAATATTCTCTATTTACATACTGTTAGCGTACATGCAATTTATGTTTCTAAATCTCTTTCCTCACGCACTCTTTTATTTCCTCCCCTGGATAACGCTCCAATCACACATTACTATTAAAATGTTATCCCCGCTACATAATGATTCTCCAGTTCGATCTCCTCATACGTTGAGGTAATGAACTCATGGGATAGCGTTATGCACAAATACAGATGGCGGTAGTATCGAGTACACAGGGTATGAAAGGACACTGTATCGGCGGAGGTGCTGTCAGGTGACCCACATGAAAAGGTTTCCAACGTGATTATGGTCGCACGACGGGCATTAACGGACTCTGAACGCCGAATGGTAGTTGGCGCTAGACACGTGGCACATTCCAATTCGGAAATGGTTACGGAATTCACAGTGTCGAGTCTATAGATTACCAAATTTCAGGCACTACCTACCGCCACGGACGAAGCAGTGAACGACGGCCTTCATTTAACGACCGAGAGCAGTGGCGTTTGCGTAGAGTTGTCAGGGCTAACAGACAACGAGCACTGCGTGAATAACCGCAGAAATCAATGTGGGACGTACGACGAACGCATCCGTTACGACAGTACGGTAGGATTTGGCGTTAATGGGCTATGGCAGTAGAAGGCCGAGGCGAGTACCTTTTGCTAATAGCACTATTCCTGCAGCGCCTTTCCTGGGCTCGTGACCATATCAGTTAGAACCTAGATGACTGAAAATGACTGTCGATTTCAGTTGGTAAGAGCAGATGGTAGGGTTCGAGTGTGACACAGACCCTCCGAAACCATGAATCCAAGTTATCGGCAAGGCACTGTGCTAGCTGGTGGTGCTCCCATAACGGTGTGGGCTGTGTTTACGTGGAATTAATTGGGTCCTCGGTTGTGTTGGGATACCTGGATACTATTTGCCGCCATTCATGGAGCTGATGTTCCCAAAAAGCAATGAGAATTTTGTGGATTACAGTGCACCATGCTGATGGGCCACAGTTATTCGAGATTGGTTTGAAGACCATTCTGGACAGGGCGAGAGAATGATTTGACGACCCAGATCGCCTGACATGAGTATCATCGAACATTTATGGGACATAAATGAGAGGTCAGTTCGTGCGAAAAATCCTGCGCCGGCAACACTTTCGCAATTGTGGACCGCTATAGACGCTGCAAAGCTCAGTATTTCTGCAGCGGACTTCCAACGACTTGTTGAGTCCATGCCACGTCGAACTGCTCCACTACGCCGGACAAAACGGTGTCTCGCGCGATATTTGGAGGAATCCCATGACTTTTGTCACCTCAGTGTATCTCCTCTGATTTCTCCTTGTGATTTCAGGACTGTTTCTGGTATTAATTTCGTTTCCATTCTGATGAGAATAACCCCGGTTCTAAACTGTTTACTGTAATTAATTCATATCGAATTATACTCTAGTTATACCAGTTCCAGATGAGTTTGGTGTTGTAACGGCGACCGGAACGGTCGCGGGATTGTAGTGACGGAAACGTGGCGGGACCCGCACAGCGGCCCGCGAACAACACAATGGGAGAGGACGTACACGACCATCGGAGGAAGTTACGACACAACAAGAACAGACAACAGAGTCACGAACCAAACAAGACAACCATGTCCACTCGTATAGAAACACGAAAGTCAATACCCTGTCTGGGGCGATGTGTCCTGAGACTTACTCGAGGCTGAGCAACAGGCACGCGCTTAAGTACGCGATCGGGGACGCCGCTATTTGCCGCTGCAATCACGTGTTCCCCTGTGGCGCCCTTACGCTAAATGCGGGCCAGGACGCGCACCGCTACATCTTACGGAGCGATGGTACAGAGACCTCTATGGGTCTTCGACGTCCATGACGTCTGGCGGGGATTCAAATTCCGCGGCGCGCGGTACCAGATTTCGTTTTACCGTAGATTCATGTGACCCAGTATCTGATTTTTCTAGAATGTGAACTATCGCTCTGATGTCTACAGAGGATGGTATTAGGAGAAGAGGAGGTGGAAGAAACACTCCTGAACAATGGTGAGCTCTAGAAGTGCTGCATATAGCTGCCGATTGTGCACATCATAATGGGATGCGAAAATAGTCCATATCTACATATAAAGAGAAATAGTAACATAAAAAATTTCACGAAACGTATTATCGATTACTATATTGTTACTTGGAGAAGCAAATGACTCATTTACTCAGTAATTTAACAAGAAAATGTCAAATATTAAAAAGTGTGAATAGCTCTACTCGAAGTAGTTGATATAGAAGGTGACCAACTGCAAGTAATATCTCGCTTTTGTTGGTTGTTATGAACATTAGAGTATATTTACGCCAATATAAATTATAGATAGCAGTGCTGTACACATTTCCATTAAAGAGAAGCCAAACAGAAGCTTTTACCTTAAATAGTACGTCGCACAAACGGCTTAAAGTACACTTCAAAACTGGCTTCCACCGTTGACGACGCATTCCTGAAGACTTTAGTATAAGTTACTCCTTACGATATCAAATATTTCGTGAGGAATAGCCTCTATATCTTTCCGGATTAGACTTTCAGCTCGTCAGTATTCTACAGTCGCAGTGTGCTTCAGATGGCCAAACAGAAAATAAATCTGTCGCTTAAAGAGTGTTTACCTTATGGGTACCTAAGCGTCAGTCGTAACATTTATTTTCCTTGATTTCTAGAAAAATCAGCGTTTTCGAGCTGCAAACATGATGGCGAAAAATGCTGGTTGTTCATTTACCTATCGATTACAAATGGTTCAAATGGCTCTGAGCACTATGGGACTTAACTTCTGAGGTCACCAGTCCCCTAGAACTTAGACCTACTTAAACGTAACTAACGTAAGGACATCACACACAACCATGCCCGAGGCAGGATTCGAACCTGCGACCGTAGCAGCAGCGCGGTTCCGGACTGAAGCGCCTATAGCCGCTCGGCCACACCGGCCGGCTAACTATCGATTACACATCATGAATTTTAGGGGTGGGTTTCTCGGAACCTAGGGGGTGTTAAGCCAAACCTCTTACAGATTTAGATTGTACATAAGAGACCTGCGAAATATGAGTCGAATCGGTTGGCCATATCTGACGTTTTCCCCTTGTGTAACACACACGTTTGTAACGCCACAGTCGCGCGGGGTTGCCGCGCCTTCTCAGGCGTCATGTCACGGTTGGCGTGGTTCTCCCCGTCGGAGGCTCGCATCCTCCCTCGGGCATGGGTGTGTGTATTGTCCTTAGCGTAATTTAGTGTAAATTACATTATAAGTAGTGCGTAAGCCTTGGGACTCATCACCTCAGCAGTTTGGTCACATAAAACCTTACCATAAATTTAAAGTTTATTGTAACGCCACACCCCTCTGGCTGGAGGCATGTAACCAACGAACCAACGTGAGTAATCATTAGGAAAAGAGAGTTAGTGCGGAAAAAAATGATATGAGATGGATCAGTTTGATTGGAATTTTGGAGGAGGACGCTTAGCACACAGAAGGCTGTTCTGTTTGAATCTTGGAGCGTACACTAGCTGCTGCTGTTCTGCAGTGATAGTAATGCCAGTCTCTGCCAAAGCCACTGTGTACGTGCTGCGCTGCTAACAGGGCCGAGGTTCTGCCTCTCGGCGGTGGACAGCTCCCACTCTCTGCCAACATGCCGTCAGCCGCTCTCGATGAATCCTCTGCCAGTTGGTAAGCCTCGTATTGCTGGAGACCTGAAATTGCAATCCCGTGTAATATGTGGATGCCAAAGGCCTTGCCACAGTGCTAACACTAGCTGCCGTCAGATCGCCGAGGTTACGCACTGTCGAAGTTAGGTATCTCCTCGATGGGTGACCATCGGTGTCTGCCGAGCGCTGTCAGCAGGCGTGGTGCACTCAGCCCTTGTGAGACATCTTGAGGAGCTACTTGATTGAGAAATGGCGTCTGCGATCTCGGAAACTGACTTCAACCGGGAGAGCAGTCTGCTGACTATATGCGACCCACATCCGCGTCAAGCGACGCCAATAAGTTCAAAATGACACGGCTCTTGGACTTTACCGTTCTGCCTCCAAGGACTGTGCGGACGGAGTTTGATTAACATATGTTTCGGTAGTGTTACACATTCAAAATACCATGGAAAGAACTTTCAGAAGGTCGATTGATTTTACTCTGTGATTCATTTCGTAATAAAGAATTTTTTGTTTTATATACTCTTTATCCCAACGATGTTTATTCCAAAGCCATGTTTCTGAATCATGTCCCTACAATCTCTTTCCGGAATTAATGGTAAATTATAGTAATGTTTTAGTTGACTTGTAGTAAACAGTATGACTTGTCGATCAGTGGAATAACTGAGTCCCTTCTACAAATTCAAGACCAATGTGCATTTTATTACATCCTTATATTTTTACTGTATAAAAGGCGCGTCGACGGCGGTGTCATTCTAGCATCAGAGCGGTAATATAAAAAGACTGGTGCACAGATGGAACAGGCGTTTTATTTTCTCATTTTTGTATGCAGAATCAACCCCCATCGATTGTAAAATACTTCGTTGCCGTCATATATACACGGCGAACCCGAAGTTCATCGACGGAATTTTGTTGAGGGATGTGCTCCGAGTAACTTGCTATAAGAGAGCTCCTGTAGCACGATGCAGAGTAATTGTCTTTTGTTTCATTCTTCACAGTCAGTTTTCTTTATATGTATGTCGCACTGAAAATATGTGCTCAACGGTTACGAATGTCGACTCGACGATATACACTGTGTGTGTTTTGCTAGGATATATATGTTCCATTCACTCTCAGTAGTTGCTATTGACAAAAGTAATACCCCTTTCATCTCACAGTCAAGCTTGCAATAACTACCGCCCAATTACGCCTGAAGTTAATTTTTCCGTTTCTTTTCTGTCGTGTGTTAACAGTGATAACAGCATGGATAGGTTTACTGATTAACAGTTGACCTGTATGCAACATGTTCCCCCTCATGAACCATGGACCTTGCCGTTGGTGGGGAGGCTTGCATGCCTCAGTGATACAGATGGCCGTACCGTAGGTGCAACCACAACGGAGCGGTATCTGTTGAGAGGACAGACAAACGTTTGGTTCCCAAAGAGGGGCAGCAGCCTTTTCAGTAGTTGCAGGGGCAACAGTCTGGATGATTGACTGATCTGGCCTCGTAACACTAACCAAAACGGCCTTGCTGTGCTGGTACTGCAAACGGCTGAAAGCAAGGGGAAACTACAGCCGTAATCTTTCCCGAGGGCATGCAGCTTTACTGTATGGTTAAATGATGATGGCGTCCTCTTGGGTAAAATATTCCGGAGGTAAAATAGTCCCCCATTCGGATCTCCGGGCGGGGACTACTCAACAGGAAGTCGTTATCAGGAGAAAGAAAACTGGCGTTCTACCGATCGCAGTGTGGAATGTCAGATCCCTTAATCGGGCAGGTAGGTTAGAAAATTTAAAAAGGGAAATGGATAGGTTAAAGTTAGATATAGTGGGAATTTGTGAATTTCGGTGGCAGGAGGAACAAGACTTTTGATCAGATAACTACAGGGTTATAAATACAAAATCGAATAGGGGTAATGCAGCAGTAGGTTTAATAATGAATAAAAATATAGGAGTGCGGGTAAGCTACAACAAACAGCATAGTGAACGCATTTTTGTGGCCAAGATAGACACGAAGCCCACGCCTACTACAGTAGTACAAGTTTGTATGCCAACTAGCTCAGCAGAAGTTGAAGAAATTTATGAAATGAATGATGAGATAAAATAAATTATTCAGGCAGTGAAGGGGGACGAAAATTTAATAGTCGTGGGTGACTGGAATTCGAAAGTAAGAAAAGGGAGAGAAGGAAACATAGTAGGTGAATAAGGATTGGGGCTAAGAAATAAAAGAGGAAGCCGCCTGGTAGAATTTTGCACAGAGCATAACTTAATCATACCTAACACTTGGTTCAAGAAAATAAAAGAAGGTTGTATACGTGGAAGAATCCTGGAAATACTAGAAGGTATCAGATAGATTACATAATGGTAAGATCGAGATTTAGGAACCAGGTTTCAAATTGTAAGTCATTTCCAGGGGCAGATGAGCACTCTGACCACAATCTATTGGTTATGAACTATAGATTAAAACTGAAGAAACTGCAATAAGGTGGGAGTTTAACGAGATGGGACCTGGATAAACTGACTAAACCAGAGGTTGTACAGAGTTTCAGGGAGAGCGTAAGGGAACAATTGACACGAATGAGGGAAAGAAATACAGTAGAAGAAGAATGGGTAGCTCTGAGGGATGAAGTAGTGAATGTAGCAGAGGATCAAGTAGGTAAAAAGACGAGGGCTAGTATAAATCCTTGAGTAACAAAAGAAATATTGAATTTAACTGATGAAAGGAGAAAATATAAAAATGCAGTAAATGAAGCAAGCAAAAAGGAATACAACCGTCTCAAAAATGAGATCGACAGGAAGTGCAAAATGGCTAAGCAGGGGTGGCTACAGGTCAAATGAAAGGATGTAGAGGATTGTCTCACTAGGGGTAAGATAGACACCACCTACAGGAAAATTAAAGAGACCTTTGGAGAAAAGAGAACCACTTGTAGAATATCAAGAGCTCAGATGGAAACCCAGTTCTCAGCAAAGAAGGGAAAGAAGAAAGGGGGAAGGGGTATATGGAGGGTCTATAAAAGTGCGATGTACGTGAGGACAAATATTATAAAAATGGAAGAGGATGTAGATGAAGATGAAATGGGAGATACGATGCTGCGTGAAGAGTTTGACAGAGCACTGAAAGACCTGAGTCCAAACAAGGCCCCGGGAGTAGACAACATTCCAATAGAACTGCTGACGGCCTTGGGAGAGCCAGTCCTGACAAAACTCTACCATCTGGTGAGAAGATGTATGAGACAGGTGAAATACCCTCAGAGTTCAAGGAGAATACAATAATTCCAATCCCAAAGAAAGAACGTGTTGACAGATGTGAAAATTACCGAACTATCACTTTAGTAAGGAACGGCTGCAAAATACTAATACGAATTCTTTACAGACTAATGGAAAAAAACTGGTAGAAGCCGACCTTGGAGAAGACCACTTTCGATTCCGTAGAAATAATGGAACACGTGAGGCTATACTGACCTTAGAAGTAAGATTAAGGAAAGGCAAACCTACGTTCTAGCATTTGCAGACTTAGAGAAAGCTTTTGACAATGTTGAATCGAATACTCCCTTTCAAATTCTGAAGGTGGCAGGAGTAATATACAGGGAGCGAAAGGCTATTTACAATTTGTACAGAAGCCAGATGGCAGTTATAAGAGTCGAGGGGCATGAACGGGAAGCAGTGATTGGGAAGGGAGTGAGACACGGTCGTAGCCTCTCCCTGATATTATTCAATCTGTATATTGAGCAAGCAGTAAAGGAAACTAAAGAAAAATTCGGAGTAAGTATTAAAATCCATCGAGAAGAAATAAAAACGTTGAGATTCGCCGATGACATTGTAATTCTGTCAGTGACAGCAAAGTACTTGGAAGAGCAGTTGAACGGAATGGACAGTGTCTTGAAAGGAGGATATAAGATGAACATCAACAAAAGGAAAACGAGGATAATGGAATGTAGTCGAATTAAGTCGGGTGACGTTGAGAGTATTAGGTTAAGAAATGAGACACTTAAAGTAGTAAAGGAGTTTTCCTATTTCTGGAGCAAAATAACTGATGACGGTCGAAGTAGAGAGGATATAAAATGTAGACTGGCAATGGCAAAGAAAGCGTTTCTGAAGAAGAGAAATTTGTTAACATCGAGTATAGATATAAGTGTCAGGAAGTCGTTTCTGAAAGAATTTGTATGGAGTGTAGCCATGCATGAAAGTGAAACGTGGATGATAAATAGTTTGGACAAGAAGAGAATAGAAGCTTTCGAAATTTGGTGCTACAGAAGAATGCTGAATATTAGATGGGTAGATCACATAACTAATGATGAGGTATTGAATAGAATTGGGGAGAAGAGGAGTTTGTGGCACAACTTGACAAGAAGAAGGGACCAGTTGGTACGACATGTTCTGAGGCTTCAAGGGATCACAAATTTAGTATTGATGGGCAGCGTGGAGTGTAAAATTCGTAGAGGGAGACCAAGAGATGAATACACTAAACAGGTTCAGAAGAATATAGGTTGCAGTAAATACTGGGAGATGAAGTGAAGCTTGCACAGGATAGAGTAGCATGGAGAGCTGTATCAAACCAGTCTCAGGACTGAAGACCACAACAACAACAACAACAGCAATATGCAACTAGTGTACGGGCTCAGTGAATGCAGTGGGAAAGTGGCTCTGGACTCTATGCTGGGCAGTTCCCTGCAGGAAACGAGTCACACTAATTTTGAATCTGTACATAGGCGCCGACAAGAAACTGTGTACTTCTATGTCATGATGATTGCACGCTCCAGCCTTTTAACAAATCGAATGAATCACAATTACGTTATTCTGCTATGAACCATAATAGACAACAAGATTCTATATCGACATAAAGTAAGGTGACGAAGGTCGTGTGATAGCGGTATGTACATATACAGATCGCGGTAGTATCGAGTACACAAGATATAAAAGGACAGTGCATTGGTGGAGGTGTCATTCTTATTCAGGTGAACCATGAGGAAAGGTTTCCGATGTAATTACGGCTGCACGACGGGAATTACCAGACTCTGAAAGCGGAATGCTAGTTGGAGCTAGAGGCATGGAACATTCCATTTCGGAAATCGTTAGCTGATTCAATATTCGGAGATTCAGTGTCGAGAATTCCAAATTTCAGGCAGTACCTCTCCTCAAGTGCAGCTCATTGGCCGACCGCCTACCAGTAACGACCGAAATCAGCGTCGTTGGCGTAGAGTTGTCAGTGCTGATAGACAGGCCATACTGCTTGAAATAACCACAGAAATTAATGTGGGACGTATGACGATTGTATCCGTGAGGCTTTACCGGGCTGTCCCAGCAGACGAGCGATGTGAATGCCTTTGCTAACAACAAGACATCGCCTGCAGCGACTCTCCTGGGCTTGTGACCTTATTGGTTGTACCTTAGATGACTGGGAAACCATGGCCTCGGTAGATGAGTCCCGATCTCAGTTGGTAAAAGATGATGATAGAGTTCGAGTGTGGTGCATACGTCACCAAACCAAAGACCTAAGTAGCCCACTAGGCGCAATGCGAGCTGGTGGTGGATTTATAACGGTGTAGGCTGTGTTTACACGGAAAGGACTGGGTCCTCCGACCCAACTTAACTGAACATCGACTGGAAACATTAGTGTTCGGCTACGTCAAGACCATTGCAGTCAGTCATGGACTTCATGCTACGAAACGACAGTGTCCTGTCACCTGGCCACAGTTATTTGTGGTTGATTTGAAGAATTTTCTGGACAATTCGAGTGAATGATTTGGCCACCGAGATCGTTCGATACAAGTCCCAGCGAACATTTCTGGGACAAAATCGAGATGTCACTTCGTGCACAACATCCTGCACCGGCGACACTTTCGCAATGATGGACGGCTATAGCGTCAGCATGGCTCAGTAATTATGAAGCGGGCTTCCAACACTTGTTTAGTCCACGCCACGTCGAATTCTTGCAATATGCAGGGAAGAAGAAGATGCGATACGATATTACGTCGTATCCCATGATGTTTGCCACCACAGTGTACGCTGGAAATGTCACCGAGTAACCTTGGAAATATTGTCGGTGTATTTAGGATTCACCCTTTACACACAAACAGGTACACGAATTCAGTAGACATTGCTCCATTCTCCATGTTAGAAACGATTCCTTGTTCCCACAAGAGAGTTTAAGTAACGAAGTGTTGAACTGTTGCACTATTCCTCTGTTTTTAGTACGGTCATCATTACCATTATTGTAAGGGACAGTGAAACGAAAAAGAGACAGGTGGAAAAAAGTAACTGAACTGTTTACTATGTCGATAGTAATGGCATAACCGTTAGTACTTTTATCCCATGTGAGACAAGACTGTCAATGCCCTCATGGAAAAATGTTTTCGGTTGTCTAAGGAACCATGATTTTAACCAGGCCTGCTCCTCTTTGTCCCAAGCAAATCGACGGCCACCGGTCTCTTTCTTCAGGGCTCCAAAAATATGGAAATCTCATGGGGAGAAAGCAGGATTATGCAACGGGTTCACTGCGAAACTTCTGCGAAGTTGTTTCGAGAAAGCTGCAGAAATTTCGCTGGGAAACCCTTTCACATCTTGCATACAGTCCTGAGCTCTCCACAAGCCACATCCATATTTTTGAAGCCCTGTAGAAAGACGTTTGTGCCCTTCCATTTATAAGTTTTTGCGGAGCTTAGAACTACATTCCATCACTTGTAGTTTTGTATGATTAGATCCTTATTTTTTATTTTCTTATGGAAAATCTGAGGAAGTCTTAACCAGGCGAAACACGTTATTTGTAACAAAAATAACTTATCAACCATTACTTTTTTCCATCTGACGCGTGTTTACTTGACTGCCCCTTATACTATTACTCCTGCTGCAACTAATAGTACCACAACCATTACTACTAATTCTTCACTTACACTGCATTACAACTGTGATAAGAATTTTTCTGAATGTAAAGCACGTTTTTACGTCCAAGGACAAGCATTAAAGTAAATGTAGTGCCTATAGGGAAGATGCCATACTTTTGCTTTTAAATTAAAGTATGATGGGACATTTTGAGAATCCTACAAAGAGATTAATCACACTTGTTGAGCAAGGTTTCTTCAAATTGAAAATGTATGTTTATGACCAAATCGTAAGTTTTGTGTCCGGTAGTAAGTTTTTTTTATTGTTTTGCAGCACAGTCATTACACATGTCCGATTTGAAATCACATACTTTTGGAAAGCACGAAAACAGTTCACACCAACAAATGTACATGCCCCATTGCTCTCTGGAGTCTTCCTTCACTCCACTGGCCGTTACTTGTGGTTCTTACTTAATTTCTAGTCATAGTTGCAAATAAGTATATGTAAATTTTTTGTACAAATAAATATACTAATTCTATCATTATTACAAATATTATTAAATTAAATCAAGAATCTTAATGCAAAACCTTTAATAATTATCAAATCAAAATGTAAAATAATGAACTAAAGCGTAATCTTAAATATAGAGTGCCCATTGTAACTTACAGAAAAGGTGCCGTATTTCTTACATATCGTAGTGAGCTGCGAGTTGAAATATCTGCCCCAGTATGGCATCAAACGGTAACTGGACTCACACTGGTGAAAATGTATAGATCTGACTGCTATTGTTTTTAAATGTATCTGGGACTTTTTACAATGTAAAATTTAACGCATACCACAGTATTTTTGCTCTCAAAGACGAAAAATATCCGTTACATCCGTCACTGAGTGCCTTTCTGTCTTGACAAGGGCATCATACCACGATTACCATCTCCGCCCGATTCACTCTACATTCCTTGCGTCACAGACACTTTTCTCATAGAAACAAACACACGTGTTCACTCACACATCCAGATACATGTCACACACCTTCCATACCTGAACGAATTTTCACATCAGGATGCTGGTTTCTACGTGACTAGTGTTAATCATAGAGAACTCAGTTTCGTCCGCGCCATGTCTCAGCAATCATATCTGCAGCCTTTTCACCGATCATAATGGTTGGTGCGTTGGTGTTGCCGCTGACGATAGCTGGCATGACCGAGGCGTCGACGACGCGCAGCGCAGAGATGCCCCGCACTCGCAGCTGTGGATCGACGACTGCGTCATTTCCGGTGCCCATGGCACAAGTGCCAACCGGGTGCATAGCCGATGACGTCACGAAAGGCATGGCGCAGCGCCAGTAGTCCTTAGTGAGGGCGCCGTAGTGCGAGCACTGTGGCAGTGGTACGTGGCGAACACCTCGCACGCCGGGGGTCCGCAGGCCGACGTCGACCACCTGCTGGAGGCCTTCCAGTAACGTCTCCATGTCCTCGGGTTGCGTCATGTAGTTGGCCTTGACGATCAGATCATCGTGCGGGTTCGCGCTTCGCAGCTCGACGCAACCCCTACTGCGCGGCTGCAGAAGCAACAGCACTGGCGTAACCATGCACCCTGTTTCCGTTAACACTTGTATCCACTCTGCCTGCCGACTAATTTTCGCCGTTGCTGCTATGATGACTGGGACAGTATCGCCCACGGGGATCGCTAGTGCTGCGCACTGGTGATACACTTGCATGCTCGGCCTGTTTCCCTTGGAGGTCTCATTTATCGTCTGCAAGAAGCCCACAAATCCACTGCAGAGGATGTTAGAAAATGGCCCGGTTTTGTTCCGGTAGTACCTGAGCGTGTCCTTTAGCAGACTCTCCCTTCCGAAATTTCTGCAGTCGAAGACATACGCGAGGCCCTCGTAGAGAATGTGATCGTGGTAGTTACAGCCAACGCTAGAGTTCTGGATAACGGGAATCCCCAACGGCTTTAAAATTTCCTGCCTTCCAACTCCAGAGTGCATGAGTATCTTTGGTGAACCGAACGCCCCAGCAGACAGAATGATTTCACGAGATGCTCTGACTACTTTCGTTCTGCCGTGCTCCAGATATTGCACGCCGTAGGCGGCCTTGGTGTTGACGTCTATCAGTACCCTGGTTACCAAAGCTCTCTGCTTTATATGTAGATTCGTTCGTCTCCTCGCTGGCTCGAGAAATGCTTTTGCTGTGCTGCAGCGTCTTCCTGCTCTTACTGTTCCATGGCAATATCCATAACCTACCATTGTGTTGTCGGTAAAGTCAGTTACAACACTCATGTTGGAGAGAATGACTCCTGGAAAAGTAAAACAGACGATAATTGGTATTTAATAAGGATCTGGGAAAACAGATGCAATGTTTCACTGAAATGAACAATGTGTCAAAAATTCTACATGCAAAGTATTTATTTTCCTAAATCACATCGTGATCTTTGGAAAACAATTTTACAAGAAATCGTATTATGACATGTACATCCTAATTTAAGAAGACATAAATAAAAAATTTAAATAAATCGTATTCACTGTAGCGATATGCGTCTGAACAACATGGACAAATTAGCAGGAGAATATAAGTCGTCGGCTATGACTTAATACTACAGAGCTCTCATTTTACTCGTATGACCTAAGTGGCACTAAATGATTCTCGCTATGTAGTTTTGTGATAACCACGTGTATTGTATGTAATGGCAAGTGACCAGAATTTCGCAATGCAAAAGGTATCCTCACAGCCCAATATAGAAGTTTAAGGAATTGTTTGTATTTCACTGTTACAAATTTCGAGCATTTTGTGCTCTTCTTTACGCGCGCGTACATACATACATAGACATCTTTACTCAAACCACGTAACCGTAAGTGAAATTACACGGAAAATAAATATAAATTTGGTACTAGTAAAATACAAATAAATGTTTCATACAGTCACGGTTTCTATATTTGATGACTTTAGCCACGGTACATTAGGGTATGAAGATATTTTTGCTTTCTTTCACATGATTTGCCTTATTCTGTTGAGATTTACATTGTGTTGTGTTAATTAGTTCTTGTACGCTTTGTAGCACATAGCGATGGATCTGTAGTTTATTAGCTGCCTCGATGAATTCATAGGTAAGTTACCTAACAAGCCAACTGATTTCAGAGGTCTGATGCACATAAATTTCTGTATTAGTAAACAATTTTAATTTAGTGCTGTTAAAATGTTTCTGACACTTCCGTAGGGTCGCAAGAATATCAGAGTAATTCCGTTCCATTATCGAGAGTTGTTTTTGGTTAAACAAAATTACATTTATCGCCTAGAGAAGAACACATGTTGTCACGGTGCTCGCTTACTTCCAAGTCCGTATCGATCTTAGTGCTGAGTTTTCACTCAGACGGCGCTTTGGCGTTAGGCGGTTGTTTCCGGGTGTGATCGCTGGCCGTAGCGTAGCTGAAGGCGTGTGAGGAGGAAAGGGGTGGCTACCTTGGCGTGGTGACAGTTCGGCTCGGTTGGGCTTGTTTGCGTCTGGACGCCGAGTGGGGCCCGATGGGAAGACCGGACCGTGATTTGACGGTTAATAGTGTGGACAGCGGCGTGGTGTGCCGTTTAACTTGATTCGCAAGGGGAGCAAAATATCGCCTATTGTTGTTTGTCGAGCTTGAGTTTGAAATACCTTCTATGTGCGGCGGGATGTCATTTCGTCCTCCTGTCTCTCCGTCGCTGGGAATGCTATCCTGGTTTACCGTCCCATGGATGTATATCGATGGGGGTACACTGCTCTCTGTACTCTACTAGACGCTGGTGATGGAAGTGCGTCGTTCAGCGGCACGTTAGTCTGGGTGCTTTATGTTTGATCTTAAAGTGCATAGTCTTCGAGTGGCACTCCTTAGAGTTTGCCTTGCGCAGTTAGATTGGAGTTTATTTTGTCTTGTGGTGCTTCCGCTTTCCATTAGCGAAGGTTAAGCTTGATTCGGCACTCCGTACGACACTTGGCACCCCAGCAGGCGGGTCGGAGCCACCTTCGCGACTAAACAGAAGCATTTGGACTGAGAGGTCTTGTGTTTTGCATATTGCTCATAAATTGTTGTTTTGGTATTAAGTTGGCTGAGGTTTCATATGGATTTCCCGGCATTTGGTCTGTTGTCCGGCCCGGGCTAGGTCTCGTTATTTTAAAAGTCGATCCTTGTTTTGGCTTAGTACGATATTGGTTTAGTGCCTGGTGGTTCTCGCAATACGCCGGGTCGCTGTGGTTGTGTTGCATTTTGTATGGGGCTGTGTGCTCGGAGCCGTGAACTGCTTCACTGGGGAGTACTGATCGGGCCATTCTTGGTCGTCTGCTGTATGAAACGATTTTATTATTTCAAAGTAGCATTATCACTTAAATGATTTAATTCTTGTTGCGTTAATTGCAACTTGGGTACTGAGAAATTTAGTAGTGTAATTACGGAAGATTTAATAGTGGCACATGCCCCTTTACCTGTTTCGTAATCTGTTAATTCTGTTAATTACCGATAGACCTTAAGCTCATAGTCATATGATGTGATTTTCTTAAATTATTGTATTTTTATGTCATGTTATTGTTTTTTTTTTAATTTGCTGATCAGTGGTGTACTGTTCCAAGTAATAAAATGTTTCACATAGCTATTGGGTGGAACGCGCGGTACCGCAACGGAGAGAGTAGTTGCGTGCCTTGCGTCTCCGTTGTTGACGCGGTCTGGTGTCCGTTGTTTGTTTTGGTGCACCTGAGTTAAGTATTCTGTTGCCTCCTCCCTTGCGGCACGGCCGTGTTCTTCTCCTAAACATTTCCTTCAAGGCCTATTTGGTTAATTTTATGCTAGTATTATTTTAATTTCTTACATTGGTAAAATTGTGCGGCCTTCATTATGCACACTGTTTGTCATAGCGGAGTTGGTGTGCCATTGTAATTTCTTAAACTCCATTGTGTGTGCCCTTCGTGATACATATTGTTTGTCATAATAGATTTGAGTATGGCAATTATGCCTCATATTTCATGATGTGCGTGTGTAATGGTGCAATAAATGGATGATTGTTATTTCTGTTTTTGGCACCCTTCATGCCTCCTTTCTTGTCCCTATTGGTATGCTATCCTTGTACTTGTGTTGGCAATTCACATCACATACTACTCATGTTTTGCAACTGAACGATTATTTTATTTTTAACCTAGCGTGTTTCACATATTCTGAATGGGCATAACCAGTAGCCTCTATAAGAAAAGATAATTATTCAGCTACACAAATTATGTTATTTGACATGAAGTGTTTCGTGACAGCACATTGTAATTAACTAACAATTTACAAAAATAGTGGTTTGGTTTACCTCTTAAATATATTTGTCCTCCGCTTGTGTTCATAATGGGTCTATAGTAGTATTAGAGGAAAAGTAGACTTTTCCAATTCAGTTTGCACAATTGTCTTTCAGTGGACATAAACTTTCTTGCTACACATTGCACATGACCTTTGTGTAGGGTTGTCTGAGAGATCACGGGGGCTATAGAGGGTGGCAGTGGAGTAGGCCACTGCGGCGGCGGAGGGTGGGTGGAGTGATATTGGCGGCAGGGCAGAACGCGCGCGCGTTTGTGTGTGTGTTTGTGTGTGTGTGTTTGTGTGTGTGTGTTTGTGTTTGTTTGTGTGTGTGTTTGTGTGTGTGTGTGTGTGTGTGTGTGTGTGTGTGTGTGTGTGTGTGTGTGTGGCGAGCATGTTAATGTATGTGATTATTTTTATTATTTTTTAAAGTAATTTTCAGTAGTTTAACTGTTTTTTTTCTGGTAACCTGTGTAGTGTTCGAATAACGTCCTTTTGTGGATTTATTGATCATTCAACGTATTTTCATTTTTCTTTGTGACACTGCGTATGAATTAGTTTTCATAGATAGTGAGCATTCTCGTTCTTTTGTTACAATGGAATAATACTGTAGCAGTGTGGTGGTGATTTTCTTGTATTATTTTGTATGTTGAGTGGATACATTCACTATTTAGTACCACTGCAGGTTCTTTATACCTGATGCTACAGTTTCTTATATCATCACTATCATCCTTTAAGACTTATTATGCCTTTCAGCGTTCAGTTTGGAGCATAGTCCCCCTTATAAAATTCCTCCATGATCCCCTATTCAGTGCTAACATTGGTGCCTCTTCTGACGTTAAGCCTATTACTTCAAACCATTCTTAACCGAATCCAGGTACCTTCTCCTTGGTCTAGCCCGACTCCTCCTACCCTCTACTGCTGAACCCATGAGTCTATTGGGTCACCTTGCTTCTCCCATGCGTGTAACATGACCCCACCATCTAAGCCTGTTTGCCCTGACTGCTACATCTATAGAGTTCATTCCCAGTTTTTCTTTGATTTCCTCATTGTGTACACCCTCCTGCCATTGTTCCCATCTACTAGTACCTGCAATCATCCTAGCTACTTTCATATCTGTATCCTCAACCTTACTGATAAGGTAGCCCGAATCCACCCAGCTTTCGCTCCCATACAACAAAGTTGGTCGAAAGATTGAACGGTGCACAGATAACTTAGTCTTGGTACTGACTTCCTTCTTGCAGAAGAGAGTAGATCATAGTTGAGCGCTCACTGCATTAGCTTTGCTACACCTCGCTTCCAGTTCTTTCACTATGTTGCCATCCTGTGAGAATATGCATCCTAAATACTTGAAACCGTCCACCTGTTTGTAGGGAAGCAGCCTACTCACGCTGTAGTAAATTCACATCAGTTTCCATTGTGTGCCAGCCAGTCTGCTGTAACTAGCTCTGACGTCATAAATGTTGCGCAATACCTTAAAATTCAAGCAAATGATCTGAAACTTTTCCAGCATGTAAGGAATAATACTAAATTAATGTGTATTAAATATCAGTGCGATAACTTCAGCCATTTTTGTAATTTGGGCGTTTTTCTAAAAAAATAATTGGCGCAACAGAAAGGAGCTAGAGACTTCAAAATTTATATTTAGACTCATCTTTCATAATGATTTAATAAAAACAGTACTTTGGATTTCACAGGTTAAGACTTTAGTGGAAATTCATGATTTTCTGGTTTTCATCTCAAAACTGAAGGAAGCAAGATAGATTAAGTAGGCTAATGAATAAGACTAGGATGTTTAGATTTAAATAGGTTGGAGGTCCGCTATGACTATGAAGATGTGAAAAGTTTCTTTTGAATACCTATAAAATTATAGCGATAGCGGATCTCAAAAGGACCAGTTCAGAGCTCATCTGTTGCGTGCAGCGTAACTTAATTATTTCTCTCGCCCAAGATATTTAACTTAGCCACGTCATAATTTTATTATAAATACTTACCTGCGTGCTAAATGCACGATTAAATTAACAGCTTCATAAGCCATCAGCAAAAGAAGCTATAAATTATTATGTAACTTGGAGTGGTGCGTTACTAGCCCAGAGGCCAGTCGTGAGAGCCAAGTTAGAGCCGGCGTTCTCTTAGCCGTCCGCACCGAGGCTATATATATAAGAGCACTGCGCGAGTAAGGAAGGCCCCAGTTCTCTCCAGACGCTGAATAGCACGTCAGCTGTGTCGGGAGTCGCTTCGCTACGGTAGCGCTGCTACAAACTGCCTCGGGTGCCGTATTGAGTTACGATGTATACGCGTAACTGTGAAAACATTTCAAATGAAGGATTATTTTTGGAATGATTTTCATTATCTAGCTTCAGTTTGCGTGTTGTTGTATTTTCACGTGCCGTCGCGGTACAGACATTCTACCAATCATTTTAGCGTGGCGTTTGATGAGATTTTCTCATCAAATTTTGGCGAGCATTCTTTTGACATTCAATTCGGACATTTATAGTTGCATCAGCGAATTAGACTCTGAACTGCTCTGTTTGTTAGGCTGTTGGGATAATTGTGATGTTATCAGTGAATTTCAGAATATACTCAACTATTTTGAAAAATTGTTTTTGATTAGAAATTCCGAACTTTCTCCTACTTCTTCAGAGCTATAAGCTGCAGCTATAATAATATTCTCAGGTTAAGTGGGCACTAGGAACTCTCATTACAGGCTCCACGTTTCGTTAAATCACTTTCTGGGTGCCAAAAAGCAAAGAGAGAGCCAGTGTTGAGAACGGCGAAAGACAGCATTATACAACATTCCAAAAGCCGGGAAGTGCAGTGTTTTTCCCACGTTTAAATAACAAACTTTATTTCACAAGCAATTTGCTTACTCACTCGCCGCCCCACATATGGTGCATCGGCCGGGAAGTCAACTAAGTGAAAGTGATTTTTAACTATTCGGATTCGCGAGTGAAATGCGACACGCAACTGAGTATAGAACAGTGAAAGTGTTACATAGGCAGGTGGACAACGCAGTTGAATCAACAACGCATCTAGATTGACGGAGCTGGCACTGAGTCTAGCGGTGCTGCCGGCATCGCGAGAAGCCAGTTTCGCCGTACCGCAGTCGTCCGCCGCAGCAGCCGGGGGCCGCGCCTGCAGTTATGGGCCACGTAAACACACCACAGCCGTCGGAGTGCCGTCTGCAGTTCAACGTGCCACGTCGCATCAGGAATCCTGGTACGCCGCGCCGGCTACGGCAACGTCGTGCAGAAGGAACTAAGTTAAGTGGAAAACTGTTAAAAATTTTACTAACCTGCACTAAGAGACTGTCGGCGATGGAACCGCCAAAAGAAACTGAGGTTAAACTTATATCAGAACCTATGTCTGAGGAGGGAACTGTAAATCCAGACAACGGTTCAAGTGTAAATATACATAAAAGTGGTAATGTTAAAGTAAAATATGAAGTATTATCTCCTGACAGTAGTGTGGGAAGGGGTAATGATTCAATAATAGAGACCCCTGTAGTAAAGCAGGAAGTAGAAATTGTAAATTTATTGGATGATTGTTTCTCTGATGAATTAAAAATGAAACAGTCATCAGAGATGGTAGAGTTTAAAAAGGAGAAGTTAGATAGGACTAATCAATCAGAAGTTTCATTTAATTTTGATGATTCTGGTGTCGGAGCTAGTTTTTCGTCACCTGAGTGTGATAAAAAGCCAGCTAGTGAGCAACCCAAAAATGCTGGGGCTGTTGATCTAAATGTTATATTACAAGCAATCGCTGCCAGTAATGCACAAATGACAGCTGAATTAAAATCTGAAACAAGTGAACAGGTCAAAAACAGTAGTGCTGAATTAAAATCTGATATAATTGAGGTAAATAACAGGATTGTGGCCAGTCAAACTAATTTTAATAAACGATTGGAGGTAATGGACGATACCTTCAAGGCTGGTTGCAATAAGTTGAAAGAGGATCTAGACAGTTTGAATTATAAAATTGATTACAACCATGAGGATATTAAGAAAAAGGTTGCTCAACAATTTTCTGAAATGTATAAAACAGTTAAATCTGAAGTTGCTGAGGTTCGCAAAGACTTCCAAATGGAAGATGCGAAGCTGGAGCACAAATTAACAGAAAAGATCGAGTCGGAATCTGAACTGTGCTCAGATAGATTTAAAGATGTTAATATTAAAGTAAACATATGTCAAGCAGACGTAGATGCAATCAAAAGTGATACTACTCATATTGTACAAAGAGTAGATAATGTTGAATTGAGAGTAGAAAATATCAGTACTAACATTGCTAACATTGAGAGTAACGTAGCTTCAGTAACTTCTGGTAATGGTAGTGTACAACAAGTTGTAGCTGCAAACGCCGCATTTATCGGGTGTCGGCAGTTCTTGCGGTTTGATCCAGATAAAAATATCCACCCGCTAGATTTCTGGAACGATTTTGAAGATGTAATTCCACCAAATTGGTCTGAATGAGAGAAAATCTCATTTATTAAAAGCCATTTAGCAGGTGACGCCTTGCGTTGGTCCGCTGATGTTATGTTGAAGTGTAAAACTTTAGCGGAGTTTAAAACAGCTTTCATTAATGAATATTGGTCTAGTAATAAGCAAACTGAAGTGTTAAGAGAATTTTGGAGTGGAAAACGCTTCAGTGCAGGCAAGGAATCAATTAAAGAATTTGCTAGGTCATGGATTTCACGTTTGTCACATTTGGCGGAAAAGCTAAAGCCAGAAATGATTATATTAGGTCTTGAAGCCAAACTGCCATGGTATTGGCAAACCAGAATTATATCGGTCCCTAGAGACAATCTTGATCGTTTCATTGAATATTTGGAACGTGTAGAACGTGTTGCTGCCAATGAGGAGCAGGCACGTAATAACAGAAATGCCACTAACAATAGTAGTAATTTTAGGAATGAGCAAAATCGTAATGTAAACATCAGAACAGTAGGTATTCGCCATCCTAAGAGAGGTAGGAATTGGGGAAATAATTATCAGAACCAACAATGGCGTCCAAGAGATAATAATTTTGTTCCGAACAGAAATATGCATGTAAACAACAGTACGGAAAGCAATGCTGTGCCAGTCAATTATAATGAAACTAAAGAAAACAGCAATAGGCCGAGGCAGGAAAACTAGTTCCCGTCTATGAGGACACTGGCGCTCACCAGGCGGTTACTTTTCCTAAGCCAGTAGTTAAGGGAATTGGTAAGACAGATCAGAATACTCAAACTGAACATGTGGATGAAGAGTCGGTAGCATCTAAAGAAACAACAGAAATATTAGATCACTCACAGTATTTGATAGATACCGTGTTAGAAACGCTTTCTAAGTGGGAAGAGAAAGAGAAGGCGCAGCAGTGTAACAATAGGGAAGAGCTACAAAATATTGAATTGACAGGTGAAGAAGCAGAAGAAATTCATGCTTATATTTACGATGAGGATGATGTGCTCTTATCTAAAGTGCCTGTGCAGGATGTTGATAATGTACTAATAGACTTAGGACAGGAGATAAGTGAGAATGTAGAGGGTAGGCTGTTGAGGGTCGATGAACCCAGTAGCTGTGACCAGTTGTCACTTGAGAAGGAAACCGACGATAATGGTGAAAGTGGTTTAGCTGTAACTAGTGCTATGCCCGGTCTGGAGACGCAGAATCGCTCAGACTACAGTAATTTGGGTTATGTTCAGCAAACGAAATGTAATGAAGTCGTGCGGTGTTTCGATTTAAAATTAATAGACTGGAAAAGGCAGCTGAAAATATAATTCCGGAAACCCCTACACACTGTGACCTAAATGTAATGAAGACAGATGTCAATCACTTTAGTTGGAGACAAATCCAAAAGGAACTACTAGATGAATTTGAGGAACCACCTGTACAACCTAGAATAAGCCACCCTATAATAATAGTGAATATGTTGGGCATCAATGTACGTTGTCTCTTAGACAGTGGAAGTGAGGTGAGTGCAATATCTCAGTCCTTCTTTGATGCATTACCTGGTAAAGACAAGCTTACGGTAATGAGGGTATCAGGACTAAGAATAATTGGTGCTACTGGCAAGGTATCAAAAACGGTAAAGCAAGAAGCTTTACTACCCTTTAACATTAATGGTAATTTAATTGATCATCCGTGTTTAATTGTAAACAATCTCAGTATTGAGGTTTTAATTGGCATAGATTTCTTGTCAAAATATCAGAGTGTTGTTGACTTTGAAAGAAGCCAGTTAAAAATGGTCTTGCCAATAACCGGAGTAATTATAGTACCTTTTAGTGATAAACATGTAGTAACTGATCATGAAACTTGGGAGCTGCCTATACGAGTTTTGAAAAATAGGAGGTATTGGGACGAAGGTGTTAATCTTAGTAACAGTAAGTTGAACACAGAAGAAGAAGAAGCAATTATTTTAGACAAAATAGAAGCTAAATTGCAGGAAATCGATAAAATTTCCGCCAATCAAAAGGAAGACCTGAGACAGGTTCTAAAAAGGCATCATAAGGTATTTTCAGATCGACCTGGCATAGTCAAAGGGGGTCAACAGAAACCTCCGATCTTTCTCGTCGGCTTTGACCCGTGACGTAAGCGTGTTGTGGTGTGTGACGTCATTACGGCGCGGAGTTTGGTTTGTGATTGTGGCGTGTTTGTAGATGTCGTGTTGGTGTTTGTTGTGCCCTCTGGTGGTGTGTTCATGGTTTTCGTTTGTTTGGTGTGTTGGGGCCGGTTTGCTGTTGCTCAGTGGTGAGTGCTGTGTTCGTGGTTTTGAAGCGGAATTTGTATTAGTGAGTTAACGGTTTTGTGTGATGGTTAATGTAATGATAATTGCTGTACGTCGGGTGAGTTTGTTATTGAGTGTATTCGGTTGTGGTTTTTTGTTCAGGAATGGATATGAAAGACCGCATGAATAGTGCTCGGTTGAGGGCGATGATGGGTGAGACACCGTTAGAGCTGATCAAATTTCTACAGCTATGTTTGTTTGCTATGGTTTGTGGTGTTTTTTGATTTTTGTATTGGTGGATGGGATCGGGAGATTCTGTTGAGCTATATAGGTCAAGGGAAGTGTTCGATCCTAATTTATGGGATCGGGAGCTGTTGTAGATGTATGTAGGTTTAAGGGAAGTGTTTGTTTGCTATGGTTTGTGGTGTTTTTTGAGTTTTGTATGGGGGGATGTGATCGGGAGGTTCTGTTGAGCTATATAGGTCAAGGGAAGTGTTCGATCCCAATTTATGGGATCGGGAGTTACTGTAGATCTATATAGGTCAAGGGAAGTGTCTGATTCCGGATAAGAATGTGTTTTTTGGTATTTGGTCAGTTTTGTGATGTCGATTTTTTTCGTCGTTTTGCGTGGTTTTGTATGGCGGTCGGTGGCTACATTTGTGTATATTTAGTTTCTCCCCACCCAAAAACCCCCAATTTCCCACGCTTGTCCCGTTAGAGTCATTAGGCTTTTTGTGAAACCTGTGTATTTCAGTGTTTATGATACGTATGCGATGTTTTTATATCCGCCATATTGGAATTGTCGTTTATGGTCGTTTCCGCTATATTTGTGACGTCATGGGTCAAAGCCGACGGGTAAGATCGGACTCTTCTGTATTTCCGTCAAAGGTTATGAATGTCAATTAAAAGTGAAACCCGGCCAAGTGTTTTTCAGGAAGCCATACCAAATACATGTAGCTAGGAAGGAGGCGGTTCGAAAAGAGATACAGAGAATGCTGGAGTGGGGTGTGATTGAGAAAGCGGTCAGTGAGTACAATAATCCTCTTGTTGTTGTACCAAAAAGAGACGGGAGTGTCAGATTGGTCTTGGACGCTCGTTGGTTAAATGAAATAGTGGTTAGGGAAAGTGATAGACCGCAGGATATGGACGAATTATTGCAAAAATTCCGGGGAGTAAAATTCTTAACTTCTATGGACATCACGTGTGGATATTGGAACTTGCCACTGGCGGAGAGTTCAAGGAAGTACACAGCTTTCTTGTACGAAGGAGTTTGTTACCAATACCGTGTGGTACCTTTCGGACTTAATATCTCTGTTTGTGCTTTCGTACGTGTGATGTGCCATGTTTTAGGACCAGCTTTAAGTAATAAAATAACAGTCTACGTAGATGATCTGTTAATAGCAACTCCTACCTGGGAAGAACACATAGCTTTATTAGAGGAAGTGTTAGAGGCTATTGAGAGAGGTGGTATGAAACTAAAGATTGAAAAGACAGAGTGCGTTAAAGAGGAAACAGGTTTCTTGGGATATAGGATAAGTGGAAAAGGTATTCTGCCTGACCCAGGCAAGCTACCAGTCATTGAAAAATTTGAGGCTCCCAGAAACAAGAAGCAGTTGAGATCAATGTTCGGTCTTTTCGGCTTCTATAGACGTTTTGTTAGTGACCAGGCTTTTAATGCTCCCTGTCTTCACCTCCTGCTGAAAAAGAATACCCCTTGGGTTTGGACAGCAGATTGTCAACAGGCGTTTGAGGTGCTTAAACAATCTTTAATTAATAGTCCAATTTTACATCATCCTGATTTTGAAAAGCCATTCTGTATGTCTGTTGATGCTAGTGGCTATGGTATAGCTGTGGAAATATTCCAGGTAGAAATAGAGAACGAGCAAGAGGTGCACAAGACTATAGCTTTCGCAAGTCGATCTTTACAGGCAGCAGAGAGAAATTATGGCTTCTCCGAACTGGAAGCATTAGCCATTGTATTTGGAGTACAAAAGTTTGAGCAGTATTTATTAGGTCACAAGATAATTGTTTACAGTGACCATAAGGCGTTGACCTTTTTAAAAACCTGTAAGTTGAGGAATTCTCGGTTGGTAAGATGGTC
This sequence comes from Schistocerca cancellata, assembly GCF_023864275.1. Classification (NCBI taxonomy): domain Eukaryota; kingdom Metazoa; phylum Arthropoda; class Insecta; order Orthoptera; family Acrididae; genus Schistocerca; species Schistocerca cancellata. Next base: position 1,058,724,504 of record NC_064626.1, on the reverse strand, counting down.
ATTGTATCTCCAGCAGTTTGACCTTGAGGTTAGATATATTCAAGGGAAAGACAATCTGGTAGCTGATGGGTTATCTAGAAGTGCGGAGCTCTGTGATGACGCGGGGGTTACAGCAACAGACCTAAATGAAGTCCGAATGTTTGCATTGCACGAAGTAAAGGAAGAAGGTGCATTAAAGAGAGTGATTAAGAACTTGAGACGTGAGCAGAATGCAGATGACCAACTGAAATTAGTGAAGAGCTATTTAGGAAATGCGAACTATCCTAAGGTTTCACAATACTATTGTTTGCATAAAGGTATTCTGTTTAGGAGGAAAAAGATAGGTGTTTCTGAGTGGAAGCTGTGCTTTCCCTCACAACATGTAGACTTGCTAATCGACTATGTACACCTGAGGTATGGGCACTACGGTGCAAAGAAGTGCATTGCAAAATTAAAGGAAAAGGTTGTGTTTGACAACATGTACCGCCGTGTGGCCAAGCGTCTAGCATCTTGCGTAGTGTGCCAGAAGGTCCGTGCTGCTAACAGCAGAATACAAGGGGATATGCATTCAGTAGAGCCCACTGAAACCCTAGAATTACTGGCTTGTGATTTGTTTGGCCCTCTTCCTGTTTCGAGAGGTGGTTGTACCCATGTTTTTGTTGTTGTGGATGGATTCAGTAAATATGTTAAGCTATACCCAATTAAAAGAGCGAATGCAAAAACATTGGTTGAAAAGTTGGAAAAAGACTTCTTCGTGAACGTTGGCGTTCCGAAGAATTTGCTGTCAGACAATGGGCCTCAATTTACTTCTGATAGATTTAAGGAATGTCTAGATAAGGCCGGCGTGAAACATCTGAAAATATCTGCGTATTTCCCCCAAGGAAATATGAGTGAACGTATTATGAGGGAATTGAATAGGCTTTGTAGAACTTATTGTGCTCGAAAACACTCAAGTTGGGCAGAGCACATTAAGTATTTTGAGAATGTAATTAACAACTTAAGACATGATGCAACTGGTTTTGCACCTTGCGAATTGATGTTTGGCCAAGAACCTCACAATGTGATAGCAGATATGGTAGAATTCCCTATTCTAACGCAAATATCCACAGACGAAAAGAAACTAAAGGCTAGGGCTAATATGAGAAAAAGAGCGTTGGAAAGGAAGAAGCGGCATGACGCAAAAGCTGTACCTACTAGCTTTGAAATAGGTCAATTAGTCCTTGTTAAAACCAAAGAAAAATCCAAGAAGGTAAATGCAGAAACAAAGAAATTCATGTTCGTATACCAAGGACCTTTCAGGATCATAGGAAAACCACATGCCAATGCATATAGGCTAGAATACCCTAAAAGTAAGAAGCTATTAGGTCTAAGGAACGTGATTGACCTAAAGAGATTCATAGGCAGCCAATGAAGGCTGTAGGGAGGAGGTTGTTCTGTAACCTCTACACAGTGTGGCAGCTGTGCAGTCCCAGCTGTGTGAGATCTTCTTTCCCTTTCAGGTCTCTCATTCTTCATCTTTCCTATCCACCAAAATTTAGATCTCTTCTTTCAGACATGAAATTTTTCTGTCATGACTATCAGGCCAGGAGTTATGTTACCATTCTATCTACCGATCAGTGAAGAAAGATACCTAATGTGATAAACTGAATAGTGACAAACAATAGAGAAGTATGACGTAATTAAGATACAAATGTATTTGAGTAACAATTATGTGTAGTACCCTGGTAATATGGTAAGTACAAAGTGTTGTTTTATTGGAAATGGTCCACCTACAGTAATTTAAAAAGATATATGAATTCATATACAAGCAGGATCTGAAGTAACAGTGAAACTTATTATATGGCGTAGAGCTAACTAATTAATAATAAAAGAGATTGCTTAGTGTCATGAAAAATATGCAGATAAGTTGTAAAATTAAATTCACCTGGTGTAGCAAGGAAAGGCAGTATAATAGAATTGAGCAGTGTTTGTGGTTGAGACGTGAAGGACACGTCCCTGAAGTATTTATAAGGTTGGAGCTGGCCATTATTTTAGTGTAGTGTGTGACAGGATACACCTACGCGTATTGAGGTTATGAGTTGGAAGCGTGAATGCGACCATAGGTACCCTTATGTTAGATGAGACAGAGCAGCTCATGGTGTCCTATAGGTTTAAGGAATTTAGCATTACGCTCGTCCATAATTATTTGATGCACTTTAGTGGTAGGTCCGAGAGAGACTACCTGAGGTTTCAGCATCCGATCGAGTGGAAATGGATTGCCACGTGAGCAAACTAATCAGCCGCAATACACTATGAATATGAAATAAATGTGCTATCCTATGCTTTAAATATTAATAGAGTGAGTGGTAAATAAGTACATACACTAGCAGTATAAATAAGAAACATAATAGCAGACGTGAAACAGTAATTTTAGCTCAGCATAAATACACTTCAAAGTAAGTAAGACCCTAATTGCAGATGTGGAACTGACAACAGCAGAGGACCAATAAGTGGATTTTGTAGTCAACTAAAAGTAGTGTGTTTTGAACACTCAGAACGGTACTATTACCAAAAGTTACTCACATATACAAAGAAGCTGAGAAAACAACCACTAATCATACTCATACTATCTCTAAGAATAAGATAATCAAAGATGATTCAGTTAAGTGCTTAATATACAAATGTCAGGAATGTACCGCGCATTGGTTCAGTGTTCCGACCCAGAAATAATAAATTGACGTTAAGTAGGATTCATGATTGTATGCCATGAGCATAGATTTTCTCTAGTACGTGACTAACGGCGTTTTGAGCCATTTATTTACCGATTTTATGACATTTAAGTAACCGCAAGAGTAATGTTGAAAAAAAAAGTTCTGTTAACTTTGTTCCAGTAATATATTGGAAGTTAAAATGTATATATCCCCATTTCATTGTGACCCACCCTTAGATATTAAGTGAACAGAGTCTGAGGCACTCTTTTGTTTGTTCTACAGGACAAACCAGATAATCGCAGCCTGGTAGCTGCGTGAAAGCGTGGAGTGACTTGGACACAACTCACAGTGACCCCTCCCCTTTCCCCCATGTAATTTAGAGAGAACGTGAAGGACGCACACCATAGCAACTTCCCCTCCTCTACCCTTGTGAATGGAAGTGTAGGACGCCAGCCAAAGCGGCTACAACCACGTGTGTAAAAATTATTTGTGAACTTTTCTTTCAGGTTTAGAAAAGACTGCTAAGAGATAATCATCTGTTTATGTATCATGTTATTTTCTTTGAATTTGTGTATGTAAAAGTGTATTTAATGTATTTAATGGGTCTAAGATTTTCATAATTTTTCAATTATTATGTGTTTGTTGGTCTAAGGCAATATGTATGCCGAAATATTTCAGTGACTTCGCTTAAAATTTTGAGTACTGACATTGTTTAAAAGGCAGTGAACATGCCCACAATTTAAATAATTAATGTAGATAATCAGTTTTCTTTAATGTTTCTACATGTTTATATTTCAATTTTGATTTTTATAGGGAGTTAAATTGTACTCTTGCTTCCCTTTTTGTAATTAAATTTTTTTCTCATTCATTAACATTCATAAACAAAAAATTTAAGTAGAGGGTGATGTAGGGAAGCAGCCTACTCACGCTGTAGTAAATTCACATCAGTTTCCATTGTGTGCCAGCCAGTCTGCTGTAACTAGCTCTGACGTCATAAATGTTGCGCAATACCTTAAAATTCAAGCAAATGATCTGAAACTTTTCCAGCATGTAAGGAATAATACTAAATTAATGTGTATTAAATATCAGTGCGATAACTTCAGCCATTTTTGTAATTTGGGCGTTTTTCTAAAAAAATAATTGGCGCAACAGAAAGGAGCTAGAGACTTCAAAATTTATATTTAGACTCATCTTTCATAATGATTTAATAAAAACAGTACTTTGGATTTCACAGGTTAAGACTTTAGTGGAAATTCATGATTTTCTGGTTTTCATCTCAAAACTGAAGGAAGCAAGATAGATTAAGTAGGCTAATGAATAAGACTAGGATGTTTAGATTTAAATAGGTTGGAGGTCCGCTATGACTATGAAGATGTGAAAAGTTTCTTTTGAATACCTATAAAATTATAGCGATAGCGGATCTCAAAAGGACCAGTTCAGAGCTCATCTGTTGCGTGCAGCGTAACTTAATTATTTCTCTCGCCCAAGATATTTAACTTAGCCACGTCATAATTTTATTATAAATACTTACCTGCGTGCTAAATGCACGATTAAATTAACAGCTTCATAAGCCATCAGCAAAAGAAGCTATAAATTATTATGTAACTTGGAGTGGTGCGTTACTAGCCCAGCGGCCAGTCGTGAGAGCCAAGTTAGAGCCGGCGTTCTCTTAGCCGTCCGCACCGAGGCTATATATATAAGAGCACTGCGCGAGTAAGGAAGGCCCCAGTTCTCTCCAGACGCTGAATAGCACGTCAGCTGTGTCGGGAGTCGCTTCGCTACGGTAGCGCTGCTACAAACTGCCTCGGGTGCCGTATTGAGTTACGATGTATACGCGTAACTGTGAAAACATTTCAAATGAAGGATTATTTTTGGAATGATTTTCATTATCTAGCTTCAGTTTGCGTGTTGTTGTATTTTCACGTGCCGTCGCGGTACAGACATTCTACCAATCATTTTAGCGTGGCGTTTGATGAGATTTTCTCATCAAATTTTGGCGAGCATTCTTTTGACATTCAATTCGGACATTTATAGTTGCATCAGCGAATTAGACTCTGAACTGCTCTGTTTGTTAGGCTGTTGGGATAATTGTGATGTTATCAGTGAATTTCAGAATATACTCAACTATTTTGAAAAATTGTTTTTGATTAGAAATTCCGAACAATCTCCTACTTCTTCAGAGCTCTAAGCTGCAGCTATAATAATATTCTCAGGTTAAGTGGGCACTAGGAACTCTCATTACAGGCTCCACGTTTCGTTAAATCACTTTCTGGGTGCCAAAAAGCAAAAAGAGAGCCAGTGTTGAGAACGGCGAAAGACAGCATTATACAACATTCCAAAAGCCGGGAAGTGCAGTGTTTTTCCCACGTTTAAATAACAAACTTTATTTCACAAGCAATTTGCTTACTCACTCGCCGCCCCACATGTTCCAACTTTGTTCTTCCTATTTGGCACTCAATCCGTAGACAACAATATTGCTACAGTATCAGACGAAATTACAACTATTAAACAGTTGAACACCGAATTGCGTGATGAAATTTCCGATCTTAAATCAAAAACAGATACACACATAGTAGACTTTGACAGTGACCGACTGGCTTGAACAATTAGAATTAATACAGGATCCTGATGCCATCAAAGCAGACGTTAAAAAATTGAACGAAACCGCCGAATTGCTCAACACGTGGGGCGTGAGGTCTCCACAGTACATCGATGTTGTCGCCAGTGGTCGGCGGAAGGTGCACGTGCCCGTCGACCTGGGACCGGACCGCAGCGACGCACGGATGCACGCCAAGACCGTAGGATCCTACGCAGTGCCGTAGGGGACCGCACCGCCACTTCCCAGCAAATTAGGGACACTGTTGCTCCTGGGGTATCGGCGAGGACCATTCGCAACCGTCTCCATGAAGCTGGGCTACGGTCCCGCACTCCGTTAGGCCGTCTTCCGCTCACGCCCCAACATCGTGCAGCCCGCCTCCAGTGGTGTCGCGACAGGCGTGAATGGAGGGACGAATGAAGACGTGTCGTCTTCAGCGATGAGAGTCGCTTCTGCCTTGGTGCCAATGACGGTCGTATGCATTATTGGCGCCGTGCAGGTGAGCGCCACAATCAGGACTGCATACGACCGAGGCACACAGGGCCAACACCCGCCATCATGGTGTGGGGAGCGATCTCCTACACTGGCCGTACACCACTGGTGATCGTCGAGGGGACACTGAATAGTGCACGGTACATCCAAACCGTCATCGAACCCATCGTTCTACCATTCCTAGACCGGCAAGGGAACTTGCTGTTCCAACAGGACAATGCACGTCCGCATGTATCCCGTGCCACCCAACGTGCTCTAGAAGGTGTAAGTCAACTACCCTGGCCATCAAGATCTCCGGATCTGTCCCCCATTGAGCATGTTTGGGACTGGATGAAGCGTCGTCTCACGCGGTCTGCACGTCCAGCACGAACGCTGGTCCAGCTGAGGCGCCAGGTGGAAACGGCATGGCAAGCCGTTCCACAGGACTACATCCAGCATCTCTACGATCGTCTCCATGGGAGAATAGCAGCCTGCATTGCTGCGAAAGGTGGATATACACTGTACTAGTGCCAACATTGTGCATGCTCTGTTGCCTGTGTCTATGTGCCTGTGGTTCTGTCAGTGTGACCATGTGATGTATCTGACCCCAGGAATGTGTCAATAAAGTTTCCCCTTTCTGGGACAATGAATTCACGGTGTTCTTATTTCAATTTCCAGGAGTGTATAAAGGAATTTTTTAAGAAAAGCGTTCATTTCAATTTAAAGAATATTTCCAAGAATCAGAAAAAAATATAGGCCAGCACTGGACGAAGCTGTGCCGAAAATTTTTTTACATAAGAGCAGATATATTTGCAGTTTTTTTTTGAGGTAAGAATGTTTTCTTTTTTTATTCAGAATACCCGGCCGAGGCGCAGCGCTGCTGTCGTCATAAAATTTACGTGGTTACTGAATTTTTTTATTATTTCTGGGTTTAGGAATTGAATTTTGTGGTTACATTAAATGTGAATGCATTTCAGCATAGAGATCATGAATGGGAGCTAATTTTGTTCAGAGGTTACAATATTAAAAAATTCATTTAATTATTATTTTGGTGCCTAGGTTGCACTTGGTTCCTGGTTTCTAATTTTAAAAAATTCTGTGGGGAGGTTACAACATGAAAAGCAGACTATCACAGGAAAAGAAGGCATTCCTGACTAAAAGAAGTCTATTAGTATCAAACACAAGCCTTAAACTGAGGGAGAGGTTTCTGAGAATGTACTTTTCTAGCGCAGAATTGTGTGGTAGAAATCGATGGTTTTTGGAAAACCCTAACAGAAGGGAATTGAAGCCTTTGAGATATGATGCTACTGAAAATGAAGATAAATGTAACCATTTGCCACTTCAAATTAGGGCTTGACAGTCGGTAGCCGTAATTCCTAGTTATTTTGGTTTGAACTTAGCCACGTGTTCTTCGTTTGGTTGCCTCAGACGAAACACATGCAGGTTTTGCTTACCTAGCTGAAATTTTTTGCATCCGGAAAAGTCTCATTTTGACTCGTAATGAGCATTTCAACAAGTGGTGACCCACAAACCCACAGATGTTTGTGCGTTACCGCATTTTGGCGCGTGCAGGTGCTTGAATCTGCGCGCTCTATTACCCGATCCTCAAACTTCAATGCTAAATAATTCGGAAACGCCGCAACGTATCGACATTTTTCTTAACAGTTTTTTCCCAGCACGACCTCCCCTTCATCACACTTACAACCTTTCGAGACCACTTCTGACCAACCTGTTTAGGTACCGTATTATGGTTAAATTTTCGAGGACGACGTAATTTTAAATATTTTTCTTGCGTTTTGTGTTTGAGTTCAAGGTCTGTTTGCGACAACAGCTCTTTCTTTCAATTTTGACAAGAACGACCAACACACCTGTCTTCAGGAAAAATTACATTCTGCGTATTGTCATTGTTGTGCCGTTTACTGCTCTCAACTTGTATGAGGTATAGGTATTCAAATGAAAACATTGCTATTGCACCAATGTCCATTTGTGCAATATCATTATTCTTTTGTCTATTTCCTAGATTACTTTAGAAAACTAAAGGAAAATACCTAAATCCACGCCCAGCAGTTCCAACGAATGTTGGTAAATATTCTAACTTCAGGCATGTACTGTATGAGAACAAACGTTCTCTCACGTCCGAAAAACCTATTTATGCTTACTGCCGTCCACTGCAATAGCTATAAGACGGTTATACAAAGGCTTTCGTACACCATCAAAGACAGAGACTTCTTTAAAAAAGCATAGCTATTTCGTAAGGTGATTTGAAAAACTATTTGTTGTGACAAGTCAAGTAACTTTTATTGGATGCTGCACTACTCTTCAAAGCGGAATGCATACATGACACTATTGTTCAAACAGTCACCACGTATCTGTAAACAACGGTCAGTTTCTTGATGCTGACTGGTTTCGGATACCTATGGGATTTTGAGACCACCTTTATCGTGTGATAAGACAGGCGACTTATGGGCGATGAACACGATACGGGTGGTTCGAATACGGGCGCAAGTGTCCGGAACTAGTCAACATCAAGAAATAAAAAAACAGATACTTCTCACTGGTGCTTATGCCGGCGCCACAAGCAATTACTACTGGCCATTAAGATGACGTGCTACAGACGCGACATTTAACCGACAGGAAGAAGATGCTGTGATATGCAAATGATTAGCTTTTCAGAGCATTCACACAAGATTGGCGCCGGTGCCGACACCTACAACGTGCTGACATCAGGAAAGTTTCCAGCTGATTTCTCATACACAAATAGCAGTTAACCGGCGTTGCCTGGTGAAACGTTGTTGTGATGCCTCGTGTAAGGAGAAGAAATGTGTACCATCACGTTTCCGACTCTGATGAAGGTCGGATTGTTGCCTATCGCGATTGTGGTTTATCGTATCGTGACATTGCAGCTCGAGTTGACCGAGATCCAATGACTGTTAGCAGAATATGGAATCGGTGGTTTCAGGAGGGTAATACGGAACTCCGTGCTGGATCCCAACGGCATCGTATCACTAGCAGTCGAGATGACAGACATCTTATCCGCATGGCTGTAACGGATCGTGCAGCCACGTCTTGATCCCTGAGCCGACAGATGGGGACGTTTGCAAGACAACAACCATCTGCACTAACAGTTCGACGACGTTTGCAGCAGCATGGACTATCAACTCCGAGACCATGGCTGCGGTTACCGTTGACGCTGCGTCACACACAGGAGTGCGTGCGATGGTGTACTCAACGACGAACCTGGGTGCACGAATGGCAAAACGTCATTATTTCGGATGAATCCAGGTCCTGTTTACAGCATCACGATGGTTGAATCCGTGTTTGGCGACATCGCGGTGAACGCACATTGGAAGCGTGTATTCGTCATTGCCTTACTTTCGTGTCACCCAGCGTGATGGTATGGGGTGCCATTGGTTACACGTCTCGGTCACCTCTTGTTCGTATTGACAGCACTTTGAACAGTGGACGTTACATTTCAGATGTGTTACGACCCGTGTCTCTACCCTCCTGCCTGCGATGGTGTACTCAGCGACGAACCGGGGTGCACGAATGGCAAAACGTCATTTTTCGTAAGAATCCAGGTTCTGTTTACAGCATCGTGATGGTCGGATGCGTGTTTAGCGACATCGCAGTGATCGCACATTGGAAGCGTGTATTCGTCATCGCCATACTGGCGTATCACCCGGCGTGATGGTATGGGGTGCCATTGGTTACACATCTCGGTCACCTCTTGTTCGCGTTGTCGCACTTTTAGCAGTGGACGTTACATTTCAGATGTGTTACGACCCTTAATTCGATCCCTGCGAAACTCTACATTTCAGCAGGATAATGCAAGACCGCATGTTGCAGGTCCTGTACGGGCCTTTCTGGATACAGAAAATGTTCGGCTGCTGCCCTAGCCAGCACATTCTCACCAATTGAAAACGTCTCGTCAGTGGTGGCCGAGCAACTGGTCCATGCTGCTGCATAGTTCATTTAATTGGTCACTTAAGGAAGGAGAGGGGACTTTATTGCTATAGGTTACTGCGGTGGCGGGAGAGCGTAACCTCTGTTGTCTATTGGCTCCTGTATTATGTGCAATGATTGGTGGTCACCGCCAAATGAGAAGTTGGCTCCTGTCACAATATGGCAGTCACTATTCTTGATGAAATTTGCTATTGTGTTGAAGCTGCATGGGCAGCTGTACCTGTACACGTCATCCAAGCTCTGTTTGACTCAGTGTCCAGGCGTATCAAGACCGTTATTACGGCCAGAGGTGGTTGTTCTGGGTACTGATTTCTCAGGATCTATGTGCCCAAAATGCGTGAAAACGCAATCACATGTCAGTTCTAGTGTAATATATTTGTCCAATGAATTCCCGTTTATCATCTGCATTTTTTTTTATTTTGGCGTAGCAATTGTAATGGCCAATAGTCTAATACAAGTTGCGGACCTATTTTTCACCTGCCGCTTGTTGGAAGTTCGTAAACGGTCGGAATGTTGTACGAATCGTTCAGTTGTTCAGCGACTGAAATCCGCTCCTTGGTAACGAAATCCTTCGGGAGATACGATGTGAATGTCTTCATCGTCGCAACAGCTGCGGTTACCGCGAATCAGTTTCTTGAGTTCGTGAACATTGTCGTCTGTTGTCGATGCAGATGGCCTTCCTTCTGTTACCAGCATCATCGATGTCTGTGCGGACTTGGTCCAGTTGTTGGCACCATTTCACTGCGGCTGCATGCGACATTACGACTGGTCCATACACTGTCCGAATTTCGCAAAGGATCTGTGTGCAGTGCAGACGTTTTGCTCTCAACAATCGCATTGTGTCGCAAGCTTCATCTTTGGAGTACGTTTCCAGCTGATGCATCATTTCTCTCCCACACTGAGATGCGCCTGTTATTCGTAACGCAACAAAACTTTGTCTGTTGGAAACCAACTGTATGTAGGCTTCCACGGCCAGAGTCAGTTGACAGAAAAGTTTTCTGGGTATGGTACCACGTCATATGGTGTAAAAGTAGTTTTGGAGAAAACCAACGTTTCGGCCACGGTTAGAGCGGCCTTCTTCTGCATCTACTGGTACGTTCTACCTATGCAGTGTCCCTCGTATTTAGCTGTTACTGTTCACTGCGCATGCCATTCCGTCATAATTACAAAAAGACAGTTCATTTCGTTGGTCACTTAAGGAAGTAGAGGGGACTTTATTGCTATAGGTTACTGCGGTGGAGGGAGAGGTTACCTCTGTTGTCTATTGGCTCCTGTATTATGTGCAATGATTGGTGGTCATCGCCAAATGAGAAGTTGGCTCCTGTCTGCCAAATGTTCGACGTCGGCCGCGCGGCGGCAGTTACTCGCGGGTAGCGCTCGCGCCTCGTGTTGACAATGTGGTCTGTTGGACTCCGATTGCTGGCAGCCTAGATGGGGCAAGCCTGAGTCCATCCTCTCTATTCATGTTGTTAGGGTGTTTAAGTATTTCGATGGCCTCTCTGATTTTGCGTTTCGTCATAACCGGATACATCCGCTGAACTTTATGTGTTTTCCGCAACCTTGCTGATGTTCTGCCACTGCTGATTTGTTCTGTTGCCCTAGCCGAATAAAGTGCTCGGGTTACCGAATGCGCGTTGCTATTGACCTGCCAGTCTCGGCGATGTATGTCTCTCCACATTCGCATTCCATCTTGTACTCGCCTGCAGAGTGTAATGCATCCACCTTGTCCATAGTGGAGGCTAGCACGTCCTGGATCCTACGACCACTATGGAAGACAGGCTGCACCCCAACCCGGCGAAGGAGGCTGTAGCCATTGGCTAGAAACGTTGTGCGTAGCTTTTGAGCTCAGGTGTCATGTTTTAAGCTTTACTCAGGCACTGCGCACGGACTGCCAAAGAACGGATGGGAGAGTTTTTCTTCGCTGGGTGGTGGTAGGATTGGGCGTGCTGATACCTGTCTGTATGTGTGGGCTTGCGATATACTCTGTGCCCCAGTGTTCCCTCCGTTGTCCTGAAAACGTCGACGTCTAGAAATGGAATTGCACCATTCTTCCCTACCTCGAGCGTGAACTGTATCTTCCCGTGCATGTTGTTCAAACAATGGTTTCCTCCAGCAGTAGTTTTATACAATATGACGCAGTAACATAATAAGAAAACTTTTATGGCAAGTATATATAGTCTCTATTGACAATGCGCTATACTTGTTGCGCAATGGTCTTAGCTTGGGACGATTTGCGTTACTTAATTTTTGTAGTTTCCTCTTAAATTAATTATCCTTTTTGTAATTTCAGCTCCAACGTCCTTCTAAGTTTCTCATTACTGTAGCTAATTTTATAAAGTTAGTTATATACTTTGTGTGAACTTTACATATATTTTATATCAATTTAACGTCATTTTATTGGTATCTTTAGATCAATTTAGTGGTAGTTTTCCACATATTTTAAATGATAGAAATCCGGGCCCTGAGGTTACACGTACTTGTTCATATTCTTAAACTAAATGAATTATCACCTACATGCGAGAAGAGAGTCACGGTTCAGGTTTCGCATGGACGGTCGTATGCAGTTGAGTCCCCCCAAAAATATGTGAACAGTTAAGAGATGTCGATGAAATATGAGTTTTGAAGTTTGCTGTCGAATGGTACGGCAGCAGTGAGTGTCTTAGAGGTTTGTTTATGGAAGTTGGACGTAATTACAGACAAAATCATTGGACAAACCAGTACTGTCGCATCCGTTGGCATCCTACAGTGTTATTTGACCAGTTATTAAGGTTACAGCGAACTGTTATGGACTTATTGTTTAATTTAGAAAAACAATGGAACAATGGCAAACGTAAGTGTAAAAATGGATGTCATATTAACAGCCAATGTTAGCGTGCCTGGGTCAGAAAAAAGGTGTGTCTTTGCTTCAGGCAACACCGTCGGCTTTCATAAGAAACGTGTTCTCTCTGTGAACCATCCTTTACCGACGTACGATCGCCAAAAAGGGAAAATAAAGAATCAACCAATTGCAGCAGGAGTTAAGTTTTACCATCGTCGCCCAGTAACTGGTAGCGTCCTCAGCTTACTTCCACCTCTTTGTAATTTTCCTCTGTTGCCCTACTTTTCGCTACCTATTTTGGTGTAATCCATCCTCATGGGCGTTCAGCTGTATTACATTTATATATTGTTATTGGATAATTCATTCACTTTTTTTATTGATCAGTTTTAGTTCACATGATCGATTATACAACTTTTAAGGTTCCGTGCCTCAATCGCTAAAAACGGAACCCTTACATGATCGCTTTGTTGTACGTCTGTCTGTCTGTCTGTCTGTCTGTCCGACTGTTGAAAACCCTTTTTCTCAGGAACGGGCAGTTATATCAGGTACTTACTAAGGCCTTGGTTCCTTTGGCGGCGATAAAAACTGAAGTTTCTAAGTCAATGAAATCGGAAGAGAGGGCCCTTTATGTCACATATTTTGATATCGAAAAACTCACTCATCAGAATCTATAGGAACTTCCCACCGACCTAGAAACATCGCATAATAGGATGTATAGTCCGTTTGTGGTGCAAGAACCTAAGCTTCTAAGTCAGTGGAATCAAATGATACGTCAATTTATATTATACATATTTATACTCGCTAACTCTCTCATCCATACCTACTGGGTACGTCCCGTTGGCCTGGAGTTTGACATTTAACAAGAAGAAGGGCCTCATAGTATAAGTAAAGAGGAAAACTCGAAATAATTAATTTATATAAGAAAAATTTTTTTGGCATTTGTCATCCGACTGCCTCTTTCCATCCGTCACAGGATTTTCAGAGCTGCAACAAGCGTTCGACGATGTGAAATGGTGCAAGATTTTCGAAACGCTGAGAAAATTAGGAGTAGACTATAGGGAAAAACGGATGATGTGCAATATGTACAAGAGCCAAGAGGGAAAGGAAAAATAAGACTGGAAAACGAAGAAAGAAGTGCACGAACTAAAAATGGTGTAAGACAAGGATATAGTCTTTCGCCCTTACTGTTCAATCAATTCATTGAAGTAACAACGATGGAATTAAAGAAAAAAGTTTTAAGACTGGGATTAAAGTTCAAGGTGAAAGATTATCCATGATAAGAGTCGCTGGTGGCATAGCTATCTTTAGTGAAAGTGAAGAAGAATTACATGATATGTTGACCGTAACGAACTTAAATAGGCTGTTTAGGTTTTTATGTTGGAAACGCCACGTAGCGCTCTGTATGAAAATCACTGACAGTGCCGTGTGCAGTCTGTAGCTGGTTGGACTCATTGTTGGAATATTCGCTTGTGTAGTGTTGGGCAGTTGGATGTGAACAGCGCGTAGCGTTGCGCAGTTGGAGGTGAGCAGCCAGCAGTGGTGGACGTGGGGAGAGAGGTGGCAGAGTGTTGAGAGCGGACGATCTGGACGTGTGTCCGTCAGAAAAAGGAAATTTGTATGACTGGATGTCATAAACTGATATATATATTATGACTTTTGAACACTATTAAGGTAAATACATTGTTTGTTCTCTATCAAAATCTTTCATTTGCTAACTATGCCTATCAGTAGTTAGTGCCTTCAGTAGTTAGAATCTTTCATTTAGTTGGCAGTATTGGCGCTCCCTGTATTGCAGTAGTTCGAGTAACGGAGATTTTTGTGAGGTAAGTGATTCATGAAAGGTAAGGGCTATTGTTAGTCAGGGCCATTCTTTTGTAGGGATTATTGAAAGTCAGACTGCGTTGCACTAAAGAAACAAAATATGTGTCAGTATAGTGATGATCATAATAAGTAAAGAAAGAAATGTCTGAGTACGTTCAGTTTTGCTCAGCTGTTTGAAAATCAAATAACGTAAGAGGTTTATCAGCACAGTCATTTATAATTTTTGTAAGGGGATGTTACACAAAGAATCTAATGATAAGAGAAGATGGATTGAGAGTAAATCGAAAAAGGAAGAAATTAATGAGAAGTAGCAGAAACGAGAATCAGAACTGGCGATCAGAAAGCAGACGAAGTTAAGGGATTCCCCTCGTTAGCGTACATAGGAAGAAAAATAATCCGATGGACGGAGCAACGAGAACATAAAAAGCAGACTCGAACAGGTAAAAAGGACATATTTCATCAAAAGAAGTCTACTACTATCAAACATAGACCATAATTTGAGGAAGATATTTCAGAGAATGTACCGTTGAACCATAGCATTGTATAGTAGTGGAACAATTGTGAGAAAACCTGAGCAGAGGCGAATATTAGCATTTGAGATGTGGATCTACAGGCAATTGTTGAAAATCAGGTGGACTGGTAAGGCAAGGAATGAGAAGGTTCTCCGCAAAATCGGCGAGAAAAGAAATATATAGAAAACACTGACAGAAAGGACAGGTTGGTTGGTTAGTTGATTTGTGGGATGGCACCAAACAGAGTGGTCATCAGTCCCAACGGATTAGGGAAGGATGGAGAAGGAAGTCGGCCGTGCTCTTCCAAAGGAACCATACAGGCATTTGCCTGAAGAGAATTAGGGATATGACGGAAAATCTAAATCAGGATGGCCGGACGCGGGTTTGAACCGTCATCCTTCCGAATCCAAGTCCAGTCTGCTAAGCACTACGTCACCGCGCTCGGTGAAAGGACAGGATGATAGGGAATTTGCACAAACGAACTTTCAAAGGCACTGATGTGCACAGAGACGGTAGATTAGTTCGAGGAAGTGTATGGACACGGCAGTTAGTTGCAATGTCATTGGTTTTTTATTATTCCAGCACACCCAGATTTCAGCTACAAGTAGCCATCATCAGCACGTTTGGATGAGTTACCCTCCAACAAACTCTCAGCAGCACATGTCACCATGTGTCTTTACTGGAGTATAGGCAGGATTAAACTCAGGTTGAAGATGGCCATCTGTAGGTGAAATGTGGACATGCAAGAATAACAAGCAACCAGAGGGATTGCTATGTTCGTATCCTTCCTTAAATCTGTTAAGACATCAGGGATTAACTTCGGTTACACCTGGAGCTGTAGATGCTAACAACTGTAGAGGAAGATAGAGACTGGAATACATCCAGCTAACAATTGAGGACGCACGTAGCGACTGATGCTCTCAAATAAAAAGCTTGGTACGGGAGAGGAGTTAGTAGCTGGTCGCTTCAAATCAGCCAGATGTCTGAAGACTCAGAAAAACGTTGTACTGCGTATTACATGTAAGACTTATTCAGGAGCCACGCGGTCTTTGGCGTCTTGTCTTGGTCCGCGCGGCTCCCCCCGTCGGAGGTTCGAGTCCTCCCTCGGACATGTGTGTGTGTGTGTGTGTGTGTGTGTGTGTGTGTGTGTGTGTCGTCCTTACGGTGAGTTGGTTTAAGTTAGATTAAATAGAGTGTTAGCTTAGGGACTGATGACCTCAGTAGTTTGGTCTCATACGACGTTACCACAAATTTCAATTTTTTTTAAAATTTTTTTTATACAGTGTGTGCAAAGTAAAGCTGGCCCGAAAAATAATTCATGCACCTTAAGACAGGCAACCCAGTTTGCATCATCCACACCTGGGGCTGATAATGTAAGTTGGACTCCTAGCTCAAAGTGCATGAAGTATTTTTCCAGCCAGTTTTATTTTTTCCGGCCCTGTATGTACAAAAAATCCAATCAATAGCTAATCAAAAGTGATTGACATACTAGTAATCCATCTGGAGTCCACTCTGGAGATGTCACTCTAACCACTTATTTAGGTGGGTAGACTTGTGTCTGCTACTGCTACTGGTTGTTGCTACCCTGACAGCGAGTGTTGGCAACAGTGACCGAACGCCTTACCTTGCTGCAATGCCTGCAGTGCTGGAAAACGGTACTCCAGTGAGCTGACTGTGAGCGGCCCGCCGCGGTTGTGATACTTTGCTGCATCTGGAAGCCGCCAGATGGCTTCCGAGCGCAGATCCTCCGACTTTTTGAAGAAGGGCAGCACTTCTTCATACGACCATCCTTTGTTTCCCATAGCCGCCCACTTCTCGTAATCATCCCTGCACAGGTATTTTTGTGTTACAGATATGTTGTATTTTGTTATGGATGTATCCGCTTAGGGCAACGCAGAGTTATTTTCAATATTTTGTAGGTGTTTTTGTGAGATGAAATTTCTGAACACTGAAGTGGATCAAATATAAAGGATGAACACTGATGATTATTAGAGTATGCGTGACATCTATACGGGGTGAACATTAAAAGCCGACAAACTGCATAGACGGATTCCTGATTGGAAATGGAGGAAAAAAGGTCGTATGAACAAATGAGACCTAACTGCTGAGGTCATCAGTCCCCTAGAACTTAGACTTATTAAACCTAACTAACCTTAGGACATAACACACATCCATACCCGAGGCAGGATTCGAACCTGCGACTGTAGCGGTCGCGCAGTTCCAGAATAAAGCGCCTAGAACCACTCGGCCAGTCCGGCCGGCTCCTATGAACATTTGGCCGCAAATGCACCCGCAAATGCACACCACAAACAATATGTACAGTTTATTTGGACCCACAGTCCTTCAGAATTTAAGAATCCATATGTTCCACTTGGCAACGGCCTTGCCGCAGTGGTTACACCGGTTCCCGTGAGTTCGTCGATGTTAAGCGCTGTAGGGCGTGGTCGGCACTTGGATTGACGCTGACAAATGAAAGTTCATCTGACCACGTGCTGTGTGTTACGCGTATACTGCAGGTTGTGTGATTGACGCAGCGTACGGTAAGCAGTGGAATGGATGGGTATTCATATCGGGAATAAGCCGAGGTGGTATTTGTGTACGACCAAGCAGATGGAATCGGTCGAGAGGCAGCACTGATATACCAAAACAAGTATCTTGACAGACACCAAAGACACCACACAACATTTCAAGCCCTTCTTTCAGTCAGACGAATGTGCATAGAGATGGCCGACTGCGGGTGCACCAGACTTGGAGGACCGGGTTCTGCAGGATATTGAAACGAACCCTAGAACAAACTCCAGCCAAGTAACTCGCCAATATGGTGTAAGGCAAAGCACAATTATGTGTATCCTGTACGATTGTCGCTACCATCCGTATCACCTTCAAAGAGTGCAAAGATTATCAGCTGTGGATCTCCCTCTACGGGGAAGGGTTTTGTCGATGATATTCCAGAAGGATTTTGTCGATGGTTTTTGCACCAGACCATCACAATTATTTCTGACAGCAATTCTCTTTACCCACGAAGCAACATTTACCAGAACTGGCATTATCAATTCGCATAATCGCCGTCTGTGGGCTACAGACAGTCCTCGCGGAATGGTTAAGGCGTCTTATCACATCGGCTCGACATCCGTGTATGGGCAGGTATTCTTGGCGATTACGTACTTGGACCAGTTATTATTCCACAACGCCTGAACGGAGGAACGTATCTGGACGTCCTGCGGAATACTCATCCTGGGCTGCTTGAGGACGTGCCTTTGGCAATACGACAGGTTATGTGGTTCCTGCATGACGGAGCATTACAGTTTGCTGACACCTCAGCAACATCTTTTCCGCACGTTGGATGGGATGGGGAGGCCCAGTAGCAAGGCCTGATAGATCACCGGACTTAAACTCCTGAATATTTACCTCTTGGGGCATCTGAAAAGCGTTTGTGTATGCTGGACCAGTTCCTGGTGTGTAGACACTTCAACAGGGTGTTCACGACGCCTGTGAAGTTATTCGGAGAGAGGCCGGAACCTGCGAAAGAATGCGGCAATCCATGATGAGATGTGTGAACGCGTGCATTACATCGCAAGGAGACCACTTTGAGCATCTGTTGTGACGTTCATGCGATGCAACACTGTTGTGTGTTCCGGGACGATTTCTTGACGTTGCACGCACACCGTCCATTTCCTTACATATGTTCATAGGGCCTTTTTTCCTGCATTTACAATCAGGAATCCGTCCCTCCAGTTTGTCAGTTTTATTAATATTCATCCTGTGTACCTTTGAAGCTGTTGTTAAATCGAACAACCTAATGTGTCTTTTCTTTCAAAGCAGCGTATCAGAAAAGATATTATGGAGTATACACCACTGGCCATTAAAATTGCTACACCAAGAAGAAATGCAGATGATAAACGGCTATTCACTGGACAAATATATTATAGTAGAACTGATATGTGATTACGTTTTCACGCAGTTTGGGTGCATAGATCCTGAGAAATCAGTACACAGAACAACCACTTCTGGCCGTAATAACGGCCTTGATACGTCTGGGCATTAAGCCAAATAGAGCTTGGATGGCGTGTACAGGTACAGCTGCCCATGCAGCTTCAACACGATACCACAGTTCATCAAGAGTAGTGACTGGCGTATTGTGACGAGCCAGTTGCTCGGCCACCATTCACCAAACGTTTTCAATTAGTGAGAGATCTGGAGAATGTGCTGGCCAGGGCAGCAGTCGAACATCTTCTGTATCCAGAAAGGCCCGTACAGGACCTGCAACATGCGGTCGTGCATTATCCTGCTGAAATGTAGGGTTTTGCAGGGATCGAATGAAGCGTAGAGTCACGGGTCGTAACACATCTGAAATGTAACGTCTACTGTTCAAAGTGCCGTCAGTGCGAAAAAGAGGTGACCGATAAGTGTAATCAATGGTACCCCATACCATCACGCCGGGTGATGACGAATACACGCTTCCAATGTGCGTTCACCGCGATGTCGCCAAACACGGATGCGACCATCATGATGCTGTAAACAGAACCTGGATTCTTCCGAAAAAATTACGTTTTGCCATTCGTGCACCCAGGTTCGTCGTTGAGTACATCATCGCAGGCTCTCCTGTCTGTGATGCAGCGTCAAGGGTAAGCGCAGCCAAGGTCTCTGAGCTGATAGTCAATGCTGCTGCAAACGAGGTCGAACTGTTCGTGCAGATGGTGTAGCAATTTTAACGGCCAGTAGTGTAGATTGCTAAATGAGACTTCACGTTATTTCTTGCTTCTGTTTCGAGAGCCTAATGTGACACAGGTAATTATCCACCGGCGCACAGCTAATGACTAATGTTATGCAGAGTGCTTGGTTTCCCATAAATCAGTAAACTCGTATTTCCATTGGCAGAGAAATGTGTGGAGAATTTCAGAAACCACAAATTATTCCATTGAGACGGTCACGGGAATCATTAAATTCACGAAGGATACTTAGGAATTTCTGCTACAACTTGCAATCACGACCACGAAGTGCGTAAAGAACCATAGGATCTTAATCGGACGGTGCATTTTAACTCAGTATCCATAATTCTTCGTTTACAGGTGAATGAAGAAAGCCTGCTATGGAAAGGGGCCGCACCTCGGTTGCAAGGAAAATAACATTGCTCTGGCTAACGGTCGCTGGTGAAAGAGGTGCGTATTACGCAACGATATCGTAAAACCAGATGGCAGGGTTATGCTTACGCTTGATTACAGCAAGACTACGCCAATATTTCCCGTGTAGGCTATGCGACACCTGAAGTAGTTATGGAGCCATAGCAGATCCGAGAATTTCGAGGTCCGAGGCAATTTGTGTACGCCAAAAACGAGTATGGGGCGCTAGCTGAATGGGTTTTGGTTTCTTTTGAAAAGTAGTAACTGCCGTTTCTGCTCTACAGCTTTAGCGTAAATTCATATGGCGGACCTAGCACAGCTCTGGCGCCGAACGGAGCCGAATGATCAATGGGTGCTATGTTAAAACGATTTTTGTGAGATAGCCAATCAAAATCGTACGGGAACAGGTAAGTAACGTTGACAGTGAGTGTTACTGACGAGGCCGGTCCGAAGAGCAGTAGTGAATGCAGACTGCGGTGACACAGTGTAATCGCAGTGCATAATCCTCCCGAAGGAAGTGGTTGGAAATTCTACCTGAATCGGTGGGAAATGAAGAGCCTCAGTTTTCACAGTGCCAGATAATTCACAGGAGGGAACTCACTGTAATTAATTTACGACTGGAAAGGATGGGGGGGGGGGAGAGAGTGGGAGAAAGTACCTCTATTCGGTAGAAGACAGGAAGATGTATAGTTTTGGGTTACATTTTCCAGGGACGACTTAAAGTTTCTAAGAGTATTACTAAGACATAGCTAAGCCTAACGCTTCATTGTGAGTGAAGGTATCGAGTCGGATTTAAGCGAAATTAATAAAGGAGCTTCACTCTTAATTTTATATTGGTGTGTACTTTTTAGTAGTTAATGTGTCCTCTGTTAAGGTCGGCATGTATTTTGTGTTATCACTTCATCCCTATGTGCGCCGTAACCTTAGTGTGTGTTAGATACAAGTGAAGGGAAGAGCTGTTCCTCCGATTCTATTTATTGTTGTCAATCTTGGTATCTTTGCAGTTCATGAGTAGTATGAACGAATAATTGAGTTTTGAGCAAGGAGGAGTCAGAGCGTCCTTATGATTCAAAGTTAGGAAGTGACCCTGTTCTCGCAGTTTCTTATTGAGGCTAACAACCCAATTAAGTTCTGTTTCAAAACCGGGAGCGGGTGATGTTGGAGGCATCTGGACATGAACTGCTTTTTTTTCGTGGCTAAACGAAAGGGTGGTAAGTCAAATGTTACAAATTACTTTTTGCTTACACAAAGTGAAATACGTCTACAGACGTTAATGTAACCTCTGGCGTGCCACAGGGAAGTGTTATGGGACAATTGCTTTTCACAATATATATAAATGGCCTAGTAGATAGTGTCGGAAGTTCCATGCGGCTTTTCGCGGATGATGCTGTAGTATACAGAGAAATTGCAGCATTAGAAAATTGCAGCGAAATGCAGGAAGATCTGCAGCGGATAGGCACTTGGTGCAGGGAGTGGCAACTGACCCTTAACATAGATAAATGTAATGTATTGCGAATACATAGAAAGAAGGGTCCTTTATTGTATGATTATATGATAGAGGAACAAACACAGGTAGCAGTTACTTCTGTAAAATATCTGGGAGTATGCGTGCGGAACGATTTGAAGTGGAATGATCATATAAAATTAATTGTAGGTAAGGCGGGTACCAGGTTGAGATTCTTTAGGAGAGTCCTTAGATAATGTAGTCCATCAGCAAAGGAGGTGACTTACAAAACACTCGTTCGACCTCTACTTGAGTATTGCTCATCAGTGTGGGAACCGTACCAGGTCGTGTTGACGGAGGAGATAGAGAAGATCCGAAGAAGAGCGGCGCGTTTCGTCACAGGGTTATTTGGTAAGCGTGATAGCGTTACGGAGATGTTTAGCAAACTCAAGTGGCAGACTCTGCAAGAGAGGCGCTCTACATCGCGGTGTAGCTTGCTGTCCAGGTTCCGAGAGGGTGCGTTTCTGGATGAGGTATCGAATATATTGCTTCCCCCTACTTATACCTCCCGAGGAGACCACGAATGTAAAATCAGAGAGATTCGAGCGCGCACGTAGGCTTTCCGGCAGTCGTTCTTCCCGCGAACCATACGCGACTGGAACAGAAAGGGAGGTAATGACAGTGGCACGTAAAGACCCCTCCGCCACACACCGTTGGGTGGCTTGCGGAGTATAAATGTAGATGTTTATGTAGATATACTTGCAAGTGAAAACGTAGCCCTCCAAACTATCACATTACAATTTATTGCTTTACCGTCACGACGGCACCATTACCTACAATGAGGTGACAGAAGTCAAGGGATACATCTGAATATCTTGTCGGTTTTGCTTTTGCCCGCCGTAGTGCAGCACCTCGACATAGAAGGGACTCGGAAAGTCACTGGAAGTGACCTGCAGAAATACTCAGCCACGCTGCCCCTATAGCCACGCATAATAGCGGAAGAACTGCCGATGCAGGAATTTGTGTACGAACTGTCCTCTTCATTATGTCCCATAAATTTTCGACAGGATTCATGTTCATCTGGTGGCCAAATCATTCGCGCGAACTATCCGGAATGTTCCTCGAACCAGTCGCGAACTAATGTGGCCCAGTGACACGGCGCACTTCATCCACAAAAATTCCATTGTTAAGAGGCAGCAAATGGTCCCCAAGTAGCAGATTATAGCCATTTCCAGTCAACGATAGGTTCACTTGGACCAGAGGATCCAGTCCATTCCATATAAACACAGGCCACACCATTATGGAGCCACCACAAGCTTGCACGGTAACTTGTTGACAACGTGGCCAATGGCTTCGTGGGGTCTCGGACACACTCGAACCCCACCATCAGTTCTTGCCATCTGAAACAGGGACTCGTCTGATTGGGCCACGGACCCAACTAATATGGTCACGAGCCCAGGAGAGGCGCTGCAGACAATGTCGTTCTCTTAGCAAAGACGCTCGCATCGGTCGTCCGCTGCCACCGCCCATTAACGCCAAATTCCGCAGCCGCTCCTGAAGTATACGTTCGTCGTACATCTCACATTGATTTCGGCAGTTATTTCACGCAATGGCGCTCATCTGTTAGCGCAGACAGCCACTGCTCTCGGCCGTTAAGTGAAGGCCGTCAGCCACTGCATTGTCCGTGGTGAGAAATGATGCCTGAATATTCGGTATTCTCGGCACATTCTTGACACTGTGGATCTCGGAAGATTGAATTCCCTAACGGTTTCAGAAATGGAACGTCCGATGCGTGTAGCTCCAAGTACCATTCCGCGATCAAATTCTGTATTTCTTCTCGTGCAGCCTTAATCACGTCGGAAACCTTTCCACGCTAATCGTCTAAGTACAATTGACAGCTCCGCCAGAGCACTGCCCTTTTATACTTTGTGCCCGCAATGCTACCGCCATCCGTATATGTGCATATCGCTATTCCACGACTCTTTGACACCTCAGTGTATTAGACGATTCCTGGGGACATTCATCTCATTTCCAACCAAATGTACGTATTTCATATCGTATCCGCTAATATGTGAATACGGTCGCACATGTGGACGACGTCATTTTAACAGTCAACATTTACATTCCCGTAGTTCAGAATGAAGTTGTGAATGGTAAGACTGTTTAAAAAAATGTAATTAGCTTTCGTAAGGTTTTTAAGAAGGGAACGTATCCACATAATTGATCAGTTTTTCAGTAGTTGTATGTGGTTACAGTTACCGCTTGAGAATGGCACACATGCTGAAATTGCTGTCTCAGATATATTCAGCAACCTAAGTGGAACATTTATAAGCACTCCGTCTCCAGGCCGCGAGTGGCCTACCGGGACCATCCGACCGCCGTGTCATCATCAGAAGAGGTTGTGGATAGGAGGGGCGTGGGGTCAGCACACTGCTCTCCCGGTCGTTATGATGGTATTCTTGACCGAAGCGGCTACTATTTGGTCGAGTAGCTCCTCAATTGGCATCACGAGGCTGAGTGCACCCCAAAAAATGGCAACAATGCATGTCGGCC